>NW_028254425.1:0-600000 GCF_964263255.1 Lissotriton vulgaris | reverse complement strand
TGTACCTCACGACCCCCGCAGCCCCGACCCCCTGCGCTGACAGATTGCTCCTCCACCCTGCTCCGCTCCGTTCTCAGCTGCCCTCAGCCCTCAGCCGGTCAGCTCTGCTCCGCTGCTGCAGCTGACGGGACTCCTCCTTCTCCTTCTCTGGAAACACGGACATGTTCACTGATCACCTCCCCCTCCCGCCCCCGCGCCCGCCCCGACATGTTTGTAAATGCCTTACCTGATCTCCTCACATCACCGCCGCTCCATGTCCGTCATCACACACGTCGCGGGCAGCGCGTCGCGGGCAGCGCTACGTCGCGGCCGGCGTTTCTTTCAGGGGACTACTTTGTTTTTAAAGTTAATTTTTTAAATTTACGTTTTTTTTAAATTTTATGTAGCCTATGTCCATCTACACATCCTGACATTTTCAAGGATGTATCGTGTGTGTAGATTGGCGCTGTGGTTCCCGAGTTTACCTGGCTCAAAGGTGAGAGTTCTCTCTTTATAATAGTAGTATAGATTACTAGCCCTCCCAAGTGACTGTTCAAATTATAATTGCCATATTGAACTTGAGGCCCATAGTTTTCTGGCATCTGAGGTTAGCACCCATTTTGAAATGGCACTCGATTTGGAGGAGAGATGCTGTTAACCTGACCTAATATATGATTAGGGACTGTTTAGCCCTAGAGAATGTACATGAGATCCCTTGGCTGCAATATGTGAAATCTACGCTGGGAATTGTGGGTTTGGGAGATCTATATGTTAGTCTATCCAGCTGTATGACTGTGTCAAAAGCAAGATTTAAACACATCTTTTTAGAGAAGACTGCAGGAGAGAGAGGAGAATCAAGCCGTGAAAAACCCTCAGTAAAGGTGTACCTTATGCGCCCCCTCTCCACTCAGGTCTGCGAATCATACCAAGGGCCTGATTCTGCTGCGGTTAGGAAGGCCTCCTAATGGCATTTGCTCCTTCCAAATCGGATCGGGACCGTGTCTTCCCGACCCAGGGCCCAATTATGATGCGGTTAGGAACATATGCTCCCACTGAAGTCAACGGGAGTCCAACCAAATCGTATCTGGAAGCATCCAGATGCATCGTACTCCATCGGTCGGACTCTCCCGATCCGAGTGGGTTGGAAACCATTTCCAAACCGATTAGGTCGGGAAGCTTTCCACCCGCATCAGAATCAGGCCCTTAGTGTTTGTGTCAAATCCCCAAAATCGTTTTTTCTAGTAAAGTTCTGTATGAATCTTATTCATTTGATGATGGGTTTTCCAAAGAATATGTATTCGCTAAACGATTTGCCAGTTTGTCCCTGTGATGAAGGGTCAGCCCAGTCAGATTTGCATTTATGTTTTTTTGCAGTTTTTACGATCTACAAAGAAAAATGTTTATTCTCCCTCTTATGCATACATTCCATTTTAAACAATGTTGCCCTGCTCTTCATTGTATTAAAACAATAGATTAATCCCTTTGTATGTCATGCTACCGCCTCATTTCTCTGGTCCTCTCTGAATAGCAGAAGGGCCATGACAGAATGGGAGAGTGAAGGTCAAAAATGAGGCGAGTGTTGATTAATGCTGATGGCACAATGCACTTTACAATTTTATGATGGTTGTCTTTTTAAATTTAGGATTTTATATATGGATTCTAACCTTGTTTTTATTAAGTATCACAAACTATGCGTGTATTTTTATTAATGTAGGGTGTTTTTTATGTACTTAATATGCGTTGGAAACATTGCAAAATAAAGAATTTTCACTGACTGACAATGCTTCGTCGAGTACATTCAAAACGTTTGAGGCAAGGGCCGTTCTCAAAATCTGAACAGCACTAAAACCCTCAAACCACGTTAGCGACCCTGACCAATGAAAGTATTTAGTCAGATCAAAATGTCCTTACTCCCTATGTAGACTAAAATAGTTAATGCCTCATTACTCCAAGGATCGATCCCTGATTGCCGTAAAGCAGGGCAGGTTACCTCCATTAAAAAAAAAAAATACTACAGACCTCTCAGACTTAAACAACTTCCACCTAATCTCTACAATTCCAAAACTAGCTAAGCTCCTTGAGAAATGTGTACATGTACAACTGTGCAAACACATTTACCAATTCAATCTCTTAGATCAATGCCAATTCACCTTCTGCCATGGCCACAGCACTGAATCGGCGCTCACGCACACAGCTGATGAGGCCTTAAGAATGTTGGATCAGAACGAATCCTGCCTTCTTATCCTCCTTGACCACTCATCAGCCTTCAATACTGTCAAACATGACAGCCTCCTAGACCTACTCAAAAATAGGATTATTATTATTATTATAATTACATTTGTTAAGCGCGCAGCTACCCGGAGGTTTCCCGGCGCTAAGGCAAACAGAACGGTATACAAGGTGAGAGGAACGTCGGACCAGAAGTTTAAGCATTGAAAAGCCAGGTTTTAATTCCTTTACGGAATGTCAAAAATCACAGTTCAGAACGCAAAGATTGGGGTAGGGAGTTCCATAAGGAAGGTGCTAACAGGAGGAACGAGCGCCCTCCCATTTTGGCTCTGTTGACACGCGGTATCCTAAACTTGTTCTGAGTGGACGACCTAAGTGTGCGGGGGGGAATATATTGCTGCACCAAAACAGATAGATAGTGCGGGGCTCTTCCAGTCATAATCTTGTGCATGAAACAAAGTGCTTTGAATTTGAGTCGGCTCTCAATTCGCAACCAATGCAGTTTACGCATATGAGACGCGGCCGAGGCTCTGGCAGGCAGGTTACATATAAGGCGAACTGCCATATTCTGTACCACCTGGTACTTCCTGGTTACCTCCTTGCAGGCACCCAGGAGTAGGATGTTCCCATAGTCCAGGCGTGAGGTGACAAGAGCCTGGACTACAGTCCTCAGGGTGTCAGCAGGCAGCATCCACGTGATTTTCCTCAGCCACCTGATGATGGTGGTACAGGTGGCGGAGACTTTCACAACGTGTTGCTTGAAGGATAATTGATTGTCGAGGAGGACACCAAGATTACGAGCTGTCACGGTTGGAATAGGTAGAGGGCCCATCTCCGGAGGCCAATGTTGTGGGCCCCAAAGCAAGGTATCTGAGCCAAACAGGAGAAGGAATTGACGTGTTTCTCCAGAATTTTAGAGAAACATGAGACTATTGGGGTCTGTTCTTTACTGGTTTACCTCTTTTTTCAACAGAGCTCAAAGAATCAAAGTCAATATGTCCCTATCCAACCCCACACAGGTCATATTTGGGGTCTCTTAAGGGTCTTTGCTCATGAACCTCAATCCGAATTGTTGAATGTATTGAACATCCACTTTCACATTTACGCAGATGGCGCCCAAGTGTACTTAAAAATATCTTACTCCGAAAATATTAAGACTCCAAAAAACACATAACTGGTTGACTGCTAACCAGCTCAAACTAAACGCTCTAAAAACAGAATTCTACCCAATTGCCCCACTCACTGGACATCGCAGATTGGATGAGACAACTGATGTCCCTGAACTGCATCCACACATTATAGAGTCAAAGAGATCTCTGAGGACAACGCTGGACAGGAATCTGAAGATGCAGGAGCACATCATCTCTGCCACTAAATGAGTGAATTTTCACATGACCGTCTTAAGAAAAATGAAACCCTTCTTACCTCCAGATGACTCCAAGTCCACTGTTCAAGCTCTAGTGATTCCCAAGTTGTACTATGGGAGTGCAACCATATGCAGCCTACTCAGAGCTAAGCTTGCGCCACAGCTAGATTCATCAAGCATTTTTGCAAGCGCAAACGATGCGAAACGCAAAATTCGGCCGTTTGCGCCCGCAAAAATGGCATTTGGAATTCATCAATGGGTCATGAACTCGCAATTTGAAAAATCGCAAATAATTGTGATTTCTCAAATTGCGATCGCATTTAAGGAATCTCAATTAGAGATTCCTTAAATGCTATTCATGAACCTCTAAAAAATTGCGAATTCGCTTTTTTTTACCGCTATTTACCGCGAAGTCTGACTTCGTGGTAAATATCGAAAACTTAGAAAAATGCACATCAGTGCATTTTTCTAAGTGGTATGTTACACACACACATGTCCTTTGGACATGTGTGTGCGCAACATCACTCTACATTGACATTTCAGGGGTGCTACAGGGTGTCCTTTGGACACCCCTGGCACCCTTGAAATCGCATCCTTATTTGCGATTAGAAAATTGCTAATCGCAAATAAGGATTGACTCCCCATTCATTCCTATGGGCCTTTGGCAAATAAGGATTGGCCCATAGGAATGAATGGGGAGTCAATCCTTATTTGCGATTAGCAATTTGCTAATCGCAAATAAGGAGGCTGTAGGAATCGCAATTTATTTTGCGATTTCTACATGAATCCCGATTTGCAAGTCCTTAATAGCGATTCCTTAATAATCGCTATTAAGGACTCGCAAATCGGGACATTGCCTCTATTAACTAGGCTGCTAGGCTCATTACACGATCGAAAAGAAACAAATGCATCACTTCTGATCTGGAATCTCTTAACTGGCTTCCATATGAGGCAAGGATTCCTTTGAAAATTGCCTGCATGACCCACAAATGCCTCCACTCCAACACTCAGAGATAAGGTGCATAAAAACTAGAGGTATCAGGGGGCGTCAGAGTTTCTAAGAGCTCCAGTTTCTTACTGCTAAAAACACCAACATTTTTTTTTTTTAAACATATAACCAAGCCTTCTGAGGTATTGGCCTGAGAATTGGGAACACACTACTACTTCCGATTAGAATGAACCCCTCAACTGCTCCAATGAAGGAAGATGTCAAAAGGATACTGCTGAACAAATTCCTGCTGTAGAACTCATGATCTATTCTACAGGACAAGATCTACCCCATAATCTGCACACATGCTTATTTCTCTCAGACGGTGTGATTATTTGGTTTAGGTTGCTGTAGGCCTGGGAGCTTAGGTGTTCTCTCGAGGGGATTCACCCATTCCATGTCCCTTCCATGATGATGATGTTATATTTATATGTTATTATAGAGAACAGCGGTCCTAAGGAATTACAATCTGACAAGAGAATAATAATATAGACTACAATCAGTGCTATATTTTTTCAGCGCCCAGCGTGTCCAACTGTGGGGGGACAGACACCAAGCTGATTCTTTAACGATCGAAACGTCGACGCGATATACAGTGTAACACATGATTTAACATGTATACTTGAAATTGCTTACACTGTAGGGTGAATTTTGTGAAATTGTTTACCGTAATTGCAAGTCACCTTTTGGCTCAAAAAACCTGTTTCTTGCCTGAAAAACTTCCTTCTTCCTCTCATCTCTCTTGCTCTGATTGGTTTTTCAAAACTTTTGGGATAGGTACAGGACTGTACCCCATCTCGCCGCCTATCTTGGCCCCTCTCTGGGTCAACACGATTCTACATCATTCCTCGAATAAACCCACGCCCGGCTGGGCGCTGAAAAAATATAGCACTGATTGTAGTCTATATTATTATTCTCTTGTCAGATTGTAATTCCTTAGGACCCCTGTTCTCTGTAATAAGTTAATTAACCCATTGTCCGAAGGCCCCCGATTGGGTTCCTTTGTGTTCCTGAAACGTTATATTTATATGTGTCACCTTGAACATTGTAAAGCACTTTGATACCCCCGAGGATCTTGTTCACGCTACATAAACTTCATCAATAAATAAATAAATCCTCAAATATGATAAAGTAGACTTAAAAGTATACATGTACTTGTAAATGCAAATATGTATGGAATGATTCTGTAAAGATGGAAAAAGGACATTAAATGCCAGAAGCTTTGACTTTGCAGATTTATGGGTCTTGCTGAAAGGCGACCTTTAGTTGTCAAAAGGACATTAAAAAGTCTTTGGAGCCAGGGGATATCTGACATCCATTAGCTGGACACATGCAGAAGAAACAGCTACGACTTAAGGAGTAGACTCTTGGGCTTGTAGGTCTTCTCCACCGTGGGGCTTTCTCTCAGGATAAGTGAGCGTTTACTTGGAGACAGTTTCCTCCATATCAATGAACTTCTCTTTCTCCTTGTCTTCATTGTAGGTGAGTTGGGCTGGCCGCTGCTCAGTACCCGCTCCGTGGCTGCGGGCGTTGTCATGGCTATCTCTTCTAGCATAAACTCCCTTGGCTGCTACGTGCTGTGCACACGGGTATTACGAGCACCCTCCCTCCCACGCCAGGCCTGCAACCGCGGAGTGTGCATGGAAGCTGTGGGGAACATCATGAGTGGGACGCTGGGGAGCATCTCCGGAGCGGCCTCCAGCATTCCCAACGCCTGCAACGTTGGAATCACTCTGGTAGTCTCAAGCTTTGTTCACCTTTCATTGTTTGTTGATTCCTAAACCATCAGACCCTTGTTTTCTTTTGTATTTTGATATAGCATAGATGTGTACTCTAGCAGGCATATCAGGTGATGTACATCAAATAATCTGACATCAGAGGTCTGGGTGAGGCTGTATTACGGCAATTAGGGTGCAATGGAGCATCTGAGCATGTCATTGGAGTTGCCCTAGGCAACACATTGGGATTTTTTCAAACTAACACTATATCCCTGATCAAGTGCTGAAACAGAGTCTAACAATGTCAGCACTCTAGCCACTGGCCCACATCTCCTCCCGTTTATCATGCAAGCCTCTCGCTGAGCAGTCTCTCCATCTCATTGTGGGATGAGAGGCCACAGGGTGGAAGACGGTGGTGGCCGTGGTCCCTTCTGGGAGATAAACATTAGGGAGGTCATCCTCAAGAGACCTTCAGAACATACTTGTGTTGAAACGTTTGGGGGATGGGGCTTTGTAGTCTGTTTGGTGGGAGGCAACATTTTGGATGGGCACAACATAGAGCCTATGTACCAGGACCACCCTGATTATCAAACAGTGCCAGGTGTCACAACTGGTTTGTATTTTACCTACTGAAAGGTTTTTGTGTAGTGCCACAAGTTGCAATCTTGATGTCTCGGAGTGCTTGGGTTGGGAGATATGGTACACTGGTGAGGACCTGGTTTGCAGCCTGAACTGGAAACCACAGAGCCGTAGTTGGTGTCAGAAAACTATCAACTCTTCGAAAGTCTGCCTTGAGACTAAGGGTCTGATTTAGATCTCTGCAAATGGGTTATTCTATCACAACGGTGACGTATGACCCAACCCGCCGAAAAATAAAACCCATAGGATATAATGGGATTTATATGTCGGTGGCCGGGAAATATACATTTCATAGGATATAATGGGATTTATATTTCTGCAGCTAGGATAGCCATCCCCGTTGTGATGGAGTAACCTGCCCGCCGAGGTCTAAATCAGGTATTTGGTCTTCATTTTCTTTTTTGATGGATAAGTATTTGCAATCGGAGCTCACACAGCAATGCTTGTTTTAGGAATAGGCCCTGCAGAGCTTGGTGGCAAAAAGGGGAATTCAGAAACATTCTCACGATTCCTCTCTCTCTGCAGCTCTTGTGGGTCACACACACACCAGGCAGGTGACACACCTTCTCTCCTGGAGAGGAACCTATTAACTGTTGAAGCAGTACTTACATGTGAGCGTCTACGGCACAAGTTCCCCATAATCCCTCTTGGGTCCACCTAAGTGTTTTGCTAGGTCTGATGGTCCAGTGTGAATAATACAATGTATGCAGCAATTGTTGCAGAACAAAGCCGGTCAGCCCGACATACAGAGCTGGTAGTCGATGGCCGAGTGCATCACCCACCCGCTGCCATCTTCTTCAGAGACCAGATCCCATTTGACTTCTTATGAAACGTTCTGCTCATGGGCAGCATGAGCCTCCATCAGCCAGCTTGCCTTCTTTCCTCTGCCATTGGTTGCAAATCGGTACCATGATAGAATTACCGCACCTCACGGAGGACCCACAGGAGGACGGTACAGAATGAGCAGCCTCCTGGATGTCTCATCATTGGTACAACCCATAACAACAAGGAGAAGCGAGAAGAAAAGGCGATGGAGAAGAGACCTTCACTAAGCCGCTTGTGTGCTGACTCCTTCACACTTCCCTCCTCCTCAGTGGCTGGTGGTGTGCCACCTTATTCTTAAACTCTCTTGTGCTGGCTCCCTTCAAGGTGAGGTCCAACCAAGAGGCCTTAATGCCTAAAATCAAAGAATATTTACTCTGCGTTACGCATTCATTCGATGTATTTTACTGTAAGTGTGCAGGTACCATATTAATCAAATTATATGTGTTGGTACCATTAATTAACACCTTTGGGTGTCTTCCTGATACAATTCAGATTGCCTGTTGTATTGATGCTATGTTTTATTTAGACTTACTCTCCTTTGTTTTTTTTTTCTTTGTTTCTCCATATGAAGGGATATGTTGTATTCTCTGCACTTATGTTTCTCTGTACCTCTTTAAGTCCCGCATTCCATTTTCCCTAATAAACACTTATTAAGCTGTACATTTGTCTACTAGCTTCATTTACAACATAGCCACAGCTGGAAGCACACCAGCCAGGGGACGGTTTAGTGTCACCCTTGTAAAGGCTTAGAAGTACATGGGGGACCGTTCTGATGAGCAGGGGCAGAGTGGATGCAGAGGATCACCACATGCCATGGGATCCACCAATCAAGGGATCAATTCACAAGACAATGATTAGGAAATTCTGTCAGGGGGTACATTTTAAGTACAGCAATTCTCTGCAAAGAGGCAATGCTATGGGAGTGACATCCTTGTTTATAATCCCAGCTTTTAAAAAAAAGGGTACCTCTCTCCTCCAGTGATCTTTTGCCAGACGAGCATGAGCCCACCGTCTCCTGTCTGCACCCAATATGGCATGCACATTTTGGAACAGGTGGGTATAAATATCTGACCCATGTTCTACTGAGTGAACAGATCTCTCCATACCATGCCTCTCCACCCCAATCTATGAACAATCTGCTTCCCTTTAGGAAAGCGTTAAACCCTGGGCGTTCAGCTCCTTATGAACTTTGGATACTGAGGCTTTTTCTTCACATTAGTTCTGTTAATAGATGAACATCAGTGAGCTTTGGGTGGAGGTTTCGATTGAGCTAGCGCCAAGACACCTCCAGGTATACGTGCGCTGGTAAACAGACATAATATCGATTCCAAAATATCGTTTGGACAAAATATCGAGTACAAAATATAGACTAGTCAAAATATCGACCAGACATAATATAGACTACAAAAATATCGAATAATATCGATATTAATAGCCAAAATATCGAAACAAAAATATAGACTAGACATAATATCGATTAGATAGAATATAGAAAAAAAAATCGAAAATAAGGTAGTTATTAATAATTTTTAATAATTGTGTAATATAAATCTGTAGCGGGTTGTGGGTTTATAGGGGAATAGGGTGGGAAGTAATTTAATTATAATTAATTAATTATGTAAATTATTATTAATTGTTAATTAATTATTAATTGGTAAATAATTAAAATATAATTGGTAAAAAATAATAAATAATAAATAATTAATTTTTAGTAAATTATTTTCTGTAGCGGGTTGTGGGTTTATAGGGGAATTAGGGTGGGAATTAATTTTATTATAATTAATTAATGATGTACATTAATAATAATTGTTAATTCATTATTAATAGGTAATTAATTAAAATATAATTGGTAATTAATTATAAATATTTAATTGATAAACAATTAATATTTAGGAAATTATATTCTGTAGCGGGTTGTGGGTTTATTGGGGGATAGGGTGGGAAGTAATTTAATAATAATTAACTAATCATGTAAATTAATAATAATTGTTAAATAATTATTAATTGGTAATTAATTAAAATATAATTGGTAATTAATTATAAATATTTAATTGATAAATAATTAATATTTAGGAAATTATATTCTGTAGCGGGTTGTGGGTTTATTGGGGGATAGGGTGGGAAGTAATTTAATAATAATTAATTAATCATGTAAATTAATAATAATTGTTAAATAATTATTAATTGGTAATTAATTAAAATATAATTGGTATTTAATTATAAATATTTAATTGATAAATAATTAATATTTAGTCATTTATTTTCTGTAGTGGGTTGTGAGTTTATAGGGGGATAGGGTGGGAAGTTATTTAATAATAATTAATTAATTATGTAAATTAATTAAAATTGTTAATTGTTAATTAATTAATAGTCTTTTTAACCCCTACGCTATCCAGCGCTTTCCCTACTGTTGCACCCACTGGAGTGGGAATAGTAATTTTAACACCTACGCTATCCAACGCTTTCCCTACTGTTGCACCCACTGGAGTGGGAATAGTAATTTTAACCCCTACGCTATCCAACGCTTTCCCTACTGTTGCACCCACTGGAGTGGGAATAGTAATTTTAACCCCTACGCTATCCAACGCTTTCCCTACTGATGCACCCACTGGAGTGGGAATAGTAATTTTTACCCCTACGCTATCCAACGCTTTCCCTACTGTTGCACCCACTGGAGTGGGAATAGTAATTTTAACCCTGACGCTTTCCAATGTTTTCCCTACTGCTGCACCCACTGGAGTGGGAATAGTAATTTATTTATTTTTTTTAAACTTTATTTTTGTTGCAGGTAAGAGACACATATTTTCTCAGCCCGTGGGCTGCATTTCCAAACTATCAATCGTGTACTAATCTAGAATAGAGTTGTAGACACGGCCCATCAGCCCACATCCCGGAGGCCGGGCGGCGCAGCTGTAGTCAATCAACCGAACCTTAAATAGTCAGCAGCAGTGCGGGTCATCAATGTCAAGTCGGTATCCTGCATTTTTCATACGAAAACATCCCCCCCCCATCCCCCCAACTATAGTCGTTGTGACTGAATAACAAACCCCAACAAGCTCATTGCCCCATCAGTTCCTCGTATCCCCCAACATTCGGTGCAACTTCCCTATGGTCACAGTTTCGCCCTCGACCTCCTCCCCCCTCCCAGCACTTCCCCCCAGAACAGTACCTTTCCAGTCTTTTCTTTCAAAAATTTCTCCTCGGTAGTACATACCTCCCCACTCATGTCTTTGCAGTTCCAAATTAGATCCCCACTCCCATTTGTAGGTCCCCCATGTTCGACCTGGCAAACCTCACTGTCCTCCCTCCAAACCATGGTAGTGTCTCCATTTCGCCCAGACCCTCCGAAACTTTTTAGGGCATCCCCTCGCCTTATACGTCACCCTTTCTGCAGCCATGTAGAGATCTAGGCCCCTTCTCCATTCCTCCATGTCTGGTGTCTCCGTGGCCCCCCAATATTTTGCGATGTCCCTCTTGGCCACCACTAGCGCCAGTACTAAAAATATGAGTTGGTAGCGTGGTAAGTCCACTTCGTTTGTCATGCCCAACAACGCCAGTTTCGGGTCTTGCTCTAACTCTATCCCCAGGACTTCCCCCAGTTCCGTAAAAATGTGTGTCCAGTATATGCGTATTTTATCGCACGACCATATTGTGTGGTAGAAGTCACCTGGGTGTTGTTGACATCTGAGACACCGGGGGTCCGTTATTTTTCCCGTTTTGAGGAGACGTACCCTATCAAAGTAAGTCCTGTGTAGCACGTGCAGCTGAATGAGCCTCAACCCTGACTTAATCGCCACCTCGCGTGGGTGCATCAAGACTATCTCCCAGTCCAAATCCTCCATCTCGCCTACATCCGCCTCCCATAGTCTCCTAAGTTTCGTTAAGTCCCCCAGCATAGTGTTAGTCAGTGTCTTGTATGTGAGCGAGACCGCCTGATGCGTTATCTGTTCCTGCAGAAGCCTACCTTCTAGTGGGGCGTATTCTGGCAAATCTGTGAGAGAGATGTTTTGGGCTCTCCACGCATGCGCCAATTGTGTGTGCTTGAAAAGTTGAGAGCGGTGTAGTCCATAGTCCATTTGTAGCCTGTCGAACTACTTCAATTCCCCCCTATAGATGACATCGCCAATATGTGAAATACCTATGTCATCCCATCTTTGGAAACCTTTCAGCTTTTTGAGTTCTGTGAGCCAATGGCAGTGCCACAACGGCGTCTGTCTAGTTGGTCTCCCCTTCCACCCCATCCGTTTTGTCGCTCGCGTCCACGCCCATAGTGTGAGCTGTGTCGCCGGTAGGAGCGACCTCCTTATCCTACCACCGTAGAGATAGTGGTATACATTGTGAGGTGACAGCTTTTGCCATTCCAGTGCGTACGTCGGGTGGTCAGCCGGGGCATGGATCCACTCGTTTATTGGAGTTAGGTGCTCCGCCCAATAGTACGCCTCTAGGTTAGGCAGGGAAATCCCCCCACTGTATTGGTGTCGCTGGAGCGTCTGAAGTGCAATACGCGGTTGTTTCCCCAGCCACAGAAAGGAGCGCAGGTCCGCGTGTACCTTGGGTAGCGTGGCGGCCGGGAGCGGGTAGTATTCGTTTTGGAGTGCATAAAGGAACTTGGGGAGGGTAATCATTTTGTACATCGCAGCCCTTCCTAACAGGGTGAGCGGCAGTTGTCTCCATCTATTCATGTCCACTACCGCCTCGGCCATGACTCGCTCTACATTTCTGTTGAACGAGAGCGCCCTGTCTAATGTAACATAGACCCCCAGATATTGAAACCCCTCTGTGGTGGTGAGCAGTTGGTCAGGTAGGGCCCCCCACCTATCCGCTCCTTGTGGGTCATAGAGTATTGATTTGTTCCAATTGATGGTATGACCCGCTCTTGCGCCAAAGCCCTCCAATACCCTGAATAACTCCGGGACCGAAACCTCCGGGTCTGTTATGTAGAGCAGCACGTCGTCTGCATACAGCGAGATTTTTTCCTGTGTTTCCCAGGATGTCTCCCCAGAGAAGCTGTGGATACCAGGGTTTTGTCTAATCCTGGCGGCCAGGACCTCGATTGTGAGCGTGAATAGTAAGGGGGACAGTGGGCACCCCTGTCTCGGGCCTCTGGACACCCTAAATTCTCTGGACATTCTGCCATTGACTCGCACACGCGCTGTCGGAGCTGTATACAGTAACTCTATCCACCCCTGAAATTTTGGGCCAAGGCCGAACCGCTGTAGTGTTGCCAAAAGGAATGGCCAGTGCACAGCGTCGAACGCCTTTTCTGCATCTAGGGAAAGAAACCAGTGGGGTTCCGTTCTGTCCTTGACTTCCTGCAACCAATTATGTGTGCGTCCCAGGTTTAGTTTATTCGCTCTGTCTGGCAGGAAACCTGACTGCTCTGTGTGGATGAGATCTGGAATCACCGACCTCAGGCGCGTCGCCAGTACCGTAGCCAAGATCTTCACCTCCATGTTAAGGAGTGAAATGGGGCGATACGAAGCACAGTCGTCGGCGGGTTTGCCCTTTTTGTGAATCGGTACAATGGTGGCCAACGCAAGGTCGGGTGGGAGGCGTCCTACCCAATATGATTCAGTGTAGAGGGCTTTCAGGTGGCGCGTCAACAAATCTGCTGTACGTTTAAAAAATTCTGCAGGGAATCCATTGGGCCCCGGCGTTTTCCCTGTTTTGAGCTTATTGATGGCCTCGGAGATCTCGTCTAGCGAGATATCTGTCTCCAGAGCCGAACTGGATTCAGTGTCTAGAGCCGGCAGATCTACTCCCTCCATGTATTGTAGTGCGTCCTCTACCGTCCCGAGGTCCCTTGCAGCATAGAAGCTTTCATAGTGTGCCGCAAATGTATCGGCTATCTCCTGTTCGGTGCACACCATGACGTCATCTGTCCGCCTAACCCGTTCCACCCATCTGGCTGCCCTCTCCTTCCTACTCAGCCACGCTAGTAGCTTGCCCGATTTGTCGCCCACGTCATAGAGCCGATGCAGGGTGGCTAGTGATTGCGTCTGCGCCTCGTTCGAGGCAATCTCTTTGTATTCCCTTTGCTTGTCTATCAAGAGTCGTAGTGTGCTGTCCTCCTTGTGTGTCTGGTATTCTCCCTCTAAACGTAGTATTTCGGCCTCCAGTTCCACTATCACTGCCTGTTGTGCCCTACGGTCCTCCCGCAGCCTACTCTGTGCCCTGTCTCTCAGAACCGCTTTCATGGCCTCCCAAAAGGTCACTCCAGAAGCAACCGTGCCTTCATTTTCTGCTATGTATACTTTGACGTCCGCCCTGTGACCTTTTATCACGTCTGGCTTCTGGAGATCCCACGCTGCCAGTCGCCAGTCTGAGCCTGTCCTTCCTCTGTCTGCCCCCACCTTAGCGTACAATGGGGAGTGGTCCGAGAACCCCCATGCCTTATACTCCGCCTTGTCCCCAGTGGTGAGATATTGCCTGGCCATGAAGATATAGTCCAGTCTCGAGAACACTCTATGTGCCCCGGAGTAAAAGGAATACTCCCTATGTGTGGGGTGGCGCCAGCGCGATACATCCGTAAGACCCAGGTTGGCCATGTGTTGTGATAGTGTCGTCTCCGCCCCTCCCCTACGTGTTGGCCCCGTGCGGTCTAGCTCCTCCGACATAACGTCATTTAAGTCACCTCCCACTATTTGTATGGTGTCGGCAGTGTTCATGAGGATCGTAGCTATCGCCTTGTATGTGCGTGCCTGTAGTTTCGATGGGGCGTAGACTGAGAGTATTGTGTATCTTTGCCCCTCCATACTCCCTGTACTCCTGCATATGTCCCTTGAGGGTCGCTCCAAGTACGTGTTGTTTTAAACGGGAATGCTTTGTTTACCAGTATAGCAACTCCCCTAGAATCTTGTGTGTACCCCGCATGGGCTAGGACCGCATACCTGCCTCTGGCTATGAAGTTACATTTTTCGCCCCTGAGGTGCGTCTCCTGCAAGAGGGCAAAGTCCGGCGCCACCCTCTTAATACATGCATTGACTAGACCCCTCTTTATCCTAGAACCCAGGCCATTCACATTCCACGTAAGGATCGAAACCCCCCTGCTGTCTTGTAGCGGTGTCGTCAGTGTACCTGCCATGGTGTGGGGTGGAGTTCATGTTCTGTTTGAGTCTGTGCTGGACACCAATGGCTGTACTGCAACCCCTCCGATTGTGGCTGTCGTCCCCCCCGCCTCCCTCCCCAACCCCAACTTGTGAAACTGTTTCCCCCAGCGATCCCCCCCCCTCCCCACCTCCTTCCCCATCCAGACTCATCCCCACTGAGGACCGAGCTTTCAGTAGGAGTCGGTCTGTCGCCCGCCCACACCCGCCCTTTACTTAGGTATTTTGAAACTTAAAGAGAATTTCAAACTGCGAACAACTGATCTAGTCCACTTCAGCCGTGTTCAAGAGTGGGAGTCTTGTGTCGCCGTTTCTGACCCACTGTATTTGTCTGGGTGATCTTGTTCCATGTCACGTATCACAGTCACTAAGGGGTGGATGGAGCTCTGATGCGTGTCTCTTACATTGACCTCCGGTTCCGAGTCTCTAGTTTCAGCCTCATCCTCACCATCCCCTTCCGAACAGGCCTGTGTGTGTGACCCCTGCCGTAGTGGGTCCGCCGCGCCGGAGGTTCCTGGCGACTCCGACCTCCCCCTCCTACTTCCCGTCGCTGTGCGTGTTCGATAGGGAGTTCCTGTGGCACGCGAGTGCACCCTCCTGGATTTTTGCCGTTGTGGTTTCGGGAGATTCCATTGTGTCTTTTCCCGCACAGTTCTGTCCATTTCCTCTCGCCCCGCCCCTTCCCTGCTGTTGAGTATCGGTCTCTCTTCGAGCCATTGCCATGCCTCCTCCGGGTGGTTGAAGAAGATAGTCTTTTCCTTGTATATAACTTTAAGTTTAGCCGGGAAGAGAAGCATGTAGGTAATGTTCATAGATCTGAGCTTGGTTTTCACTGAATCGAAGGACCGTCTCTGCTTCTGCACCTCCTGGCTATAGTCCGGGAAAATCATTATGTGTGTGTTCTCTAGCCTTATGACACCAAGCCTCCGTGCCTCGCATAGAATCAGGTCCCTGTCTGCGAAGTTGAGGAAACGAGCTATCACAGGCCTAGGTCTCGCACACTCCGGGGGTTTCGCCAGCAGCGCTCAATGGGCTCTCTCAATGACAAAGCATGTCGAGAATTGTGCCTCCGGGAAAGTCTCTTTGAGCCACGTGTGCAGGAATGTCGCCATGTTGTTTCCTTCAATTCCTTCCCGAAATCCTACAAAACGCAGGTTGTTGCGACGCGCCCTATTTTCGGCATCATCGACCTTCCATAGCAGCTGCCTGTGGGACGCTTGGAGTTCTGCCATGTCTCTCCGAATCGTTGTAATCGAATCCTCTGCCTCCCCGATTCGCGATTCCGTCTCCGTCACTCTGGCCGAGAGGTTCCTGAAATCCTGGCGCAGGAGGGTGACTTCAGATCCCACCTCTCCGATTTTCACTTCCAGTGCCGCCCGTGATTCTTGGATATCTGCTCTCGAGGCCTGTATTGCCGCGAGCAGTGCCCCGGTGTCTATGTGACCATCCGCTGCTGTGTCTTGGTTTCCCTTGGCCTGTCGAGGTGCAGCAAAGCTATCCATGGGGCCTTTTGGCAATGGTTTGGGCGGCGGGTCCTTTTTCCCCATGTTGGTCGGCATGGGTCTGTGTCCGACCTTGGCGTTGTGTATCCCGCCCTAGCAGAGCAGTCTTGAAGGTCCCCTGCCCGGTCACACTGATCTCTGGTGTTGTCCCGCTTGTCCACCAGGTTCTTGCTCCAACGTTCACCCCTCCCTCGCCCTATTAAAATTGCGGTTCGTGTTGTATGGGGCTTGCGCTGTAGTGCCTCCGCTCCGTCTGCCACTGGTGTGCCGGGCTCCCCTTCCACGTGTCTCCGGTCGTTGTGTGCGGTCTTCCTCCGGGGGGAGCACCTCGTGCGTTTTATTGTCAGGGATCTAGTTCATTTGGGCTCCGATTCCTCCTATGCTATCCACGTGCTCTCCCCCGCTGTTGATACTCCGCTGCCGGGCTCTTCCACCTCACCACCGTGGCTGCAGCCTGCTCGTGTGCCCGCCCGTTGTTACCTCGGTTCCAGCCGCCTATGTTGTTAGGTCGGGGAAGGGGGTGTCTTTACTCAGTTACACCGCCCTGTCCGTGTCTCACCCAGGTGTCTCCCGCTGCTTGTGCACAGGCTGCACCTGCCTCCTTCACCCGCGGGGTTCCCCCACCTTCTCACGCCCCTAGCAGGACCCTCTGCTCCTTCACCGTCTCAGACACGTACGTGGATGTCACCAGGCCATTGCCTCTGTGTCTCGCCGTGTTCCGCCCAGCCGGCAGGCCGCTGTGATGGTCGAGGGGGGGGTATGGGCCGGCGGTGCGTTGCCTCCACTCTGGCCTCGGCAAGGTTATTGCTCCCTGTGGTGCGCTATGGACAGGCTGGCCAGCCCTCCCTTCACAAGCATCCGCTCCGCTGCGGAGCCCCGCTACCGCTGTAGGTCGTGTGGCGGGTGCGATCGGCGGGATTCCCCCACACCTGCCGTCGGGATGGATGTATGGCTTCGCTGATGCCGGGGGGTAGCGCCGACGTCTCCCCCCTGCGGCGGCCTCTCTGTACCTTTTGCGGGCTCACTGCCGGGTATTGCCAGTCTGGGTCACGCCGCCATATTGGTGAAGGTGTTTCCGCCGCTGGTGCCTGCTGCAGGGGTCAGCGCATCTCTGGTCTCACACATTCAAGTGTGGTTCACCCACGGTGGACACCCAACTCACTCCTCTCGCCGCAGTCTGGCTCCGTGACCCCCGCCACACACCGCTAGCACCATCGGGATGTCCGGGACCGGGTGCCTGGCTCCTCCACCATGTTGGTGCAGTTGTCACCTTGCTCCGGCGCCTCACCCACCGCGGGTCTCCAGTCTCCCAAGCCGGCTCACGATGTGCCGATCTCACCGTGGCGCCGATCCGCTCCTGGCCAGGTGCAAGGGTCAGTGCAGCAACCCGCTGGACATCGCTCCTCGAGCACCCTTTTTAGAGCGCAACCGCCATGTTGCCTCCTCGGGGCTCCCCACCGCCGCCGGCCAAACTTCCGTTTCTCAGGCTCTAGGGTCGTCGGAGCCGCCGTCTACCCCACCCGGCAGTCCCCAGGTGGTCCTCCACACTTTACATATGTTCCGGTGCTCAGTGGTTGAGTATTATGTCGGATTCAATGTTGGCCGGCCGGGAGCTCACGAGCCACACGTCTAGCTCGGCATGCTGTTGGCCACGCCCCCCGGGAATAGTAATTTTAACCCCTACGCTATCCAACGCTTTCCCTACTGTTGCACCCACTGGAGTGGGAATAGTAATTTTTACCCCTACGCTATCCGACGCTTTCCCTACTGTTGCACCCACTGGAGTGGGAATAGTAATTTTAACCCCTACGCTATTCAACGCTTTCCCTACTGTTGCACCCACTGGAGTGGGAATAGTAATTTTAACCCCTACGCTATCCAACGCTTTCCCTACTGTTGCACCCACTGGAGTGGGAATAGTAATTTTTACCCCTACGCTATCCAATGCTTTCCCTACTGTTGCACCCACTGGAGTGGGAATAGTAATTTTAACCTCTACGCTATCCAACGCTTTCCCTACTGTTGCACCCACTGGAGTGGGAATAGTAATTTTACCCCTACGCTATCCAACGCTTTCCATACTGTTGCACCCACTGGAGTGGGAATAGTAATTTTAACCCTTACACTATCCAATGTTTTCCCTACTGTTGCACCCACTGGAGTGGGAATAGTAATTTTTACCCCTAATCTATCCAGCGTTTTTCTACTGTTGAATTCAATTTAGTTGTTACAATAAATTTTAACCAATTTGCTATGCTACGGTAAAAATATAATATATGTTTAGTTAATAATATGTATATATATATATATTTTTTTTTTTTTGTAATTTACATTAATTATTTATTAATATTACATTTATTTAATCATTTTAACTAAGTTTATATTAAATATATTTATTTTTATATTAGTTTTAACTTAATTTAAAGACATAAAAAAAACGATATTTTGACAGTCTATATTATTTACAGTCGATATTTTAGAGTCGATATTTTTGTACTTACCTGTATAAAGATAGAAAGTCGATATTTTGTCCCTCGATATTTTCTCATCGATATTTTTGCAAGTCGATATTAATGGGCTCGATATTATTTCAGTGATCCACGTGCGCTCTAGAAATGAATCTAACATAACATACCCGAGTGAACGAGCATAGCACCGCAGCCACAAAGGCAAATATTGAAGTGCTGGGCCTATGGTTAATGAGAAGTGGAATGTCTCGCCATTGAGGCCCTAGTTGACTGCTCCCAGTGGCAGCTGAGGTCTTCGAGGAAAAGCAGAGGCGAGAGATGGCATCGGGGCATGCAGTGAAGGGGCACAGGAGGTGCAGAAGGGGCCACAAAGGTAGAGGAATGATAGCCGCTCTATCACCACCCCATGGAAGGAAGTCAAGAAAAATGAAGGGAGAGAGAAAAAGGAGCGAAGTCATGAGCATGTGACCCACATAGGAGGAGTGTAGCTCAATGGTTAGAGCAGGCAGACCTCGATGCAGAGCTCTGGCCGGGGACCAGGGTTCGAGTCCTGCCCCGGCGGGTCTCCGGGTCATTAATTCCCCTGACCGGATATTCTCGCCTCAGTGCCTATTCTGATCATGGGTCCCACGCTGCAACTCTGGGCAATAGCTTGCTTAGTCTCCACAATGGCCCCCACAATGCGAGGGATGCCTGGTCTGCACCATGAGGGTGTCCAGGAGTGGACACTTCACAGGGATAGCCAGGAAGGGTTCCCTTGCGGTATTCGTACAAGCGCCGGGAAACCCACTGCGGGTAGCTGTACGCTATACAAGTACAACAAAAAAAAAAACTGAGAGAGGTGGCAGTGGGAGGCTCACCTCAGCAACAGGGGCTGGACTAGAGGTGCCAATGGTCCGCCATCTTAGGGAGTGGAATGGTGAGGGGTGGTTGCTGGGATCGTACATTCCTGGGATGCAGGAGACAGGGCTGGCAGAATGCAGCTGCCCGGCTTGAGGAAGAAGATGATCAAGTCTCCAGTCAGTAAGAGGCCATCCATCACTCGTGCGTCAAAAACCGTGAGGTTATGATTGAGCATGTCTGTGAGAGGGGGGTGGTGTCTGACTTCAAGCCAGAAACCGGTCTTGGGGTTCTTGTATGAACATGGGGTGTCCTCTATAGGACTTGCCGTTCTGAATCCATTCCAGATTTTCAAGATGTCTACCTAAATTAACATTTACATACAATGAATATAAAGAAAACTAATTTATTAATATAGTCGATAGTTTTCCTGAAAACTTGCCATGAAACCTAGAGTGGAAACCCAGGCTATAAACCAAAAGATATACACTCCCTGCAGTATTCCATGATAGAAAACTGATCTGCTGATGACAACAAGCAACATTGTACTCTTTGCTAGTCCCAATCCTGCTGCTGCTCTGGAAAGAATGAGCGGATGAGCTATACTCAGGCTTATTAAGGGGTTGCAATCGATCCCTGTGCACTGCACTGAGCCATATGCTTGGAAAAAAGCATTAGTTACCTCGCTGGTGAAGGAACCATCAGCGCACAGAAAAGACCTCAGTAACTACCGACCAATCTCTCAGTTTCCAGACCCTGTAAACAACGTACAAAAATGTTAGCAAAAAATTAATTAGCTATCTGTAAAAATATAACATCCTAGAAATTATACAGACTGGTTTTAGACCAGCACGCAGTGCAGAAACAGCACTAATTCAGGCCATGGACAAACTGTGGGTGATGGAAGACCGAGGGCCGGTGGCAGTATTGATTTCATAGGACTTATCAGCTGCTTTCGATACGGTCAACCATCAGATACTATTCAGCAGACTGGACGATATAGGGGTGGAAGGTACTATTCTGAACTGGGTGAAATCATAACTGTCAGACAGACATGAAGCTATTGCACTTCCGCCCTTTCGATCAGAGTTTAAGGAAGTCACCCATGGGTTACCCCAAGGTTCGGCGCTAAGCCCCATTCTTTTTAACGCGTGTCTACGTCCTTTACTGACTCTGATTAAGTCAAATGCAATTTCGTTTGTAAACTGTGCAGACAATGCCCAGTTGATCCTGTCTCTATTTACAATATTAGTACGACTCGGAAAGATAAACTACATATTTGCCTAAAAGAGAAGGCAAGGTGGCTCAAGAGGAACACTTTAAAATGTAACTGGAGTAAAACAGAGTTTTTCTGTTGCTCGCCCACAAACATGCCCTATTCATTGCCGAGCAATTTCTGTCCCTGAAGCAATGCTGAGACTACTCAACCTGCACACACAGCTACAAATCTGTGTATTTCTATGAAGGAAAACTATCAATGGAAACTCACAATAATAAGACAACAGCGACCTTCTACAGGCTGATCAGAAACATAAGAAAGATGGTTCCATTACTCGTGCAACCTGCAAGGAAGCTAATGGTATAATGCACTGTCCGAAGTGAGATCGATTATTGCAGTGCGCTACTGCTTGGAGCCCCAGATTACTTACTAAAAAGGTTGGATAGGGTGCAAGCAATGGCAGATCTAGATTTACTTCTGCCCCAGGCACCTTAAGAGAACTCCACTGGCTACCAGTTCAAGAAGGATGTGTCTTTAAAGCAATGTGTATAGTCTTCAAAGCCATTCATGGTATAGGGCCTGCACTACTACACAGAAAATACAGTCACCGCAGGGCTCAGCGAAGTCTTCGACCTTAGGGCCACATGTATGAACACATTTTCCCATTGACACAGAATGGTTAAAACCCTTTGATACATCTAGCCCTCAGTCAGTTAACCCAGTCTGCGTTCCAAGTTTCGGGTCCAAGGTACGGTCTGCCGATGGGTCCTTCCAGGTTAAGGCAGCTCGGCTATGGAAGAAACTACACTCTCTAGGAACTAATGGGAACCTGTACAGCTTATGAAGAGCCTAAAACATGGCTGTTTCCTAAGTAGAAACCTGATTTTGACCAAACTCTTTGTGACAGAATGCAGAAGATTTCATGTGTTGTGAAGTGGTGTGGCTCACTGGTTAGAGGCGGCAGACCCGTAAGCAGAGGACGGCCCGGGACCAGGGTTCGATTCCCAACGTGGCAGGGTCGTGGATCAGGGTCAGCGGGCTCGATAATTCTCGCCTCGTGCCTACTCCAGTCAGGAACCAGACTCGGCAACTCTGGGCATTAGCTTGCCTCATCTTCACAACAGCCCCCCCAGACTGCCGGGGATGCTTGGTCGCACCTTAGAGATACCCATTAGGGACCATCTCTCAGGGTGAGCCAGGACGGGTTCCCCAGCGGTCGAAGCGTGGAGATACTCCTCCGGGAGTCGATTCCTAGCGCTATATAAACCTGCAATTAAATTAAATTAAATTAATTTAATTAAATTAAATTGAGAGGTAACAAACCGATGCTATGTCTCTTGTTTACGTGAATGCAGCACGTTAGAAATGCTTGTTAATAATAATCATTTTGGTTGTGAGGCTTTTGTCGACGTATGGTAAAATCCTATAATATCAGTCGCCAGCGCTTTATGCCTTTTATCAAAGGAATTCTCCAACTAGTACACAGATTAAATATTGGGTCGCGATTGTTCAGGCTTAAGTGTTTTTTCTTTTTAGGGTGCAGGACTAATTCAGCTGGCACGCAGGAGGTGATCAGACCCTTTTTACCACCCCAACTCGAGAGTCTGTAACTTTTCAATGTTTTGCGAGCGGATTATGGATTATGGTCCCAAACACACCCCTTCCAAATAGAGATTCCGTATCAACTTCTAAACACATTTATCAATTCAAAAAATGTTTTCCAAATCACTATATAACTAGATGTATTTAGGACACATTTAGAGGGTTTGCCACTGCTAAAAGCCTGGCACCAAGTTTTTATTGAAACCCAATCTCCATTGGCAAATATTCTCCTTAAATGATGTGGTTCCCCTCAGGTGTATACATACAAGTAAAGTGCAATATTATATTGTTAAAGTGTCCTCGCCCAACAATTTCTCCTTAGGCTGACTTCTTCCTGGGGTCCTGTAACTTATCTAAATAAGAACTGGTCTAAGAGCTGGGACACCCCTAGGAGTAGCTCTGTTTATTCTTGAAGTATTTAATTTCTTGGAGATATCCATATGATTTAATGGGGTACAGTGATTTCAGGTAAACCTATATCCATGCTATTGTAATATTTAAAATTGTATCATGGGTTGGGTCAGTTAAGATATTTTAAAGCCAAATCATATTGTGAGGTGTGTTGCTGTGCACTGGGTAACAGATTGATTGTGATGTGTAGGACAGTTGCTACCCTCGCTCTTGTACCTTTAACCATCGTAGAATTGTCCATGCCATTGTCACTTATGCATTTTCAAGAGCCAGATTTGCTCTCTCTTGGGTTGAAGAGGTGAATAAACCTAAATATTATGCCAGTTTTCCAGTTGGCACAATGCCCTTCTTTGGCAGCCAGCCCCCTTTCCTGGTATTTTTGTGTCTCACTTTGATTTCTCTGCTCACATGGAGCTGGTGGTTGCTGTGCTCAAGACTTTGATAGTGTCAGTGTTAGATCCCTCACTCTTGTCATTTAATTTTGGGTCCTTTTCTTCACATTCTTTGCATATGCCAGCCAAGCCTAGTTCATTAGAACGTGTGCATGCATGTATGACAGCTAATACTGATGACTGAGAAAATATCTCAAAATGTTTTATTCACAGTTTCCTTCTAATGGATTCCTAGATGTATATTTTCTTTGAAAAAAAAGTTGAATTCTAAAATTAAGATACCAAGACCTAACACAAAAGAGAAAGTGAAGAAGCCTACTAAAATAATAGACTGCTCTCTAGAAAATGTGCATAATAGGCTTTCAATCCTAGAGGATTGCCTCAAGAAGGAGTTGGACGCCATAACGCTATAAAATCTGGGATCAGTTCCCTGGAGGTAACTCTCAAGGAAATATTAGAGCATCTAAAAATACTTACTGGAAAGCCTACTGGGAGAGAGTCCCCCCATGGAAAGAGTGTGGTTCTAAAACTGATAACAACAGTCCCAGAAACGACTATTACACAAAATTTGGTTCTCTTCCCCACAAATGATAAACATCAACAATCCCAAAATATCAATCCCCTGACAACATTACCACTTCCGCCGGAATCAACGCCTTTTGTAATTATGTTAAGAAATTTACCCATTTTAAGGCCCAATGTAATGGAAATCTGGCACGAGTTAAAAAATAAGGTGATACACTGGCTAGCTAAAAAATCATAGGGCACAATTTGTCTGGCTAATAAAATTATAATGGTGAGAAGAGTTGGATGGAAAGGACCCTCAATGAAAATTGGTAAAGATGATTTTATTGTGGTGAACTTCCGTTCCCCTTTTTGTGGCAAAAACTCTCCTCTCTGATTTCGCTAATAAACCTGACGATAGCAATATCGATAGGAATATCAGAGTTGAACCCCTGGGGTATTTATATAGGCCTGAAATGTACATGGATAAAAATCTAAATCTCACACAATTTGTACCTATAAAAACACCTAAAAAACTTTTTCTAGATGGCCAGAACGCTTGTCAATTTGACCCAGTATTTAAATATAAATTCCGGACCACAATACCAACAGCAAATCGGTACCTTCCTCTCTCATACTACAATGACCAAGATTGACAACAAGAGAGGGATGGAGTAAAGGGCCATAATTGCCCTAAAGTACATGCTGCAAATTTGTCAATAGTTAATCCGGAAAAGGGCAGCCAACGAATAACCCCAGAAGATCACTACAAAGAAAAGGTCCTAAATAATTCAGAACTAGGTTTATTGACCTTTCCAGCAATTGACCCTGGTGGTTGTCCAGGATAAAATAAAAAATTCACAGAATAAGACTGAGTTTTCCAACTTCCGAAGCCACGAATACAATTAAAACCATATTGAAGACTTGGAATGTTACTGGAATAAAATACAAACTATTAAATACAGACTGTTAGAGATTATCAACAAAGCCCAACTAGCATGCCTTCAAGAGAAGTTGGCAATAGATGATTTCTCTGTGTAGGGTTTCATGACACTTTTAACCCCAGCTACTTCTTCAGAGGGGGGACGGGCTAAGGGAGGCCTGGCTGTGTTAATATCAACAACCTCCTAAATGGAAGTCTTTAAGTTCTTCCTGTCCTCCCCTTATTTTCAGTTTATCCATCTAATAACAGAAGAAAGGACTAATTTGGTTATAATTAACTTTCATAACAATGTCTTTGACACTGCTAAAGTGACAGTAATAATGGACTTAAGTAAAGAACTTGATTATTTTTTAGCTA
Organism: Lissotriton vulgaris; assembly: GCF_964263255.1. Lineage (NCBI taxonomy): Eukaryota > Metazoa > Chordata > Amphibia > Caudata > Salamandridae > Lissotriton > Lissotriton vulgaris. The sequence goes on along the minus strand of NW_028254425.1, from coordinate 574,912 downwards.
AAATTAAGGATGGATAGGAGATTTTAATATGTGCAAATGTCAGAGACAAGGACCTGAAAATTGGGGCTATGTTAAAACAAATGGCGATGACTTTCACATTTTCTGCATAATCTGTATGGAGAAGTTTGAAATGAAATGATTTGTAAGTATAATTTGATTCGTATATGGCATCATGTATTGGGGATGGGGAAACAGAGGTACCTACATATTACGGGAATGGTAGAAGCTCTGTTATTGATCATGTTTTGGTGACAGAAAATGGTGAAAGTCTAACAGATTCTCTTATTGCTATCCCGAATGCCTCCAGTGATCACACTACCCTGGCATTAGCTCTTAAAATAAAAACTACAAGGCCAAAGAGCATACAATGCCTGAATCAAATTAGAATACAGGGTAAGAATGACCTTACTCTAAGATGGGGAAATGTAGACGGCTCAGCAAAAACCCAGGAAATTATGGCAGATTCACTTAACGATTTTTATTCCAGTACAGACCTTAAGTCTTCCCCGAAGTTTATTATGGTAGCTTTTTGTAAAATTATGGCATGTATTGCTGAGATGCTGGACTGCCAAACCAGAGGGAAAAATAATAGAAACAGGGGCTGGTTTGATACTGAATGCTCACTGATAAACAGAAAATTAAGGAAAGCCTCGCAGGTTTCGCCAAGATATAGGGAAGAAATCAGCAGATTGAGAACCAAGTACAAAAATGTACTTGACAAAAGGAAAATGGAGTTGAAAGGAAAAATTTTGGAAGACCTTCTTCAGGCGGCTGAATTAAATGATAATACCCTTTTCTGGAAAATAATATATCAGCCTTTTCTAAAGTATAGAGAAAACCCTAAGATCGAGATTTTAGTACAAAAGGTGGACTGGATTAAACATTTCAATACTATTTTTAACCCAGAGGGAAGTTCTTTTATGTTGTCTTCCACACATTATTATAAAATTGAACCAGTGAACATTATAGATATAACTTTACAAGAGGTCCCTAACGCTATAAACAAAGCTAGTGGAAAGGTCTCTGGCCCCGACCGGGTCCCAATTGATATATTTAAAGCACACGTCACTTTATGGGCACTGATGTTGACCCAAGTATGTCATTCGACAGTAAAGGGTTTTATTTCAGCCTCGTGGACAGAAAGCACAATAGTCCCCATTTTTAAATAATCGAAGTGATCTGAAATGCTACCGCCCAATATCTCTTCTGGATTCCAGCGCCAAACTAATGGGAAGAATCCTCTTAGGGAGATTAGAACAATGGGCAGAGGAGAAACATATACTCTCTGATACTCAATATGGATTCAGACCTGATATTGGGGCAATAGAACAATGTGTCAATTTACACCTGTTACTAAATAAATATGCGGTAGCCGAGACAGGACAAATGTACCTATGCTTCGCAGATCTGAGTAGTGCGTTCGATCTGGTAAATCATAACAAACTCTGGGAAACACTTGTGGCAATGGATGCCCCACGGGGCATCATTCATTTTCTGTCCCACTTTACAGCAGAGGTACGATACAGCCCCAATGGGGAATGCACAGACAGTTTTAAGGTCAGCCGCAGTATTAGACAGGGTTGTGTCCTCGCCCCCCTGCTCCTCTCGCTCTATATAAATGAGGTGGATGCATGCTTACATGAAACTAAAGCTGATGCCCCCGTGGTTGGCTCTCGCCCCGTCCCTATATTGCTATATGCAGATGATGCAGTCCTCCTTTCAAGAACAGCAAATGGGCTGCAGCTGCTTATAAATAAATTTATAAAATGTATGGAGAAAAAGATATGAAAGTTAATCTTAAAAAAACTGTAGCCATGGTAGCTGGAAAAGGTTGAGTAAAAAAATGATACACCATATTAAAGGGGAGAGGATAGGGGGAGACACAAAATTTTACATACCTAGGTATTCAGTTTACTGTGTCGGGCTCTTGAGAAAGCCAATCGGATATATCAAAATTGAAATTTGCAAGGGTGGTAGAATCGATTTTTTGCTTTTCTAGTAAATGAGGCCAAATAACGATCAGAGAAATGTTGTTGCTGTGTAAAATGGGGGGCATATTATCAACAGTTGGCGATATTTATCGCTAACTGAGCTTAGCGTTAGTTTTTGTAACGCTGCGCTTCACCCAATATTATCGCTGAGATAACGTCCTATTACCAACGTTTATCTCAAAAGCGATAATATTGCAGGCGTTATCATGAATATCGCTGGAAAACCCGCGGTGTTCACGCATTAGCTTGCAAATGCTGTTAGCCATGTTATCCACCTTCCATTGGTTAACATGGCTAAGAACTGGTATTTGCAGGCGTTAGCGTTTGGCGATATTCGCGCTTAGCGCAAATATTTCCATCGCTTCGCCTTTCTTGGTAATAGGCGATAGCGATGTTAGCGACCGCTGTCAGTCGCTAACGGGTTGGGTACGCCCACTTTGCATGTCATTAGCGATAAATATCGCTGACATGCAAAGCGGGCCCCAAACCGGTCGATATCGCTTACAAGCTGTCGCTAACTGGTGTTAGCGACAGCTTGGTAATAGGGCGATGGAATTATCGTCGCTTAGCGGTCAAAAACGGCCGCTAAAGCTGCGATAATTCAATATCGCCACCCTTGGTAATATGCCCCCAAATGTTTACCAAGTGCTGGTTACGGTGCTCCCTTATGGGGTTACACAAATTGTGCAAAATTAGACTCTAGGAAATCTGTTTTTGGCACGTTTATAGGCAATATCAAAATCTACCCCATCGTACATATCACATAAGGAACTGGCTGTCCCTTGGCTAAAAGATGACCTATACATCAGGCCTACTATCCTATGGCATAATATATGGAGACAAATAGGGACAGTTTGCGAAGGAGATCCTTCTAGACTGTCTCAAGCTAGATGCCTGGAAGAAGAATAAATGCCGTCCATTTGGATGTGTGTCTGAGAAACCTGGATCCGGATATAGGCGTAACTGATACAGCCACAATTCTTATTTTCTCGAAAAAAGAGGTTAGGACCATACTTATGGGACAAAGGGAAAAGGTCAGAGAACTAAATGATAGTAAAAAAAAACCTTGGTAGCTTGATACCTGCAGCAGTGTGAGCATGAGGGTCAGCCTTACTATCTGACAGCGGTCAAAAATGGCCCACATAGATTCTGTCTCGCCAGACTGCGCTTAGACACACTCCCTGTACAGGTTGCCTTCCCAAAAAGTGTGACATGGACTAAAAACGATCCAAATTGTTTGTGTGATGGCAAATCCCGACCGAGCAAAATGCACTTGATCTTATTTTGTAGTTTTTATAAAGACCTAAGGAAACGCTTTTTAGCGCCACTGTTTAAAAGTGGCAATTATTATTTTTATTAGAATGCTTTTAATTATTTATGTGCCCTGGAAAAAAGTAATATCTGCTTGTCTGAACGTTTATTACGATGGCCATAGGAAGAAGGAAAAAATTAGCATACCTCAAGGCCTTAACTTATGAGCAACTAGACTAACCGGTTCCCCCCAATTGTCGATTAAAAATATGACTACAATGACTCAATGATCGGGAAACCGGGAAGGGTCTGAAGCCTCTGTCGGTTTCTAAGAGACGATTTTATGATGCTGAATTATAACTGATTGAGGGTACTACCGCTAGAATTGTATTTTTAATATTTGATTATGCTTATGAACTGTTTTTAATTTATTTTTGTGACTATGCTGTATTATTGCACACTTTTATGGTTTTTATATTAATAAACCGAATAAAGTTTTTGAATGAATGAATGAATGAATGAATGAATGAACAATACTCATGACGTCACAAAACACATTATTTGTAAGAAGTGCATGGTAGAGTGTAGAGATATAGTTAATGTAGTGTAGTGAGTGACATACACAGCACTGTGTATGGAGGTGCACGACTTATATTGATTTGAACGTGTTGGTTAAATTATAATAATAAGGTGTAAGTTTAGAATTATTTTAATTTGTGTAGTTTAAGTTTTGTTTGTATAGAAATAATATATACAGTTACAGTTAACTATAAATTTAAGGTATAACTATACCTTTAGCATTTCTAATATTTGTATAGTTTAAGTTTGGTTTGTATAGAAGGAATAAAAAAAAAATTTCCTAACTATAAAATAGGTTTACCCTTTGTTGTTTTATCACTGAATTTGAATGTTTTAAAAAAAAATGTGTTTCAAATCATAGACTCCAAATTTGGTCAAGTGGAGTGGCGTTAAGGTGAGTGCAGTCGTGTACAGTAGAGTGGAGGAGATGCTCGTATAGTGCACTGGCATAGATTGGAATGGAGTACAGTGGAGAGGAGTAGAGTGGAGTGGAGTGGCATAGTTTACAGTGGAGAAGCGTGTCGTAGAGTACAGTGGTGGTTTGTATAGTAAATTGGCATGAGTTGAGTAGGGGTGAGTAAAGTGTTATATATTGGCGTGGTGTGTTGTACATTACAGTGGAGTTATGTGTTGTAGAGTGTTGGAAGGTTTCGTAGAGTGGAGTGTTGTACAGGGGAGTGTAGTGGCATAAGTGAAGTAGAAGGTTTACAGTGTAGTGTAGGTGTATACTGTGTAAGTACAGTGGCGTAGAGTGCAGTTCAGTCTTGTAGAGTGGAGTTGCAAAGAGTGGAGTAGAGTGGAGCGGTGAAGAGTGGAGTGTTCTACAGTGCCATAGAGTGGGGTTAAGTGTTGCGTAGTGGAATAGAGTGGAGTGGAGTCCAGTGAAGTGGATAGCGTAGAGTGGATTAACAGGTTGCAGAGTAGTGTGCCGTGCACTGGAGTAGAGTGGACTGGCATGGCATACAAGGTACAAAGTGAAGTAAAGTGTTGTAGGGTGGAGTGGGGTATGGTACAGTGGAGTTGACTGGCATGTTGTAGGGTGTGAAAACTGTTGTGCAGTCGTTGAGTGCCACAGAGTGGATTACAGTGTTTTGCTGTGGAGTTGCATGGAGTACAGTACCGTCCGGTAAGGTGGAGTGACATAGACCGCCATAGAGTTGAGTGGCACATAGTAGCCTACAGTGGAGTGGTGTAGCATGAAGTAATGGAGTAGAGTGGAGTAGTGTCTCATAGAGAGGTATATAGTAAAATTAGGTGAAGCGGCGTAGAGGGACTTGCATAGAGTGTTGTAGAGTGTTGTACAGTGGTATAGAATAAAGTAGAGTTCTGTACACTGTATTTGTATTTGTAGGTATACTTATAGAGCGCAGACCTGTCACCCAGAGGGCATCCTGGCGCTTACAATTCGGACAAATCCGCTTTGCGCTGCTCAGACATTTCTAGGGAAAAGATGCGTTTTTAGCGCTTTCCTAAACGGGAGGTAGTCCCTATGGCTTCTCAGAGAGAATGGTAGGGAGTTCCAAAGTTTGGCCGCTGCTACACTAAACGAGCGGCCACCCATCCTAACTCTCTGGAACCTCGGGACCACAAGCAGTTGTGCCGAAGAAGAGCGAAGGAGCCGCGGGGCCGAGTACCAGGCGAACATATTCTGTAAGGGCACTGGGCCTTGTTGATGTACCGCCTTAAACACCAGGCACGCCGCTTTATACAGTACACGCAAGTGCACCGGCAACCAGTGAAGGTCCATTAAAGCTTGAGTGGAGGAGCTGAGGTTAGGGCGAGAAAGAGCCAGCTTGGCAGCCATATTCTGCACCCGTTGTTACTTCCCCAACAGATTTTTTGGGGCCTCCAGAAGTAGCGCATTACAGTAGTCTAAGCGACTCAGTATGGTCCCGCGAACTACTTCTGGTCTGGCTTGGGCGGGGAGGAGGGGCAGAACTTTACGCAACATGCGCAGCAGCATCATGCATGAAGCGATGGTCTTATGGACGTGCAAGTCAAGTTGTAAATTTGGGCCAAAGATCACCCCCAGATTGCGAGCTGACTCCGCAGCCGATACTGGCTCAGGGAAAGTGGCAGGCAAAAAGTTCTCTGGGAGTGTCCGCGGGATCCGGTCCATGGAGCAATAGAGCACCTCGGTCTTTGTGCTGTTAAGTTGTAGGGAATTGGCCCGCAGCCAATCCGCTGTGGCTGCCATACAACAGTGAAATGTCTCCAGCGGGACCGCGTTATTACCTTCCAAGGAAAAGACCAGCTGTGTGTCATCGGCGTAATTAAAAGCCGAGATGCCGAAAGATTTTATAAGCCGGACCAAAGGGCGGAGGTACAGATTAAAAAGTATCGGGCTGATGGCCGAGCCCTGAGGAACCCCCTGCCCTACTTTCCGTGGCTCCGATTGAAATGGAGGAAGCGCGACCAGCTGCTGCCGGTTGCTAAGATAAGATACCAGCCAGTCTCTTGCCCTCGCTGTGACCCCGCACTTCTCAAGCCTCCTAATGAGGGTCCGATGGCAAACCGTATTGAACGCGGCCGACATGTCGAGCAGCACCAGAAAGGCTGCCCGACCACTGTCGACACGCGAGCGGAGATTGTCCAATACGGTGACCAGTGCGGATTCAGTCCCATTCCCAGGGCGGAAGCCAAACTGTGTCTCATCGAACCATCCAATTTCTTCCAGGAAGCCAGACAGGGAGCGGGTCACCCATTTTTCCACGATCTTAATAGGAAAGGGGAGCAAAGAGATAGGCCTATAATTGGAAAGACAGGCAGGGTCCAGCGTTGGTTTCTTCAGCAGTGGTGACACGACAGCCAGCTTCCAGCACTCGGGAACAGTTGCCAACTTCAGGGATTGGAGGCAGACGGAGTACAAAGGCTGGAAAAGTTCCGCCTGAAAGGCCTTCCAGAATTTGGGTGGCAATGGGTCGAGCGGAGAGCCCGATGACACTGTGTGTGCCATGCTACAAAATTCCTCAATGGAGGGACTGGGGAAGAGTCTTAGTTGGGGTCGACTGGAAAAAATATCAGGAGCTCCCAAGCTAAGAACTGGATCACTCGGCTGGGGTCGACTGGGTGACCGGTCCGGAGCTCCCAAACCGGGGCCAAAGACAACCGGCCGGGGTCGACTGGATGGGCTAACACTGGTATTGACTGGAGTGCATTGTTGTACACTGTAGTGTTAAGAGTAGAGTATTGTGTGGTAGAGTGGAGGGGAGTAAACTGTTAAGTGGAGTACAGTGTTGTTGAGCAGAGTACAGTGGAGTGGCATGGAGTGGATTTGGGTAGAGTGAAGTGTCAGACAATGGAATAGCGTAGAGTGGCATTGTATGAAATAGGGTACAGTGGAGTAGCGTCAAGTGGAAGGGTGTACAGTGGAGTTGCGTAGAATGGAGTGAAATAGAGTATTATGGTGTACAGTACAGTGGTGTGGTGTGACGTGGCATACAGAAGATAAGCATAGAGTGGAGTTGCATATAGGGGAGTGATGTAGAGTGAAATTGCGTAGGATGTATCAGAATAGCATGGAGTGGCATAGATTGGAGTGTGGTCCTTGAAACAGACAAAGCAGGAAAGTGGGTGAAATTATGTAAATGGTCATTTTTGGCCACCTCTCCGGGGCTAACATATTAATAATGTGTGTGAGGGGCTTCACCTTCGCCACGCAGTCTCCCTGGGGCACAAATACAATCATGAAGAGGGTCCATTGTGGACACCCAGCCCCGGGGACCACCACCTCCCAGGGCTTCCTTAAGAAAGGAGGGCGCCCCCCTCGTGGAGCCTCACCACCCCCTTTTGTACTGCTTTTGGCCGCCGTAAGTGTGGCAGGGTATGCTCAGACGTGAGTCCCTTGCTCACTTTGCCACTGGATTCAAGCAAGCCGGGCTGAAGACGGCTGGAATGATAGAAACCGGTCCTTAGAAGCTTCTTTCCGGTCCAGGGAAGACATGGCTTGGCAGGTGGGCTGGACTGTTCTCATGAGGCACAGGGTCAGACTGATTTGCATATAGCCATGTCTGAACTGGGGTGGCAGAGTGGGATAAAGAACGGTAATGGATTAAACCCAGATCTTTTGACTGGGTGTGAGTGTTTGATTGATTCAGATGCTCCGTCCATCACCACCCCCTTTTGTATTACATGGTCCCGGGCACGGCCACTAGGTGGGAGCGGGAAATCCGTTACGCTCGCGGATTTTGCGGATTTTTGGGAAATCAGCAATCCGCGAATTTTACGGATTTCCCGCAAAATCCGCAAAAAAAAATCCACGAACGTAACGGGTTCAAAAGTTGAACCCCCACTCATGCAACTATTTTACAATGGCGCCAGCAAGCTGCCAGCGCCGTTGTAAAATAGTTACAAAGTTAGCTTGCACAGGAACCACTAGATAAAACGAAGCAGGTGCTGCTTTATTTTATCTCAGTGCTTCCTGTGCAAGCTAACTTTGTAACTATTTTACAACGGCGCTGGCAGCTTGCTGGCGCCATTGTAAAATAGTTGCATGGCTGGGCACAGGTCAGGTCTGCAGCTCACTCAAGGGACCCCTGCGCCCTTCGGGGCGATTGCATAGTAACACACACATGGTCGCTCGAACTAGTTGATGCTCAAATTCAGTGACTCATTCATTAGCCCAAAAACAATCGTGAGCGTCATCGAGGCTGGACAAGTGTGCCTTCTTCCCAAATCTACCGTGGAAAATCAGCTGTGATGCTGGATAGGCTTTGCATCCTTGACTTTCACGAGCGCAATACCCGAGCTTCTTTCTCTTCATCTGCTGAACTGATCTTTCTCTGACCTTTTATTCACACAAGAGGCACATACCCTACTGGGCACATTGTGTTCGCAGGGGTTTCTGCAAGTTCGCACGCGTTTTGTACAATTTCGCAATTTGCGAAATTGTACAAAACCCTCGCGAACTTGCAGAAACCCGTGCGAACATAAAAAAAAATCCGCAAATTCGCGGGAATTCGCGGATTTTGCGGATTGCGAGTTCGCAAATCCGCAAAATTCGCGAACGCGAGATTCGCAAAATTCGCCCATACCTAACGGCCACCCCCCAGGGCCCACTCCAGCAATGTACCAGGGTGCCCACCCCCAGGACATTGCAGTTTCCTATCGTGGCAAACCTGCTCTGCTTTCAGCAAGCAAGAGCAAAATTGCTCTTGAATGCTGAAAGCAGAGCCATGTCTGTTTCCCTGCTCGCTGTGAAGCTTGCAGGGAAACAAACACTTTGCTTTGGGATCCAAGAAGCTGCATGTCAGCAGCACCCTGGATCCCAAAGCAGTGCCGGCTCCCACAGGAGGGGGGGGAACCGGCAGGGACCACCGGGTCCTTCAGACTCCCCCCGTGGCCCCCAACGGAGAGCCGAGGTGATGGGGTCCCTGAAGTCAAAATCGGCATGGGGGAGGGGTTGGTGCACAGCCCCCTCCCTTTCTATTCAAATTTTTTTTTATGGAAGACTCGTCCCAGGGGGACGGGGTCCCTGAGGCTGAAATTGACCTCAGGAAAGGGGACACAGGGCCCCTCTTTTTTCTTTAAAAGGCCCGCAAATCACTGGAGGCCCGCCCCCTTTCTCCAGTACTTCGCAAACATGCCTCCTGGCTCGCTCCTGGTTGAGGGATGAAGTCCTCTTGGCTGCTTAGGAGTCAACTAGACCGCCTGTTAACTCCAGTGAGACCCAAACAGTAGGATTACTGAGAGGTGGTCGGAGGCCACGTCCCTTTTCTCAACCACTCTACAAAAGCGCATCTCAGCGCACTGCTTGTGGGGGGATGAGGTCCCCTAGCCTCCTGCGGGCCTTAGGACTAAAGTTGACTTCTTCCCACAACGAATAGTGCGCCAGGATGTGTGTTTGCAGAGTAGGTGAAGAAAAGGGGCGTGGCCTCCGACAACCTCTCAGCAAACTACCTGTGTGGATCTTACTGGAGGTAACAGGAGGGCAAGTTGGCGCCCCCAAGGACCCTAAAGAGCCAAGAGAACTTCCTATCCCATCTAGTAGAGAGCCAGGAGGTGCGTTTGAAGAGTGCCGGAGAAAGGGAGCGTTGGCGCTAGGCTGCCAAGTTTAGCACCAGCACAGGGGGAAACACAGGGCTGCACCATTTTATAGTAAATATGGTGCAGCCGTGCGTTTCAAAAGTGACGAAGTGCGTTGATAGCCTTTTTGGCTTAACAACACGCTTTGCCACTTTCTTGTAAATATGCCCTTAACGGTTGAAGTATTGTTATAGTTAGGTGTTCAGTAACAACACATCATTTTAAACACTAAAAACCACAGAAATTCAGCAGTTATAGTTATATGTATCTTAATTTTCTCTTCAATAATTTTATTTGAAATGTTGCAGTGATATTATCAATTATGTCCTAGAAGATGTCGTGAGTGATGTAATATGTGGGGTAGTTAGCAGTGCATGGCGAGGGTGCGAGTCTCATCCTAACTTTCGATCCATAATACAAGACACTGTCATCTCAAAAAGGATCCTGGCAACGCTCTGCTCACAAGAGATGTGAGCTCTTCAGCCTCTCAGAAACCCGCTTCATCCCTGCAGCCCACCTATCAGCTAACTCCAGGGAGGAAATGTGAGCATGTTACACGGTATGAGAGATCTGGATGCAAGGATTACATTTACGCCTGCCTGTTTGATAACCTAAGTATCTTCATTCGCTATTCCTCATTCTGCTGGGGCAAGAAATCTGAGAGTGAAGAAAGCGCCCACCTTGAACACAAGAAATTCAAATCCTGCAGTCACACTTGCATCCTTTTCTGCAGTGGCCCCTGCACTCTGGACCACTCCCCTCAATGAACTCAGATGAGAAGACTGTGGCATTTCCCAAAAGAAAGCTCAGAAAGTTTCTCTTTAAACAACACTGGATTGCTTTAATTATGCCTTTGCAACTGCTCTGCGAGGCATCAGGCATGCTGTATTCAGGTGGGGACTTGAAGCTCATATTTTTAATTGGCTTATGTCATTGTCCAATGTAAACTGTGGCTGTCTATTGGTCAAAAGGCTTAGTAGTCCCTCCTTAGTACCGCCTTGTCCCATTTTGTAACCTCCAATAGCGACACCCCCTGTTACCAGTGTAGTTACCAGGGTGACCAGGGTCAGCGGACTCGATAATTCTCGCCCCGGTGCCTACTCTAACCAGGGGTCCCACTCAGCAACTCTGGGCATTAGCTTGCCTAATCTCCACAACGACCCCATCAACGCCGGGGATGCCTGGCTCCACCTTGGGGACTCCCAGTGGGGACCATCCCACAGGGAAAGCCAGGACGGGTTCCCCAGCGGTAAACCACGCCAGGATACTCCGGTAGTAATTGTGCGCGTTACAAAACAGCATATAACATAACATAACAGTTACTTGGTGGGCTTCGAGCACTACTTTCTCAAATAGCTTTGTCCTGCCTGTTGTTAGGACACGCTCTCTCCCAATGCTTTTTTATATTTATAGCACGGCCGCCAAACGCATTTGCATTTGCAAGAGTTTAAGCTATTAGCATTGTAAAAGACAATGCCTTATATGTATCTGTTTTAAAAACCACACTTCAATAAAAGGCATTGGCATTTACAATGCTAATAGCTCAAACTCTCGTAAATGTGAGACTTTTCTTCTGCTCTCCTATTCTTTACTCATTATACTTTTCCTTCTACCTGCCCAGTCTCAGTTCTTTCTCACTTCTCAAATGGTTATTATTGTGATAAATGAATACAATTTTTCCTTTTCATTTACTTTTCCCTTAGCTGTCAAATGTACACCTAAGTCTTCTCAGATAGGTTTATTGTTAAGCATGCTGGCACACTGTGCGTGTGCCCCCCCCGAATATATCGAGTCAATAATTTTGATGAGACAGAATATCAAAAATAAAATCTCAATCTGTAAGTCTAGATTTTCTATACTTTTCTTCACCTAACTTCATGTATACGTGACTACCCAGTACACGTATCTTCAAGGTACGTTGATGAGGAATTAGAAATAGTAAATGTATACTTCCCGATATGCACTTATCATTCGATATTTTGTCCCACGATATTCCATTCTCGATATTAGTATGCCACAATATTGTTGGTGTTAATATTCAGTAGTACTATCACAATAGTATAGTGTTATAATGCATGGACTTCACACAATTCCTGGATGAATGCCTGTTTCGAATTTCTTTATAATCGGTGACTTTTGATGCACTCAGTTGCTGAATAAAAAAAGACATGAGAACTCAACAGTAATAACTTATTGCAGTTGAGTTCTGATGTCACTGCCAGAGCCAGCAACCGATGTGAAAGGCAGGGTAGAGCATTGAGCAGCTGCTTAAAGCAACAAAAATGAAACATTGCTTTTCCTTCGTCTGCTCTATACTTCTAGCTTACAGTGTCTAGCAGATAGAACATGATTCTTTTTTGCATTCCTTCGATAATTATAGAAAAGTTAGTACCTTCCTACATGTTTCCATACAGTCTGAACTACTGCAGCTTTTTTTTACTGATTTGCATTGAACTGTTTATAATATCTTTTTGTAACAAATATCTAACAGGTTTTTGATGTGTTAAATTTTGCACTAGAGGTTCTGTTTTAATACTTTATATTTGCATACATGCACTATTAAAATTGATGTAAGTATCTTGAGAGGTAAGCAAATCCAATAGTCGTAGGTATTCTTAAGTAGGTTTATTAGTTATAAGTTAAGTAGTAAGGAAGGCCCCACCGGGAGCAGCATCCAGCTGCTCAGCCCCACTCACTCAGACTGATCACACATTCAAACCATGCATACACGAACATTCTAATGACATCACACTCACAGGCTGAGCAGCATGGAAGGAGAGGAGTCAGAATATAACACATCTCCCTCCTTTAAAACAATGAAAACTAAATAAAGCAAGAGAAAATAAATACAGTATGCCCTGACGATGACAAGGTCAGGATTTCAAATAAGCAGTTAACAAAAATAAATGAATGACTACAAATAAAAATTATGGAATAGCAATATAGCATAATATAGGAATTCTTGCACAAAACATGAAAAGAGGCATAATATCACCTCGCACAAAACCAATGCAAAAACATCACATAACAATTCAATCTGACAAATTGGACCTCACCTAACCCCCATCCCCCACCACAAACCAAAACCCTAAATAAAACAAATCATGTCAGTTGGCCAGACTGTCACGAAAAGCAATAAACAGGGAACCAAAACTAAATAAAAATGGCGCCCCAAAGAATAACAAAGACAGGACGCAGAAGTTCTAAACTAAGCAAAACACTGCACAACACAGTCTACAATAGAACACCACAAGGGTAGAACAAACGGCATGGGGTGTACCCAAAACACATATCAAAGGGGTACATAACTTCCCAACACACTGGATACACGAGTCCCCGAAACACACCTAAAATAAAACACACAGCACAAGGTGCATGACTCCTAGTGCATGGGGTACATGACTCCCCAACTTAATGTACTCAAATTACAACACTCTGCACGGGGTACATGACTCCCCAAATGACTTTTCAAACACATATCAAGGCAAAACAAACTTCAAAGGGTACATGACACCCAGCTCACGGGGTACATGACTCCCCAGCGGCTCTCTGTATAACTGAACACCTCTAACTGAATAGAGCACTTACGTGGTTCAACAATATAAATCATGTATAAAACTGAGCATGAACAGAACTGAGCACTCTGCAGCCCCATATAATTCAACCTGAAACGGATGGAGCGCCTCAAAAAATGAGCATTTATGTGACTCTGCAAAAGATACACTCTAAAAGTCCAAACTGGAAAAACTAATCTTCAGAAAATTCAAAATAGAATTGAGCACAAAAGTGGTTCAATACAATAAAAGAAAATGTAGTCCCTGCACGACTCCTCACAGTAAAAATGTGAACCCTTCTATTGGAATAGAGCACTAAGAAAAAGTGGTTCATCAAAAACATGCAGCATAAATAAATCTCATCACCTACCAAAAATAGTTTCCAAAACGTATTGCAGTATCATACGCTCCTACTAATAATCACTAGAAATACCTTAAATTGAGCATCCCAACTCAAATTGCGCACTTATATGGCTCAACCAATTAAAGCAAATACAACTAGGGAATGAACACCTCAAATAAATTGAGCACATATGTGGTTCACTACAATAAAATAGAAATCTAGCACTTCCACGACTCAACACAGGGTACACGACTTCCATGACTACCCCAAACGCACACCAAAATTTAACATGGTATAGATTATGTGACGTCCATATCAACAATTTGCAGCAGTTCTATAAATTTTAGCACAACATAGTAGGCACAACTATATGCATAAGCTACAAGTCTGAAGGCAACCACATAAAATAAATAATAAAAGTAGACATCATGTCACAATAAACAGCTCCACTTCTCCAGCAAGGCCAGTAACATTTGTTAAGAGCTTCATGCGGGCCTAAGTTTCACAAAGGGACGTGAAATAATGCATCAGAAATAACACTCAAAGATTTGAATATACAGTTTCTAAATCGTGTGGATAATATTTTCCTGTAGAAGTGCAATGATTAAAAATAAACGCTAGGTGGCGCAGTTGGAAAAGAAACAAAAATGCAGTACTTCATACGTGTCCAATATTAAGGTGAATATTGTCGAAATCGTAATGTTTGAAAGTCCAAAGAAGACAGCTCCGGTGAGCGAGCTCTCACCGAGGGGAACATCAAAACTCGTGTGGTAGTCTCAAAAATTCATCCATGTTAAAATGTACAGTGAAACAGTACCTTCCTCTTGAAAACACTTGGGAAATCCGCTCGGTATAACTGAGAGGAACAGGAGCACAATGAAGGCAGGACTTAAATGCTCAGTCATTCGTAATCTCAACGCTCCATGGCGCTGCCATGACAGTTGTTGCCTATGATGCACGTACGTGCGCATAAAAACACTGCGTGAACTTGACCCTTCGTGACGCTGTCGTGACCTGAGAAGAGGTGTGTCCATAGATGACGATGCGCTCTACAGAATCACCAATATCGTGGAAATATTCTGTTGCATCATCATTCAGCACACAGCCGGCCAAGAAGAAGATCTTCAGCTGAAGAAAACGAGGCAAAGCACAGCACGTTTCATATGGCAATAGATTTCCAGGCATACCAGCCACGCAATGTCCATTACTGCTTCACGCTGAGACTCGGCCCAGATAATTAAAACTGCAAGTTTAAAACCCAATAGGCCACACAAAGTCCAACGCTTGAAACATAACTTTATGGATGTCTTCATTAGGCTGTCAGATGTAACATGACACCGGTGGGGCATTAAAAGCGTTGCTTGTCTTTTTTTTAAAGCTTTTCTTCATATCTTTGTAGTTCCATGTTTCAAATATGGTTCCTGCACGCGTAGTTCTTTCACGATCGTCGCCACTGTTAAAATTGATGAAAGTATCTTGAGAGGTAAGCAAATCCAATAGTCGAGGGAAGGAGAAGACCAGAATATAACATGCACTCTCATATGCCAGAGCTAGGCACCAAGGTTTTAAGGGGTTTGTGAGGAATGTGATAATGTGTCCATCTAATACATGGGATAAAGTACCCCCTGCCATACATGATAAGGATATTGCAAGTCACCTCGTAATTCCATAACCTTATAAAGGAACTTAACCTTCTGCCCTATCCCTTTATATTGTTCTGGAACTCCTTAGACTTGCAATATCCTTATAATGTATGGCGGGGGTACTTTTTCCCTTATATATAATTAACCTTAACTAAATAAATAAATCCAGGTGATCCAGGGATATCCTCATGACACCAGCCGTAACCGCAATCCTGCTAGCACAACATTGCTGAAAGAAAGGTAATTCATGTTACAGGTCTAGAAATAATGTGTTGTTGTTCTTTATTCTCAGGTGGGTTCACGTCACTCTGTCATGGTGGGTGCTCTGATGTGTATTCTTCTGGGAGTGTCCCCCAGGGCGGTGGAGATTCTGAGCACCATTCCAATAGCAGTGCACGGTAAGTAATATCAGTATTAGTCATAATGCTAAGCTCAGTATGAAAACACAGACTGAAAACAACAAGTTTCCACCACTAGAAGCAAAAAACTGGTGTGCAAGAGCGACAACACAGCATTCTGGGAAAAATACAATCAGCATGTTATTTCACACAACAGATGTAATGAACAAGTTACTTACCTTCGGCAACAATATATCTGTAAAAGACATATATTAGTTATAGATTGCTTACCTTAGAATTACCCCCAGGCGTCAGACTGAATACAGAGAATTTTTTCTCGGCAGCACCCCTGCGTGTCGATAGGTGGCGTCGGTCGATTCTGCGTTCTTCGTCATGATCGTCAGGATGACGATGCGGTATCTATTAAGACCGCGACTCAGCGCGCTGGCGTCCATTCTTTTACACAACATTCCACGCCAGAAGCGCAGAGCCATGCAAGACACTGACCACTGGTGCACAAAAATAGGGCCCTAAAAGGAAGTCCCTTACTCTAGAAATCAGTTCGCAGAACAGGGAGGATGGGTAGGGCGGTAAGGAATCTATAACTAAGATATGTCTCTTACAGACATATCGTTACCAAAGGCAAGTAACTTGTTCATCTGAAAGAGACTATTAGTTATAGATTCCTTACCTTAGAATAGATACCAGCAGCAATAAGAAACTCCCAAGGGTGGGTCTGCAAACTAAGTTCACACTAGAAAGTCCTGGAGAACTGAACAGCCAAAGAAGTCGTCTATCCAGACTAGACTATTCAGGCAGCAATATTTAGTGAACATGTGCAGTGATGCCCATCTGGCTGCCTGGCAGATGTCGCCGAGGGGGACTCCACATCTCAAAGCAGTAGTGGCTGCCATCACCCTGGTGGAATGTGCGCTCAGTCCTACTGGAGGCTACTTTTTTACCAAGGAGTAACAGATCTTAATGAAATGACGACCCATTGAGAGATGGTCAGTTTCTGCATGGCCTGACCGTTCTTGGCACCTATATAGCCAACAAAGAGTAGATCGTCTACCCGGAATTGTTTTGTGCGATCCAGATAAAATAATAATGCGCGCTTTGGATCCAGACGGTGGAGTCTATCCTCCCCCATAGAAGGATGCGGGGAGGGAAGAAGATGGGCAAAGTGATGGTCTGTCCTATGTGGAAAGAGATAACCACTTTGGGTAGACAACCTTGTCCGGATGGACAGCAAGGAAAGGAGGTTTAAGAAGATAGAGCTTGAAGCTCACTCACCCTGTGAGTAGAGGTAATGTAACCAGAAAAACAGTCTTTAAAGTTAAGAGTCTGAGAGGACAAATATGTAGTGGCTCCAAAGGAGCACACATAAGGTAAGTTAAGACCAGATTCAAGTCCCACAGGGGCATTACCAAAGGAATAGGAGGAAAGAGGTGAGTAATGCCCTTAAGAAACCTATTTACAATAGGGGACTTGAAAAGAGAAGGCTGATCAGGAAGGCAAAGAAAGGCTGAAATGGCTGAAAGATAGCCTTAAAGGGTGCCTGGAGCAGAGCCCTGCTGGGCCAAAGATAGAATGAAGAGGAGAACCTCTGAAAGAGGGGCAGAAAGGGGATCCACAGCCTTTGCTGTGCACCATGCATAAACCGTTTTAGGGGAGGGATGCCTGGCTGCCAAGATAACATTACAGACTTCGGGAGGAAGGTCAAAGGTTGTCAACTGTTGCCGTTCAATCTCCATGCAAGGAGGTGGAGGCTGGACAGGTTCGGGTGGACGGCCGTCCCCTGCTGCTGCGACAGAAGATCCTCCTGAAGAGGAGGCAGTCTGATCAGAGGATCGATGGGCATGTTCAAGAGCTCGGGATACTAGACTCTTCGTGCCCAGTCCAGAGCCGTAAGAATGACTTGGGCACGGTCACACTTGATCTTCTTCAGCACTCTGGGTAAAAGTGGTATAGGTGGAAAGGCATAGAGAAGACCACAATTCCACTCTCAACAAAAAGCATTGCAAAGCGAGTGCCGCCTTGAAAATTCCAATGTGCAGAACTGCTGACATTGTGCGTTCTATTCAGTGGCAAACATATCTTAACAAGGATCTCCCCACTGCTGAAAGAGACCTTGCACCACCTCTGAGTGAAGACGCCATTTGTAATCCATCATGCACCGGTGGCTGAGTTTGTGGCGTTCAGAGATCCTGCCAGGTGTTGAACCACCAAGGACATGTCCTGATGTTCCAGCCACGTCCAAAGGCAAAGAGCCTCTTGACATAGGGTCCACAACCCCTCCTCGCCCTGTTTGTTGTAGTACCACATGGCGGTGGTGTTGTCCGTGAACACCGGCACTACCCTTCCTCTGGTATAAGGAAGAAATGTCTTTGGTGCAAGACAAATCGCCTGGAGCTCCAGAAGGTTGATGTGGAGCCCGGACCCCACCAGAGACCAGAAGTCTTATTATCTCCACCTCTCCCATGTGGTTGTTCCTTCCCCTTAGTGACGCATCTGTCACCACTGTGAACTCTGGTTGGGGAAGGGAGAAGGATCTGCCGTTGACTCAATCCTGATCCGATAGCCAATTGGTGTGCAGTGCCCTCCGAGATCTGGACGCAATCGGAAAGATTCCCCTGATGCTGCGCCCATAGGAACTTCAGGTCCCACTGCAGAGCCCGCATATGCCACCTGGCATGATCCACCAGCAGGATGCAGGAGGCCATGAGTAAACATGGGCGCAAAATCCGTTCTGCTCGCGGATTTTGCTCGCGATCCGCGTATTCCCGCGAATTTGCAAAAAATCCGCAAATCTGCGAGTGCAACGGATCCGGGGGGCAAAAGTTCAACCTTCAAGCTTGTAGCTATTTTAGAACGGCTCCGGCAAGCTGCCAGAGCCATTCTAAAATAGTTACTAAGTTAGCTTCAACAGGAAGCACTAATAGATAAAATGCAGGTGCTCGAGCACCTGCTTTATTTTATCTATTAGTGCTTCCTGATGTAGCTAACTTAGTAACTATTTTAGAATGGCGCTGGCAGCTTGCTGGCGCCGTTCTAAAATAAAACAGGAGTGGGGCAGAGGGCAGAAGGGCACAGCAACGAGTGGGGCAGAGGGCAGAAGGACACAACAACGAGTGGGGCTGAGGGCAGAAGGGCACAACAACGAGTGGAGCAGGGGGCAGAATGGCACAAAAACGAGTGGGGCAGAGGGCAGAAGGGCACAAAAAACGAGAGGGTGGCAGTGATGAACCAGAGGGCGCATCGCGGTCTCGCACAAAAAAAAAACCAGCGAGCACTCAAAGTGCCCCGGGAACACGCCAAGCGCCCCGCAAACACGCAAAAATAAATAAATCCGCAAAATTGCACAAGTTCGCAAATTTTGTGGATCGCGAATTCGCAAATCCGCAAATTCGCGGATTGCGATTTTGCAAAATTCGCCCATGCTTAGCAATGAGGCAAAGCAGCCTCAGTGTTATTCTCACTGAAATCCATGATAGAAGATGAACCATTGGTATCATAGCCTGAATATCCCAGTCTCCCTGCTCGGAAGGATAAGTCAGAAACTGTGCTGTATCCAGAACCGCTACGATGAAAAGGAGCTTCTGAGAGGGAATCATGTGTGACTTTGGCAGGTTGATAGTGAACCCCAGCGAGTGCAGAAGGTCTGCTGTAGTCTGAAGATGGGAAACGACTGCCTGGGCGAACTCGCCTTCAACAGCCAGTCATCGGGATAGGGGAAGACTGGAACCCCTGATCTGCACAGATGAGCTGCGACCACCGCAATCACTTTTGTGAACATCCGAGGGGCGCTGGTAGGGCCAAAGGGGAGCACAGCAAACTGAAAATGCTTGTTGTCTACCGTGCACAGTAGGTTAATCCTGTGGGCTGGCAGGACGGGGATGTGGAAGTAAGCGTCCTGCAAGTCCAATGCTACCATCCAGTCTACAGGGTCGAGGGCAGACTGGACCTAAGCTAATATCAACATTTTGAACTTCTTCCAGAGGAAGCGGTTGACGTCCCTGAAATCCAAGATAGGACGCAGGCCTTTATCCTTCTTGGGTACCAGGAAGTAGTTGGAATAACAACCACCAACCTACAATAGCTTCCTTGGCAAGAGAGATGTAACTTCCTGACAGAGAAGTGCCAAGTGATCCTCCGACATGCAATGGAGTGTCAGTGGCAAGGAGGGAAGGGTAGTCTCAAAGGGTAGTCCAACGGGATGCTGTGCCAGTGGGAGAGGTGATGGCGGATCCTGCTGCCCACTGGCAAGTGGTGGCCCTGAAAAGTCAGACTAGGAAGGTGTGAAGGCAGCTGCAGGGGGGGCACTGGTGGACTGACCCGCTATCTGGCCCTCGGGCCCACGCGTTGGGCCCCATGTCCCCGCCACACAGAGGCTTGGTGGCTTATGCGGCCCCATGGCTCTGGGTGGAACATGGTGGGGCATCCCTTCTGTTGCCATGAAAGAGGCAAAAGGCAGACTGTGTGGGGCTAGAAGTTGATGCAAGGGCCAAGGGCCTGGCCATAGCCCCAGAGTCCTTGAAGCGGTCCAGAGTGTTGTCTGCTTTGTCACTAAACAAGCAACGGCCATCAAAGGGCATGTCCAAAAGGGTAGATTGGACATCCCCAGAGAAGCCAGATGTTCTCAGTCAGGCATAGCGCCTCAGGGCTACCGACATGGAAATTGTCCTACCCAGTGAGTCAGCAGTTTCCATCCCACACCGGATGGGGAACTTTGCTGCGTCTCGACCCTCAGCAACATCGTGGGCGAGCACGGCCCGGACCTCCTCAGGACACTGTGGCAGCACTTGCGCAACCGTGTGCCACACTGAATGGGTGTAACGGCCCAAGAGACATGTGGTGTCCGCAGACCGCAGTCCCAAGCTGGCAGAAAAAAACATCTCCTTCCCAAGATCTTCCCTAACTTGAGGAGCTGTAGGGAAAGCACTTCCTTTCAAAGATGAGGCTTGAACCACCAAGCTCTCGGGGGTAGGGTGTTGGAAGAGGAAAAGTGGGTTGCCCGGTGCCCGGTGCCGGGTGGTGGCGTCGGCGATCATCCTATCCACAGGAGCCCCTGTGCTAGGCTTGGCACAGGAGCACAGAAGGATGTTAGTGAGGGTCTCATTGAAAGGCAGAAAGGGCTCCGAAGAGGGTGCTGCCGGCTGAAGCACCTCAGTCAGGAAGTTAGTCCTGACTGGCACCGCAGGAAGCTCAAGGCCCAAGGCCTCAGGCTCCCGACGAAATACCACATCGTTGGAAACTCCCTCCTCCGTAGCCACGGTAGGGGAAGAAAGCATACCAAGGTCTGGGGAAGTATCCAGACCACTGGCAATACCCAACTGCTCTCTCCAGTCTAGCTCTTCAAGCTCGTCTGCCAGAATGTCAACAGACCACTCCCAGTCCTCCACACCCTCCTCTTGTCACCACTCAGGGCGATAAGAAATGCCAGGGAAGAACAGCAGTACAAAAGTGCCCGCAGGTACCACTGTTGCCTGGCACCGGTCCCGCTCCGTGTCCAAGTCAAGGGGGAGGCCGGGGTCGACACCAGCCAGGGACGTACAGGGCATCGGAGGTGGTGGGGGCATTGTCAGAGGAATCGGCACTGGGAAAAGTACTCTGAGGTCGACCGGCAGCGACCCGGATCCAAGTCTGGAAACCTGGGGGCCCTGCGGCGCGGAGGCCGGAGCTGCCGGCATCAAAGGCCTACGGTCCCCAACCGAGGCAACGGGTCCGAAGGCACGCCGGCAGAGTCGGGCTGCCCAAAGATGGAATGGAGGGCTTCGTAAAATGCACAAAGCTGGGAAGGGAGCGCTCCAGCTCCCAGGAAGGAAGGGAAGCTCAGAGCTGTCCCAGCAGCCTCTGAGGGCAGAGCCGGAGGACGATGGCCCTCCGTGTTCTGCGTTGCGTCGGTCGACAAACGGGTTGAAGGCGAAGAGCGACGATGCTTCTTTGTCTTCTTCTTGTGCTTCGACTTACCCGGTCGACAAAGACTTTGATGACAAATTATGGTGGTGGCTCCGCAACCGGTCCCACAACCTTCCTCTTGCCCCGGACCTCGAGCGACGTAGAGCTGACTGCCAGGCCTCCAGAAGCTTTCAGGATCGCTCCTGCAAAGACTTTGGGTTCATGGCCCGACAGTCGGAGCACGATTTTGGGTCGTGTTCGAGCTCCATGCACCAGAGGCACAGGAGGAGCGGATTCTCAAGAGGCATCAGCTTGTGACAGGAGTCACAAGGCTTGAAGCAAATCCAACGATGGTACATCCCTACGTGCACTAGGAGTCAAATGACTCGAGAAAGATGTTGACAAAATTTGAGAAGGTTTTAGTCAAAAAGTGACTACGGGTACCGCTCTCTCTGGATCTGCACTGGCTGACGCAGAAAAATAAAGAATTGGCGTCTGCGCAGGGGTGGCATCTAAGTAGATACTGCCACGTCATCCCGGCGATCATGACAATGAACACGGAGTCAACCAACGCCACCTATCAACGCGCAGGGGTACTGCTGAGAACAAATTCTCCGGATCCAGTCTGACGCCTGGGGGTAATTCTCAGGTAAGGAATCTATAACTAATAGTCTCTTTCAGATTAGCATGTCATGAATGTTATCAATATATTATATTATATTTTGAAAATGTTTTAGTTCTTTTCAATCTAATAAGTTACACAGGATACATTACCTGCATAGCAGATATGTGCTATTGCATCATGGATGCCAACACTATGCTAACGCACATTGAAATGCTCTCACCATGTTAATTCACAGTTGGGAGGCGATCAGCTCTTTACAGATGCTACATCACAGCACAGATGTTATCAGCAAGCCCTATCATGCTTCCATATCGTGCTTGAAAATGCACTAAGAATGTTATTGCACACACCAGATACTATCAGCATGTTGTTTTTCCGCAGAAATGATATCTGCATATTAAACGACAGAACAGATGCTCTCACCATAGACGTGTTCATTATGTAAATTCCAAATGTCATTATATTGTTGTATAAGACTGGAGAAATTACCAATGTAATGCTTGACATTGGAGCATGTCATAATCGAGATGCTATTGGGTTTATTCTTGTACACCACTGATTTTGGCAACTTGTTACACAATAGAAGAGATTCTTCGTTATGGGATACCATAAGAGAGGTTTTCATCATGTGTCACACCAGAGATGTCATCGTTGTGCTGCCTTACACTATAAACCGTATCAAGCAGTACAACATTTAATCAACATCTGGGGCTAGATATACGAAATTCTTATTTTAAAAAAGTAATTGCTGATTTCACACTGAATTTTTGTTCTTGGAAAGGATTTTGCGATCCGACCTGTGTTCCAATAAGTCGGTTTAGACCGTTCTAAATCATAATTGGGTGCCATCCAACCTACCTCATCATTGTTCAGGAGGTAAGTCACAAATAGAGACTATGCTTGGATGCCACCGCAAGGGCGATGGTCTGCACAACTCCATTCCTGTGATCCCATTGAAATAAAGAACACTTTTAATTCTTAATGCAGTTTGTTTCCCTTAAAGGACACAAGACTGTATTAAAAATATATATATATTGTTTAAGATTGTTTGAGAGTTGGAAGTGGCCCACTGTCGACTCCACAACAAACTTTTTTTTACATTCTCTCCAACTGTGGAGTCAGTAACTTTTCAATGTTTTGCGACTGGATTTCACTCGCAAACAATTTACACATATGACAAATCACCTTCAGGAAGGGACACCCTAAACACGCTCCTTCCAAATAGCCATTTGTTACGCTTTTCTAAACCAGTTTTGGGATTTGGTGACCTGTTACCAAATAGCAAAAATGGGTTTAGTACACTTGAAAGAATGTCTGTCGTCCCTGTGATTTTGTGAATTGCAGTGTTTTCAGGGTGTTCCTGAGGCCCCAGATCTTCACGCCTATAAACAGTATTTTAGGATTGACTGGAGGTGAGTTTTGACTCCATTCTTGCTCTTTGTAGGTGGTGTTCTGTGTGTGACGTATGGGTTGGCAGTGGGCGTGGGCATCTCCTTCTTCCAGTATGCTGACATTGGCTCCGGGAGAAACATCTTCATCGTGGGGTTCACCATGTTCATGGCCCTGCTCGTGCCACGTTGGCTGACCAGCGCCCCGGATCACCTGTCCACAGGTTAGTAACAGGTAATACTTCTTAAAATGAGGCTCAGAAGGTAACCAGGAAATGGTGACAGGTACAGAAAACTGAGTGCTATTGAGACGTATGAATCTATGATGTAGGTCTGTGTCCTCACTAGCAGAGTCTGTCTGATGGTTCTCAGAGAGGTCCTGTGATGCTGTGGACGTTGTGCATGCTGGTTGCTGGGATTTGGAAGTAGTACGTGGTGCTCTGCCACCATCATCCCTCATGGATGGAAAGGTTCAGTTGGGGGGTTCGGATCTGAAAACACACAGCTGCAGCCCCAAAGTGGTATTAACTGAAGTTCTTGTATGATGCTGGGAACACTGCTACAGCCACAGTGTGGCATTAACGGAGGAGCTGGGGTGAGCTGGCAAACACTGCTACAGCCACAGTGTGGCATTAACCGGGAGCTGTAGGGAGCTGGCAAACACTGCTACAGCCACAGTGTGGCATTAACCGGGAGCTGTAGGGAGCTGGAAACACTGCTACAGCCACAGTGTGGCATTAACCGGGAGCTGGAGGGAGCTGGCAGACACTGCTACAGGCACAGTCTGGCATTAACTGAGGAACTGGAGGGAGCTGGAAACACTGCTACAGCCACAGTGTAGCATTAACCAGGAGCTGGAGGGAGCTGGCAGACACTGCTACAGCCCCAGTGTGGCATTAACCGGGAGCTGGAGGGAGTTGGCAGACACTGCTACAGCCCCAGTGTGGCATTAACCGAGGAGTTGGAGGGAGCTGGCAGACACTGCTACAGCCCCAGTGTGGCATTAACCGAGGAGTTGTAGGGAGCTGGCAGACACTGCTACAGCCCCAGTGTGGCATTAACCGGGAGCTGGAGGGAGTTGGCAGACACTGCTACAGCCCCAGTGTGGCATTAACTGAGGAGCAGGAGGGAGCTGGAAACACTGCTACAGCCCCAGTGTGGCATTAACTGGGAGCTGGAGGGAGTTGGCAGACACTGCTACAGCCCCAGTGTGGCATTAACTGAGGAGCAGGAGGGAGCTGGAAACACTGCTACAGCCACAGTGTGGCATTAACCCAGATGTTGGAGGGAGCTGGAAACACTGCTACAGCCCCAGTGTGGCATTAACTGAGGAACTGGAGGGAGCTGGCAGACACTGCTACAGCCCCATTGTGGCATTAACCGAGGAGTTGGAGGGAGCTGGCAGACACTGCTACAGCCCCAGTGTGGCATTAACCAGGAGCTGGAGGGAGTTGGCCGACACTGCTACAGCCCCAGTGTGGCATTAGCCGGGAGCTGGAGGGAGTTGGCAGACACTGCTACAGCCCCAGTGTGGCATTAACTGAGGAACTGGAGGGAGCTGGCAGACACTGCTACAGCCCCAGTGTGGCATTAACTGAGGAGCAGGAGGGAGCTGGAAACACTGCTACAGCCACAGTGTGGCATTAACTGAGGAACTGGAGGGAGCTGGCAGACACTGCTACAGCCCCAGTGTGGCATTAACTGAGGAGCAGGAGGGAGCTGGAAACACTGCTACAGCCCCAGTGTGGCATTAACTGAGGAGTTGGAGGGAGTTGGCCGACACTGCTACAGCCCCAGTGTGGCATTAACTGAGGAACTGGAGGGAGCTGGCAAACACTGCTACAGCCCCAGTGTGGCATTAACTGAGGAACTGGCACATACTGCTACAGCCACAGTGTGGCATTAACCGGGAGCTGGAGGGAGTTGGCAGACACTGCTACAGCCCCAGTGTGGCATTAACCGAGGAGTTGGAGGGAGCTGGCAGACACTGCTACAGCCCCAGTGTGGCATTAACCGGGAGCTGGAGGGAGTTGGCCGACACTGCTACAGCCCCAGTGTGGCATTAACTGAGGAACTGGAGGGAGCTGGAAACACTGCTACAGCCACAGTGTGGCATTAACCCAGGTGTTGGAGGGAGCTGGAAACACTGCTACAGCCCCAGTGTGGCATTAACTGAGGAACTGGAGGGAGCTGGCAGACACTGCTACAGCCCCAGTGTGGCATTAACCAGGAGCTGGAGGGAGTTGGCCGACACTGCTACAGCCCCAGTGTGGCATTAGCCGGGAGCTGGAGGGAGTTGGCAGACACTGCTACAGCCCCAGTGTGGCATTAACTGAGGAACTGGAGGGAGCTGGCAGACACTGCTACAGCCCCAGTGTGGCATTAACTGAGGAGCAGGAGGGAGCTGGAAACACTGCTACAGCCACAGTGTGGCATTTTTACTGAGGAACTGGAGGGAGCTGGCAGACACTGCTACAGCCCCAGTGTGGCATTAACCGAGGAGCTGGGGGGAGCTGGCAAACACTGCTACAGCCCCAGTGTGGCATTAACCGGGAGCTGGAGGGAGTTGGCAGACACTGCTACGGCCCCAGTGTGGCATTAACTGAGGAACTGGAGGGAGCTGGAAACACTGCTACAGCCACAGTGTGGCATTAACCGAGGAGCTGTAGGGAGCTGGCAAGCACTGCTACAGCCACAGTGTGGCAGTAAATGAGGAACTGGCACATACTGCTACAGCCACAGTGTGGCATTAACTGATGATCTGGAGGGAGCTGGCAAGCACTGCTACAGCCACAGTGTGGCATTAAAACAGAAGCTGTAGGGAGCTGGCAAGCACTGCTACGGCCACAGTGTGGCATTAACTGAGGAACTGGCACATACTGCTACAGCCACAGTGTGGCATTAACCGAGGAGCTGTAGGGAGCTGGCAAGCACTGCTACAGCCACAGTGTGGCATTAACCGAGGAGCTGTAGGGAGCTGGCAAGCACTGCTACAGCCACAGTGTGGCAGTAAATGAGGAACTGGCACATACTGCTACAGCCACAGTGTGGCATTAACTGATGATCTGGAGGGAGCTGGCAAGCACTGCTACAGCCACAGTGTGGCATTAAACCAGGAGCTGTAGGGAGCTGGCAAGCACTGCTACAGCCACTGTGTGGCATTAACTGAGGATCTGGAGGGAGCTGGCAAGCACTGCTACAGCCACTGTGTGGCATTAACTGAGGATCCGGAGGGAGCTGGCAAGCACTGCTACAGCAATGAAACAATAACGAGGACCGCTGCACTCCTGGGGTAGTCGGGTATATCCGAGTGATCCAAAGTTCAAATGGCTAGGGTGCTGAAGAGGTTCACCTCCTGTTCCTAGAGGTGTAAATGGATTAAGCAACAGAAAAATCTTTCAACTTGAAAGGTTAAAATCTTGAGCACTCCTTTGGCGCTACAAATCGATGAATACAAAAAAATGGTTCAAAAAAAGCCAGTTGACTGTTCTGGGATGATCCCATATTTATTCAGTCTTTGACATGAATCATATTGCGGCATATGAAAAGTATTCCATCAGGAAATTCATTCAAGTAGGGAACATCAATGAATTCTTCAATCATCCATTAACAAATAGTAAACATGTTGAAAATGTCTCCCCGATGCATTTAGAGCCGTAGCTCTTCTTCAGGGGAGATTATCTAGGAAAAATGTACAAGAAACCACATATACCAAGGGGGAAGGCATCTATAAGATACCCAAAGGTATCTATAAGTATGAAAAGTATGGGGTGACAATCACATGCAGTTGAAGTGGTGCATGCTTTAAGGAAATAACATAAAAGGAAAGCTTGAATCCAACACCTGGTTGTCATTGACGCCTCCTGGTCCTCGTGGCTGAAGAGTCAAGCTTCCCCTTCTTCACCTGAAATCACCCTAAATCGGTGGGTATCCGCTCATCGCCTTCCTGGTCACTGGCAAGTGACCCAGACTCCGTCCCCTCTGCTTTCAGGTTCTTCACATCTCTGATCCAGCCTTGGATCCATCCGGACACTTTCCACTTGGACGCCAGCAGCACTTTGCAGCAGCTCGCCATTGAAATCAACAACTAATCCCGACACGAAAAGACACCTATGCACCCGGCTTCCCTGGGTGAGGTAACTCGAGTACTCCGGTGCTCCCGTGGGTATTGACTCTAGAACCTCCTAGTTCTAAAGGGGTTTGCTCCAAGACCTCTTCTAAGTGTCCTTAATCTTTAAAATTCCAACCGCGACTTTCCCCATAGAGGTTAAAGGTGATTCGCTGCTGTGTTTAGACACTGCTCGCATTCCGAGTGTCACTACCTTGGGTGGTTCCTGGTGACCCCAGCGATTCTAAAGGCGCTAGTCCTTGTCTCTATGTCAGTCGTGGTTCTTACACCACTTTCTTAATATATGGTTTGGTACGCCCCTAGGGCTCAACGTATATTGTGCTAATTTACTGTATTCTAATTAAGTTTACTGAATGTACTTTTGCATCTAGCCTCATAAAGAGCCTAGAGGGATGTGTTTAGAATAAATACATATATTTCATATATATACCTGGTGTGGTGCTCTTTCATTTGGTCATTCATGAGATTATAGACTGGTATAACAAGCTGCTTCACATTCCTTCAAGACTTAGCCTGAAGGCTGCTCTTCACAGCTAACACTAGGATAGCTTTCTATATAGGTTGCCTTTAAACCTACCATCAATAAGGGTCATTTGGACTGGTGCAAGGTGCCCACTAGAATAGAGGACAGCATATGCCAGGCCAACTTCTCACACAAAGAATAAAGGTGAAATCTGAACTGTCAAAATAAACGCACCAGTATGTAGCATACACTTTCTGCCTAAACAATTTAATGTAAATCGCACTTGAAAGAAGCTACACTTTAGAGTGAGTATGATTACGCAGATACCAGCGTTCTTGTAATAAACGCCAAAAGAGCTACTAGTAAGCATACTGCCATAAAAGCAATCTTATCAGACAATGACTGAATATATTTTAGGAAAAATAGCACAAAAAAAGAAGTAAACAGCAGTTTACCTCTGCTGTGACCTGCATTTCGTTTTATTGACTGTGTCTGGCTGAAGGCATCACATCTGAAATGTAACAACTTATTGTGAGAAGTTGTCCGGGTATATGCTGACCACTAGTTATAGTGGGCACCTTGCACAAGTCCAAACAACCCTTATTGATGATTAGGTTAAAGACAGCCTTTATTGAAAGCTATCCTAGTGGTAGATATGGAGAGCAGCCTTTAGGCTAAGTCTCGAAGGAATGTAAAGCAGCTTGTTTTACCAGATCAGAACCTCCTGACTGACCAAATGAAAACAGAACCACACAAGGAATATATAAAATATAAGTATTTATTACTAAACACTCTCTACTAACCTCTTTATGAGATTGGAGAACAAAGCACACAATATTAAATCACTAGAACAACAGTAAATAGGCTCCAGTGGGAGACCAAACCATATACTGGAGAAGTGTGGCTCAATGATTAGAGCAGCAGACCCTGATGCAGAGGTCTAGCCCGGGACCAGGGTTCAATTCCCCGCCTCGGCGGGTCTTGGGCTCAAAATTCCACGGACCTGATCATTCTTGCCTCGGTGCCTATTCCAATCATGGAGTCCCACGATGCAACTCTGGGCAATAAGGCAGGTCTTGGGCTCAAAATTCCACGGACCTGATAATTCTCGCCTCGGTGCCTATTCCAATCATGGAGTCCCACTCTGCAACGCTGGGCAATAGCTTACTTAATCTCCACAACGACCCCCACAACGCTAAGGATGCCTGGCCTCCACCTTGGGGGTGCCCAGGAGTGGACGCCTCACAGGGAAAGCCAGGATGGGTTCCACAGCGGCATTCGTACAAGCGCCTTGAGACCCTTGCGGGTGAGTAATGCGCTATACAAGTATCAATTTACATTTACATACTAAGAAAGTGGTATAACAACCACGACTTGACTAGACACAGTGCCTAGAGCACATAGAATGGCTGGGACCCCAGGGAACCACCCAAGGTAGTGACACAGGGGACCCACGGAGGACAGGTGCAGTGTGAAAACACAGACGCAAGCTCCGTACAACTCTATGGGAAAGTCGTGGTTGGAATTTAAATGATTAAGGACACTTCGGAGAGGACTTTGAGCAACCCTTTTCAAACATAGAAGGTTCGACAGTCCACACCCTTGTGAGTACCGGAGTACCCGTGTTACCTAGCCCAGGGAAGCCGAGTGCATAGGTGTCAAGTGATGTCGAGAATCTTCGTCGTTTTCAATAGCGTGATGCTGAAAAGTGCTGCTGCCGGGAAGGTGAAAAGTATCCAGTGGAATCCAAGCCTGGATTTTAGGTGAGAAGAACCTGAAAACAGAGGGAACAGAGTCTGGGTCACTTTAGGGTGACCAGGGGCTCAGTAGACGAATGCCCACTGATGTCGGGTGCTTCAGGTGAGTTGACGCTATGCTTGACTCTGCAGGCACGGGGACCAGGAGACATTGACGAAGACCAAAGCCCGGAGGTGAGCTGTCCCACGAAGGTTGACGAGTGCTGGGGGGTCAGTGTTCGGATAGAAAAAAAATAAGCCTTGGCAACTGCATCCCCCTTGGGCAGAGGAAATCAGCTATGGTGAGGACCAGCAAGGTCCTGGGGACTCTAGAAGCAAAGGAGAGTCAGGACACGTCTGGAGCAACCAGGACAGCCCACGGAAAGTCAAAGTTACCTTCACAGGTACCCACAGGCCAACGGACCAGGGATCGCAAAGGGACCACGAGGTGAATCACAAAATACCAGCCCACGGAACACTCGAGTGTAGGCCGGAAATCTTCAGTGGAAACACTGCTCGGGGTCAGGACTACAGGTAGCCAAAGCACAGCCTCAGAGGTTGCCGAAAAGCATATGCTGCTGCAAAAGTACACCTCTTGCACAGGGGTTCGGGTTGCACGGTCCCCACGAAGGATACAGGCCTCAGAATAGCTAAGAGCGCAGATCAACCTCAGCGACCTCGGGAACCCACCTCCTGTGTTGCAGAAATCTTCGGAGCCCTCAGGAGCTCGGGAGATGCAAACCGGTCAGATGCGTTTAGGTGCCTGCCTTGCAGGGGAGTTTCTTCAGTCATCCAGCGTAGTGTAGATCGTAAAAAGTACTTGGTTTCTGTAGCAGAGTTTAGTCCAGGTAAAATCTAAAGTCCTGTAGTCAAGGGTTTCTACTTTATACCCAAGGAAGGGGTAGGAAAAACTCTGGGGACCCACCTATGGGAGGGTCAGGACAGAGGGGTGGCTACACCCATGTCCTTTGTCCAGATTCGCACCAGAGCAGGAGCAAATGGCTCCTGCAACCGGTTTGAGCTGGACTATGCACAGGGACACGAAATGTGCCCCCAGTGCAGACATCAAAGCACTCTCAAGGTGCACCCACCCAGCCTCAATACACTGAAGCCTGTCTGGGAGGTGGTCACACCTCCCTGGGACAGGAAGCCTATTGTCAAGCCTTTCCCTGCTCGAGCTTGGCTCAGCAGCAGGAGGGCAGACTCGTGTCTGTGCCTAGCACCGTTCATTTTGGGATGCCCAGGTCGAGAAAGCTGGAACCGGGTGTACCGGTGTGTCGCATATGTCCCCTTAAGAAGGTGGAATCATACCTCCCCTGCCAGCTACCGGCGGGGAGGTATGATTCCAAGGTGTTTGACACCAAACACGACATGTTTCCATGCAACCGTTTTAAAGTTAGCATTTACAGCGAGGTTATAATGCACTTAAGAGTATATGGTTGACTGCATCACACACAACCCCAGAGAATAGGTTCCGAAGGCTGCAACGGGCTCTGCTCATGCATGGGCACCCTCTCACATAACACCCAGCACCCTGCCTTCAGGATTGATAAGGCCTGCCATAGGGGGTGACTGATAGGTTTATATGTGCAGTGATACAAGGTAGATATAGTGAACCTATCTCTAAGTGAGGGGTGCATGCACCACCTTACAAAGGCTGCAGTAGCAGATCTGTGGTGTCATTTTGGAAGGCTTCCCAGGGGTGGTACAATACATGCTTCAGCCCCTGGTAGGCCTCTGGGGTACCTATGCCCTAGGAACATAGTATACCATATACTAGAGACTCATAAGGGTACCCCAGCTTCCAATCTGGAGTGTACATAAAGTACATGTAATCAATTTAGAGGAGAAAGCAGCAAGACAGGGGTCCTGGATAGCAGGATCCCAAACAGACTAAGTCGAAAACTGTTAAACATCAGCAAAAAGTGGGTTTAACTATAAGAGGCAGATCCTACTCTCCTACACTTATTACACTTGAGTAGCAGCTAGGTCAAGCTTCACGTTTATATGAAACTCGAAAACGAAACCTGAGTAGCTAAATGTTTATCTTATTTCAGGCGACTGACTACTGATGTGACAGCTAGACTGTAATATGAACATTGGAGACAGCTTTTGTAGAGTCATTAGACATCGAGGTATTGTTGGGTAATAAAGTAACCCACCTCTCTGATATACACCAGGGACAACAACAACCCCCAAGGGCGCTGGGGAGTTGGGGGGTCAGTGAACAGCAGGGAGATACAAAGGACGTGACGTGTGTTACCTTTCATCTGTTAAAGGGGGATAAGAGGCTCAAGTCACATTTAAAAGAATAAAAGAAGTGCAGGGTTGGGGGTCTGTCTATGGTGGGCCCATCAGCTAAAAAAAGACTTGCTGAGGAATTTTCATCCGTAATAAAAGATTTTGGAAAAAAGTGTAGAGCAGTGATGTGAGGGGTGAAAGAGTGAGATTTACTTTAACATAAATATGCATGTGTGCAGTGCATGCCCACTGCTTGGGGCACGGTGACAGATATGTACCGTTCCCAAACTCAATCACACTTATTTCAGTGCCGTCAGCAGAGGGCCCCTTGTGGTGAAAGTCGATCTCTGGAGTGGATGACTTAGATCACTGAACCTCCGAACGAGGACCCAGGCATTTCAATGTATGTCACCAGTGTTGTGAAAAGGAGTGGGAAGGCCTTCACTGAGGGGCGTGGCGCCAGGTATGTGGGAAGTAGGGAGATGCCATGAAGTGTATGTGATCAGTGAAGGGGTGGAGTGAGATGCCATGACGTGTATGTGATCAGTGAAGGGATGGAGTGAGGTGCCATGAAGTGTATGTGATCAGTGAAGGGGTGGAGTGAGATGCCATGAAGTGGATGTGATCGGTGAAGGGGCGGAGTGAGATGCCATGAAGTGGATGTGATCAGTGAAGGGGTGGAGTGAGGAGCCATGAAGTGGATGTGATCAGTGAAGGGGTGGAGTGAGATGCCATGAAGTGGATGTGATCGGTGAAGGGGCGGAGTGAGATGCCATGAAGTGGATGTGATCAGTGAAGGGGCGGAGTGAGATGCCATGAAGTGGATGTGATCAGTGAAGGGGTGGAGTGAGATGCCATGAAGTGTATGTGATCAGTGAAGGGGTGGAGTGAGATGCCATGAAGTGTATGTGATCAGTGAAGGGGTGGAGTGAGATGCCATGAAGTGTATGCGATCAGTGAAGGGGTGGAGTGAGATGCCATGAAGTGTATGTGATCAGTGAAGGGGTGGAGTGAGATGCCATGAAGTGTATGTGATCAGTGAAGGGGTGGAGTGAGATGCCATGAAGTGGATGTGATCAGTGAAGGCGTGGAGTGAGATGCCATGAAGTGTATGTGATCAGTGAAGGGGTGGAGTGAGATGCAATGAAGTGTATGTGATCAGTGAAGGGGTGGAGTGAGATGCCATGAAGTGTATGTGATCAGTGAAGGGGTGGAGTGAGATACCATGAAGTGTATGTGATCAGTGAAGGGGTGGAGTGAGATGCCATGAAGTGTATGTGATCAGTGAAGGGGTGGAGTGAGATGCCATGAAGTGGATGTGATCAGTGAAGGGGTGGAGTGAGATGCCATGAAGTGTATGTGATCCGTGAAGGGGTGGAGTGAGATGCCATGAAGTGTATGTGATCAGTGAAGGGGTGGAGTGAGATGCCATGAAGTGGATGTGATCAGTGAAGGGGTGGAGTGAGATGCCATGAAGTGTATGTGATCAGTGAAGGGGTGGAGTGAGATGCCATGAAGTGTATGTGATCAGTGAATGGGTGGAGTGAGATGCCATGAAGTGGATGTGATCAGTGAAGGGGTGGAGTGAGATGCCATGAAGTGGATGTGATCAGTGAAGGGGTGGAGTGAGATGCCATGAAGTGTATGTGATCAGTGAAGGGGTGGAGTGAGATGCCATGAAGTGGATGTGATCAGTGAAGGGGTGGAGTGAGATGCCATGAAGTGGATGTGATCAGTGAAGGGGTGGAGTGAGATCCCATGAAGTGGATGTGATCAGTGAAGGGGTGGAGTGAGATGCCATGAAGTGTATGTGATCAGTGAAGGGGTGGAGTGAGATGCCATGAAGTGGATGTGATCAGTGAAGGGGTGGAGTGAGATGCCATGAAGTGTATGTGATCAGTGAAGGGGGGGAAGGAGATGCATGAAGTGTATGTGATCCGTGATGGGGCGGAGAGAGATGCCACGAAGTGTACCTGATCAGTGAAGGGGCCGAGTGAGATGCCATGAAGTGTATGTGATCAGTGGATGGGTGGAGTGAGATGCCAAGAAGTGTATGTAATCGGTGAAGGGGTGGAGTGAGATGCCATGAAGTGTATGTGATCAGTGAAGGGGTGGAGTGAGATGCCATGAAGTGTATGTGATCAGTGAAGGGGTGGAGTGAGATGCCATGAAGTGTATGTGATCGGTAAAGGGGTGGAGCGAGATGCCATGAAGTGTATGTGATCAGTGAAGGGGTGGAGTGAGATGCCATGAAGTGGATGTGATCAGTGGAGGGGCGGAGTGAGATGCCATGAAGTGGATGTGATCGGTGAAGGGGCGGAGTGAGATGCCATGAAGTGTATGTGATCA
Organism: Lissotriton vulgaris; assembly: GCF_964263255.1. NCBI lineage: Eukaryota > Metazoa > Chordata > Amphibia > Caudata > Salamandridae > Lissotriton > Lissotriton vulgaris. The sequence goes on along the minus strand of NW_028254425.1, from coordinate 540,360 downwards.
GTGAAGGCGTGGAGTGAGATGCCATGAAGTGTATGTGATCAGTGAAGGGGTGGAGTGAGATGCAATGAAGTGTATGTGATCAGTGAAGGGGTGGAGTGAGATGCCATGAAGTGTATGTGATCAGTGAAGGGGTGGAGTGAGATACCATGAAGTGTATGTGATCAGTGAAGGGGTGGAGTGAGATGCCATGAAGTGTATGTGATCAGTGAAGGGGTGGAGTGAGATGCCATTAAGTGGATGTGATCAGTGAAGGGGTGGAGTGAGATGCCATGAAGTGTATGTGATCAGTGAAGGGGTGGAGTGAGATGCCATGAAGTGTATGTGATCAGTGAAGGGGTGGAGTGAGATGCCATGAAGTGGATGTGATCAGTGAAGGGGTGGAGTGAGATGCCATGAAGTGTATGTGATCAGTGAAGGGGTGGAGTGAGATGCCATGAAGTGGATGTGATCAGTGAAGGGGTGGAGTGAGATGCCATGAAGTGTATGTGATCAGTGAAGGGGTGGAGTGAGATGCCATGAAGTGGATGTGATCAGTGAAGGGGTGGAGTGAGATGCCATGAAGTGTATGTGATCAGTGAAGGGGTGGAGTGAGATGCCATGAAGTGGATGTGATCAGTGAAGGGGTGGAGTGAGATGCCATGAAGTGTATGTGATCAGTGAAGGGGTGGAGTGAGATGCCATGAAGTGGATGTGATCAGTGAAGGGGTGGAGTGAGATGCCATGAAGTGTATGTGATCAGTGAAGGGGGGGAAGGAGATGCATGAAGTGTATGTGATCCGTGATGGGGCGGAGAGAGATGCCATGAAGTGTACCTGATCAGTGAAGGGGCCGAGTGAGATGCCATGAAGTGTATGTGATCAGTGGATGGGTGGAGTGAGATGCCAAGAAGTGTATGTAATCGGTGAAGGGGTGGAGTGAGATGCCATGAAGTGTATGTGATCAGTGAAGGGGTGGAGTGAGATGCCATGACGTGTATGTGATCAGTGAAGGGGTGGAGTGAGATGCCATGAAGTGTATGTGATCAGTGAAGGGGTGGAGTGAGATGCCATGAAGTGTATGTGATCGGTAAAGGGGTGGAGCGAGATGCCATGAAGTGTATGTGATCAGTGAAGGGGTGGAGTGAGATGCCATGAAGTGGATGTGATCAGTGGAGGGGCGGAGTGAGATGCCATGAAGTGGATGTGATCGGTGAAGGGGCGGAGTGAGATGCCATGAAGTGTATGTGATCAGTGGAGGGGTGGAGTGAGATGCCATGAAGTGTATGTGATCAGTGAAGGGGTGGAGTGAGGTGCCATGAAGTGTATGTGATCAGTGAAGGGGTGGAGTGAGATGCCATGACATGTATGTGATCAGTGAAGGGGTGGAGTGAGATGCAATGAAGTGTATGTGATCAGTGAAGGGGCGGAGTGAGATGCCATGAAGTGCATGTGATCAGCGAAGGGTGATCAGTGAAGGGGTGGAGTGAGATGCCATGAAGTGTATGTGATCAGTGAAGGGGCGGAGTGAGATGCCATGAAGTGGATGTGATCAGTGGAGGGGCGGAGTGAGATGCCATGAAGTGGATGTGATCGGTGAAGGGGCGGAGTGAGATGCCATGAAGTGTATGTGCTCAGTGGAGGGGTGGAGTGAGATGCCATGAAGTGTATGTGATCAGTGAAGGGGTGGAGTGAGGTGCCATGAAGTGTATGTGATCAGTGAAGGGGTGGAGTGAGATGCCATGACGTGTATGTGATCAGTGAAGGGGTGGAGTGAGATGCTATGAAGTGTATGTGATCAGTGAAGGGGTGGAGTGAGATGCAATGAAGTGTATGTGATCAGTGAAGGGGTGGAGTGAGATGCCATGAAGTGTATGTGATCAGTGGAGGGGTGGAGTGAGATGCCATGAAGTGTATGGGATCAGTGAAGGGGTGGAGTGAGATGCCATGAAGTGTATGTGATCAGTGAAGGGGTGGAGTGAGGTGCCATGAAGTGTATGTGATTAGTGAAGGGGTGGAGTGAGATGCCATGACGTGTATGTGATCAGTGAAGGGGTGGAGTGAGATGCTATGAAGTGTATGTGATCAGTGAAGGGGTGGAGTGAGATGCTATGAAGTATATGTGATCAGTGAAGGGGTGGAGTGAGATGCCATGAAGTGTATGTGATCAGTGAAGGGGTGGAGTGAGGTGCCATGAAGTGTATGTGATCAGTGAAGGGGTGGAGTGAGATGCCATGACGTGTATGTGATCAGTGAAGGGGTGGAGTGAGATGCTATGAAGTGTATGTGATCAGTGAAGGGGTGGAGTGAGATGCCATGAAGTGTATGTGATCAGTGAAGGGGTGGAGTGAGGTTCCATGAAGTGTATGTGATCGGTGAAGGGGTGGAGCGAGATGCCATGAAGTGTATGTGATCAGTGAAGGGGCGGAGTGAGATGCCATGAAGTGTATGTGATCAGTGAAGGGGCGGAGTGAGATGCCATAAGGTGTATGTGATCAGTGAAGGGGTGGAGTGAGATGCCATGAAGTGTATGTGATCATTGAAGGGGTGGAGTGAGATGCCATAAAGTGTATGGGATCAGTGATGGGGTGGAGTGAGATGCCATGAAGTGTATGTGATCAGTGAAGGGGCGGAGTGAGATGCCATGAAGTGTATGTGATCAGTGAAGGGGCGGAGTGAGATGCTATGAAGTGTATGTGATCAGTGAAGGGGCGGAGTGAGATGCTATGAAGTGTATGTGATCAGTGATGGGGCGGAGTGAGATGCCATGAAGTGTATGTGATCAGTGAAGGGGCGGAGTGAGATGCCATGAAGTGTATGTGATCATTGGAGGGGCGGAGTGAGATGCCATGAAGTGTATGTGATCAGTGAAGGGGTGGAGTGAGATGCCATGAAGTGTATGTGATCAGTGATGGGGCGGAGTGAGATGCCATGAAGTGTATGTGATCAGTGGAGGGGCGGAGTGAGATGCCATGAAGTGTATGTGAACAGTGAAGGGGTGGAGTGAGATGCAATGAAGTGTATGTGATCAGTGGAGGGGCGGAGTGAGATGCCATGAAGTGTATGTGATCAGTGAAGGGGTGGAGTGAGATGCCATGAAGTGTATGTGATCAGTGAAGGGGCGGAGTGAGATGCCATGAAGTGTATGTGATCAGTGATGGGGTGGAGTGAGATGCCATGAAGTGTATGTGATCAGTGAAGGGGCGGAGTGAGATGCCATGAAGTGTATGTGATCAGTGATGGGGTGGAGTGAGATGCCATGAAGTGTATGTGATCAGTGAAGGGGTGGAGTGAGGTGCCATGAAGTGTATGTGATCAGTGATGGGGTGGAGTGAGATGCTATGAAGTGTATGTGATCATTGGAGGGGCGGAGTGAGATGCCATGAAGTGTATGTGATCAGTGAAGGGGTGGAGTGAGATGCCATGAAGTGTATGTGATCAGTGATGGGGCGGAGTGAGATGCCATGAAGTGTATGTGATCAGTGGAGGGGCGGAGTGAGATGCCATGAAGTGTATGTGAACAGTGAAGGGGTGGAGTGAGATGCAATGAAGTGTATGTGATCAGTGGAGGGGCGGAGTGAGATGCCATGAAGTGTATGTGATCAGTGATGGGGCGGAGTGAGATGCCATGAAGTGTATGTGATCAGTGATGGGGCGGAGTGAGATGCCATGAAGTGTATGTGATCAGTGATGGGGCGGAGTGAGATGCCATGAAGTGTATGTGATCAGTGATGGGGCGGAGTGAGATGCCATGAAGTGTATGTGATCAGTGGAGGGGCGGAGTGAGATGCCATGAAGTGTATATGAACAGTGAAGGGGCGGAGTGAGATGCCATGAAGTGTATGTGATCAGTGATGGGGCGGAGTGAGATGCCATGAGGTGTATGTGAACAGTGGAGGGGTGGAGTGAGATGCTATGAAGTGTATGTGATCAGTGAAGGGGTGGAGTGAGATGCCATGAAGTGGATGTGATCAGTGATGGGGCGGAGTGAGATGCCATGAAGTGTATTTGATCAGTGAAGGGGTGAGTGAGATGCCATGAAGTGTATGTGAACAGTGAAGGGGTGGAGTGAGATGCTATGAAGTGTATGTGATCAGTGATGGGGCGGAGTGAGATGCCATGAAGTGTATTTGATCAGTGAAGGGGTGAGTGAGATGCCATGAAGTGTATGTGAACAGTGAAGGGGTGGAGTGAGATGCTATGAAGTGTATTTGATCAGTGATGGGACGGAGTGAGATGCCATGAAGTGTATGTGAACAGTGAAGGGGCGGAGTGAGATGCCATGAAGTGTATGTGATCAGTGATGGGCGGAGTGAGATGCCATGAAGTGTATGTGATCAGCAATGGGGCGGAGTGAGATGCCATGAAGTGTATGCTATCAGTGATGGGGCGGAGTGAGATGCCATGAAGTGTATGTGATCAGTGGAGGGGCGGAGTGAGATGCCATGAAGTGTATGTGAACAGTGAAGGGGCGGAGTGAGATGCCATGAAGTGTATGTGATCAGTGATGGGGCGGAGTGAGATGCCATGAAGTGTATGTGATCAGTGGAGGGGCGGAGTGAGATGCCATGAAGTGTATGTGATCAGTGGAGGGGCGGAGTGAGATGCCATGAAGTGTATGTGATCAGTGATGGGGCGGAGTGAGATGCCATGAAGTGTATGTGATCAGTGATGGGGTGGAGTGAGATGCTATGAAGTGTATGTGATCAGTGATGGGGCGGAGTGAGATGCCATGAAGTGTATGTGATCAGTGGAGGGGCGGAGTGAGATGCCATGAAGTGTATGTGATCAGTGATGGGGCGGAGGGAGATGCCATGAAGTGTATGTGATCAGTGATGGGGCGGAGTGAGATGCCATGAAGTGTATGTGATCAGTGGAGGGGTGGAGTGAGATGCTATGAAGTGTATTTGATCAGTGATGGGGCGGAGTGAGATACCATGAAGTGTATGTGATCAGTGATGGGGCGGAGTGAGATGCCATGAAGTGTATGTGATCAGTGATGGGGCGGAGTGAGATGCCATGAAGTGTATGTGATCAATGATGGGGCGGAGTGAGATGCCATGAAGTGTATGTGATCATTGAAGGGGTGGAGTGAGATGCCATGAAGTGTATGTGATCATTGAAGGGGTGGAGTGAGATGCCATGAAGTGTATGTGATCAGTGAAGGGGTGGAGTGAGGTGCCATGAAGTGTATGTGATCAGTGATGGGGTGGAGTGAGATGCCATGAAATGTATGTGATCAGTGGAGGGATGGAGAAGTGTGGCTCAGGGGTTAGAGGCGGCAGACCCGGAAGCTGAGAACGGCCCTGGACCAGGGTTCAATTCCCCGCCTCGGCGGGTCTTGGGCTCAAAAATTCCACGGACTCGATAATTCTCGCTCCGGTGCCTTCTCGACTCACGGGTTCACACTCTGTGACTCTGGGCAATAGCTTGCTTAATCTCCACAACGGCCCCTCGCGGCGGGATGCCTGGCTTTCACCTTGTGGATACCCTGCCGGGGTTATCTCACAGGGGAATACCAGGACGGGTTCCCTAAGCAAGCGCCGGGAAACCCTTTGTGGGTAGCTGTGCGCTATATAAGCTCAAATACATTTACATTTACATGGAGTGAGATGCCATGAAGTGTATGTGAACAGTGAAGGGGCGGAATGAGATGCCATGAAGTGTATGTGATCAGTGGTGGGGCGGAGTGAGATGCCATGAAGTGTATGTGATCAGTGAAGGGGCGGAGTGAGATGCTATGAAGTGTATGTGATCAGTGAAGGGGCGGAGTGAGATGCCATGAAGTGTATGTGATCAGTGGAGGGGCGGAGTGAGATGCCATGAAGTGTATGTGATCAGTGAAGGGGCGGAGTGAGATGCCATGAAGTGGATGTGATCAGTGAAGGGGCGGAGCGAGATGCCATGAAGTGTATGGGATCAGTGAAGGGGGGAGTGAGATGCCATGAAGTGTATGTGATCAGTGGAGGGGCGGAGTGAGATGCCATGAAGTGGATGTGATCAGTGGAAGGGCAGAGTGAGATGCCATGAAGTGTATGTGATCAGTGATGGGGCGGAGTGAGATGCCATGAAGTGTATGGGATCAGTGAAGGGGCGGAGTGAGATGCCATGAAGTGTATGTGATCAGTGAAGGGGTGGAGTGAGATGCCATGAAGTGTATGTGATCAGTGATGGGGCGGAGTGAGATGCCATGAAGTGTATGTGATCAGTGAAGGGGTGGAGTGAGATGCCATGAAGTGTATGTGAACAGTGAAGGGACGGAGTGAGATGCCATGAAGTGTATGTGAACAGTGAAGGGACGGAGTGAGATGCCATGAAGTGTATGTGATCAGTGATGGGGCGGAGTGAGATGCCATGAAGTGTATGTGATCAGTGATGGGGTGGAGTGAGATGCTATGAAGTGTATGTGATCAGTGATGGGGCGGAGTGAGATGCCATGAAGTGTATGTGATCAGTGGAGGGGCGGAGTGAGATGCCATGAAGTGTATGTGATCAGTGATGGGGCGGAGTGAGATGCCATGAAGTGTATGTGATCAGTGATGGGGCGGAGTGAGATACCATGAAGTGTATGTGATCAGTGGAGGGGTGGAGTGAGATGCTATGACGTGTATTTGATCAGTGATGGGGCGGAGTGAGATGCCATGAAGTGTATGTGATCAGTGATGGGGCGGAGTGAGATGCCATGAAGTGTATGTGATCAGTGATGGGGCGGAGTGAGATGCCATGAAGTGTATGTGATCAGTGATGGGGCGGAGTGAGATGCCATGAAGTGTATGTGATCAGTGATGGGGCGGAGTGAGATGCCATGAAGTGTATGTGATCAGTGATGGGGCGGAGTGAGATGCCATGAAGTGTATGTAATCAGTGATGGGGCGGAGTGAGATGCCATGAAGTGTATGTGATCAGTGATGGGGCGGAGTGAGATGCCATGGAGTGTATGTGATCAGTGATGGGGTGGAGTGAGATGCCATGAAGTGTATGTGATCAGTGAAGGGGTGGAGTGAGATGCCATGAAGTGTATGTGATCAGTGAAGGGGTGGAGTGAGATGCCATGAAGTGTATGTGATCAGTGAAGGGGCGGAGTGAGATGCCATGAAGTGTATGTGATCAGTGATGGGGTGGAGTGAGATGCCATGAAGTGTATGTGATCAGTGAAGGGGCGGAGTGAGATGCCATGAAGTGTATGTGATCAGTGATGGGGTGGAGTGAGATGCCATGAAGTGTATGTGATCAGTGAAGGGGTGGAGTGAGGTGCCATGAAGTGTATGTGATCAGTGATGGGGTGGAGTGAGATGCTATGAAGTGTATGTGATCAGTGGAGGGATGGAGTGAGATGCCATGAAGTGTATGTGAACAGTGATGGGGTGGAGTGAGATGCCATGAAGTGTATGTGATCAGTGGAGGGGTGGAGTGAGATGCCATGAAGTGTATGTGATCAGTGATGGGGTGGAGTGAGATGCTATGAAGTGTATGTGATCAGTGGAGGGATGAAGTGAGATGCCATGAAGTGTATGTGAACAGTGATGGGGTGGAGTGAGATGCCATGAAGTGTATGTGATCAGTGGAGGGGTGGAGTGAGATGCCATGAAGTGTATGTGATCAGTGAAGGGGCGGAGTGAGATGCCATGAAGTGTATGTGATCAGTGAAGGGGCGGAGTGAGATGCAATGAAGTGTGTGAGTCAGGTGATGAGAAATAAAAGAGCTACCACCACGCCTACGAGGCGTGTGCTGGGGCTGCAGTGGTGCTGCGATGGTGCTGTGCTGGGGCTGTAGGACTTTACTTGTACTGTTGTCACCCATCACCTTGGTTATGTTGCTGTGCCTTAGATACTTGTACTCCTGCAACGACATCCATTGCTCATCCAATGTTCTCTCCTCTAGGCTCCGGCTCTCTGGATCTTCTCCTTCTGTCGCTGCTGATGTCTCCTGTACTCCTGGGCGCTGTGTTCTCTTTCTTCCTCGACAACACTGTCTCAGGTGAGAAGAAGCCGGCATGCATTAGGCCCCTTGGAGCTCCAACAGGCCATTCCATGGGATCCACCCAGGAGCTGGTCTTTGAGCCGCCTCCATGCTGCAGTGTGATCTGAATCCAGACTGATGGTCAAGCAGGGATGGCCAGCTTGTGATCCTTGAGTTGAACATGGACTTTTGTTTGAATGATCTGCCATTGAAGGCTGGATGAGTGCTGAGCCAGGAGTTGGAGAGGTCCTCAGAGTCTAGAGTAGGGTTCTTCAGGAGTGGGAGAACCTGTCCTGGCTTCAGAGCTTCTAGAGGTGTTCAAGATGTCGAGTAGATGTAAGGGAACTTCCGCAGGGAGAGATTTCATGATGGTCATTGGCAATACATCCTATTTGTAGGCAGTGGTTTGGATAGCATTGAGCATGCCAGAATATGTTGGTGAGATTGGTGAGACACAGGGCTTTGAGGAGTGATCACCCTGAAATTATATAAGAAGGGGTGGGACTAGGGGGAGAAGCAGGGTCGGTGCAGCCAATGTGCTGTGTGGGTGTAGGGGGAGATGCAAGCTTTGTGCTGCCAATGTATTGTGTGTGTGAGTGTGTTGTGTGTGTGTGTGTAGGGGGAGAAGCAAGTGTTGTGCTGCCAATGTGTTGTGTGTGTGTGTGTGTAGGGGGAGACGCAGGCTTGGTGCATCCAATGTGTTGTGTGTGTGAGTGTGTTGTGTGTGTGTGTGTGTGTGTAGGGGAGAAGCCGGCTTGGTGCATCCAATGTGTTGTGTGTGTGAGTGTGTTGTATGCGTGTGTGTAGGGGAGAAGCAAGCTTTATGCTGCCAATGTGTTGTTTGTGTGTGGGTGTGTTGTGTGTGTGTGTGTTGGGGGAGAAGCAAGCTTTGTGCAGCCAATGTGTTGTGTGGGTGTAGGGGGAGATGCAAGCTTTGTGCTGCCAATGTATTGTGTGTGTGAGTGTGTTGTGTGTGTGTGTGTGTAGGGGGAGAAGCAAGTGTTGTGCTGCCAATGTGTTGTGTGTGTGTGTGTGTAGGGGGAGACGCAGGCTTGGTGCATCCAATGTGCTGTGTGTGTGAGTGTGTTGTGTGTGTGTGTGTGTAGGGGAGAAGCCGGCTTGGTGCATCCAATGTGTTGTTGATTTGATTTTGATTTTAAATTATTTCTAAAGCGCACGTATACCAGCGGTTTCTTGGCGCTACCAGCGGTTTCTTGGCGCTAGTTGTGTGTGTGAGTGTGTTGTATGTGTGTGTGTAGGGGAGAAGCAAGCTTTATGCTGCCAATGTGTTGTTTGTGTGTGAGTGTGTTTGTGTGTGTGTGTGTGTGTGTAGAGGGAGAAGCAGGCTTGGTGCATCCAATGTGTTGTGTGTGTGAGTGTGTTGTGTGTGTGTAGGGGGAGAAGCAAGCTTTGTGCTGCCAATGTGTTGTGTGTGTGAGTGTGTTGTGTGTGTGTGTGTGTGTGTAGGGGGAGAAGCAAGCTTTGTGCTGCCAATGTGTTGTGTGTATGAGTGTGTTGTGTGTGTGTGTGTAGGGGGAGAAGCAGGCTTGGTGCATCCAATGTGTTGTGTGTGAGAGTGTCTGTGCGTGTGTGTGTGTGTAGGGGAAGAAGCAGGCTAGGTGCATCCAATGTGTTTATATGTGGGTGAGTGTGTGTGCATGTGTGTAGGGGGAGAAGAAGTCTTTGTGCAGCCAATGTGTTGTGTGGGTATTAGATATAGATAAATACACCAGAAGTAGCAAATTCAGACGTCCATAATGGTGGTCTCTGTTTTCATGATTGTCCTCATCTTACTCATTCTCCTCAATACTGGATAATAATACTGCAATGCTGTCTCACTCATTTCCTCAAACTAACCTTACACACTTGAGTCCCAAACATTCTGTGTGATAATGACAAACACAACATCAGTCAAGTCTTGCTTAACCCTTTCTTGCTTACTTTATGCACTACTATGGAATATCATTCCTGGTCTCTTACACTTTTATGGAGCGGAGAGAGGGAGAGGATGTGGTGCAGTGGTCAGAGCTGCCGACTCGGGGCTGGGGATCTGTGTTACTAGTCTCGGTGATTTAGGCATTTCACCTACGTTTCCAGTGGCCATGGACAACGCCTGGAAACCCTCATTGCTGATAAGCCGTGCTATATAAATAAACTAACAAACAAACATGGACTCTCACTAATTTCTTATCACTGGCCTCTTACACTTTTATGGAGTCTCACTCACCTCTTATCACTGGCCTCTTACACGTTGACGGAGTCTCACTCATCTCTGTATCACTGGCCTCTTACACTTTAAAGGCGTCTCACTCATCCCTCCTCACTGGTTTCTTACACGTTGAATGTGTCTTACTAATATCTTATCACTGGCCTCCTACACTGATGGAGTCTCACTCAACTCTTATCACTGGCCTCTTACACTAGTATGGAGTCTCTCTAATATCTTATCACTGGCCTCTTACACTTTGATGGAGTCTCACTCAACTCTTATCACTGGCCTCTTACACTAATATGGAGTCTCACTAATATCTTATCACTGGCCTCTTACACTAGTATGGAGTCTCACTAATATCTTATCACTGGCCTCTTACACGTTGATGGAGTCTCACTCATCCCTTATTACTGGCCTCTTACACTTTGATGGAGTCTCACTCACCTCTTATCACTGGCCTCTTACACTTGTATGGAGTTACACATTGATGGAGTCTCACTCATCCCTTATCACTGGCCTCTTACTCTTTGAATGTGTCTCACTCATCCCTTATCACTGGCCTCTTACACTAGTATGGAGTCTCACTAATATCTTATCACTGGCCTCTTACACTAGTATGGAGTCTCACTCATCCCTCATCACTGGCCTCTTACACTTTGACGGAGTCTTACTCATCTCTTATTAACGGCCTCTTGCACATTTATTAAGTCTCACTCATCTTTTATCACTGGCATTTTAAACTTTGATAGAGTCTCACGTATCTCTTATCACTGGCCTCTTACACTTTTATGCAGTCTCACCAATATCTTATCATTAGCCTCTTACACTTTGACTGTGTCTCACTAATTTCTTATCACTGGCCTCTTACACTAGTATGGAGTCTCACTCTTCCCTTATCACTGGCCTCTTACACTTTTATTGAGTCTCACTCATCCCTTATCACTGGCCTCTTACACTTTGATGGAGTCTCACTCATCCCTTATCACTGGCCTCTTACACTAGTATGGAGTCTCTCTAATATCTTATCATTGGCCTCCTACACTGATGGAGTCTCACTAATTTCGTATCACTGGCCTCTTACACTTTGACTGTATCTCAGTAATTTCTTATTACTGGCCTCTTACACTTTTATGGAGTCTCACTCATCCCTTATCAGTGACCTCTTACACTTTGATGGAGTCTCACTAATTTATTATCACTAATCTCACTTATATCTTATCACTGGCCTCTTACACTAGTATGGAGTCTCTCTAATATCTTATCACTGGCCTCCTACACTGATGGACTCTCACGCATGTCTTATCACTGGCCATTTACACTTTGACGGAGTCTCACTAAACTCTTAACACTGGCCTCTTACACTTGTATGGAGTCTCACTCATCTCTTATCACTGGCCTCTTACTCTTTTATGTAGTCTCACTTACATCTTATCACTGGCCTCTTACACTAGTATGGAGTCTCACTAATATCTTATCACTGGCCTCTTACACGTTGATGGAGTCTCACTCATCCCTTATTACTGGCCTCTTACACTTTGATGGAGTCTCACTCACCTCTTATCACTGGCCTCTTACACTTGTATGGAGTTACACATTGATGGAGTCTCACTCATCCCTTATCACTGGCCTCTTACTCTTTGAATGTGTCTCACTAATATCTTATCACTGGCCTCTAACACTAGTATGGAGTCTCACTCATCCCTCATCACTGGCCTCTTACACTTTGACGGAGTCTTACTCATCTCTTATTAACGGCCTCTTGCACATTTATTAAGTCTCACTCATCTTTTATCACTGGCATTTTAAACTTTGATAGAGTCTCACGTATCTCTTATCACTGGCCTCTTACACTTTTATGCAGTCTCACCAATATCTTATCATTAGCCTCTTACACTTTGACTGTGTCTCACTAATTTCTTATCACTGGCCTCTTACACTAGTATGGAGTCTCACTCTTCCCTTATCACTGGCCTCTTACACTTTTATTGAGTCTCACTCATCCCTTATCACTGGCCTCTTACACTTTTATTGAGTCTCACTCATCCCTTATCACTGGCCTCTTACACTTTGATGGAGTCTCACTCATCTCTCATCACTGGCCTCTTACACTTTTATTGAGTCTCACTCATCCCTTATCACTGGCCTCTTACACTTTGATGGAGTCTCACTCATCCCTTATCACTGGCCTCTTACACTAGTATGGAGTCTCTCTAATATCTTATCATTGGCCTCCTACACTGATGGAGTCTCACTAATTTCGTATCACTGGCCTCTTACACTTTGACTGTATCTCACTAATTTCTTATTACTGGCCTCTTACACTTTTATGGAGTCTCACTCATCCCTTATCAGTGACCTCTTACACTTTGATGGAGTCTCACTAATTTATTATCACTAATCTCACTTATATCTTATCACTGGCCTCTTACACTAGTATGGAGTCTCTCTAATATCTTATCACTGGCCTCCTACACTGATGGAGTCTCACGCATGTCTTATCACTGGCCATTTACACTTTGACGGAGTCTCACTAAACTCTTAACACTGGCCTCTTACACTTGTATGGAGTCTCACTCATCTCTTATCACTGGCCTCTTACTCTTTTATGTAGTCTCACTTACATCTTATCACTGGCCTCTTACACTAGTATGGAGTCTCACTAATATCTTATCACTGGCCTCTTACACGTTGATGGAGTCTCACTCATCCCTTATTACTGGCCTCTTACACTTTGATGGAGTCTCACTCACCTCTTATCACTGGCCTCTTACACTTGTATGGAGTTACACATTGATGGAGTCTCACTCATCCCTTATCACTGGCCTCTTACTCTTTGAATGTGTCTCACTAATATCTTATCACTGGCCTCTTACACTAGTATGGAGTCTCACTCATCCCTCATCACTGGCCTCTTACACTTTGACGGAGTCTTACTCATCTCTTATTAACGGCCTCTTGCACATTTATTAAGTCTCACTCATCTTTTATCACTGGCATTTTAAACTTTGATAGAGTCTCACGTATCTCTTATCACTGGCCTCTTACACTTTTATGCAGTCTCACCAATATCTTATCATTAGCCTCTTACACTTTGACTGTGTCTCACTAATTTCTTATCACTGGCCTCTTACACTAGTATGGAGTCTCACTCTTCCCTTATCACTGGCCTCTTACACTTTTATTGAGTCTCACTCATCCCTTATCACTGGCCTCTTACACTTTGATGGAGTCTCACTCATCCCTTATCACTGGCCTCTTACACTAGTATGGAGTCTCTCTAATATCTTATCATTGGCCTCCTACACTGATGGAGTCTCACTAATTTCGTATCACTGGCCTCTTACACTTTGACTGTATCTCACTAATTTCTTATTACTGGCCTCTTACACTTTTATGGAGTCTCACTCATCCCTTATCAGTGACCTCTTACACTTTGATGGAGTCTCACTAATTTATTATCACTAATCTCACTTATATCTTATCACTGGCCTCTTACACTAGTATGGAGTCTCTCTAATATCTTATCACTGGCCTCCTACACTGATGGAGTCTCACGCATGTCTTATCACTGGCCATTTACACTTTGACGGAGTCTCACTAAACTCTTAACACTGGCCTCTTACACTTGTATGGAGTCTCACTCATCTCTTATCACTGGCCTCTTACTCTTTTATGTAGTCTCACTTACATCTTATCACTGGCCTCTTACACTAGTATGGAGTCTCACTAATCTTATCACTGGCCTCTTACACTTTGACGGAGTCTCACTTAACCTTCATCACTGGCCTCTTACACTAGTATGGAGTCTCACTAATCTTATCACTGGCCTCTTACACTTTGACAAAGTCTCACTAAACTCTTAACACTGGCCTCTGACACTTGTATGGAGTCTCACTCATCTCTTATCACTAGCCTCTTACTCTTTTATGTAGTCTCACTTACATCTTATCACTGGCCTCTTACACTAGTATGGAGTCTCACTAATCTTATCACTGGCCTCTTACACTTTGACGAAGTCTCACTAAACTCTTACCATTGGCCTCTTACACTTGTATGGAGTCTCACTAAACTCTTATCACTGGCCTCTTACACTAGTATGGAGTCTCACTCATCTCTTATCACTGGCCTCTTACACTAGTATGGAGTCTCACTAATATCTTATCACTGGCCTCTTATACTTTGACGGAGTCTCACTCATCCCTTATCACTGGCCTCTTGCACTTTGATGGAGTCTCACTTAACCCTCATCACTGGCCTCTTACACTTTGATGGAGTCTCACTTATCCCTCATCACTGGCCTCTCACACTTTGACAGAATCTCACTAAACCTTTATCACTGGCCTCTTACACTTTGACGGAGTCTCACTCATCCCTTATCACTGGCCTCTTACACTTTGACAGAGTCTCACTAAACTCTTAACACTGGCCTCTTACACTTGTATGGAGTCTCACTTACATCTTATCACTGGCCTCTTACACTAATATGGAGTCTCACTCATCTCTTATCACTGGCCTCTTACACTAGTATGGAGTCTCACTAATATCTTATCACTGGCCTCTTACACTTTGATGGAGTCTCACTCATCCCTCATCACTGGCCTCTTACACGTTGAATGTGTCTTACTAATATCTAATCACTGGCCTCTTACACTTTGATGGAGTCTCACTAATATCTTACCACTGACCTCTTACACTTTGATGGAGTCTCACTTAACCTCATCACTGGCCTCTTACACTTTGATGGAGTCTCACTTATCCCTCATCACTGGCCTCATACACTTTGACAGAGTCTCACTAAACTCTTATCACTGACCTCTTACACTTTGACGGAGTCTCACTCATCCCTCATCTCTGTATCACTGGCCTCTTACACTTTGATGGAGTCTCACTCATCTCTGTATCACTGGCCTCTTACACTTTGAAGGAGTCTCACTCATCCCTCATCACTGGCCTCTTACTCGTTGAATGTGTCTTACTAATATCTTATCACTGGCCTCTTACACTAATATGGAGTCTGTTAGACGGACCGGGAGGGTCGGCCGAGGACAATGGGAGAGGTCTCCAGGGAGAACCCCTCCAGCGATCGTACAGACAAGTAACTTCCCCCCCACAGACGTACACCACACAGAGATAAGGTTTAACGTTCTTTATAAGTGATCTTTAAGTACGGTAGAATGGTACAAGGAGGTCTGGACTCAGGGGTCCCCTCGATTCTAGTCTCTTGGATGGGAAGGGGGTAGCGGGACAGTCTTATTACCAATCTGGTAGATGCGATGATATGATGAATAGCTCACAATCCTCGAGCTCGGCGTTCTAGATGGACGGGCCGCGGCAGCGCCGGTAGGTCCCGAGATGATCGTAGGTAGCGGCGGTCCGCGGCGGCGCCAGCAGGTCCCGATGAAGGTGGTAGTTACAACGGTCCACGGCCGTGCCAGCAGGTCCCGACGAAGATGAAGGATGCAGAGGGTTGCGGCAGCGCCAGCAGGCAGGACGATAGTTCGCAAGGCAGGACTACGGCAGCACCAGTAGTCCGTCAAGGATGAGTTCTTCACGGTGTCTCTCGACTCCAGGATACAACTGCCTTCCTGCTCTGGAGCTGCCCCAGTTATAGGTCTGGCGCCCTTTGATGTCCGGACCCTCGCACTTGGAGGTCGGGAGGTCCGGGATGAGGGAGTCCAGACACCCAGCAGGGGGGTGGAGCCAGCGCCCCGGGGGAGCTGGGTGCGATCGGCACCTGGCGGGGGAGAGCCATCAACACTTCTTTCTCCCATTGACCTGCCAAGTGGTCCGTTCACCTCCTGGGTGGATGGTGGTGCCGGGATGTCGGGGCCTGGCCAGGCCCAGGGTTAGGGTCGATCTGAGGCCACGCGGCCTCGTGGTGCAGTGTCCAAGATGGCGCCCGGGCCGGGTGAGGCCCGGTAGTGGTTCGGCCCCATGATACAGAGATGTCCGGGGGCAGGAGTCCCGTATGAGACGGGGTGCGGGGTACTTCTGTGGGTAACACCTGGAGGGCCGGGGCTCGGGCCCTGTCATGCTGGGAGGGAGCGAGCCCTTCCTGTGGCCTGTCCAACATGCGTCCCCCCAGCTGAAGGCGGGGAGAGTCACCCATCCTCTTGGGGACTCTCCTCGTCGAGGCGGAAAAAGCGTGACTGGCCATCTGCGTTGGCGTGGTCTTGGCCAGGTCGATGTTCCACAGTGAAGTCCATCCCCTGCAGGGAGATGGACCAACGCAATAGTTTGGGGTTTTCCCCCCGCATCTGCATTAGCCACTGCAGGGGCCGATGATCTGTCTGCACCCGGAAGTGGGTACCGAAGAGATAGGACCGGAGCTTTTTGAGGGCCCACACCACTGCGAAGGCCTCCCTCTCGATGGTGCTCCAGCGCTGTTCTCGGGCCCGGAGACGTCTGCTGATGAAGGCCACTGGTTGGTCAAGTCCTTCGGGGTTCAACTGGGAGAGGACCGCCCCAATGCCATGGTCGGAGGCATCCGTTTGTACAATGAATTCCCGACTGTAGTCGGGGGCCTGGAGCACAGGGGCAGTGCACATGGCGGCCTTCAGCTTCTCGAAGGCCGCTTGACAGTCTGGGGTCCAGTTGACCTCCTTCGGGTGGTTCTTGGATGTGAGTTCCGGGAGGGGCCCCACAATGCTGCCATAATCCTTCACGAACCGCCGGTAGTAGCCGGTGAGCCCCAAGAAGGCTCGGACCTCGGTCTGTGTGACGGGAGGCAGCCAGGACTGGATGGCGGCGATCTTGAGTTGAAGAGGGGCCACCAGACCGCTTCCCACCTGGTGTCCGAGATAGGTTACGGACCCCTGACCAATTTGGCACTTGCTGGCCTTGATTGTAAGGCCGGCCCGTTGGAGGGCCTGCAGGACCTCTCGGAGGTGGTGGAGGTGGTCGGACCAGTGGCGGCTGTACACAGCGATATCGTCCAGGTAGGCGGCGCTGAACTCCTCGAGCCCCGCCAAGACCTGGTTCACCAGTCGCTGAAAAGTAGCTGGAGCATTCTTCATGCCGAACGGCATGACCTTGAAGTGGTAGTGGCCATCGGGAGTGGAAAAGGCGGATCGTTCTTGAGACCGATTTGCCAGTAGCCCGCCGTCAGGTCGAAGATGCTGAGGTAGCGGGCAGCCCCCATGCGGTCGATCAGTTCATCTGCTCGGGGGATGGGATGAGCGTCGGTTCTGGTGACAGCGTTCAAGCCCCGGTAGTCGACGCAGAATCGGAGCTCAGGGTGGTGCCGGGGGCAGCAGCTTTGGGGACCAGCACGACCGGGCTGGCCCAGGGGCTGTCCGAAGGCTCGATGACCCCGATCGTGAGCATCTTTGACACCTCCTCTTGGATGCAGGCCCGTACCCGATCTGGTACGCGGTACGCCCGATGTCTGATAGGGGGACTGTCCCCAGTGTCCACATCATGCAAGCACCAGGGGGTGACCCCTGGGGTGAGGGAAAACAGGGTCGCGAATTGCAGCAGGAGGTCCCGGCAGCCTTGGCGCTGTTCCGGGGTAAGGGCATCTGAGAGTCGGACCCCGTCCACGGAACCATCTTTTTCCCCGGTCCTTAGGAGATCAGGGAGAGGCTCGGAGTCTTCTTCCGCTCCGCTGTCTGTAGCCATCAGGAGACTGAGCTCCGAGCGCACAAAGTGGGGTTTGAGTCTATTGGCGTGGAGGACCCGGAGGGTGTTCCGTGGAGATTCCATATCGATGAGATAGGTGACGGGGCTCTTGCGCTCGACCACTTTGAAGGGCCCCGTCCACTTGTCCTGCAAGGCACAGGGTTCGGTGGGGGACATCACCCACACTTGTTGGCCAGGTTCGAATTCGATGGAGGAGGCATTTTGATCGTACCATTTTTTCATGTCCTCCTGGCTGGCCTCCAGGTTCGCTTTCGCCATTTCTCTGAATTGCCTGGTTTGATTGCGTAGGGTCAGGAGGTACTTGAAGACATCTGGGGGGGTCTTTAGGGGGGCCATCTCCCAACCTTCTTTGACTAGGCTGAGGGGCCCTCGCACCGGGTGTCCATACAAGAGTTCGAACGGGCTGAAGCCGAGGGACTTCTGGGGGACTTCTCGATATGCGAAGAGGAGGCACGGCAGTAGCACATCCCACTGGCGACGGAGGGGCTCTTCCAACCCCCCAATCATTCCTTTGAGGGTGCGGTTGAACCGCTCGACGAGTCCGTTTCCTTGAGGGTGATAGGGGGTCGTGAATCGGTAGGTGACCCCGCACTGTTGCCAGAGGGACTTCATATATTTTGAAATAAAGTTTGTGCCTCTGTCGCTGACAACTTCTCGGGGAAAGCCCACCCGGGAGAAGATCCCCATTAAGGCCCGGCCGACCACCGGGGCTGTTACAGTTCGCAGGGGAACAGCCTCGGGGTAGCGGGTGGCGTGGTCCACCCGTACCAGGATGAACCGATGTCCTTGTGCTGTACGGTGGTCCAGGGGCCCCACAATGTCTATGCCCACCCTCTCGAACGGGGTGGTGACAACCGGGAAGGGCTGCAGAGGTGCTTTAAGTTTGCGGCCGCTTTTCCCGCTGGCCTGGCACGTGGGGCAGGACCGGCAGTGGTTGAGGACGTCGTTTCTCATCTTGGGCCAGAAAAAGTGGGTCACCAGGCGACTGTAGGTTTTGTCTTGACCCAGGTGTCCAGCCAGGGGGACATCGTGGGCCAGATTTAACAAGAAGTCTCTAAAACGGAGGGGCACCACCAGCACTCGACTGGCCCCTAACTCCGCGATTCTCTGTTCACTGTACAACAAGTCGTTCTCCCAATAGATCCAATGGGCTCCGGTGGTGTCCCTTGCGCTCTGGGCGATGGCTTGCTGGCGGAGTCCCTCTAGGGAGGGACAGGCCTTCTGTTCTTGACGGAACTGTTCTTGGGTGGGCCCCCCCTCTTGACACCACTGAGCCAGGCTGGGAAGGTCCTGGGGTTGAGCGAGACCTTCGGGAGTTTGTTCCGGGGGGGTCGGTGTCTTCTACTGGAGCGATCGGGGGAGGGGGTGCTGGCCATTCGGGTTCTTCTGGTCGGGGGATGGTACGGGCGGCCATGGACCGGGTGGTTACACACGCCCAGTCCGGGAGGCCCAACATCCCCAGGTGTTCTCTTCTTTCTACGGCGGCCCACGGGGAACTCTCAAGATCATTTCCCAGGAGACAGTCCACGGGGGCGTCATCTCGGACCGTCACCTTCAACATGCCGGATACTCCTCCCCATTCGAAGGGGACGCAGGCCATCCGACATAGACTCTCCGAATTGTCGGCTGAACGGACGGGGCAGAGAATGTTCGGCAGGATCTGCTCTGGGGTCACCAGGTGACAGCGGACGGCCGTCACACTGGCCCCTGTGTCACGTAGGGCTTCGGCCCTGCGCCCATTAATGTTCACCCACTGACCATATTTTCTGGTGTTGGCGGGTAGGGGAGCCCGCGGGACCATGTCTCTTCCCCCTAGGCACGCTAGAACCATGGCGGCCGGTACCCACTCTTGTTGTTCTTGTTCGCACTCCTCCTGTTCTTCGGAGATTTGTTCTCCCCCCAGGGCGGCGGCAGCTACCTGGCGGGGTCTCGGAGTCTGGTTCTGGGGACAGTTCGGGTCATTGGCGTAGTGGCCGACTCGCTGGCATCGGTGACATGTGACATTGGCTCGGAACCCCGGGCGCACCGGGGGGTTGCCCCGGTTGGCCGGGGGCGGGGTGCTTGCAGCGGGAGCGGCCGGGACGGTGTCTCTTCCTCGTCCCTGGCCTCCTCCTCCTCCTCGGGGACGGTGCTGACCTTGGTTGTTCCGGTTCTGTTCGTGTGGCCCACTCCGGCCTACTCGAGTGCTCTCCCACCGGTCAGCCTCGGCGGCGAGCCGCCGTGGGTCAGTCAATTTACTGTCGAGGAGGTGCTGCCTGAGCTCGACGAAGCAGTTGTTAGAGAGGTGCTCCCACACCATGAGATTAAAAAGTTGCTCGTAGGTTGTTACATGGCTTCCCTTGATCCAACCCTCGAAGGCTCGGCTGAAATAGTTTACATATTCCACCCAAGTTGTACCTGGGATCCGGGTGCAGTCTCAGAACCTCTGGCGGTACATTTCGGGTGTGAGCCCATATCGGGTGAGGAGGGCCGCCTTCATGTGGTCATAGGAGGTCATCAGATGGTCTGGGAGCTGTAACAGGGCATTGCGGCCTTCATTGACGAACCTCCCCCATAGACCGGCTCCCCAGTCACTTCGATCAATCCGGTGGGAGGTCATGGCGATCTCGTAGGCCTTGAACCACTGTTGTATGTCGTCATCTCGGAAATATTCTCGAACGACATCCTTGGGGATGTGTACTTTCTTTTCTGTCGTTCCTGGGGTGCGCGGTTGCTCGGGCACCCCAGTTCTTTGTTCTGTTTCCGTAGGTTTATTTCTGCTAGATTGCGCTCGTGTTCGTACGCTAATTTTTTTTCTTCAAGCTCTCTCTGCCTCTGTTTTTCTTCCCGTTCTTCTCGGAGCCGCAAATGTTCTAGGTTCAGTTTCTGTTCGGCTAATTTGAGCTCACTGTCCATTTTGATTCGGGCCATTTCTAACTCATGCAGTCTGCTTTTTTCTCTCTCTTGGATCTCTTCCTGCGAGAGACCCGTTCTTCGCTCCTCGGGAGCCGTGGTGTTCCTCTCTGATGCTGCAACGTTTTGGTCCGGGGGTCTGACGGCCCCGGTTTCTGCCCATGACTCAATGGCGTGCTTGAAATCGTCTTTAGTACTCAGACCGGTGGTAGCAATGCCTAGTTCCATGCAGAATTGTTTCAATTCACGATGGCTGTATTCTTCCAATTTCTCCATCTGGAATTTCTCGGTGGATCCGCTCTCTTTGGTTGTCATTGTGTTTTCGTCGTGGGGTGAGCTACTCTCTGTACGATTACGCATTGATTCGGATCGCGCCGCTGGCCACCAATGTTAGACGGACCGGGAGGGTCCGCCGAGGACAATGGGAGAGGTCTCCAGGGAGAACCCCTCCAGCGATCGTACAGACAAGTAACTTCCCCCCCACAGACGTACACCACACAGAGATAAGGTTTAACGTTCTTTATAAGTGATCTTTAAGTACGGTAGAATGGTACAAGGAGGTCTGGACTCAGGGGTCCCCTCGATTCTAGTCTCTTGGATGGGAAGGGGGTAGCGGGACAGTCTTATTACCAATCTGGTAGATGCGATGATATGATGAATAGCTCACAATCCTCGAGCTCGGCGTTCTAGATGGACGGGCCGCGGCAGCGCCGGTAGGTCCCGAGATGATCGTAGGTAGCGGCGGTCCGCGGCGGCGCCAGCAGGTCCCGATGAAGGTGGTAGTTACAACGGTCCACGGCCGTGCCAGCAGGTCCCGACGAAGATGAAGGATGCAGAGGGTTGCGGCAGCGCCAGCAGGCAGGACGATAGTTCGCAAGGCAGGACTACGGCAGCACCAGTAGTCCGTCAAGGATGAGTTCTTCACGGTGTCTCTCGACTCCAGGATACAACTGCCTTCCTGCTCTGGAGCTGCCCCAGTTATAGGTCTGGCGCCCTTTGATGTCCGGACCCTCGCACTTGGAGGTCGGGAGGTCCGGGATGAGGGAGTCCAGACACCCAGCAGGGGGGTGGAGCCAGCGCCCCGGGGGAGCTGGGTGCGATCGGCACCTGGCGGGGGAGAGCCATCAACACTTCTTTCTCCCATTGACCTGCCAAGTGGTCCGTTCACCTCCTGGGTGGATGGTGGTGCCGGGATGTCGGGGCCTGGCCAGGCCCAGGGTTAGGGTCGATCTGAGGCCACGCGGCCTCGTGGTGCAGTGTCCAAGATGGCGCCCGGGCCGGGTGAGGCCCGATAGTGGTTCGGCCCCATGATACAGAGATGTCCGGGGGCAGGAGTCCCGTATGAGACGGGGTGCGGGGTACTTCTGTGGGTAACACCTGGAGGGCCGGGGCTCGGGCCCTGTCATGCTGGGAGGGAGCGAGCCCTTCCTGTGGCCTGTCCAACATGCGTCCCCCCAGCTGAAGGCGGGGAGAGTCACCCATCCTCTTGGGGACTCTCCTCGTCGAGGCGGAAAAAGCGTGACTGGCCATCTGCGTTGGCGTGGTCTTGGCCAGGTCGATGTTCCACAGTGAAGTCCATCCCCTGCAGGGAGATGGACCAACGCAATAGTTTGGGGTTTTCCCCCCGCATCTGCATTAGCCACTGCAGGGGCCGATGATCTGTCTGCACCCGGCAGTGGGTACCGAAGAGATAGGACCGGAGCTTTTTGAGGGCCCACACCACTGCGAAGGCCTCCCTCTCGATGGTGCTCCAGCGCTGTTCTCGGGCCCGGAGACGTCTGCTGATGAAGGCCACTGGTTGGTCAAGTCCTTCGGGGTTCAACTGGGAGAGGACCGCCCCAATGCCATGGTCGGAGGCATCCGTTTGTACAATGAATTCCCGACTGTAGTCGGGGGCCTGGAGCACAGGGGCAGTGCACATGGCGGCCTTCAGCTTCTCGAAGGCCGCTTGACAGTCTGGGGTCCAGTTGACCTCCTTCGGGTGGTTCTTGGATGTGAGTTCCGGGAGGGGCCCCACAATGCTGCCATAATCCTTCACGAACCGCCGGTAGTAGCCGGTGAGCCCCAAGAAGGCTCGGACCTCGGTCTGTGTGACGGGAGGCAGCCAGGACTGGATGGCGGCGATCTTGAGTTGAAGAGGGGCCACCAGACCGCTTCCCACCTGGTGTCCGAGATAGGTTACGGACCCCTGACCAATTTGGCACTTGCTGGCCTTGATTGTAAGGCCGGCCCGTTGGAGGGCCTGCAGGACCTCTCGGAGGTGGTGGAGGTGGTCGGACCAGTGGCGGCTGTACACAGCGATATCGTCCAGGTAGGCGGCGCTGAACTCCTCGAGCCCCGCCAAGACCTGGTTCACCAGTCGCTGAAAAGTAGCTGGAGCATTCTTCATGCCGAACGGCATGACCTTGAAGTGGTAGTGGCCATCGGGAGTGGAAAAGGCGGATCGTTCTTGAGACCGATTTGCCAGTAGCCCGCCGTCAGGTCGAAGATGCTGAGGTAGCGGGCAGCCCCCATGCGGTCGATCAGTTCATCTGCTCGGGGGATGGGATGAGCGTCGGTTCTGGTGACAGCGTTCAAGCCCCGGTAGTCGACGCAGAATCGGAGCTCAGGGTGGTGCCGGGGGCAGCAGCTTTGGGGACCAGCACGACCGGGCTGGCCCAGGGGCTGTCCGAAGGCTCGATGACCCCGATCGTGAGCATCTTTGACACCTCCTCTTGGATGCAGGCCCGTACCCGATCTGGTACGCGGTACGCCCGATGTCTGATAGGGGGACTGTCCCCAGTGTCCACATCATGCAAGCACCAGGGGGTGACCCCTGGGGTGAGGGAAAACAGGGTCGCGAATTGCAGCAGGAGGTCCCGGCAGCCTTGGCGCTGTTCCGGGGTAAGGGCATCTGAGAGTCGGACCCCGTCCACGGAACCATCTTTTTCCCCGGTCCTTAGGAGATCAGGGAGAGGCTCGGAGTCTTCTTCCGCTCCGCTGTCTGTAGCCATCAGGAGACTGAGCTCCGAGCGCACAAAGTGGGGTTTGAGTCTATTGGCGTGGAGGACCCGGAGGGTGTTCCGTGGAGATTCCATATCGATGAGATAGGTGACGGGGCTCTTGCGCTCGACCACTTTGAAGGGCCCCGTCCACTTGTCCTGCAAGGCACAGGGTTCGGTGGGGGACATCACCCACACTTGTTGGCCAGGTTCGAATTCGATGGAGGAGGCATTTTGATCGTACCATTTTTTCATGTCCTCCTGGCTGGCCTCCAGGTTCGCTTTCGCCATTTCTCTGAATTGCCTGGTTTGATTGCGTAGGGTCAGGAGGTACTTGAAGACATCTGGGGGGGTCTTTAGGGGGGCCATCTCCCAACCTTCTTTGACTAGGCTGAGGGGCCCTCGCACCGGGTGTCCATACAAGAGTTCGAACGGGCTGAAGCCGAGGGACTTCTGGGGGACTTCTCGATATGCGAAGAGGAGGCACGGCAGTAGCACATCCCACTGGCGACGGAGGGGCTCTTCCAACCCCCCAATCATTCCTTTGAGGGTGCGGTTGAACCGCTCGACGAGTCCGTTTCCTTGAGGGTGATAGGGGGTCGTGAATCGGTAGGTGACCCCGCACTGTTGCCAGAGGGACTTCATATATTTTGAAATAAAGTTTGTGCCTCTGTCGCTGACAACTTCTCGGGGAAAGCCCACCCGGGAGAAGATCCCCATTAAGGCCCGGCCGACCACCGGGGCTGTTACAGTTCGCAGGGGAACAGCCTCGGGGTAGCGGGTGGCGTGGTCCACCCGTACCAGGATGAACCGATGTCCTTGTGCTGTACGGTGGTCCAGGGGCCCCACAATGTCTATGCCCACCCTCTCGAACGGGGTGGTGACAACCGGGAAGGGCTGCAGAGGTGCTTTAAGTTTGCGGCCGCTTTTCCCGCTGGCCTGGCACGTGGGGCAGGACCGGCAGTGGTTGAGGACGTCGTTTCTCATCTTGGGCCAGAAAAAGTGGGTCACCAGGCGACTGTAGGTTTTGTCTTGACCCAGGTGTCCAGCCAGGGGGACATCGTGGGCCAGATTTAACAAGAAGTCTCTAAAACGGAGGGGCACCACCAGCACTCGACTGGCCCCTAACTCCGCGATTCTCTGTTCACTGTACAACAAGTCGTTCTCCCAATAGATCCAATGGGCTCCGGTGGTGTCCCTTGCGCTCTGGGCGATGGCTTGCTGGCGGAGTCCCTCTAGGGAGGGACAGGCCTTCTGTTCTTGACGGAACTGTTCTTGGGTGGGCCCCCCCTCTTGACACCACTGAGCCAGGCTGGGAAGGTCCTGGGGTTGAGCGAGACCTTCGGGAGTTTGTTCCGGGGGGGTTGGTGTCTTCTACTGGAGCGATCGGGGGAGTGGGTGCTGGCCATTCGGGTTCTTCTGGTCGGGGGATGGTACGGGCGGCCATGGACCGGGTGGTTACACACGCCCAGTCCGGGAGGCCCAACATCCCCAGGTGTTCTCTTCTTTCTACGGCGGCCCACGGGGAACTCTCAAGATCATTTCCCAGGAGACAGTCCACGGGGGCGTCATCTCGGACCGTCACCTTCAACATGCCGGATACTCCTCCCCATTCGAAGGGGACGCAGGCCATCCGACATAGACTCTCCGAATTGTCGGCTGAACGGACGGGGCAGAGAATGTTCGGCAGGATCTGCTCTGGGGTCACCAGGTGACAGCGGACGGCCGTCACACTGGCCCCTGTGTCACGTAGGGCTTCGGCCCTGCGCCCATTAATGTTCACCCACTGACCATATTTTCTGGTGTTGGCGGGTAGGGGAGCCCGCGGGACCATGTCTCTTCCCCCTAGGCACGCTAGAACCATGGCGGCCGGTACCCACTCTTGTTGTTCTTGTTCGCACTCCTCCTGTTCTTCGGAGATTTGTTCTCCCCCCAGGGCGGCGGCAGCTACCTGGCGGGGTCTCGGAGTCTGGTTCTGGGGACAGTTCGGGTCATTGGCGTAGTGGCCGACTCGCTGGCATCGGTGACATGTGACATTGGCTCGGAACCCCGGGCGCACCGGGGGGTTGCCCCGGTTGGCCGGGGGCGGGGTGCTTGCAGCGGGAGCGGCCGGGACGGTGTCTCTTCCTCGTCCCTGGCCTCCTCCTCCTCCTCGGGGACGGTGCTGACCTTGGTTGTTCCGGTTCTGTTCGTGTGGCCCACTCCGGCCTACTCGAGTGCTCTCCCACCGGTCAGCCTCGGCGGCGAGCCGCCGTGGGTCAGTCAATTTACTGTCGAGGAGGTGCTGCCTGAGCTCGACGAAGCAGTTGTTAGAGAGGTGCTCCCACACCATGAGATTAAAAAGTTGCTCGTAGGTTGTTACATGGCTTCCCTTGATCCAACCCTCGAAGGCTCGGCTGAAATAGTTTACATATTCCACCCAAGTTGTACCTGGGATCCGGGTGCAGTCTCAGAACCTCTGGCGGTACATTTCGGGTGTGAGCCCATATCGGGTGAGGAGGGCCGCCTTCATGTGGTCATAGGAGGTCATCAGATGGTCTGGGAGCTGTAACAGGGCATTGCGGCCTTCATTGACGAACCTCCCCCATAGACCGGCTCCCCAGTCACTTCGATCAATCCGGTGGGAGGTCATGGCGATCTCGTAGGCCTTGAACCACTGTTGTATGTCGTCATCTCGGAAATATTCTCGAACGACATCCTTGGGGATGTGTACTTTCTTTTCTGTCGTTCCTGGGGTGCGCGGTTGCTCGGGCACCCCAGTTCTTTGTTCTGTTTCCGTAGGTTTATTTCTGCTAGATTGCGCTCGTGTTCGTACGCTAATTTTTTTTCTTCAAGCTCTCTCTGCCTCTGTTTTTCTTCCCGTTCTTCTCGGAGCCGCAAATGTTCTAGGTTCAGTTTCTGTTCGGCTAATTTGAGCTCACTGTCCATTTTGATTCGGGCCATTTCTAACTCATGCAGTCTGCTTTTTTCTCTCTCTTGGATCTCTTCCTGCGAGAGACCCGTTCTTCGCTCCTCGGGAGCCGTGGTGTTCCTCTCTGATGCTGCAACGTTTTGGTCCGGGGGTCTGACGGCCCCGGTTTCTGCCCATGACTCAATGGCGTGCTTGAAATCGTCTTTAGTACTCAGACCGGTGGTAGCAATGCCTAGTTCCATGCAGAATTGTTTCAATTCACGATGGCTGTATTCTTCCAATTTCTCCATCTGGAATTTCTCGGTGGATCCGCTCTCTTTGGTTGTCATTGTGTTTTCGTCGTGGGGTGAGCTACTCTCTGTACGATTACGCATTGATTCGGATCGCGCCGCTGGCCACCAATGTTAGACGGACCGGGAGGGTCCGCCGAGGACAATGGGAGAGGTCTCCAGGGAGAACCCCTCCAGCGATCGTACAGACAAGTAACTTCCCCCCCACAGACGTACACCACACAGAGATAAGGTTTAACGTTCTTTATAAGTGATCTTTAAGTACGGTAGAATGGTACAAGGAGGTCTGGACTCAGGGGTCCCCTCGATTCTAGTCTCTTGGATGGGAAGGGGGTAGCGGGACAGTCTTATTACCAATCTGGTAGATGCGATGATATGATATGATGAATAGCTCACAATCCTTGAGCTCGGCGTTCTAGATGGACCGGCCGCGGCAGCGCCGGTAGGTCCCGAGATGATCGTAGGTAGCGACGGTCCGCGGCGGCGCCAGCAGATCCCGATGAAGGTGGTAGTTACAACGGTCCGCGGCCGTGCCAGCAGGTCCCGACGAAGATGAAGGATGCAGAGGGTTGCGGCAGCGCCAGCAGGCAGGACGATAGTTCGCAAGGCAGGACTACGGCAGCGCCAGTAGTCCGTCAAGGATGAGTTCTTCACGGTGTTTCTCGACTCCAGGATACAACTGCCTTCCTGCTCTGGAGCTGCCCCAGTTATAGGTCTGGCGTCCTTTGATGTCCGGACCCTCGCACTTGGAGGTCAGGAGGTCCGGGATGAGGGAGTCCAGACACCCAGCAGGGGGGTGGAGCCAGCGCCCGGGGGGAGCTGGGTGCGATCGGCACCTGGCGGGGGAGAGCCATCGACACTTCTTTCTCCCATTGACCTGCCAAGTGGTCCGTTCACCTCCTGAGTGGATGGTGATGTCGGGGCCTGGCCAGGCCCAGGGTTAGGGTCGATCTGAGGCCACGCGGCCTCATGGTGCAGTGTCCAAGATGGCGGCCGGGCCGGGCGAGGCCCGGTAGTGGTTCGGCCCCATGATACAGAGATGTCCGGGGGCAGGAGTCCCGTATGAGACGGGGTGCGGGGTACTTCTGTGGGTAACACCTGGAGGGCCGGGGCTCGGGCCCTGTCATGCTGGGAGGGAGCGAGCCCTTCCTGTGGCCTGTCCAACAGAGTCTCACTAATATCTTATCACTGGCCTCTTACACTTTGATGGAGTCCAACTCATCTCTTATCACTGGCCTCTTACACTAGTATGGAGTCTCACTAATATCTTATCACTGGCCTCCTACACTAGTATGGAGTCTCTCTAATATCTTATCACTGGCCTCTTACACTAGTATGGAGTCTCACTAATATCTTATCAATGGCCTCTTACACTAGTATGGAGTCTCTCTAATACCTTATCACTTGTCTCTTACACTTTGACGTAGTCTCACTCGTCTCTTATCACTGGCCTCTTACACTTGTATGGAGTTACACATTGATGGAGTCTCACTCATCCCTTATCACTGGCCTCTTACTCTTTGACTGTGTCTCACTAATATCTTATCACTGGCCTCTTAAACTGTTATGGAGTCTCACTAACATCTTATCACTGGACTCTTACGCTAGTATGGCGTGTCACTAATATCGTATCACTGGCCTCTTACACTTTGATGGAGTCTCACTTACATCTTTTCACTGGCCTCTTACACTAGTATGGAGTCTCACTTATATTTTGTCACTGGCCTCTTACACTTTGATCGAGTCTCACTCATCCCTCATCACACGCCTCTTACACGTTGAATGTGTCTTACCAATATCTCATCACTGGCCTCTTATACTTTGACGGAGTCTCACTCATCCCTTATCACTGGCCTCTTACACTTTAATGGAGTCCTACTCATCTCTTATCACTGGCCTCTTACACTTTGATGGAGTCTCACTTATCCCTCATCACTGGCCTCTTACACTTTGACAGAGTCTCACTAAACTCTTATCACTGGCCTCTTACACTTTGACGGAGTCTCACTAAACTCTTATCACTGGCCTCTTACACTTTGACGGAGTCTCACTCATCCCTCATCACTGGCCTCTTACACTTTGAAGGAGTCTCACTCATCCCTCATCACTGGCCTCTTACACTTTGAAGGAGTCTCACTAAACTCTTATCACTGGCCTCTTACACTTTGACGGAGTCTCACTCATCCCTCATCACTGGCCTCTCACACGTTGAAGGAGTCTCACTCATCCCTCATCACTGGCCTCTTACACTTTGAAGGAGTCTCACTCATCCCTCATCACTGGCCTCTTACACTTTAATGGAGTCCTACTCATCTCTTATCACTGGCCTCTTACACTTTGATGGCGTCTCACTAATATCTTATCATTGGCCTCTTACACTTTGATGGAGTCTCACTTATCCCTCATCACTGGCCTCTTACACTTTGACAGAGTCTCACTAAACTCTTATCACTGGCCTCTTACACTTTGATGGAGTCTCACTAAACTCTTATCACTGGCCTCTTACACTTTGACGGAGTCTCACTCATCCCTCATCACTGGCCTCTTACACTTTGAAGGAGTCTCACTCATCCCTCATCACTGGCCTCTTACACTTTGATGGAGTCCAACTAATCTCTTATCACTAGACTCTTACACTAGTATGGAGTCTCACTAATCTTATCACTGGCCTCTTACACTTTGACAGAGTCTCACTTAACCTTCATCACTGACCTCTTACACTTTGATGGAGTCTCACTAATATCTTATCACTGGCCTCTTACACTTTGTGGAGTCTCACTCACCTCTTATCACTAGACTCTTACACTAGTATGGAGTCTCACTAATCTTATCACTGGCCTCTTACACTTTGATGGAGTCTCACTAATTTATTATCACTAATCTCACTTATATCTTATCACTGGCCTCTTACACTAGTATGGAGTCTCTCTAATATCTTATCACTGGCCTCCTACACTGATGGAGTCTCACTCAACTCTTATCACTGGCCCCTTAAACTTCGCTGGAGTCTCACTCATCCCTCATCAATTGCCCCTTACAATTTAAGGAGCTTCACTCATGTCCTATCACTGGCCTTTTACACTTTTATGGAGTCTCACTCATCTCCTTATCACTGGCCTCGTACAAGTTTTTGCCGTCTTACTCAACTCTTATCCATCAATCAGGGTTTGTATAGTGCGCTACTCACCCGTGAGGGTCTCAAGGCGCTGGGGTGGGGGATGGAGGGGAGTGGCTCCGGATCAGTCAAAGAGCCAGGTCTTGAGGTCCTTCCTGAACATGTGCAGGGCCAGGGAGCATCCTATGTTCACAGGGAGCTTGTTCCAGGTCTTGGCCGCGATGTAGGAGAAAGCTCTTCCGCCAGTTTTGTTTCTGTGGATGCGGGGGAACTCAGCCAGGGCGAGGTCTGCGGAGGGGAGGTTCCTCTTCGGTACGTGGAAGGACTCTCTCGTTGGGTTATTTGGGTCCGATGTTGTTGAGGGATTTGTAGGAGTGGGTGAGGAGTTTGAAGGTGACCCTCTTCTCGACGGGGAGCCAGTGGAGAACTTGTAAGTGTTGGGTCATGTGCTTGTGACGCAGAGTCCCAAGGATGAGTCTGGCTGCAGCGTTCTGGATGGTTTGGAGTTTGAGTAGAAGAGTTCTGTTGATTCTGGCGTAAAGGGCGTTGCCATAGTTCAGTCTGCTGGTTATGAGTGCGTGGGTGACTGTCCTTCTGCAGTCGGGGGGGGAACCCTTTGAAGGTCTTACAGAGGATGCGAAGGCAGTTGAAACTAGTGAAAGCAACAACGTTGATCTGGGGGCTCATTGAGAGGGAGGAGTCCAAGATGATGCCAAGGTTACGAGCGTGGTCTGTCAGGGTGGGTGGATTCCCAAGGGCGGAGGGCCACCAGTTGTTGTCCTAGGCGGAGGTACAGGGTCCGAAGGTGAGGACCTCGGTCTTCTCTGAGTTGAGCTTTAAGCAGCTGTCTTGCATCCAGACTGCCAAGTTTTCCATTCCTTTCTGGGAGCAGTCTGGTGTCTTTGGGATTCTTCGTGAGTGAGAGGTTGAGCTGGGTGTCGTTGGCGTAGGATACAATGTTGAGCCCACGTTGACTGACGATGGTGGCTAGGGGGGGGCCATGTCAATGTTGAAGAGCGTGGGGCTGAGTGAAGACCCCTGGGGCACTCCGCAGTTTATTTCCGTGGGTTCGGAAAGGAAGGGAGGGAGTCGAATTCTCTGGGTTCTGCCGGATAGGAAGGATTGGATCCAGTTGAGGGTGGCTCCTTGTATCCCTACGTCGTGAAGTCCGGCTGCGAGCGTGCAATGTGAGACGTGTCGAAGGCTGGGGAGAGGTCTAGAAGGAAGAGGGCTGCTGTGTGTCCCTGGTCTAGAAGCATTCGGATGTCGTCAGTCGCGGCGAGGAGGGCGGTCTCAGTGCTGTGGTTGCTACAGAAGCCGGACTTGGAAGCGTTGAGGATGGAGTTTTCTTCGATGAAGGCAGTCAGCTGGGCGTTCACAAGTCTCTCTGTGATTTTGGCCGTGAAGGGGACGAGAGAGATGGGCCGGTAGTTTTTCAGGTTCGTTGGGTCAGTCGTGGGCTTCTTGAGGAGGGGTTTTACCTCCGCCTGTTACCAGTTGGCTAGGCAGATGCCGGATCTGAGGGAGGTTTTGATAATCCGTGTGCGATGACAGCGGAAGATGTGAGGTGAGCAGGGGTCCGTTGGGACCCCTGAGTGAGTTTTCTTCATGGCGCGTCAGCGGTGGTGGGTAGGGGGGTAGTGTCCGGTGCTGGTTCGCTGAAGTTGTTGGAGACGGCCTTAATCTTCAGATGGAAGTAGGAGCTAAGCTTGTTGCAGAGTTCCTGGGAGGGTGTGACGTCCGTGGCTTTGCCGGTGGGTTTTGTGAATTGCTGTATGATGTTGAACATCTCCTTGACGTTGGTCGCGTTGGTCTGGACTTTGTCTCTTATGAAGGTCTGTTCGGTGTCTCATCCCCTTATGACTGGACTCTTACACTATTATACAGTCTCACTCATCCCCTCATCACTGTCCTCTTACACTATCATGGAGTCTCATTCATTCCTTACTACGGACCTCATACAGTGCACTGACGTCCCGCTCATCACCCTCATGACTGGACTCCTACACTATTACAGAGTCTCACTCATCCCCTTATGACTGGACTCTTACACTATCATTCCTTACTACGGAACTCATAAGTGCACTGACGTCCCGCTCATCCCCTTATGACTGGACTCTTACACTATTACAGAGTCTCATTCGTTTTCAATCACTGGCCTCAGACACTATTATTGAGGCTCAATCATCACCTTGTTACTGGCCTACCACTCTTCGGTGTTTTCGGGCTCATCCCTTAATGGATGGCTTCTAACACTTCAGTGAGGTATCACCCGCCCCTTGTCACTAGCCTCGTGCACTGTTATACAGTCTCACTCATCTCCTTGTTACTGGCATAGTACACTTCAGTGAGGTCTCACTCACCCCTTGTTACTGGCCTCATGCACTGTTATGGAGTCTCACTCATCTACCTGTTACTGCCATTGTACATTTCAGGGGCGTTTCCCTCCCCCTATCACAAGCCTCACACACTCCTACACAGGCTCATTGCTTCCCTGACTGTGATCTCCGGCCATATCATATACATTCCAGCACATGTTGAGGTATAGCTGTCCTCTTACAACCAGTGAGGTACGAATTTAGCAAATGTCATTTCACTTTTTCCAAATCTTCATTGCATTTGCATCAATGCTTGGGTATTTGGAGTCACAGAAGGTACTTTTTCTGGGCCCGATTCACATAACTAATTTAAGACAAAATCCTAAACTTACTACCATTTAGGTATTCACAGAATGCACTTACTCATTTTGGTATTCACAGAAAGCACTTACTAATTTCGGTATTCACAGAAGTTAGGACTCCTAACTTTAGGACTCCTAAATGCCTTCTGTGAATACTGAAAGTCTTAAAGTTAGGATTTTTCTCAGTTTAGGAGTAGTAAAGTTAGGACTCCTAACTTTAGAACTCCTAAACTGAGAAAAATCATGACTTTAAGACTTTCGGTATTCACAGAAGGCATTTAGGAGTCCTAAAGTTAGGAGTCCTAACTTTACTACTCCTTAACTGAGAAAAATCCTAACTTTAAGACTTTCGGTATTAGCTAAAGGCATTTAGGAGTCTAAAGTTAAGAGTCCTAACTTTACTACTCCTAAACTGAGAAAAATCGCAACTTTAAGACTTTCGGTATTAGCCGAAGGCATTTAGGAGTCCTAACTTCTGTGAATACCAAGATGAGTAAGTGCCTTCTGTGAATACCAAAATGGTAGTAAGTTTAGGATTTTGTGTTGTTAGTTCTGTGAATCGGGCCCTTTGCGCTTTAGAAGACACAAAGTTGTGATGCAGAAATTCACACCATACACAAAAAAATTAAATTAAACACATTTAAGAAACCCTGTTATTCTTTGTGTGTTCAATCTTTTCATATACAAACAGTATTACTATTTTTAAATGTGATGATGTTAAATCTGCAGGAAGATGAAGGACGTGAAACTCTTGACAAAGCATTCAATGTCCCCCATTGGTATTCGAGAGTCCCTTTTCTCACTCACTCCTCACTCAGCATTTCTCATGTTTGCATTTTCAGGCACTCTGGAGGAGCGGGGGTTGCTGCCCGAACTGTCCCTTTGGACGCCAGACTCCGACAACGACTCTATCCAGGCCCGTAAGCGGGAAACCCTGCGCGTGTACGGCCTCTCACGCACCCTCAGGAGGTGGCTCTGCCTTTCCCGCCTAAATGCTACCTTCCCGTGTAGAACTTTCTGCCTTCCGGACTTGGAGGTAGATCCCGGGGAGGAGGAGAAGGTGGCCTCCTCGGAAGGTGCCATTCTCTTAGAAAAACCACCCAGTGTGGAGTTTGAGGCAGTCGTAGGACTATACCCAAGTGATGCCAAAGGAGACCTCCAATCCGAGTGCTAACGGTCCCCGGCTCCAGCGCAGAGGGGCTCCGCCCTCCGTGGGGTCTCTCCAGTGGCAGCTGGAGGCACGGGGCTGTGGAGGCCTGATGTCAAGGCTGAGGTTTCATTTTTCACAGACACTGTACAGTTCTACGTAGAAACTCTGGACTCCTTCAGCATATGTGTCATTTTGTTTCAAGGATCTTGGCAGCTAGGCTGGCACCAACGGACAGCCATCACTAACCTGACCGGCGTGTAGCCTGTGTACTGAATAAATAGCCCAATGGGCGTGGACTGAACATCTTGTTGACTAAAAGTGGAGTCAGTGTCTGTTTGTTTGTACACCACCCATGTGCCCAGCATAGGCAAGGGGACATACAGAGAGCTCTTGGAAAGGAACCTGTCCAGGTCTAGAGGCCTCATCTTCAATCTGGTTTTGGCTTTAGAAGAGTAATGTAGAGTGCTGAAGCTGGTGCTGAAGGTCTCGCCAAGAGTACTGTGTACAGTACCTGAGCCCAGATCTGCATGTGTCCAACTCTAGATCTCATGCCCGGAGACCTGCATGAAGCGCTGGTGGCCAAATCTGACAACTAGAGACCGCGATTGGAGATCAGTGGGGGAGGAGTAGGATTTTGTGCACCGAGAAATCGGGCGTGGATCCAGAGATCCTGTGAGGTGACGTCCATGTTCAAGATTAGGCAGGATTGTTGCCGGAGCAGGTTGGTCAACGTGGCTCTTATTCACCATTAGTTTCTTTAGATCCGATTTACAAAGGGCTTCCACACTTCTGGCGGGGGCTCCGCAGTCGTGGTGAAGGGTCCGTCGTCATGGCACGGTGCCACACTCATGGCGGGACCTTTGCATTGTAGTTTCTGATTGTTGAGGTCCCGCCATGAGTGTGTGCCCCTCACCACAACTACGGGGCCTCCACCACGAGTGCGGACGCTCTTTGTGAAGCGGGCCCCATGAGTGTAAGAATGGTAATCCGCATTACAGAGTAGAAATTTCCAAGGTGACTTCGTTTTGCTTGATTCAGAAAGCTCTACACATCACTAGATGTAGAATATGGCAGATGAGGGACAGCTGCCCCAAAGCAGTAGACGTCCCGTCTGCCCTATTTAGTCTCCCTCAATAGGGCACACAAGACTCTTGTTTTTTGTCCCGCTTGTACCGATTCTGCCAAAACTCTAAATCCACGCCTAGGTCTATTCCTCTTCTTCTCTCGGTCTGTTCCTAACTTTGCCTCTCTCTTTCTCATTCCCTCCCTCAACCCCTCTTCCATTCTCTCTCAGTAGCTTTACCTACTCATGGGACATAAAGTGCATCTCAGGAGCCATAGGATCCCATGTCGCTAGTGATCTCGGAGTGACTGGCCCATGTGTTCTAGTGTGTGTCCCACTCATCCGTCAGCATGGCCTCTTGCAGCCTGCAGTCTGCATCTGGTGGAACCGCGCATTCCTGTGCCCCACATATGCAAGAGTGTTGCACCCAGGGGTCTTTTTCTGAGTATAAATGAATGAATGAAGTCAAGTGAAACAGGTACCCTTGGGTCACCCATTGCTTCTGGCGCCGAGTGTTCTGTAGATGGCGTCGCCTCTTCCACACTGAGCCGTAAGTCATCTCATCACAAATAGCACAAAGTTGCCATTGTTGATGGCAGCCTCTGTAGTACTTTCAGATTAGAAGCTTCGGGGCATATTACCAAGGGCATTATCGCCGCATTAGCGGGACTTTTTCCCGCTAATGCGGCGATAATTTTATCGCCCTATTACCAAGCTGTCGCTAACACCAGTTAGCGACAGCTTGTAGGCGATAGCGGGCATTAGGGGCTCACTTTGCATGTCAGCGATAATTATCGCTAATGACATGCAAAGTGGGCGTGCCAAGATGTTAGCGACTGAAAACAGTCGCTAACATCTCTAACTCCTATTAACAACTTTTGGAAATATTCGCGCTAAGCGCGAATATCTCCAAAAGCTAACGCCTGCTAAAAGCAGTTCTTAGCCATGTTATCCAATGGAAGGTGGATAACATGGCTAAGAGCATTGTCATGATAATGCATGAATATCGCTGATTTTTCAGTGATATTCATGCATTTTGCAGGATTTTTACCGCTTTTGAGATATACCTTGATAATATCAAGGTATCTTAGCGGTAAAAATCCTCGGTGTGCGGCGATATTTTTTTCCCGCTAACCAAGCAATAGCAATAATTATCGCTATTGCTTGGTAATATGCCCCTTCATTCTTGTTAAACATTTACTATAGGCAATTTACAAATTGTGTCATTTGTCTGCAACCCTGCAAAGGACACATACACATATTTCCTACTTTAAACCAAGCTGCTAAAGCAGATTTCCTATTAGAAAGCTACTCACTGCTCATCACCAAAATGAACTTATGAAAGAAGGGATCTCAAACTTTGGGTATCCATCCATAACAGTTAAAGAGACAGGACAAGGGATGACAGCATCAGTGGACAGCATCAATAGCACATCCAAGAGTGCCAGAGCCCCAGTCTGTGAAGTTCGCCAAAGAGAACTTGGAAGCAGATTTGTGAGGACTGCAACTGTGGATGTGAATCCTCATCAAAGCAGCCCAGATTAGACCTTCAGGGCTTCCACAGCCTGGAATCATGAGCAGCGGTTAATGCCAGGACTTGAGAGCGTGTCTGCTATTTATTTATTTGGAGACACAATTGACTAAGCCATGAATATCATATCAAGTTACTGTTTGAATCAATGTTGTGGGAGTTGGATCTCAAGCAAGGACATGTTCAACAACTTCCACATTAGTAGGTTGATGGGATATTTCTAGATCGAAAGTCCTTATGTCGTCTAGGTAGCTTGATATTCATGCATGTGATAGGATCAGTATAAGTTAGTATACTAAATAAAGAGAAAAAAGTAAACCTTCAATTAAAATAAGATGATCCGGATGGAATGTATGACGTTACAATGCATACTTTTACAACGCATACCTTTACAACGCATTTTTTACAACGCAACATCCATTACAACGCATTTCATTACAACGCATGCCATTACAACTAATTTATAAAAACTACCTTTACAACGCATTCCATTACAACGCATGCCATTACATTGCATGCATGGTAAGTATTGGATAGTTTAGGGGTAAAAATTACTATTCTAACTCCAGGGAGTGCAACAGTAGGGAAAGTGTTGGATAGTGTAGGGGTAGAAATTACTTTTCTAACTCCAGGGAGTGCAACAGTAGGGTAAGTATTGGATAGTGTAGGGGTAGAAATTACTATTCTAACTCCAGGGAGTGCAACAGTAGGGTAAGTATTGGATAGTGTAGGGGTAAAAATTACTATTCTAACTTCAGGGAGTGCAACAGTAGGGTAAGTGTTGGATAACGTAGAGGTAAAAATTACTATTCTAACTCCAGAGAGTGCAACAGTAGGGTAAGTATTGGATAGTGTAAGGGTACTTTGCGTTGTGATAGTATGCGTTATAATGGTATGCGTTGTAATGACTGCGTTGTAATGACTGCATTGTAATGACATGCGTTGAAGTGTCATGCGTTGTAATGGCATGCGATGTAATGGGTGTTGAGTTGTAAAAGTTTCATTGTAATGGTAGTGCGGTGTAAAGGTTGTTTCCCATCCGGATGACATCTATTCCTCTTCCATTGAGATGTTTTGACAGTCGACTGCCATCCAATCAGAAACTCGCTTGCGCACGTAAGGGTACGCGCACGTACACGTACAGTACGCGTACATTGCAGGGGCGTAACACAGGCCCCCGCTGCCCCCGCATTGCGGGGGGGCCTCCCTGGCTCCAGGGGCCCCGCCCCCCATCTCAGCTGACCCAGCAAGTCTAAATGATGCTCACACCTCATTAATTAAATAGTGCGCAGGGCACGCCACAGCATCTTCTTCATCAATGAAGGAGCGTACGCCTGGGCCCCGGTCTCATAATTAATCATCATTGGTATCTTGCGCAGGCCCCTGGCCCGGGCCCCACCGCTCGCCCGGCAGGGACTCTGGGCTCAAGTTTTGTGTGCAGTTGTCTCCGCGTCTGCAGCTGCGTGCGCAGTCTTCAGCAGGCAATAGAGGGTGGGGGCGGGGCTGCTGGCCATTGTCCTGCGCATTGGAATTAAAAGTGCGCCAGACCAGTGAGGTGAGAGGCATCCCAGGAGGACCCAGCCACGCCAGAGACTGTTGAGAAGGATCGTCATTCACTGTGGGGCCGCCGGGCATATTTGAAGTATTACTAGCCCCGGGGGCCCCCTGCCTAGCTTGGCTATTATATTAAATTTTGGTACACGAAAAAAGTTCATCGAGGTGAGAAAAAGTTTAGATAAAGTTAGGAAAATGTGAATCTGATTGTTTTTCGAGGAAGTCTGCCGGACAAAAATTATTCCATGGTTATGAAAGTTGTTTAGGATGCCATTGCCAGATAACTCTGCTACAGTTAAGCAAGTTTATCACGCACACTGTCGCCCTCTCCAGTCTCACACTCACACTGACACTTCACCTACTAAGTATAGTAGTGAGGATACTTTTTCAAATGCCCTGAATTACTTCCACACAAGGCACGACGCACCCTCCTTATGGTTATGCACGCTGTAAATCTCTTTTCTGCCACGAGGCTGTCCCTCCCTCCAAATGCCCCCCCCCCCTCGCCTAAACAAACACTCAACTCCAACAGGTTTATTTATTTCACCAGCGCTCTGCCAAACTTTGTTTAATAATGCAAGTAATGTATTGCATATCGTTATCTTCCGGTGTCTTCTACAACGTGCTGGTGGAGGCTGGCTGCCTCGCCTTTGGGTTTTCATTTCAAGGCGGCCTTGCACAGACTGGAGTAGATGGAAGCGCGCTTAAGGTTGTGAAACCCAAATCCTGCAGCCGTGCGGCGCGCACAGCTGTACATTTAGAGGCAGATTTACAAGCCCCTTGCGCCACTTTTGCGTCACTTTTCCTATGTTAAAAGTGATGCAAAAGTGGCGCAAGGGGCTTGTAAATCTGCCCCTTAAACTTTTATGTCTACTGAGTATGGGTTTGAGTTTGAACGTCGAGTGATTTGCCCTGCAGCTATCTGAAGCAAGTCAAAGCTTAGAGATCACCTATACCAAAATGATAACCTTTGCGTTCAGTTATCCCTACAGCCTACGCCTTTATTACATTTATTAGAGCCCACTCTTTGCAGGTTTGTACAAATACAAAGGTTTGTCGGTGTTTTTATTGCTCACTCGTGGAATATGCCTGCAGCCTAGGATTGTTTCCATACTGGTTAATTTCTTGTAATAAACACAGGGTGAGATTTGAAGTTACAGGGAATGTTGTTCTTTAAACCCTCAATCTCAGGTGTCATATTACGTTTTTGTCAAGATTAAGGTCCTTGGACGAATATTGTGTGTTGATTTAAAGTTAAAAGTATATTAGACGCACTTTTGATATTAGTAAGCATTGTCAGCTATATTTGCATCTTTTTTAACTTTTTGTAGTGATGAACTGCTTTTACATTGATTTAATATTTTATTAATTTTATAGCTTGGATTGAGTGTTGCAAAGGTTTTTACTAACTGCAAAATAAAATAAATGTGAAAATTACGTCTTGACGCACTGAACAAAAGCACCACGGGGCAGAACACATTGGAGTTTATCTGGGTCCATTTCTTCGATGAATGGAACCCTCTGCAGGAAGTAGCTGGTTCATTGCAGACGAAATGCATTAGGTTGGGCCACACATCCTTTCCCTGTGAATTGTGAAAGAACTACTTCTGTTGCAATACAGGAATGGTGATTATTCGATCCAGCACATATCAGCAGTAGTGCTGCAAGCCTGCCGCTAGTGTTAATGCAGGCAAGTAATTGAGCTCAGCAATCTCTACCTCAGTAGCAAGAGACAGACATAACCAGGGTGCAATGGGCTGCTTACAGCCATGCCCCCCAGAGCTACTGCACCTACCACATTGAGGATAGCTACCCTCTGCCTGTTAGAGGAAATGCGGGTCTTGCCCCAGCTGCCGCAGGTCCTGCGAGTGCCACTGCCCCACAAGCAGACACCGGTCCAGAGTACAGGCTGGACCTTTCGAGTGCTCTATTCTCTTTCCCCACCCCTTTGCCCATATCCATTTTGCCACCTGTGTTGCAGGCAGCCCCCTCACCTTCTCCGGTGTGGTCAGTCCATCAGCTGCAAGTGAAGTGAGTGCACATAGCCATGGTGTCGGAGACTTTCCTCTCAAACCCAGCTCACAGTGAATGGCTGGCATCAACAGACTTCTCCTGATTTTCAATAATGATTCCAATATATTTCCTTCCAACAAACGCGTACCAACAGTCAAACTATACTTCCCACACAAGACCAACACAACAATGGAATCTTATCATTCTATAGTCTTATGGTATGTCACACAGTGCCGTTCCCCTGTAATTTTACTGTTCCTGCTGATGGAAAGGGGCCTTTCCCCTATAATCACTCGATAGGAGGTCTAGGATTCAGATTTTGTGATGCAATAACTTCCAGATATTCATAATTAGGGACTATATCCAGATTGATTTCAACTGCATTTCTTTTTCTTCGGGTGGACGCAAAAAATCAATACATTTTATAGAAAAAACACAAGACTGAGAGTCTGAAGTATAATACATGTTTGATGTACAAATATAACCAACAGCAAAAATAGCATTAGTGTGAATTTGTAAACTCAAGTGACCAGCACTTTGCCGTCTGAGCCATTGAAGTGTTAGCATCCAAAGCTGCAAACAGTGGGTAGAACATGTGACAGAACAGGACTCAACGATACCTGGTTAACCAAGCAATCTCAGCCCCGAGCCCCAATGCAATCGGAGTTCCACAAGGATCAACGCTCTCCCCAGATCTATTCAACTTATATGTTGAACCTCTCACGGAGATCCTTCAAGAATCACAGGTATCCTATCATATGTATGCAGACGACACGCAACTATACAGAAAAATAGCCTCCCTTGAGGACATCGACCTAATGAACAGAACACTAAAGAGAGCTTTGCGATGGTTAACAACAAACCATCTGAAACTGAATTCCCAGAAAACAGAATTCTTGCTAATTTCACCGACAAAGAGCCAATCTGAAGTTAAAGAATGGTCCAAACTGGTGACGGCGCTAAATTGTACCCCGACCCTAGTTAATTCAGTCAAATCACTTGGAATTATACTAGACGAAAACCTCGACATGAAAGATCATATTAACGCAATGGCCAAGAGCGCCCGCTTCCATTTGAATTACTTAGGGAAAGTGAAACCCTTTATCTCAGAGTCGGATCTAAAACTGGCTATCCAATCACTAGTCATCTCGAGGATCGAATACGGCTGCACCACATTAGCGGGTGTCCCGAAAACAGCCACAGCACCACTAAAAGCCTGCCTCAACGCAGCGGCTAGACTCATTACGGGAACGAGAAAATTCGATCACATTTCCCCGCACCTGAAAGCACTAAACTGGCTACCTTACGAGGCCAGAATCCAAATGAAGATGGCCTGCATTACACACAAAGCGGTCCACCATAACACGCCTAGATACCTGGCTAAGAAACTTAAGCTTTCAGGGGGTAACAGAATAACCAGAAGCGCTAAAGAACTACTACTACGACCAGCCTTTTTCCACAAGAAAAAGACCTACAACCGAGCATTCTCCGGAGCGGCCCCCAGAATATGGAACTCCCTCCCTCCAAACATCAGGATGATTCAAAATACCATGACATTCAAACGGGAAATGAAGAGCCACTTGATGAGTAAATACCCGACATAGAAAAATTAAGATGACTGAGACGTTCACCTACAAGAATGGAGGTCGCTCCTCGTCATGAAACATGACTGCTGTCGTGTTCAAGCTGAGGCTAGACACCTATAACTATATCTCACAATCAAACATTTAACTGCTACCTCATTGTATTTATCTACCCATTTCATCCTTGCGATGCACTTGAATGCCTTATAACCCTACCCCACCGAGCTAGATGGGATATTTCTGACCTGAGCTCAGCCTGCTCGTCATCTATTGCTAATTGGGCATTTAATAGGGGTATATATATCTAATCACGTCCCTACAATACACTGCCTTCTACCTCATATCTATTTGTTACTATTAATGTTAATATAATGTCTATATGTCATTTCTTTACATGTTAAGCACCTACTGGTAATTGCACAGATAATAGGAACACTCATAGCTAATCACAGCGTTGGTATAGTACCTGCTACCTCAGATCAATTTGTTATTATCAATGCTATTTGAATGTTGATATGTGTATTTCTTTCCTTGTGAAGCGCTCTGATACCCACGGGTCTTGTCCGCGCTATATAAAACTCTATAAATAAATAAATAAATAAATAAATAGATGCACTGTGCCCAGGGCGTAACTCAGGCCCCTCTCTCTTAGCGAGCCAGCCGGGCCTCTGATTGAGGCTCTTCATTTATTAAATGTTGGGTGCGCGGCGAGCAGTTGTCTCCTCATCTGCATAGTCTTCAGGATGGGACTGGTGACCAATGCCATTGTCATGCGCACTGCACAGCGCAATTAAAAGTGCACGTGACTTGTGAGCTGATTGTATACCTGTATAATCAATCATGTATTGTGCTTTGGATTTCTATATTCAACTGTGTTTGAACTAAAGTAGTCTCCAACTAAACCTCTTATAAGGTCTACCTCACTGATGCATAGAGAAGGCACAGCCCATTCATCTTCCTTCCATTAGCTCTGGAATATGTTTTCAAAGACTGCTCCTCTCTTGATGTGCTGTACTACAAAGGCAGCCTCCTCGTTGTCATGAGG
Organism: Lissotriton vulgaris; assembly: GCF_964263255.1. Taxonomy (NCBI): domain Eukaryota; kingdom Metazoa; phylum Chordata; class Amphibia; order Caudata; family Salamandridae; genus Lissotriton; species Lissotriton vulgaris. The sequence continues at coordinate 497,764 of NW_028254425.1, read as the reverse complement.
CACAAGGCACCATATTTATTCCTCATTCCTTAATCTGCCCCCCATTCCCCTTCACCATACACTTGTTACTGCTTGCCTTTCAACACCGATGGACTGCATCCTTAGACTGCCTTATCCCTCCTCCAAACTCACTGCCGCAGCACCCATCTTAAAAAGTAAGAGATGGCCACTTGACTGCACACAAGCTACATCCATGTTTTTGTTTTACTTGCCACCTCACACCAAAAGTCAGATAACATGGTGGAAGAATATAGTATTGAAGCACATGCACTGTTTGTCTTTGTCTGTTCACTTGATGTACAAAGGGCATGCCTTGTAGCTTTGCCTTTGTCTTTATATGTTCGCATGATTTATACAAGATACTTATTGTGGCATTGCAGACCAATAGACAGCTAATGAAAAACTGGTGAGAAATGTATGCCAACTATAGTCTCCCTTTGAGTAAATTTGGAGACTTTGCAACTGCCAGATCTTGGATTTTAGCTATTGACAACACATTGATTGAGTAAGAAGGGAGAATTTGAAGCATGGTTCCACGAATTAAAGATTTTTTGACTACACCCATTCTCCAGAGAGGTGAAATGAGAACCATCTTTGTTGAGAAAGACCTGGTGGCCATCTTACTTGAGAAGGGAAAGGCTGTGCCTGTGGCCACCAGAGGTGAGCAACTGTTAGACCCAATCAGAGCTGGGACTGTATTGGAATGTGAAGGTTCTCAGTGTTGCAGTGAAAATGAGGTCCCAATATATTCCCAGTATTCTGACTGAGGGGCCTGCAAAAAATAACATTGCTCCTGTCACTGCCTCCTGGCAAAGAAAATTCAGTTTCACATTTCGATTAAGTCCATAAAGTTTTTATTGGAAAAATGAATTATCTGTGTATGTCATAGAGATTACTGGCAGGGGCATCCAACATACAGCAACAACAGTCCAATCTGAAACCTTGGCAGCTATGCCCCCAGCAGTCCTCGTTTTCCAGCCTCCAGGGGCCCCATCAGCGCTGTAGCGCACACAGGCAGCACCACACTCTTCTCGCTGGGGCCGGTTGCACCAGTGACTTGCCTCATAACAGTCCTACCTCATAAATTAAATGGTGGGTGCAGGTCACAGTGACCTGAGCTTCCAGGCCCAGAAGCAAGGGGGTTGAAGGCAACTGCCTCGAGGCTAGAGACCATTTGCAAATTTACATACCTTTGTAAACTGGTAACAGAGGCTTAGTTTTTTTCTGGTCCAGTACCCCCTGGGCCCCCACTCTGCCTATTCCTTACATTTGAAATTTACATTTAGTGCTGTAGTGTGAGAATGCATTTAATGAAAAGGAATATGAAGTAGGGTTGCCAAAAGAAAAATGCCAGCCATGTGTTGTATTTATTTGTAATGTGATTTTTCTGTCTTTGTTCCCTTTAATTATCAGTCATGAATCTTTCAGGCAGCCCTAGAACACAATTAAAAGTGTTTGCTATTTATATTTGCTGTTCGAAGTATGCACAGATAACTGCTGAAAATACAGCTTTAGGTGATGCTTATTTTTGTACTGTAGGGGCAAATACTAGATTTCTGGGTGGTAGGGCAAAGTGGTAGGTGGTGGGCCGAGCCGCTGGGGGGGGGCCCCCTCCATGTGCTTTGCAGGGGGGCCCCCGCAAGTTTCGTTACGCCACTGCCCCCCCTGTCTGCTGCACCCCTTCTATTCTCCCCTGTCCACTCCATCACTGGGAGGACCCTCCAGCCGCGCATTAGGGCCTCATCCCTGAAGCCCTCCTGCAGGCCCGCGCCCCCTTCACGCGCTCCGCTGTCCCCCGGCCAGGCAGGACCAGGCCCGAGCGGCCCCTCCGCAGCCCTGGTCCAAGGAGGGTAAACTGAAGTTATTCTTCAAAGTCACCGCGCTGCACTGCTGGGACTTCCTCGAAGCTTACAGTTCACAGATTTGAATCTGCACTCCATGTGAGCTACTGACGGCCTCTCAAGGAAAGGAGGAGACTCGAGCTGCGCTCATCATCCGACGCTGGCCATGTGAAGGGACCCAGGAGGTCATCATGACGCCCCTGCACCAGGCCAGCGCTTCCAGAAGAGGGTAACCCCCTCCCCCTGCGCCAGGCCCCCAGAGGAGTAAACTCACCCTCTGCGCCAGGCCACTAGAGGCGTAAACCCACTCCCTGTGCCAGGGCACCACAGGGTAAATCCACTCCCTGTGCCAGGGCACCACAGGGTAAATCCCCCCTCTGCGCCAGGCCACCGCAGGACTAGCAGTGCTCAGCATCCGCCGCTGGCCGAGTGCAGGACCGCGTAAAGCTCAGGCGCCCCCCAAACCTCTTTGCAGCAGGGATTGAAGCCTCAAGGCACCCGGGCTCCTTCCAATGCTCTTTTAGGGATGGCGCCAACGCAGGGAAAGGACACATTTAAGGAGTGTTTATGGGGACAATCACAACTTGGCACACTGAGCTCAATTATTACACAGGCCTGAAGGCAGGCGCAAAGTAGTGTGCTTTCTAGCAATTGTGCTTACCTGAGGGCACCGACCATTTTGCTGCCTCGTCCTTTCACATATGGGCATTTCCCTATGGAAAATGCTCTCTCTGGGAAATGCTTTCTCTGGGGCGGGGTCGGGGCCCCCACCCCATCCCTTTTCCGGTATTCTGGCGCGCTCTGACTGAAGAGAAACATTGTTTCTATTTAGTCCTGGGTTAGCGCTAGGAGGTCGGAGCAGGCTGCTCACAGCAGCTCCTGCTTTAGAGCCTGTCTCTCTCACAGCTCTCTGCAGATGAGCTGAGGGGGCCGGGGGGCCCCCCTTCATGTACTGGACCCTGGGGGCCCCCCCGCACTGCATGGGCTGCGGGGGTGTTTGTTACGCCCCTGACGGTCTCCAAACGAGACGCCAGTGCAGCGAGACGCGGAAGGGGACAGCACGTTCTGATGCAGGGCTTACTTCAGGTGGTCGAGAGACAGATAACAACAAGAATTTAGCTGCATATTTACTACTTTAAGATAATATCGACCCCGAGCCGAGACTGATAATTTGAGACCGTTGAACTTGTACTTATGGAAATGACGATTTGAGAAGGGATTCAGAGATAAGATTACACCCTTCGCGTAGGAACTTGTCCCAACTAATTTGGAGACCGTATGATATATTTACAGATGCCATGAATGAGGACGTGTGAGGCAAAGATAAGAGAAGCTCTGGATAAGAACTTTATATTAACCCGGACAAAAGAGACTGGTGAATGCAGATTGAGGATTGAGAAACGGAACAGGATCTGCTGTTGTCGATTTTGATTTGGAAGACAGTGCAGATTGACAACTTTATTTACGTTTGGAATATGCATTTGATGCCTGAAATAACTGGATAATTTAAAGCCCTGAAGAAGTCGAGGTATTATACTGTACACGACGAAACACGTGTTGGCTGTTGTAATTAACTTTGGACATCTGGGGAGATACGAAGAAAAACAAAGAAATAAACAACATAAACTGAATATTTTGGAACTTTGATTATTGGAATTGACCCTGTGAGATTGAAAAGTTAAATCGCACTCTTCAAGAAAAGAGAGACACTTGCCAGATACTTGTTTGTGTTATATATAGAGATTGTTTAAGTGTGCTCAGAGGTTATTGTATAACTTTTTGTTTTTATTATTTCCACACATGTGAGCAACAGCATTTACGTAACTAACATACTACATAACAATTACATTTAATGTCCAACACAATTTCAATCATATCTTCAACTGTATCAGTCCGTTCTTGCACAACAAACAATCTCAACCATTTCAAATAATTCAAATAATTCAGGGAAGAGATACACATCTGGGGACGTGGGACAGGAGACCCTGGCACTGCGTGGTGCACACTGCCAGAGGAATCTGTTGTGCACAAGAAGGATTACTGACATTGGAAGGGACCATGCACCCTTCCTGAATAGTGGCTCGCCGGGACAGACTACCTGCTGCTGTGTGGCACCCTGAAGTGTGCTCTCCAAGGGCTTGTTGGCTTGCCCCCTGTTCTCTGATGGAGGTCTTAGGGGCATCAAAGACCTCCCGCGAGGGACCACACCATCTACCTGTGACACCTGGGGCCGTATTACAGATGTGCATGCTTTACACGTCCCCGGTGCACTTTGGTATTAAAGAAGGGGAAGCAGATGCTTATGCGTCTCCTTCTATAATACTGATAGCAGTGGTGCACTTAAAGTGCCTGCACTATCAACAGAGGATGTTCCCTCATTTGCATAGGGGCATGCCCTATGCAAATGAGGGAGTTTCTTTGACTCAGCGCCCGTGCCATATTACAGACGCGGGCGCCGAGTCAAAGAAGTCCTCAGGAGGCGCACTGACAGTGCGCCATTTAAAAGGCAGCGCTCTGTCAGTGTGCCTCCTGACAGCAGCCCTCTGCAGGGGGGTAAAGGGGGTCCCATACACCCCCAGACATCACCTTGCAGGCGGGTGCAGGCGCTGACTGCTGCACCCGATTTCTAGGGGATCTCAAAACCCCTTTGACAGTGCAGGCGGGTGCCGTCTGCACTGTGAAAATATGGAGCGGCTACTCCGTTTTTTCACATTATTGCGCTGCCCCAGGGCAGCGCATACACCATAATGTGGCACATTATCACTGTTTGCGCCCGGCACACCTTTAGAAAGGTGCGCCGGGCGCCAACAGTGATAAGGTGTAATACACCGTTGGAGAGAAGTGCTGCCTTATGTGCCCACATCATCTGCTGGATTACCACTGGTAGCGTGGTGTGAGCATGAAACTAAGTATTGTGCCTGGAGACAGTATTGTCTGGTGCGGAGCCCAAAAAGCATTTCCCGCATCTCAGGAGTGTGGCTCCTGTATCATGGGGCCTCAATATGCATAAGCGTCTTGTTGGTAGTGAGCGGATTCCCCGGTTGCGGAACCGAGCATGTCCCGATTCGTCCATTATGCCCCATCCCTCTGATGTAACATGCCAACTGCATACTCATTGCGTGCGGTGTCTGATTCACAGGTTGTGACCCTCGGGGTGGGGGGAATACCCATAGCAGTGTCTCAATCTACCTCGTATGACACCACTGAACTTGTACCTGTGTGTATGACCAGAATTGTCTAGTGCAACTCAATTCAATGCACAGCGGACATTCTGCCCCATTTACAGTGAGGCATGGAATTTGCAACTCTTCGTTATGTGTGACCGAAATTGTCTGGTTTAAATCGGCTCAATATGCACCAGACTTTGTGCCTCATTTCTAGGGAGGTACGTAATTGATATTTCTTCATTGTGTGTGACCAGAATTGTCTGGTGCAACTCAGCTCAACAAACATCAGAGGTTATGCCTCATTTCTAGAGAGGTGCTGAGTTTGCGACTCTGCATTGTGTGTGACCAGAACTATCTGGTGTGACTAGTACCAATGCACACCAGATGTTTTGTGCCACATTTCCAGATAGGCGCGGATTCATGTTCCGGAGGGCCCAGATTGCCTGGGCCCTACTTTGATCGACATGTGTCCTACAGGATACCTCCTTCTTCTGAGAGGCTATCCTGCTTCCTCACCCATTAATCGATTGTTTCTCTTGTGCCCTCAGTGCAGCGGACCAACTGCCCTCTACTCACCTGGCCTGACGACCTTGTGTTGCCAGGTGGTATTGCATGGATCGAACCTGAGTGGTGAGAGTAATTGACAGGGTTAAAGAGCCTTTTGAGAGAGAACAGAAGCGGGTCTAGCAATTGTGTGACCCCCTGAGCTTTGCAGAACTGGGCTGGTGCCTGAAGGCAGTGTGGAATCCTTTGATTGAACTTCCCGAGTAGTGGCCATACCTCCATTTGAAATTAAATGAAATGAAGAATTTGTATAGTGCTACTTATACCCAGAGGTGTGTAGGCGCTTAATCAGCTGACAGGTGGCTACACTGGAGGCACTCTAAAATAGCCAGGTTTTCAATCCCTTACTACATTTAAGCAAATTATGTTCCTGTTTTTTAGAGATACAGGAAGGGACTTCCAGAGCTTAGTGGTAGTGTAGCCAGAGCTTTTCCCCCCTATTTTACTTTGTGCCTTCAGGATGATCAAAAAAACACTGTTTGATGATCTATTCTAAGTGGTCTGGCTGGAATGTAAAATTAGAAAAATTGTGACAGTTGCCATGGACCAAGGCCATGTCTGGATTTAAAAGCAATGCATAGAGCTTTACATTGAATGTGTTTGCAGATGGGCAGCCAATGTAGCTCCGTGAGAGCCCTGGAGACCAAATCATGGCAAGAAAGCCCAAACAGGACTCTCGCCCCAGCATTCTGAGTCATCTGAAGTTTGTGGTTGCTGCGCTTGACGCACTGGTAAGTAAGGCTTTACAGTACTCCAGCCTAGATGCAATTAATGCTGTGACCACTGTTTTCCTTAGATCAAAAGGAATTAACGGATGTACTTTTTTCATTATTTTGAGGATAAAAAAGCATGCCGATGTGGTGTGATTGATCTGAGTTTCGAATAACAGCTTAGTGTCAAAGAAAACCCCAAGATTTTTCCCTTCATTAGAGGGTGTCGGGAGAGGGCCAATGTGATTGGGCCACCAACTGTCTGACCAAGTTTGGGACGAATTTCCAAAGAGCATAACTTCTGTTTTTGAATAATTAAGTTTTAAGCAATTAGCTTGCATCCAATTTCCTATGTGGTCCATACATTCTTGGAAACGAGACGCAGCACGACTGCTGCTAATTAACCATCACCTAGCCCCACCTTTTTCCCCAGGGCCCTGAAGGGTGACTCGAGCTGTGATCAGTCACCAGATTGTCGCCAATGAAAGGTGCCAGGTTGCAATGATCACAGGAACCAAATATCCATGTAAGCAAGCTTTACTTCCACCTTCATTCAATACTGCCAGCAGGGAAGCCAGGTAGAAACAACTGCCCACGTTCAAAGGAATACATATCACCCATACTTTCCACATTCCCTCCAACCTTCAACATTCCACCCAGTAGACACCAGTAAGTCCCAACAGTAGAATTGATAGTACTCATCCCAAGCCTGACAGAGACCCCTTGGAGCTGGAGGCCTTCACTTGCTGTCCATGCTAAACATAGACAAGAAGATACTCAGTAAAGTGCTTGAGAACAGAATAAACAAGGTTATCCCTGAGGTGGTACATGAGGACCAGGGTGGATTTATTCTTGTAGAAACAAAGTATGTAACTTTGCAGGCTGTCACTGTGTGCCGCAGCTGGAGGGAGAGTATGCCTTGGCATTGTTGGATATTGAACAGGCCTACAATACTGTGAATTGAGCCTACATGCGGGAAGTGCTACAACATATGTGTTTAGCAAGTCAATACATGAGGTGGATTAAACTATTGTACACTAGGCCTCTGGCAAGAGTACGTAGGGGACAAGTTGCCATGCTACACTTTGAACTGGAGAGGTGTACCCTTTCCCCTTTAATGTTTTTGCACTGGCTACCGAGCCTTCAACTTATAAATTGAGGGCAGTCCAACAGGGGTGGGTAATTCAAGTGGGGGCAAACACATATGTGGTGTTTTTGATAAAAGCGGAAGAATGGGGAAAAATACACAATGTACAAATAAGGAAGTCCAGGGTGAAACCGGTAGGACATGGTGGAAAGCCATTAAAGTGTTGGGGGATTTGATGCAAGATTACATTTTAAAAGGAATAAAGCAGAAGGTATGGTGTATGTAGCAGCAGAAGGTTCAAATGTGCTGGGTTGGTTGGATCAGAGTAATCTGGGTATCATATTAGATCTGTATGGCCATGAACAGGTTATATTGTGGAAGGATATGGTGGGACTAATATCTGGAAAAAAGTGTGTCTGGACTGAAGCCTTTCCAGAAGTATTTGGAGGTGAAATAAGAAAAATTAAAGGTTTCACTCGCCAGTTTCATTCACAATTAGGAGTAGAACTTGTTGTTCACCAGGCCAGGCATGTCCCGATTGCTATGAGGGAGGAGTTGAGAGAAGCGTTTGAAAAGTTATGTCAACAGAATATAATAGAATCCATAGAGAGCTCGGAGTGGCTTTCGCTGGTTGTTCTGGCCAGGACGCCTAATGGTACCTTGCGGATGTGTATCCACCTGAGAGGTCTTAATGAAAGGATATGGGTTGATAGACATCCTCTAACCAATATCACCGAAATGCTGACCATGCTCAAAAGGGCAAGAGTTTTAACGACACTCTGCATGTCTTCCACATTCCATCAGATTGCGTTGTACAGGAAGTCATATGACATCCTTTGTCACACCCAATGCGGCATTTAGATTCAGGTGCACGCCCTTCGGGTTAGCTTCAGTGTCTTCTGTGTTTCAACGACTGATCAAGCCCATGTTAAAGGATGTTGACAAAGTAATGTTTTCAGGATAACATATTGGATTTTGGGATGGATGAGGTGGAGTATGACAAGTCTTGGGCATTGGTTTTAGCTATGTTGAAGGATAAAGGGGTTAAATTGAAAGCAAGTAAATGACAACGTGGCGTGACCAGTGTGGGTTAACTTGGTCATAAGTTACCAGCAAAAGGACTGGAACCAAAGGAAAGCTTGGTAAAAGCTATTAAGGATTTTCCTGGACCCCAGAATAAGGATCACTTGCAATCATTTGTTGGAATGTTTTAACTTTATGCACAGTTTGTACCTGAGTGTGCAGAAAGTACGAAAAGTAGAAGGGGGTTGTTAAAAAAAAGAGTAGGATTTGAATGGGCTTAGGAGGTGGATAAGGAATTTTGTGTGATAAAAGGAATTTTGTTTGATAAACGGAGAAATTGCAGATGCCATGCCACTCAAGCCACTGATCCAAGCGTAGTGTTGATGGATGCAAGTTAATACGGGTTGGAAGCTGTGTTGATGCAGTCAAGAAATGGCAGGATGAAGTGGTGGCATTTACGTCACATTCGTTGCGGGGAGCTGAAGCAACATACTCTGTCATTGAGAGCAGGGATGGGGAATTTCTATCGCCTGACGCCCGGAACATATGGATTTTTGTCAGGGACAAGACGTTTAACCTCTATTTTGTCCGACGGACAAGCAGACATTCTTTCTACTCCTTATACCTACTATAACCTGACTATCAATTATTTTTAATGAGCAGCCTAAAAATCCTTGTGCGTAACTGTTTTCACCCATAAATATGGTAAACCGAGCGGGCACTGAGGCGACTGATCAAAATCAATGAGAAACGTGGAGGCAAATCTCGCCAATGGAGAGAAATGTTTTACAGGCTCTGGTTGGCTGTCAGCCCGGGTCTGTATTCTAGGCTGAGATAAGGGGTTGGGTTTAGTAAGCTTGTGGACCTTTAGCCCCTCTTTCTGTTGGTTAACTCAGTTAGGAAATTATAATATGTTTTGTTTTTCTTTGGCGCGCAGTTTACCTATTTTGTTTAAAAACGTTCGCGCAATAAAGTCACTGTCCACAACTTCTTAGTCAGCAAGAAAGGCCATTTTATTAAGACAGGTTATAAACAACACATCAAAGCACTTCGTTATTTATTTATTTATTTACTAATTCAAACTGCTCTCAGCCTAACAGATCATTTCTACCCACTAATAAACCCCCCACCAAGTTAACCCTAACCAAACCAGAAGCCCCTACCTCTTATGTATACCCCTTCCTTTCCTACAACTGCCTATTGAGGATGGCCCAACCCACTCCAGGCTGCCCACCCCCCACTAAAAACCGCCACCCAGGAAAACCTTTAGAGTTTTCCTGCCCCACCCAAACAGTTAAACTGAACTCTGAGAGCACCACAATTGAAAATCGAGAACTTGTGCAATTAAATCGCGTAACTCTAAAAGATGAAATGAGGGACCATGCGAGAAAGGTGGACACCATCCGCACGAAATAGGTGCCATTCCGAAACCTGCAAATGAGGGTGATCCAAAGCATAAATACAGAAAGCATTACAAAACAGTCTCATAGAACGGTTCAGCGTCTTCCGTGCTTTGTCCATCGCAGAAGCAGTCCGTGCACCAGTCCAGTGAAGTCGAGGCACGAATTCTGTCCAGATCACCATGGTGCACGCCCATGCGTCTCCGAGTACCTCCAGATCTATATGCCGTGTTGTAATCAAAGGTAATCCACATAAAGAGACCAGGTCGTCGTCACCCAGAAGAACGACTAGCAGGTCAGGTGGGCCCCCACCCGAAATACCAAGAGTAGCCAGCAAAAGAAACAACCCCCCAACGCATTCCTCCAAGACCATGCCAAATAACCTCATGTGTCAAACCGTTAAGACCCAAAGATCGCCCGCAAAGTTGTCCTTCTGCAGCCAATGCGGCCCACGACAAGAAGAAGTCACCATCTCCCCGCACGCATCCCAGCTGAGCCGCGGGGTCAGCCCAATGGTCCCCAAAAGGAAGGAGAGCCCGAGAGCCACGGACAGGGCCACGATGGTCACGGTCCCGGGGGAGGCCATTGGGAAGCCGGGGCGAAGGGGCGCACAGGTCCGCACCGCCAGGAGGTGGCGGGGAGCCTCACCGTCGAGCCAGAGCCCCACAGCAGCGCGAGGAAGCGGAGAACACAAAAACGAACCTCGCCGCCCGCCTCCCTAGTGCGCAATGCTCTGTTGCCCTGCGCTGGCCCTAATTCCCACACCTGGCCCTCACCAATCAGCACCCCACCTGCCATGGCCACTGACCCGCGTGAACATACCCAGGGAGAGACCGGCTCTCCCCGGGTCCCCCCTTCTCCACATCAGGGAGAAGTGCCCAAGGGTAGTCTTATGGGTAAGCTCCTTTTCTCCTAGAAAATCACAGAGTCCAGGGTACAGCGGACACACAAAAGCACTGCAGAAACACAAAGACGTTGTAATGGTCCAAGTGGAACACCCTGTAAGCGTGCTGTATAATGGGCCAGACCGTCATACGCCGGGAGAACGTGACATGTGCAAATAAATGGCGCAGGGCTCTGGGCGTGGCTCAGTTACGATCTGTACTGAAAACAATAGCCCGCTCCGTGCTGGGCATAAACGAGTTGCACAGCTGTATACACTTAGTGTTCCAAATGATTCACTTTCACCATAGTTTATATATTTGTAATCCATTTTATTTCCAACTTTTATCCAAACTTCATTGTCACGCCAGGGATACGAAATTCATGGATACTTCTGCATTTAAATACTTCATGATTCCCAATCCAGGCTTAAACATGAGCATGTACTGAATTTCGAGTCCTCCAAATTATGTAAGCATTACATCAAACCCAATGCATTTCGCTTTACGCTTCATCAGGGGTATCTATGATAAAAAATTCACATGTTTCCATTACTGTTAATGTTACACTTTCAACATGTATTAACATTGTAGTTTGAATCTCCTCCCCATACCATAATTACAAGACAGTTATTCACTACGCAAACGCTTTCTAACTCACACCATGTTCTGTGTTTGTTTTCTAGAACGTGACATGTGCAAATATATGGCCCAGGGCTCTGGGCGTGGCTCAGTTACGATCTGGCCACCACCTCTAATGTGCCTCCAGGTCTCTCTTTGTTTGTGGCCCCAGGGCCTAGGCCACAATACCTCACTGGCGACGAGGTGGTTAAGTGCCCGCTGCACCGCCTCCCACTCACCACGTCAGCCGAGGTCGCCCTCTCCAGAGGCACCCCTGCGCGCATTCAGCACCTTCAGCCCGGCTTTCTCCAGCCGCGTGCCCGGTATCTCCTCCTGCACCAGCAAGCTGTGCCCATCTCCTGCCCACCACGCAGATCACCTGCCTGTCTCTTGGCCCAGGCTCTCCTTGCCACTCCGAACATAGAGAGTGCGCACGTTTGCTCTCTGCCTTCGACCCCATGCGGCGCTGCGGCGCACTGTAAGCCGAGTGCGCTCACAGACACCACACACCAAAGTCTACGCCCGGTAAGGAAGTCTCTGTGGCCCGCTGCCTCTACACTACCCTGCCGGCCTACGCCAGTCCCGTGCTGCGGACAACGCAAGTCACGCTGCTGCTCCCGTGAGGCTTAATTGCAGCTGCCACCTCTATTCACATGTGCCCTGGCATCCTGTGCCCCTGCCTACCTGCACCTGCATCTAAGGCCGTGGCCTGACTACAGCCACCTCCACAGCGGCAGATTATGTTGCCTACAGTACGCCTCCATCCGCCGCACTCTGTGTCCAGGGCTCCAGCCACCCGGCCTCCAGGCTGTCTCACCGCATCACTTCTGAAGGTACCCGCTCCTCGCCTGGCGCGCCTCCTGGCCCCATCTCTTTCTCCATCATTTGGGGCCCGCGCCCACCTGCGCCGGCAGTTTGCGTGGGCATCGCCTCAGGTGCAACCACCTACCTTCTGGTGTCTGTTCCACCGTTGGGAGCCATTTGCCGTCACTGGGCATTGGCCCGCCCAGGCAGCGCGCTGAAAGGCGTGGGTGAAGTACCTGGAAACATACTTTGATGCAGCAGACATCCCGGCCCCGCGGAGGAGTCCTATGCTCCTTCATCTGGGAGGGGAAAACATTCACAAAATCGCAAAAACAGTGCACAAAGCTGGGCCCCCACGGAACTACGCCACAATGTACGACGCCATGACAGCCCACTTTGAGCCCTATGCCAACCCCGACTACGAACTCTTCCTCCTTTGCCAAGCATGGCAACAGCCAGACGAGTCTGTGGACATTTTCTGTGGGAGACTGCAAGAGCTGGCGAGCACCTGCACCCTCCTTGACGTGGATGATGAGATCCGGATGCAATTCATTCAAGGCTGCGCCTCTTCCAAGCTGCGTGAACGTGTCCTGCAGGAGTACAATAGCCAATGAGGGACATCCTGACATTAGGGTGCTCTAAAGAACTGTCTAACGCCAGAGCGGCCCACATGGAGCTCAAGCTTGCCGTTGCAGTCAAGGAAGAACCAGTCTGCGCCATTCGCACTGACACCCGGGAAACCCAGCCGTAGTCCAGTAAGCCATCCCCTCACGCCTCCAAACAAGGCCCAAGGAATCACCCGTGTGGGTGGTGTGGAGGCCCGTACCCCCATGAGGGCGCTTGCCCAGCCCAAGGAAAGTCCTGCAGTGCGTGCGGAAAATTGAATCACTTTTTAAAGGTATGCCGCATGAAACCAAGAAGGAAACTGAAAGGCCTGCAATGCCATGTGAGAGCCCTTGAGCTTCTCCCTGGCAGCTCCTCGAGCAGCAACATGGACGAAGACGAAGTGGCAACAGTCCATGTCGTACAGATGGTGAATGCCCTCTCAGCCACCCAGCATGCGGCACCCATGTGGGCGATCGGGGTGCAAGACCACTCGGTAGCAGCGCTAATTGACACAGGTGCCACCATCAACCTCATAGCCGCCAGTGTCTATCGGAGCCTACCCAACCCGCCTGCCCTCCGCAGCATCAAAGTGCAAGTGTACGTGTTCGGCACCCACTCTCCGCTCAAACTATGCGGTGTGTTCCAGGCAGATCTCTCTCATGACCACACAAACCAGCAGGCCAAGGTCTACGTAACGCAAGAAGGTTCAGGGTTCCTGCTCAGCTGTCGCACCGCGTAGGATCTCAACCTCATCCAGTTCGCCTTCACTGTGCATGCCCATGACCTCGACCACCTGCTGAGGATGTTCACACCTCTCTTTGAGGGGATCAGATGCCTCAAAGGCCCAGCTGTCCAGCTACACATAGACAAGTCCATAGCCCCCTTTGCTCTCAGGCACAGAAAGATTGCCTTTTACCTCTGTCCGAAGGTAGAAGTGGAGCTCCGTATCTTTGAGAATGCTGAGATTATTGAACGGGTGCGGGGCCCCACTCCATGGGTGTCCCCATCGTCGTCGCAAAAAAACCGAAACAGCCAGATACAGTCCCTTGAGGGTCCCAAACCTCGCCATCAAACAAAAACGTCACCTGACGCCACCGGTAGACAACATTATTGGCAAGCTCGCAGGGTTCAAATGGTTCTCGAAGAAGGACTTTCGCTCAGGTTACCACGAGGTCCCCCTGCACCCTGACTACCATCCGATCGGCACGTTCTCCACCCACGCCAGACTCTGGAGCTACATCCGCCTCAACTTTAGAATCTCGAGCACAGCTAAGGTGTTCCAGAACATCGTCAAGAATGTCCTCCAAGGGCTGGATGGAGTGCTCAATGTGAGCAATGACATCTTGGTGAACGCCCCCACCTTGGAAGAGCACCTCCTTCGGCTTCATGCAGTGTTCCTTCACCTCTGAGATAGCAGGCTGGCCTTACACAAGGAAAAGTGTGAGTTCCCGCGGCGGGACATCAGCTTCTTTGGATACCAATTCTCTGAAAAAGGCATCGGACCCGACCCGGACAAGGTCAAGGACATTCAGGAGGCGCCCGCTCCGACGTCAGTGTCAGTAGTCCGCAGTTTCTTGAGCATGGTTACATACTGCGGGCGTTTCATCAAAAACCTCTCCGACCTAACCAGCCCACTCTGAGACCTCACCAAAACCACCATCCACTGGACGTGGGGTCCGAAACAAGAAGAGATATTCCAACAAAGAAAAGCTGCACTGTCTGCTGATACCACGCTAGTATACTTCGATCCACGTCCCGACTCCTAACTGGTGGTTAACACCAGCCCTGCAGGCATAGGCACTATCCTATTGCAACAGCATGACTGCGAAGAGTGGGCCCCTGTTGCCTACGCCAGCCGGACCCTCACGGCTACAGAACAACGATATTCTCAAATTGAGAAAGAAGCCATTGCGATCCTTTGGGGGTGCCACCACTTCCATATATATAGGCTGTCCGGATTTCGGTTTAAACCGAGTCTGCTCGACACTACCCTACCGGATGAAAATCAGCGGACCCGGTTTAAACCGAGTGTCACTGATTTTCGTAGTTGTTGTTAGCTGTTGCACTGTAGTTGCAGTATTTGGCCACTTGATGGAGCCATATCCTTATAATGTGAATGTGAGCTTCACAGCGTGTGAACTGACAGGCCCTTCGGAGCTGGGGCAGGTGGAAAGGGGGAGACCTGTGACCTCGAGCAGAGCAGGGCAGGCGTCGGGCCATGGTTAACGCAGGACAAGTGGCAGTATTCGTAACAGCAAGTGGCAGAATAACTGCTGCACCCAGAGGAACAATGGAGTGGGGCACGCACGAGCTGCACGCCGAGACCCCATCTCCCCTCGGAGCAAGGATGTGAACACCATGCAGCCAGCACACAACCCGCTGCGCTGCCTGTGCAGGGCCACATACGGACTCAGTGGTGAAGGGCAGCCTGAGTCCTTAAGCATGGGCCCCTCACAAGCCGCTTCTGTCCCCCAGAACCAGAGCCTGGTGTGCTGCAGCCCCGCTCCGCCCCGGGGCATTAATTTAAAAAAAAAGATTCTTACTTTGTCAGGAAACGCGTGCCAGGGCCGGGGCAAGGGCCACGGGGGCAAGGCAGAGCAACCACCAACTACGCAGTTGTAGTGCTTTCGTGCTACTAGGTTGAATGACGGTCTTTGGGGTGGGGTAATGTTTATTTTAAAAAGAGAAAAAAAAGCAGTGCAGGCTTCAACACTTGTGAAGAGTGTGCATGCTGAGCCGGCAAGAAGGGAATGGAAAAGGCAAAGCTGTCAGCATCATGGGCTTGGTGCAGACTGCACAGGGGTCTTATAATTTCTTAGGGTGGGCCGATTTTGCTAAAAAAATAAAAGAAACAGGCCTCCACTTACTCAGAGAGCTGACTACCCGCCCCCTCTCCTATGTGCTGGCGAAAAATGCACCCATAAACTCACTCGGCGATAGCTGATCACCCGATCAACAAGCAAGCGGCTCAATAAATTTGCCTCTCCCTTCGTTCAAAGCACTACCCTTCACCCGTAGCTGGTGTTTGGGAGGGAGGAGGGGGGGGGGCTTTTCCAGGAATGCTCTAAAACACACACTATATTATTCACAAGTACTAGGGTAACTCTACCAATAAAAAAAAGAGACAGGTTATTTAGCATCTGACATTACGTTCGGCACAGATGGGTCTAAGCCTCTAAGGCAAACGGAAAGCTCCTTACAACCTCATGACTGGTATGTATGTACATTCCGTCTCATCGAAATAAGGGGTTATTTTTGATTTCCTGTTGCACGCAAATTGCCTTAATAAATGTAATTTGTTCGACGAGCAGTTAATGTTCCCTCCACATAACAGGGTATAGCGCCTAATGGCCGCGCTAGGCAGCGCCTTTCAAACTCGCCACAAAGCAGTATAGACCACTCCATGCGTGAAATGGAGTGACCTTCTATTATCTGCCACCAGCCTCTGTTGGGATTTTACTAAGATTTATGTGGGTGAACTCTCTGTGGTGGCAATCGGGAAAAAATATGCATGCACCGCGCTGCCTGCCGCACAGCACCTACAACATCCGGCATGCTGGCATTTCACAACGTAAGCCGTGCCAGGTGGGGAGGCTGGCCTCGGCTCTACAGAAGCATGCAGGGACTCAGAAGATCCAGGCCAGAACAACTCTCTGCGTCGGCTCCGACCCGAGAAGCCACTGACTAAGGACTAAGACACTGTTAAGCAGTCAGTAAAGTGTTTAGGAGGAGAGGAGCGCAAGCGGAGGATACTACTAACTTAAAAGGCAGGGGCAGGGCCTTAACTTTAACACCGGCTGGCCCGGCCCTATCGTGATAATGTGGACAGTGGACCGACTCGACTACGGGGTCTGTGGCAAATACCTTTAGATCTGCTACCGCTTTTCCTACAGAGGGCCGATTTTGCAGCGCTGCTACAAAATCGGCCCCCACCCCTCCAGCCCACTGGGGAAATGCCCGGTGCCCGCAAATACCAGTCCGGCCCTGCTTGAAGAGCCTCTGAGGAGACGGAGCCCTGGGAGGGGTACACTGGCCTGTAATTGGTATTTGTCACTCAAGAACATTCCTGCACGGGGCAGCAGTACACATTCATACCATGCCAAGAATATTTGCTAAAACATTTTTTTAAAGAAAAAGACCCCCAAGAATGTTTTCCCCTCAAAATATATCCAACAGCAACATCCTTTTTTTGTTTTAATTAGATAAGATTAATCGACCGCATATGTTTTATGAAATTAGACCTTACTCCCTTAAAATCTCTCGGATGTAGACTCTGGGCATGAGGACGAGTGCACTGATGTGGATGTCCACTGTGAATAATTAATTTAAGAATACCATGGGCAAGTGCTGAGGACCAATTCAGGAAATTTTATTTTACAATGCATGAGAAATGGCTAGCAATTATGCATAGAAATATCCCTTCACCAACCATGGCGTTCACTGTGGTACTCGGCACAAGTATTAGATCCCTGCCGTAAAGGAAAATTTTCTCCAGACTTTGCAAAGTACAGCTTCATTTTTGACCGCTTTAATACCTCTGAGGGCATGTGCACCCAGTTCAACGCATATGTTGCAGAACCTGTCCCAGAGAATGTCAACCTTGAGGAGCACCAGTACTGGCATGGAAAGCTATGTCAGTGGCCTGAGTTGGCACATTGTGTACCGGCTGTTTTGGCGTTGCCAGTCTAAAGTGCCAATGTTGAGAGGGCGTTTTCACAAATAAAAGTGTACAAGGGAAGAAAAGAGAGAGCGCGAATGACTAAAGAATCACTGAAGAAATATTGTATGGTGTACTACAATAAATTTGACGTGTAAAAATTAATTTGGACTTCATATACACGTACGTACACTGTCTATATGCCATGCATCAATGAAGAAAGCCAGGAATAATAAAAGCAAAGCGTTCCATAAACACCGGAAAAACACAGTTTCAGTGGTTTTTTATGGCGCGAAAATTAGTAATCACTGAAAAACACTGGGTTTTTTTCAGGTATTGAAATCACTGGAAAACACTGACAAAACACCACCAGAATTTACCCAAAATAGAAACTGAAAACAGGAAAGCCTACATATATACCTGTATGGCCACCCGTTTACAGTCATCACGGACCACAAGCCTCTGATCCCACTATTCCAAGGCTCCTCGTCTCACCCTCCCGAACGGATCAAGAAATGGGTCCTACAGCTGCAGGAATTTCAGTTTACAGTGGAATACAAACCAGGCACCCTAACCCCAGCAGACTTCCTGTCACGGCATGCCCCGCCAGTCACTCCTCCGGAAGCCGCCGAAGCAGCAGCCACAGAAGTCTACTTAAGGCTGGTAGTGGAAAGGTCCGGACCGCTCACGACGTCCCTGAAGGAAGTCATAGAAGCCACGTGAGATGACGACTGCCACCAGATCGACATCCGAGCTGTCGCCTCAGACGACTGGAATCCCCTACAGAGCTCTACACCGCTCCGTACTGTAGCAGCACAGCCCTTCTTGAAGTCCTTGTACCAAGTCTGTTACAAACTGTCTGTGTCAGCCAGAGGCTGTCTTCTGAGAGGCCCATGCCTTGTCCTACCTGAGAGTCTGACTCAACAAGCAGCCCTCCTCGCACATGGTGCTCATCAAGGGATCGTCAAATCGAAAAACGGCCTCCGGAGCAAGGTCTGGTTCCCTGGCCTGGACCAACGGATAGAGTCAGTGGTGCAGCAAGGCCCTGTATGCCTAGCGACGAGCCTGCCAAGCAAAACGGCACCGGTCATCACGGAAGCAGCACCAAACGCACCATGGGAGAGAGTGAGTGCTGATTTTGGTAGCCTACCTAGAGGGAATTTCATGTTGGTTGTGGTGGACGATTTCTCACGGTATCCAGAGGTTGAGTTCGTCCTCTCCACGGCTGTGGCAGAGGTGATTCCCAAACTGGAGAAACTGAGGTAATATGAATTTTTATAGTCATGAAATGTCCCCTAACGTGTACCCCACCGTCTCCATGTACGAGTTTAAAGTGCATGTAACTTCCCTCCTCGACCAGCTATGAAGACGCAAATACATTTGCGTCCAACGTTAACATGTCCTCTTTCAGATCCACCATGAATGGATTAATAATTCAGTTCCTAAGTATGCCTTGCCAACGTCTTTTCATGGTGCACTTTCACGTTTTTCCTGGCTCTGCAGAGCTAGGCCCTGATTTCTGCCATTGAGCCTTTTCTTGCATTCTGTCTCCTGAAAGCTGCAACGTGGGATACATCCCTGACCTCTGTCTTACTCCCTGCGTGGCGAGCAGTGCCCGGCTCGGCCTGCTTGCCTGCCAAAGACAGTATTTTGCCTTCGAGTTATCCGTATAGCCGAGCTCAGCTCCTCGAAAACACATTCCAGTCTAGCAGAATAGATAAACAATTCCCCGGCTGCAGAGCAAAGGGCCCGGCCTTTCTGTCTCCATGCAAGTAATTCATTGCTCCCGTTACCATGGTAGGCCCATGGCCCCTCGCATTACACGCAGACACGTAGTCGCATATGTACGCATTAATAGTCAGTATAGAGTAGCCTCTGCCCAAGAGACCTTTACTTCTAGATAATATAGTTCCCCAAACACAAGATATCAGATATGATTTAGGAACGAGTCGATCTGACATGCCAGACTTCTGTCTCTTTTCTCTAGTGTTAAATGTCAAGTCCCCTGCACCCTCCAGCCTCACGTCAGTCACACGTCATGCTGCTGCGCGCGCATCCTTGCTACAGATTTCTGCTGACACTGCAAGATTCCTCTATGTATCCGGCCATTTGTGACACTTTCATGTGACGTTTCTAGCACACACCTCTGTGTACGCCCTCGTGCACGCCTTTCTGTTACGCACATGTGTTCTTATCTCGTTTCTCTCAGCTGTTACGCCTTCTGTATCCATTACCATTATATGCATTTACTATAAATTATGTATTCTGTCAATAAAGTATGCTCTATCCCTTCCTGATCCTTTATGGT
This sequence comes from Lissotriton vulgaris, assembly GCF_964263255.1. Lineage (NCBI taxonomy): Eukaryota > Metazoa > Chordata > Amphibia > Caudata > Salamandridae > Lissotriton > Lissotriton vulgaris. The sequence goes on along the minus strand of NW_028254425.1, from coordinate 478,095 downwards.
GAAAGGAACATGATACCCTGGTTCGAACCATTCCATTTTATGGAATAAAACCCATTTTTGAAACTCAGATATCACGGATTTTGCCTCTTATTTTCGACTGAGTTATTTTATTGAACTTTATTGCATAGAAATTCAGACGGTAAATATTTATTTACCACATTAATTTGGCGCCCGAACAGGGACCCCTCCCCCACCTTACGCGCCGGCGGTGCGTTGCAAACCTAGCCCCCTGCCACAGCCAAGACGGACAATTACGCGTACCCGCAGGATTTCCTGTATCTCCCTCTGGCCAACGGAGGTGACTGAGAGTGCGATCAACACCCAGACGAGGCGGTAAGGATTGCGGAGGATCCCGACCAGAGCCTAGCCAAGAGAGCAAGATCCGGGGTGTTTAGAGGCCCACCAGTTCCGACGTGCCTGTGACGTCACGAGTCGAGTCGAGTCGAGTCCAGTCCGGTCCAGTCCAGACGAGTTTTCCGAGGCCTTCCGTTCCGTGCTTCCCGGTGAGTACCGTTGCTGGGGACGCATCTAGACGGGTGTATTACTATGCATCCGGTCAAGACGGGTTTGGGTACACAGACCCGGTCTGCACTGTTTTAGCAGTGTATCTGTACTGTTTAGCAGTATATCAAGTAATTAGTAAACAGTTCGATTTTTGTTTTCGTTATAGAATTCAAGCCTAGTTAATCTGTGTTCAAAATGTTTCTATGTGATTAATGTTGTGGTATGAGTGACTGTTTGATATACATTACTGTGTTTCTGTGTCAAAAGTGTGTTCAGGTTCAAGTAAGTATCAAGTACCGGATATCAAGATGCCACTATTTTCCAAATTAAGACAGATAGGAACTAGGAAAGGGATACTAGAGGAAGCGATTCCTATCCCACCTAGGGATACTCCAGGAAATTTCATGTACCATAAGCATGGCTTAGATGCCATCTTATATCTAGATTTATGGGCTGATTATACTAAGAACCTAGACGAGAGATACAGATGGCCCGTTACAGGGACATGGGATGCAGATTGCATCATTAGAGTAGAAGAAGCGTTATGGAAAAAGAAAGCCAGACAATCTCAGAAAGACGCTATAGAATTGTGGCGTAAAGAATCTCATAGACGTACAGAGAAAGAACTCAGAAAAGCAGAGAAACATAGAGAAGATTCAGATAAAGCCCGAGAAAACGTGCTAGTTGAAGAAGGAATACGAGTTAAAGCAGAGCAAGTAGACCGACAACCAAGCACCCTTGTGAATGGTATGTATCCTCTTTTGGCCGAGGGTTTACCTAAGGCCACTCCGGAAATACCAAAAGATCTGCCCCCTCCATTGGTTCCGACTAAATTACGTCACAAGACCGCAGCAGACATTTTTATTTCTTCCTATTTAGACGATGCAGCTCCTACCTATACTACTGCACCTGCCCATGTACCCGCACCACCTGCACCTGCTGACGGTCTCCTACCCCAAGACCATCCGCCCCCAGTTCCGCAACAGCAGATCCATCCAGCCCCGCTACCCGCACCCCTTCCCGTTGTCCCCCCTGGTATCCAACAACTGCATCCATTAAATCCTTTTGGGACTGGCGTGGTTCAGGACCCAATCCAGCTACAGCAAGTACCGCCAGGTTATGCTCAAGCCTCCGGTTCAGGAGGTGCTACAGGAGGTTATCAAACACCCCCGCAGATACACCGAGTTACAATGAGAGATTTAGCAAAGGCGCGGACACCGAAAGGCGTTCCGGCCGAACTACTTAGAAGAGAACTTACAGATTGCAGATATGACTCAGTGCCTGGTACGTCAGGCCCCATGTTATTAGCGTCCATCCGTTTGAGGCGCGTTACAGACTATTTGATGCTACTACCAGGAATGCCAGAACATCTAGACAAATTGTATTATTTTATTAGAACAGGAGAAGGGCCGGAGTCTGTTGCTGAAGCCATGTCACGTCAGAAAGTTGAGACTAAAGGTTTAATAATGTGATTTTTGGTTAATTGTTTAATAAGAGAACAAGATCAGGCAGGCTTCCCGCAAAGTGAGATGGATAGACTGATTAAATGGAGCCAGAATATGTCAGAAGGTAAGCATGATAGGGAGAAACAAGTACATCATATGGTTAAAAAGATCCGCAAAGAAATAATAGATATACATGCCGAACGAGCACCTGACGAAGATCTTGAATTAGACGATCCAACTTCCTCGCAAGAGGAGGAGGAAACAGAGGATTTAGCAGAAACTTCGCAACAGTCATATAAAGGGACGATAGCATATGTAGGTAAGGGAAAATACCTTAAGAAAACAATACGTCCGGAGAGCAAAAGACTTTTTCTCTCTGCCATATCAAATCCGAGTTCTCCTGAACATATGTTTCAGGCAACAGATAAAATACTTCAAGATCGAATGGGGTACCATGTACTCAATTCCATGGATGAGCAAGAACTAGCCCGGTCCGCAGTACAATGGGCTAACAATTCCAGTACATATAAGGATGATGCAGTAGCACAGACGTTTTTGAACCTTTCCCCTGATGAAAAAAAATTAGCTGGTATATACATGATTCAACATCTCATTACGTTATTTAAAAGCCAACACTCTGATCCAGGTCCCTTACCGGACATATTAGTAGAACTGCTCTCTAATAGATGGAGAGGCCTAGGTACTGATTTAATTAAAGAAATTCTAGAACATAGACACAAGTATAGTACTTTTCTGAAACCACAGTTTATGTCAGCTCCACCACCCTCAGAAAGAAAAATGTTTTACTTTGATAGACAGAATCCCTTACGGGAAGTACATCCGGTCAGAAAAGACGATAACACATTAGAACGTGTATTTGTATATACACCTCTCACTAAAATAGAATTACTGGAAATGAAGAAAATAGTGCCCAGTCATGATAAAGATCCCGCAGGTTTTCACCGAGAGATTAAAGATATGTAACTTATGGGCGATTACACGTATACAGATATAATGAAAATGTTAAAAGTACTGCTGCCTGCTGGAATTTACGAGAAACTGAAGGAGAAAGAATGGGAGGTGGGAGACGCAAAGATCGATTGGGCTGCATTAGAAGTCGAGGAAAATGGTCGTACTGCAGGTTTAGGCCTTGGGGATAAAGCTAAAGCATTACCAGGTTTATTAGTACAGGTTTTGCCTAGACTGTTAACCACTAAAACGGAAGACTGGGATGCAATCTCAGCTTGTAAGCAGAAACACGATGAAGACACTAGTGATTTTTATTCCAGATTCGAGAAATGTTTTATTATTAACAGTGGCCTGAAAACAAGTAGCGAGTCATACCCACACCTCTTTGTATCAAAATTGGTCGAGAATTCCCTGCCTCAAGTTAAGAACCGTGTCTTGAAAGTAGAAAGTACATGGCAAGCAAATACGCCTTCCCAAATGTTACAAATGTTACAGTACCACCAGAATAGAATTAGGGAAGAACAAGATCACGAACAGAGACGTATGAAAGATACGAAAATGAAAATGTTAGTTGCTCAGTCAGTTCCAGCTGACGGTCAGAAAAGGGGTATGACACCGTCTAATAATACGGCGGCTCCCGTTAAAGGGACATGCAACTATTGTAAACAGCCAGGTCACTATGTGAATGAATGTACAGTTCTGAAACACAATATAGCAACAGGTAAAACTAAAGAGAGACCACGTCAGCCTAGACAGGACCAGGTCCAACACCAGGTTCAGCAACATATTCCACAGAACGTGCAGCCTATGCCTGCTCCACAACAGACAGTACAGACAGTAGCGGTACCACATCCCCAGCCCATTGCCGCGACACAGCAAGTTTCACAGCAGATGTATCAGTATGCCCAGTCCGATTACCCCGATTATCAGCGATACTCATGAAACAGCCTAGAGAGGGAGGTTGGCTTGCCTCTCATTGAAGTTCCTGTAGATCAAGAGGGTCCTTATGTACATAGTCAAGTATTAGGAAAAGACAGAAAGTTTTTGATTGACACAGGGGCAAGTCGAACAACAATAAGTCACGACGAGGTTCCAGGGGCACCCCTCTCAGGCTCACAGAATGTTTCCCTTGGATTTTCAGGACAGCCTATTGTTAATGAAGTATCGAAACCTGTTCCCCTAGCAGTTGGTCCATTAACACGCACTACAGACTTATTGCTCACGAAGTCATGTCCAGAAAACTTGTTCGGTATCAAGACACTGAAAGCTCTAGGAGCTGTAATATGTTGTTCTCCAGAAGGAGTTAGACTGTTTTTGCGTGACTTCAAGGGTCACTATGTGTTACGAGATTTTGATGTCAGATTGAAAAATGTACCAGAACATTTGTGGGCGAAAGGCCCAACTGATGTAGGTTGTATGCACATTACACCATATCGAGTTACACTCAAGCCAGGAGCTGTACTGCCCAGAATCCGACAATACAAGTTACCACCCGATGCTGTAGTGGCTCTACTGGGAATCATTGAAGAGCTCATTGCACAGGGAGTGGTTGTAGAAACCGACTCCAATCTATGTAATTCCCCTATCATTCCGATTCTTAAACGTACTGACCCAACTGCACCACCAGTTTATCGGTTGGTGATCGATTTACGAGAATTAAATAAATGCATTGTGCCACAGTACCCTGTGGTCCCCGACATCTCATCCTTATTGACTGCTATTGATTCAGAGGCGACGTTCTTTACTGTAATTGACCTCAAGAACGCCTTCTTCAGTGTCCCCATTGATCCGGAAAGCCAATATCTTTTCGGATTCTGTTTAAATGGCCGTAGCTTCAAATTTGCATGCGCACCTCAAGGATTCACAGAAAGCCCCAGCATCTACAGCCAAGCTCTAAAAAGACAACTTGACAGTATTCACATGCCAGTTAACACTGCCCTACTCCAGTACGTCGATGATCTGTTGATCACCGCCCGTAGCGAACCTGTATGTGAACAAGCATCACTGACGGTCCTGCATTTTCTGGCTGACAAGGGGCACAAGGTGTCCCCTTCAAAGCTACAATTCTGTGTTCAGCAAGTGGTGTACCTTGGGCACTTGCTGTCCAAGAGGGGGAGGGAGCTAACACCTGACCGTATTCAGTTAATTGCACACTTACTGCAACCCAAGACACAAAAGGAAGTGCGGGCCTTCATTGGCCTCACCTCTTACTGCAGACAATGGATTCCCCAGTACGCATTTCTAGCCAAACCACTCATACAATTGACAACACAGGAGGCAGCGACTTCGACTGTCCTCCCTTGGACTCAGGAACACACACAGGCTTTTGATGAATTAAAGAAAGCATTATGTCAAGCACCAGTTTTAGCAACACCATGTTACAACAAACCTTTTACACTTTTCGTTACAGAACGTGATGGCACAGCATTATCTGTCCTCACGCAAGACCAAGCAGGTTCACATAAGCCGTGTGCTTATTTTTCGAGTACATTAGATCCAGTAGCCCAGGCCCTGCCTGCGTGCTTAAAATCAGTTGCAGCGACAGCCCTAGCAATAAGACAAAGCGATTCCATAGTGTTAGGACATCCCCTGACAGTTCAAGTTCCACACTCTGTGGAAGTTCTTTTAAACAGAACACAGACTCAACACTTAACTATAGCACGACTGACAGGTTATGAATTGACATTGTTTCAGCCACACATAGAAATCAGACGCTGTAACATACTCAATCCTGCCACATTGTTACCCTCGAACATTACAGATCCAGCTCCACATGATTGTATAGAGATCATTAATGCAGTAACAAAGCCCCGACGAGACTTGACAGATGTTGCACTGACTAACCCAGACCTGACACTTTACGTGGATGGTTCATGTATGAGAACAAGCACAGGAGAATTAGTGGCCGCATATGCAGTGACCACTGAAACTGAAGTCAAAGAAACACACCGTATTGATACACTGTCTGCTCAAGCTGCAGAGCTCATTGCTCTGACTCGAGCCTGCATACTAGCCAAGAACAGGAATGTTAACATATACACAGATTCACGTTATGCATTTGGAGTCGTACACGACTTCGGTGTCCTTTGGCAGGAAAGAGGTTTCTTGACCTCTCACGGAGCCAAAATCCAACATGGTCCCCTCATTCAAGAATTATTGGAAGCAATACATTTGCCATCAGCCATAGCTATCATGAAGTGCAAAGCACATATTAAAGGTACAGATACTATTTCCCAGGGTAACGACCTGGCCGATCGAACTGCGAAACACACAGCTCTGACACACACACACGCAGCTGATATGACAAAGACAATAGTTCCGATACCGACACATTGCATGACAGTTAAGGATCCCGCACTAGATGTAATTGACATACAGACACATGCTACTCCAGACGAAATAAAGAAATGGACTGAACTAGGAGGGATCCAGACAGATCAGGGATGGATGACGAAGGGAAAAGCCACATGGTTTCTCCCCGACTCAATGGTTCAAGTTATGATTAATACCGCACACAGTCCAGCACACTTAGGAGAGAAAGCCATGTTAGACAGTTTACAGAATCTCTGGTACAACAAGCATTTACGAGCAGCAGCAAAACAGAAAGTGCGTACTTGCATGATCTGTTGTCAGTTCAATCCAGGCAAAGGTATCCCTGTAGAGCAAGGTGGATTCAATCCTCCCGATTACCCTTTTGAAGTCCTCCAGATGGATTATATCCAGATGGAACGATGTCGAGGATTCAAATATGTCCTCGTAGTTGTATGTGCACTTTCCCGTTGGACAGAAGCATATCCAGTCCCAGATTATACTGCTCCGACCACTGCCAAACAGTTGGTTCGTGAATTTTTCCCACGATACGGTTTGCCTCGTGTCGTGTACTCAGATAATGGTCAACCATTCTCGTCCGAGCTTATGAAGCAGGTATCACTCCTGCTAGGATATCAGTGGAAGTTCCACTGCGTCCGACATCCCGAGGCAGCAGGTCTCGTGGAACGCCACAATCAGACACTAAAAACACGCCTTGCCAAGATCTGTGCCGAGAAAGGGGTAGACTGGATAGTCGCCTTGCCAGTTGCATTGTTTTACATGAGAATGGTTGCACACTCTAGAACAGGGCTATCCCCGCACGAGGTGGTCTTTGGTAGACCACCGAATATGTGGGGGACGCCTCTGCCCCGCAAAATAACCGATGTTGATAGTAACATGTTGACAGATTACCTTGCTTCCTTGATGTCTGCACTACAATCATGTCGTTCACAGGTGGCTGCAGCTTTTCCCGACAATACCGAGGTGAAGCCGCACGAGATTACACCGGGGGACCTCGTCTTCGTAAGAAATTTCGACAGGAGGAGTCCGCTGGAGCCCCGCTGGCAGGAGCCAAAGCTTGTTTTATTAACTACAAGGACAGCCGTGAAAGTGGAGGGCCGCAAGGGCTGGCTCCACTCAAGTCATATAAAAAAATATCATGGACTACTGCCAGAGTCAGACTCCCAGCCCGGCCCCGTCTCAGAGACTGACACCAAACTCCCACTGGTAGAGAAAACTCCTCAGCAGGAGTACCGTTTAAAGTTGAGGTCTAGCAAGTCAGACAGTTTAATTGTTTAAGTCCTCCCCTAGGTGAAGCGGTTAGACAGGTTCCTGACATGTACAAGCCAGACCCCAATAGAGAGAGAGATAGACAGAAACAGATCAAGAAACGGAAACATTGTAAATCTCTCCGGAGTTATTTTATCATTACGTTATTGATTATGTTTTTTCTGAGTCTTATGGTTATTGGCATCAGTGTATTAATGCACATGTTCTTTCCTATTGCACACTCTACTCTTAATAACACTGCAGAGCACACGTTCAGTGAACTACCTCCACATGAAGTGTCTTACAGACTTGCGCTGCGCAACAATACATTTATCAGTATGTTACACCATTCCCATCAGACCAGCAATGCTACAAACTGTTGGATATGTGGCCGACTCCCTCCCTATCAGAAATACAAGGGAGCTCTGCCCCTCTTCCCGTACCCGTTTACACATAATGGTTCCTGTGGTGCCTGGTTCAGCTTAATTAATTCTGTAGACACTGATTCCATAGTTTACCAAGGCAATTGGGTATGGGTAAATCTGAACACAGTCATGCATCGAGCATGTTTTCCAGACAAGGAAGGTCTCCCACAAAGGACAGGTACCGATCTAGAAAACGAAGTATATGGATTAGGTAATTATACACTTAACCTCATGATTCTGAATGTCCAGTCTGAAACCGAACCAGACTTGCCCTCTATGTCAGTGTTACCCGTTAAAGGCGAATTATGTGTCAGAAAGAATGGTTCAATACATTTAGGTCATAGTGAATGTACTACTGTGATCGAATTCAGTGATAAGGGCAAGTCCACATTCAAAGCTTCCCGTCATTCCTATTTCGTTTGTGGTCATACCGCATACATACGTTTACCTCTGGATTGGGATGGTACCTGTTACATTGCATTCCTACTGCCCCCTGTTTTCCTAGCTCCTCCTGATTACCATAGAAATCCTCAGCTTATACAATCCAGACACAAGAGAGAACTCCCAATTGTCGATCAGATTGAAACAGCATGGGAACAATATACAGATTTCAATAGAGGTTTCTTTTTCTTTTTAGGACCTGTCTCTAATAGTAAATTGATACGAAAATTGACCAGAACACTTGAAGCGGTAGTGAACGAAACTACTTCCGCCCTAGGTAACTTAACGCAGGAACAGTCTGCTATAAGACTTGTTGTTCTTCAAAATCGTCTCGTCCTTGACGTCATCCTGGCCGATAGGGGCGGGGCTTGTAGAGTCATCGGATCGAGTTGCTGTGTTTTCATTCCAGAAAATGCACCATCAGTATATAGAGCCATATCCCGTCTTCATAAGATAGCTGATCAGATTCATCAGGACCCAGGCACCTGGACTTGGTCCGGTTGGTTCTGGAGTACGATAACCGCCTGGGGATGGAAGTTACTTTCTTTCCTAGGGATTATATTGGCCATAGTATTCAGTTGTTGTCTCTGCATTCAATGTGGGCCTGCGATATGTGGCCTGTGTGCCACGGCCTGCATTCCCCGTTCAAGTTCACGCTCTACATCCCGCCTGAGAAAGGATGAGCAAATGATGTTATATGAACAGATAGATGGATTAATGAAGATCGATATATCATGAAGGGTCCGTAGGGGACAAGGAGGGAATGAGGTAATATGAATTTTTATAGTCATGAAATGTCCCCTAACGTGTACCCCACCGTCTCCATGTACGAGTTTAAAGTGCATGTAACTTCCCTCCTCGACCAGCTATGAAGACGCAAATACATTTGCGTCCAACGTTAACATGTCCTCTTTCAGATCCTCCATGAATGGATTAATAATTCAGTTCCTAAGTATGCCTTGCCAACGTCTTTTCATGGTGCACTTTCACGTTTTTCCTGGATCTGCAGAGCTAGGCCCTGATTTCTGCCATCGAGCCTTTTCTTGCATTCTGTCTCCTGAAAGCTGCAACGTGGGATACATCCCTGACCTCTGTCTTACTCCCTGCGTGGTGAGCAGTGCCCGGCTCGGCCTGCTTGCCTGCCAAAGACAGTATTTTGCCTTCGAGTTATCCGTATAGCCGAGCTCAGCTCCTCGAAAACACATTCCAGTCTAGCAGAATAGATAAACAATTCCCCGGCTGCAGAGCAAAGGGCCCGGCTTTTCTGTCTCCATGCAAGTAATTCATTGCTCCCGTTACCATGGTAGGCCCATGGCCCCTCGCATTACACGCAGACACGTAGTCGCATATGTACGCATTAATAGTCAGTATAGAGTAGCCTCTGCCCAAGAGACCTTTACTTCTAGATAATATAGTTCCCCAAACACAAGATATCAGATATGATTTAGGGACGAGTCGATCTGACATGCCAGACTTCTGTCTCTTTTCTCTAGTGTTAAATGTCAAGTCCCCTGCACCCTCCAGCCTCACGTCAGTCACACGTCATGCTGCTGCGCGCGCATCCTTGCTACAGATTTCTGCTGACACTGCAAGATTCCTCTATGTATCCGCCCATTTGTGACACTTTCATGTGACGTTTCTAGCACACACCTCTGTGTACGCCCTCGTGCACGCCTTTCTGTTACGCACATGTGTTCTTATCTCGTTTCTCTCAGCTGTTACGCCTTCTGTATCCATTACCATTATATGCATTTACTATAAATTATGTATTCTGTCAATAAAGTATGCTCTATCCCTTCCTGATCCTTTATGGTGAAAGGAACATGATACCCTGGTTCGAACCATTCCATTTTATGGAATAAAACCCATTTTTGAAACTCAGATATCACGGATTTTGCCTCTTATTTTCGACTGAGTTATTTTATTGAACTTTATTGCATAGAAATTCAGACGGTAAATATTTATTTACCACATTAATTTGGCGCCCGAACAGGGACCCCTCCCCCACCTTACGCGCCGGCGGTGCGTTGCAAACCTAGCCCCCTGCCACAGCCAAGACGGACAATTACGCGTACCCGCAGGATTTCCTGTATCTCCCTCTGGCCAACGGAGGTGACTGAGACTGCGATCGACACCCAGACGAGGCGGTAAGGAGTGCGGAGGATCCCGACCAGAGCCTAGCCAAGAGAGCAAGATCCGAGGTGTTTAGAGGCCCACCAGTTCCGACGTGCCTGTGACGTCACGAGTCGAGTCGAGTCCAGTCCAGTCCGGTCCAGTCCAGACGAGTTTTCCGAGGCCTTCCGTTCCGTGCTTCCCGGTGAGTACCGTTGCTGGGGACGCATCTAGACGGGTGTATTACTATACATCCGGTCAAGACGGGTTTGGGTACACAGACCCGGTCTGCACTGTTTTAGCAGTGTATCTGTACTGTTTAGCAGTATATCAAGTAATTAGTAAACAGTTCGATTTTTGTTTTCGTTATAGAATTCAAGCCTAGTTAATCTGTATTCAAAATGTTTCTATGTGATTAATGTCGTGGTATGAGTGACTGTTTGATATACATTACTGTGTTTCTGTGTCAAAAGTGTGTTCAGGTTCAAGTAAGTATCAAGTACCGGATATCAAGATGCCACTGTTTTCCAAATTAAGACAGATAGGAACTAGGAAAGGGATACTAGAGGAAGCGATTCCTATCCCACCTAGGGATACTCCCGGAAATTTCATGTACCATAAGCATGGCTTAGATGCCATCTTATATCTAGATTTATGGGCTGATTATACTAAGAACCTAGACGAGAGATACAGATGGCCCGTTACAGGGACATGGGATGCAGATTGCATCATTAGAGTAGAAGAAGCGTTATGGAAAAAGAAAGCCAGACAATCTCAGAAAGACGCTATAGAATTGTGGCGTAAAGAATCTCATAGACGTACAGAGAAAGAACTCAGAAAAGCAGAGAAACATAGAGAAGATTCAGATAAAGCCCGAGAAAACGTGCTAGTTGAAGAAGGAATACGAGTTAAAGCAGAGCAAGTAGACCGACAACCAAGCACCCTTGTGAATGGTATGTATCCTCTTTTGGCCGAGGGTTTACCTAAGGCCACTCCGGAAATACCAAAAGATCTGCCCCCTCCATTGGTTCCGACTAAATTACGTCACAAGACCGCAGCAGACATTTTTATTTCTTCCTATTTAGACGATGCAGCTCCTACCTATACTACTGCACCTGCCCATGTACCCGCACCACCTGCACCTGCTGACGGTCTCCTACCCCAAGACCATCCGCCCCCAGTTCCGCAACAGCAGATCCATCCAGCCCCGCTACCCGCACCCCTTCCCGTTGTCCCCCCTGGTATCCAACAACTGCATCCATTAAATCCTTTTGGGACTGGCGTGGTTCAGGACCCAATCCAGCTACAGCAAGTACCGCCAGGTTATGCTCAAGCCTCCGGTTCAGGAGGTGCTACAGGAGGTTATCAAACACCCCCGCAGATACACCGAGTTACAATGAGAGATTTAGCAAAGGCGCGGACACCGAAAGGCGTTCCGGCCGAACTACTTAGAAGAGAACTTACAGATTGCAGCTATGACTCAGTGCCTGGTACGTCAGGCCCCATGTTATTAGCGTCCATCCGTTTGAGGCGCGTTACAGACTATTTGATGCTACTACCAGGAATGCCAGAACATCTAGACAAATTGTATTATTTTATTAGAACAGGAGAAGGGCCGGAGTCTGTTGCTGAAGCCATGTCACGTCAGAAAGTTGAGACTAAAGGTTTAATAATGTGATTTTTGGTTAATTGTTTAATAAGAGAACAAGATCAGGCAGGCTTCCCGCAAAGTGAGATGGATAGACTGATTAAATGGAGCCAGAATATGTCAGAAGGTAAACATGATAGGGAGAAACAAGTACATCATATGGTTAAAAAGATCCGCAAAGAAATAATAGATATACATGCCGAACGAGCACCTGACGAAGATCTTGAATTAGACGATCCAACTTCCTCGCAAGAGGAGGAGGAAACAGAGGATTTAGCAGAAACTTCGCAACAGTCAGATAAAGGGACGATAGCATATGTAGGTAAGGGAAAATACCTTAAGAAAACAATACGTCCGGAGAGCAAAAGACTTTTTCTCTCTGCCATATCAAATCCGAGTTCTCCTGAACATATGTTTCAGGCAACAGATAAAATACTTCAAGATCGAATGGGGTACCATGTACTCAATTCCATGGATGAGCAAGAACTAGCCCGGTCCGCAGTACAATGGGCTAACAATTCCAGTACATATAAGGATGATGCAGTAGCACAGACGTTTTTGAACCTTTCCCCTGATGAACAAAAATTAGCTGGTATATACATGATTCAACATCTCATTACGTTATTTAAAAGCCAACACTCTGATCCAGGTCCCTTACCGGACATATTAGTAGAACTGCTCTCTAATAGATGGAGAGGCCTAGGTACTGATTTAATTAAAGAAATTCTAGAACATAGACACAAGTATAGTACTTTTCTGAAACCACAGTTTATGTCAGCTCCACCACCCTCAGAAAGAAAAATGTTTTACTTTGATAGACAGAATCCTTACGGGAAGTACATCCGGTCAGAAAAGACGATAACACATTAGAACGTGTATTTGTATATACACCCCTCACTAAAATAGAATTACTGGAAATGAAGAAAATAGTGCCCAGTCATGATAAAGATCCCGCAGGTTTTCACCGAGAGATTAAAGATATGTTACTTATGGGCGATTACACGTATACAGATATAATGAAAATGTTAAAAGTACTGCTGCCTGCTGGAATTTACGAGAAACTGAAGGAGAAAGAATGGGAGGTGGGAGACGCAAAGATCGATTGGGCTGCATTAGAAGTCGAGGAAAATGGTCGTACTGCAGGTTTAGGCCTTGGGGATAAAGCTAAAGCATTACCAGGTTTATTAGTACAGGTTTTGCCTAGACTGTTAACCACTAAAAAGGAAGACTGGGATGCAATCTCAGCTTGTAAGCAGAAACACGATGAAGACACTAGTGATTTTTATTCCAGATTCGAGAAATGTTTTATTATTAACAGTGGCCTGAAAACAAGTAGCGAGTCATACCCACACCTCTTTGTATCAAAATTGGTCGAGAATTCCCTGCCTCAAGTTAAGAACCGTGTCTTGAAAGTAGAAAGTACATGGCAAGCAAATACGCCTTCCCAAATGTTACAAATGTTACAGTACCACCAGAATAGAATTAGGGAAGAACAAGATCACGAACAGAGACGTATGAAAGATACGAAAATGAAAATGTTAGTTGCTCAGTCAGTTCCAGCTGACGGTCAGAAAAGGGGTATGACACCGTCTAATAATACGGCGGCTCCCGTTAAAGGGACATGCAACTATTGTAAACAGCCAGGTCACTATGTGAATGAATGTACAGTTCTGAAACACAATATAGCAACAGGTAAAACTAAAGAGAGACCACGTCAGCCTAGACAGGACCAGGTCCAACACCAGGTTCAGCAACATATTCCACAGAACGTGCAGCCTATGCCTGCTCCACAACAGACAGTACAGACAGTAGCGGTACCACATCCCCAGCCCATTGCCGCGACACAGCAAGTTTCACAGCAGATGTATCAGTATGCCCAGTCCGATTACCCCGATTATCAGCGATACTCATGAAACAGCCTAGAGAGGGAGGTTGGCTTGCCTCTCATTGAAGTTCCTGTAGATCAAGAGGGTCCTTATGTACATAGTCAAGTATTAGGAAAAGACAGAAAGTTTTTGATTGACACAGGGGCAAGTCGAACAACAATAAGTCACGACGAGGTTCCAGGGGCACCCCTCTCAGGCTCACAGAATGTTTCCCTTGGATTTTCAGGACAGCCTATTGTTAATGAAGTATCGAAACCTGTTCCCCTAGCAGTTGGTCCATTACCACGCACTACAGACTTATTGCTCACGAAGTCATGTCCAGAAAACTTGTTAGGTATCAAGACACTGAAAGCTCTAGGAGCTGTAATATGTTGTTCTCCGGAAGGAGTTAGACAGTTTTTGCGTGACTTCAAGGGTCACTATGTGTTACGAGATTTTGATGTCAGATTGAAAAATGTACCAGAACATTTGTGGGCGAAAGGCCCAACTGATGTAGGTTGTATGCACATTACACCATATCGAGTTACACTCAAGCCAGGAGCTGTACTGCCCAGAATCCGACAATACAAGTTACCACCCGATGCTGTAGTGGCTCTACTGGGAATCATTGAAGAGCTCATTGCACAGGGAGTGGTTGTAGAAACCGACTCCAATCTATGTAATTCCCCTATCATTCCGATTCTTAAACGTACTGACCCAACTGCACCACAGGTTTATCGGTTGGTGATCGATCTACGAGAATTAAATAAATGCATTGTGCCACAGTACCCTGTGGTCCCCGACATCTCATCCTTATTGACTGCTATTGATTCAGATACTGTAATTGACCTCAAGAACGCCTTCTTCAGTGTCCCCATTGATCCGGAAAGCCAATATCTTTTCGGATTCTGTTTAAATGGCCGTAGCTTCAAATTTGCACGCGCACCTCAAGGATTCACAGAAAGCCCCAGCATCTACAGCCAAGCTCTAAAAAGACAACTTGACAGTATTCACATGCCAGTTAACACTGCCCTACTCCAGTACGTCGATGATCTGTTGATCACCGCCCGTAGCGAACCTGAATGTGAACAAGCATCACTGACGGTCCTGCATTTTCTGGCTGACAAGGGGCACAAGGTGTCCCCTTCAAAGCTACAATTCTGTGTTCAGCAAGTGGTGTACCTTGGGCACTTGCTGTCCAAGAGGGGGAGAGAGCTAACACCTGACCGTATTCAGTTAATTGCACACTTACCGCAACCCAAGACACAAAAGGAAGTGCGGGCCTTCATTGGCCTCACCTCTTACTGCAGACAATGGATTCCCCAGTACGCATTTCTAGCCAAAACACTCATACAATTGACAACACAGGAGGCAGCGACTTCGACTGTCCTCCCTTGGACTCAGGAACACACACAGGCTTTTGATGAATTAAAGAAAGCATTATGTCAAGCACCAGTTTTAGCAACACCATGTTACAACAAACCTTTTACACTTTTCGTTACAGAACGTGATGGCACAGCATTATCTGTCCTCACGCAAGACCAAGCAGGTTCACATAAGCTGTGTGCTTATTTTTCGAGTACATTAGATCCAGTAGCCCAGGCCCTGCCTGCGTGCTTAAAATCAGTTGCAGCGACAGCCCTAGCAATAAGACAAAGCGATTCCATAGTGTTAGGACATCCCCTGACAGTTCAAGTTCCACACTCTGTGGAAGTTCTTTTAAACAGAACACAGACTCAACACTTAACTATAGCACGACTGACAGGTTATGAATTGACATTGTTTCAGCCACACATAGAAATCAGACGCTGTAACATACTCAATCCTGCCACATTGTTACCCTCGAACATTACAGATCCAGCTCCACATGATTGTATAGAGATTATTAATGCAGTAACAAAGCCCCGACGAGACTTGACAGATGTTGCTCTGACTAACCCAGACCTGACACTTTACGTGGATGGTTCATGTATGAGAACAAGCACAGGAGAATTAGTGGCCGCATATGCAGTGACCACTGAAACTGAAGTCAAAGAAACACACCGTATTGATACACTGTCTGCTCAAGCTGCAGAGCTCATTGCTCTGACTCGAGCCTGCATACTAGCCAAGAACAGGAATGTTAACATATACACAGATTCACGTTATGCATTTGGAGTCGTACACGACTTCGGTGTCCTTTGGCAGGAAAGAGGTTTCTTGACCTCTCACGGAGCCAAAATCCAACATGGTCCCCTCATTCAAGAATTATTGGAAGCAATACATTTGCCATCAGCCATAGCTATCATGAAGTGCAAAGCACATATTAAAGGTACAGATACTATTTCCCAGGGTAACGACCTGGCCGATCGAACTGCGAAACACACAGCTCTGACACACACACACGCAGCTGATATGACA
This sequence comes from Lissotriton vulgaris, assembly GCF_964263255.1. NCBI lineage: Eukaryota > Metazoa > Chordata > Amphibia > Caudata > Salamandridae > Lissotriton > Lissotriton vulgaris. The sequence goes on along the minus strand of NW_028254425.1, from coordinate 461,708 downwards.
AAGACAATAGTTCCGATACCGACACATTGCATGACAGTTAAGGATCCCGCACTAGATGTAATTGACATACAGACACATGCTACTCCAGACGAAATAAAGAAATGGACTGAACTAGGAGGGATCCAGACAGATCAGGGATGGATGACGAAGGGAAAAGCCACATGGTTTCTCCCCGACTCAATGGTTAAAGTTATGATTAATACCGCACACAGTCCAGCACACTTAGGAGAGAAAGCCATGTTAGACAGTTTACAGAATCTCTGGTACAACAAGCATTTACGAGCAGCAGCAAAACAGAAAGTGCGTACTTGCATGATCTGTTGTCAGTTCAATCCAGGCAAAGGTATCCCTGTTGAGCAAGGTGGATTCAATCCTCCCGATTACCCTTTTGAAGTCCTCCAGATGGATTATATCCAGATGGAACGATGTCGAGGGTTCAAATATGTCCTCGTAGTTGTATGTGCACTTTCCCGTTGGACAGAAGCATATCCAGTCCCAGATTATACTGCTCCGACCACTGCCAAACAGTTGGTTCGTGAATTTTTCCCACGATACGGTTTGCCTCGTGTCGTGTACTCAGATAATGGTCAACCATTCTCGTCCGAGCTTATGAAGCAGGTATCACTCCTGCTAGGATATCAGTGGAAGTTCCACTGCGTCCGACATCCCGAGGCAGCAGGTCTCGTGGAACGCCACAATCAGACACTAAAAACACGCCTTGCCAAGATCTGTGCCGAGAAAGGGGTAGACTGGATAGTCGCCTTGCCAGTTGCATTGTTTTACATGAGAATGGTTGCACACTCTAGAACAGGGCTATCCCCGTACGAGGTGGTCTTTGGTAGACCACCGAATATGTGGGGGACGCCTCTGCCCCGCAAAATAACCGATGTTGATAGTAACATGTTGACAGATTACCTTGCTTCCTTGATGTCTGCACTACAATCATGTCGTTCACAGGTGGCTGCAGCTTTTCCCGACAATACCGAGGTGAAGCCGCACAAGATTACACCGGGGGACCTCGTCTTCGTACGAAATTTCGACAGGAGGAGTCCGCTGGAGCCCCGCTGGCAGGAGCCGAAGCTTGTTTTATTAACTACAAGGACAGCCGTGAAAGTGGCGGGCCGCAAGGGCTGGCTCCACTCAAGTCATATAAAAAAATATCATGGACTACTGCCAGAGTCAGACTCCCAGCCCGGCCCCGTCTCAGAGACTGACACCAAACTCCCACTGGTAGAGAAAACTCCTCAGCAGGAGTACCGTTTAAAGTTGAGGTCTAGCAAGTCAGACAGTTTAATTGTTTAAGTCCTCCCCTAGGTGAAGCGGTTAGACAGGTTCCTGACATGTACAAGCCAGACCCCAATAGAGAGAGAGATAGACAGAAACAGATCAAGAAACGGAAACATTGTAAATCTCTCCGGAGTTATTTTATCATTACGTTATTGATTATGTTTTTTCTGAGTCTTATGGTTATTGGCATCAGTGTATTAATGCACATGTTCTTTCCTATTGCACACTCTACTCTTAATAACACTGCAGAGCACACGTTCAGTGAACTACCTCCACATGAAGTGTCTTACAGACTTGCGCTGCGCAACAATACATTTATCAGTATGTTACACTATTCCCATCAGACCAGCAATGCTACAAACTGTTGGATATGTGGCCGACTCCCTCCCTATCAGAAATACAAGGGAGCTCTGCCCCTCTTCCCGTACCCGTTTACACATAATGGTTCCTGTGGTGCCTGGTTCAGCTTAATTAATTCTGTAGACACTGATTCCATAGTTTACCAAGGCAATTGGGTATGGGGAAATCTGAACACAGTCATGCATCGAGCATGTTTTCCAGACAAGGAAGGTCTCCCACAAAGGACAGGTACCGATCTAGAAAACGAAGTATATGGATTAGGTAATTATACACTTAACCTCATGATTCTGAATGTCCAGTCTGAAACCGAACCAGACTTGCCCTCTATGTCAGTGTTACCCGTTAAAGGCGAATTATGTGTCAGAAAGAATGGTTCAATACATTTAGGTCATAGTGAATGTACTACTGTGATCGAATTCAGTGATAATGGCAAGTCCACATTCAAAGCTTCCCGTCATTCCTATTTCGTTTGTGGTCATACCGCATACATACGTTTACCTCTGGATTGGGATGGTACCTGTTACATTGCATTCCTACTGCCCCCTGTTTTCCTAGCTCCTCCTGATTACCATAGAAATCCTCAGCTTATACAATCCAGACACAAGAGAGAACTCCCAATTGTCGATCAGACTGAAACAGCATGGGAACAATATACAGATTTCAATAGAGGTTTCTTTTTCTTTTTAGGACCTGTCTCTAATAGTAAATTGATACGAAAATTGACCAGAACACTTGAAGCGGTAGTGAACGAAACTACTTCCGCCCTAGGTAACTTAACGCAGGAACAGTCTGCTATAAGACTTGTTGTTCTTCAAAATCGTCTCGTCCTTGACGTCATCCTGGCCGATAGGGGCGGGGCTTGTAGAGTCATCGGATCGAGTTGCTGTGTTTTCATTCCAGAAAATGCACCCTCAGTATATAGAGCCATATCCCGTCTTCATAAGATAGCTGATCAGATTCATCAGGACCCAGGCACCTGGACTTGGTCCGGTTGGTTCTGGAGTACGATAACCGCCTGGGGATGGAAGTTACTTTCTTTCCTAGGGATTATATTGGCCATAGTATTCAGTTGTTGTCTCTGCATTCAATGTGGGCCTGCGATATGTGGCCTGTGTGCCACGGCCTGCATTCCCCGTTCAAGTTCACGCTCTACATCCCGCCTGAGAAAGGATGAGCAAATGATGTTATATGAACAGATAGATGGATTAATGAAGATCGATATATCATGAAGGGTCCGTAGGGGACAAGGAGGGAATGAGGTAATATGAATTTTTATAGTCATGAAATGTCCCCTAACGTGTACCCCACCGTCTCCATGTACGAGTTTAAAGTGCATGTAACTTCCCTCCTCGACCAGCTATGAAGACGCAAATACATTTGCGTCCAACGTTAACATGTCCTCTTTCAGATCCTCCATGAATGGATTAATAATTCAGTTCCTAAGTATGCCTTGCCAACGTCTTTTCATGGTGCACATTCACGTTTTTCCTGGCTCTGCAGAGCTAGGCCCTGATTTCTGCCATCGAGCCTTTTCTTGCATTCTGTCTCCTGAAAGCTGCAACGTGGGATACATCCCTGACCTCTGTCTTACTCCCTGCGTGGCGAGCAGTGCCCGGCTCGGCCTGCTTGCCTGCCAAAGACAGTATTTTGCCTTCGAGTTATCCGTATAGCCGAGCTCAGCTCCTCGAAAACACATTCCAGTCTAGCAGAATAGATAAACAATTCCCCGGCTGCAGAGCAAAGGGCCCGGCCTTTCTGTCTCCATGCAAGTAATTCATTGCTCCCGTTACCATGGTAGGCCCATGGCCCCTCGCATTACACGCAGACATGTAGTCGCATATGTACGCATTAATAGTCAGTATAGAGTAGCCTCTGCCCAAGAGACCTTTACTTCTAGATAATATAGTTCCCCAAACACAAGATATCAGATATGATTTAGGAACGAGTCGATCTGACATGCCAGACTTCTGTCTCTTTTCTCTAGTGTTAAATGTCAAGTCCCCTGCACCCTCCAGCCTCACGTCAGTCACACGTCATGCTGCTGCGCGCGCATCCTTGCTACAGATTTCTGCTGACACTGCAAGATTCCTCTATGTATCCGCCCATTTGTGACACTTTCATGTGACGTTTCTAGCACACACCTCTGTGTACGCCCTCGTGCACGCCTTTCTGTTACGCACATGTGTTCTTATCTCGTTTCTCTCAGCTGTTACGCCTTCGGTATCCATTACCATTATATGCATTTACTATAAATTATGTATTCTGTCAATAAAGTATGCTCTATCCCTTCCTGATCCTTTATGGTGAAAGGAACATGATACCCTGGTTCGAACCATTCCATTTTATGGAATAAAACCCATTTTTGAAACTCAGATATCACGGATTTTGCCTCTTATTTTCGATTGAGTTATTTTATTGAACTTTATTGCATAGAAATTCAGACGGTAAATATTTATTTACCACAAAACTCATGGAGACTCTTGGACTCTTTGGTGAACCCCGCACTGACAATGAACCACCAGTGCTGAAATAGCCGATTATCTAGCTTCCCACAAAGTAAAGCACCGCAAGATAAAGCCAAGGGGGCCCAAGGCCAATGGGGAGGTGGAACGCCTGATGCGGACCCTGAACAAAACAGTCAAAATTGCCCTAGCTGACTGACTTGAGCGAGCTATGTATCGGTTCCTTTAAGAGTATCGGCTCCTCTCCACTACCGCCATCACCCCGAGCCGGCTGGTCGGTCCGTGACAGACGCTATCCCAAATCATCCAGCATGGGCCGAAGCGCCAAACCCTCCGAACCAGTCACTCTCCTAGTGAGAGAACAACAATTAAGCATCCCAGAGAAGTCACGCCAAAGAAAACCCAATTGGTGTTGGTGACCGAGTACTAGTACAAGAACGCCAACTGCCCAAAGAGGACATGAGAGCATGAGCAGCAACATATCATTCTTCAAGAAAGTCCCCGATGACGAAGTGGACGAATTCCCGATGCCCAAAGGGCACAACGAGACTTTCTCAGATGGACTCCCATGCAACAGCGGTGAAGCCCGTGAGCCCACATCCTCAACCACTGAAGATCTACCCACCACTCCAGCTTTGGGGCGACCCGAGACCTGGAACCTGAGAGCAGCCAGATGACCCGTGTCTGCAGCGACCCACCCGGGTCATTGCCAACACCTCCAGTGTGGAACAACCAGAGTCGATACAACCTGCAAGGCCATTCCAGAAGTATGAAGACTGTGTCCCCTGAGGTTAGTCGGCGACGGCAGGTTGAGTCGCAGCCTATAAGACAGCTACACATGAAGACCAAGTAAGACTGTTCCATGAGTGCCCCGTGTTAGGGGTTGTGTTTTGTGAACTGTATGTTTTATTCTGTTTCCCCCCCTTGCTCACCTGCTGGTGTTTTTTCAGTCAGTTAATATTCTCCTGGTAAAGGAGGAATGTAATGTTGTTCTTTACTGCACACATTCACCTCTGATGTGTGGGCTGTGCTGTTAGGAGTCTGCAAGGCTTCTGAAGGTCATGAAGCACTTAAGCAGGGTGCAAGAAAGAACTTAATTGAAAACATACAATATTGGTGCGAGAAAACATAAAAATTATTGAGGCAGTATGAAAGGTTTGTTGATGAGCAACCACAGCACCGAGAACGCCCTCCTTGCAGCCACTGATGACATTTGCATGCTACTCGATCAGGGACATACCGCGGCCCTCATCCTTCTAGACCTCTCCGCAGCCTTCAACACCGGTTCTCATCGCATTCTCGCAGCCAGACTGCAAGACGCGGGAATACAAGAAACCGCCCTCGACTGGAACCAATCCTTCCTCTATGGCAAAACTCAGAGGATCCAACTCTCTCCCTTCCTCTCCAAACCCACTGAAATCAACTGCGGAGTCCCCCATGGATCATCACTCAGCCCCAAGCTTTTCAACATCTACATGGCTCCCCTCGACGCCATCATCAGACAGCATGGGCTCAGCATTGTATCCTACACTGACGACATCCAGCTCACCCTCTCGCTCACAAAGAATCCCGAAGACACCAGACTCTGTTTCCGGGAAGGTATGAAGAACGAGGCAGCCTGGATGAAGGACAGTCGCCTGAAGCTTAACTCAGAGAAGACCGAGGTCCTCATCCTCGGTCTCTGCACCTCAGCCTGGGACAACACCTGGTGGCCCTCCGCCCTTGGGAGCCCACCCACCCCTACAGACCACGCTGGGAACCTCGACTTCATCCTTGACTGCTCCCTCTCCATGAACAGCATCTGCATCCTCAGTAAGACCTTCAAGTGGATCCCCCCGACTGCAGAAGGACCGTCACCCACGCATGAATTACCAGCAAACTGGACTACGGCAACGCCCTCTCCGCTGGAATCAACAAGACTCTTCTGCACAGGGTCCAGACCATCCAGAACGCCGCAGCCAGACTCGTCCTTGGGACACCGTGCTATGAGCACATGACCCAACACCTACAAGGCCTCTCCTGGCTCCCTGTCGAGAAGAGGGTCACCATCAAACTCCGCACCCACGCCTACAAATTCCTCCACAACATTCGGACCCAAATACCTTAACGAGAGAGTATCCTTCCACGTACTCAAGAGGAACCTCCGATCCGCCGACCTCGCCCTGGCAGAGGTCCCCCGCATCTGCAGAAACAGAACCAGCGGGAGAGCTTTCTGCTAAATCACAGAAAAAACCTGGAACGAGCTGCCTGTGAACATCAGATCCTCCCGAACCCTGCACACATTCAGGAAGGACCTCAAGACCAGGAACAAGCTCCAGGTGAACATCAGGCGCTCCCCTACCCTGCACACATTCAGGAAGGACCTCAAGACCTGGAACGAGCTCCCTGTGAACATCAGACGCTCCCCTACCCTGCACACATTCAGGAAGGACCTCAAGACCTGGAACGAGCTCCCTGTGAACATCGGACGCTACCCTACCCTGCACACATTCAGGAAGGACCTCAAGACCTGGAACGAGCTCCCTGTGAACATCGGACGCTCCCCTACCCTGCACACATTCAGGAAGGACCTCAAGACCTGGAACGAGCTCCCTGTGAACATCAGGCGCTCCCCTACCCTGCACACATTCAGGAAGGACCTCAAGACCTGGAACGAGCTCCCTGTGAACATCGGACGCTCCCCTACCCTGCACACATTCAGGAAGGACCTCAAGACCTGGAACGAGCTCCCTGTGAACATCAGGCGCTCCCCTACCCTGCACACATTCAGGAAGGACCTCAAGACCTGGAACGAGCTCCCTGTGAACATCAGACGCTCCCCTACCCTGCACACATTCAGGAAGGACCTCAAGACCTGGAACGAGCTCCCTGTGAACATCAGGCGCTCCCCTACCCTGCACACATTCAGGAAGGACCTCAAGACCTGGAACGAGCTCCCTGTGAACATCAGGCGCTCCCCTACCCTGCACACATTCAGGAAGGACCTCAAGACCTGGAACGAGCTCCCGGTGAACATCAGACGCTCCCCTACCCTGCACACGTTCAGGAAGGACCTCAAGACCTGGAACAAGCTCCCGGTGAACATCAGACGTTCCCCTACCCTGCACACGTTCAGGAAGGACCTCAAGACCTGGAACGAGCTCCCGGTGAACATCAGACGCTCCCCGACCCTGCACACGTCCAGGAAGGACCTCAAGACCTGGAACGAGCTCCCTGTGAACATCGGACGCTACCCTACCCTGCACACGTTCAGGAAGGACCTCAAGACCTGGAACGAGCTCCCGGTGAACATCAGACGCTCCCCGACCCTGCACACGTCCAGGAAGGACCTCAAGACCTGGAACGAGCTCCCTGTGAACATCGGACGCTACCCTACCCTGCACACATTCAGGAAGGACCTCAAGACCTGGAACGAGCTCCCGGTGAACATCAGACGCTCCCCTACCCTGCACACATTCAGGAAGGACCTCAAGACCTGGAACGAGCTCCCTGTGAACATCAGGCGCTCCCCTACCCTGCACACATTCAGGAAGGACCTCAAGACCTGGAACGAGCTCCCTGTGAACATCAGGCGCTCCCCTACCCTGCACACATTCAGGAAGGACCTCAAGGCCTGGAACGAGCTCCCTGTGAACATCAGGCGCTCCCCTACCCTGCACACATTCAGGAAGGACCTCAAGACCTGGAACGAGCTCCCTGTGAACATCAGGCGCTCCCCTACCCTGCACACGTTCAGGAAGGACCTCAAGACCTGGCTGTTCGACTGAGCCGGGGCCCCCCACCTTCCCCCAGCGCCTTGAGACCCTCAAGGGTGAGTAGCCGCTCTACAAACCCCTGATTGATTGATTGATGTAATACAGAGTAAAAAGGGGTTGTTCAAGTGCCACCTTCACTGCATAGTCATTAGCTAACCACGTCTGCCATGGGAAAACTAGATGTCTGCCTTGCGATTGTTTGCAGTGTGCCGAGTGAGTTTCCATATTGACTACAGCCCGACCCTGTCTTGCTTACACTCCAAAAACAGAGGATGCAAGAAACAATGACTCGCAAAAGTGTAAATGACACACATTTTCACATGCAGGGCAAATTACAGTTCGACCTGTGGAATCACAACTAAATAGGAAGTACGTTTTTTACAGGTCTATTTAAGACTAAGCCAATTGGTGTTACAGTCAAATGTGCACAAAAAACGGTTTCCAACTGCTAATCTGGCACCGAATGGAGCGTTCTTTGTTCGTTGTTAATCTACATTAATGTGTCATGGCTGATGGCAGTGATTGTGACCATCCTAAAATGTGATATCCGCCACATCTGCATACCCTTCACAGATCTGGGTTTAATCCATTGTTATTTTGCTCACCAAGCCACCCCAGTCAAGGCACAGGGTCAAGACTGATTTGCATATGGCCATGTCTGAACTGGGGTGGCTTGGTGAGCAAAATAACGATGGATTAAAGCCAGATCTGTGACTGGGGGTGACTGTTTTGCCATTGTGCAACATTCCGTCCATCATCCTGTTTGTTTTGCCTTTAATATTCAAAAGCGTAAAAATGAGCCGTATCTTACTGATTTAAAATTGTTTAGTGCGACAGGCAATGCTTTCAATGATCTTACCTGCACTGCACACAGGGTTGTCTCTGCACTGCATTTGGTTGCTAAAGCTGAAAATCTTTATGGCATATTGTTAATCTTATAAACATGGGCACTGCAAAATGTAAATGTAAATTGCTTTGATCAAAAGTGTTAGCATATGCAAGTACATATACATTTATTGGTGAGAGCCTTTGTTCTCCTTATAAAAACCTGTCTGACAGTTTCTTCATGCCGATACAGTGTAGTTATCACATCAATAAAAACATTTAATATGATAATCAGGTAGCTGCCCTTTTCTGTAGCCAGAGATCTTCATAACTGTCTTTGACATAACAATGCTCAGTATCGCACAGATTGCGTTGGTTATAGAAATACCTTTACAAATTATATCTGATTAGGAAATACAAGTTAATCAGCGGATAAAGAAATATGATCATATTACCCCCATCCTGCTGCAACTCCATTAAGTCCCCTTGCTGGTCCACTACATCTTCAAAACCAGCTGCATCATTTACAAACATTGATGAGGTCGTGGGCCAGCAGAGCATTCCTGACCTCCAGCACAGCAGCCCCCCTCATATCTAGGATACAAGCTCACACCATCTCCAGTGGCTCTCACAATTCTGCAACCAGAACACCATCACTGCAGACTACGAGGCATAACATTTTCTTTCTATGAACCAAGGCTCAGGGACAGTTCTGTATCCATCAACATCACCACAACAGTACCTGTTGCAAGGTAGGAAAGAATTGAAGACACACTTCTCTAAGGAACACCATATCACAACGCAGTAACAACTACTAACCAGCTACCAGTATGCTTGCCTTTCCTTGACCAATACCAGAACTTATCTGCCCTTTTGACCAGATTCCTGCTATACAAAGCGTACATATATACACAGATGTTACAATCAGCTTAGTACTCTCTGCAATAATACAGCTTCCTAAATGCAATGTTGCTCAATGCAATATATCTACATGTTTGGAGCACCACATGGTATAAATATGAGTGCAACTGCATCAACATTCTAGAAATGTTAGGAATAACACGTTGTTCACTTTTTGTAGTCAAAATCAGCAAGTCTTGTCTTTCATAGCAGCAAACTTATCAATGACTTGAACATTAAAGTCTGGATTCTCTTAACAAGGTGTCTCTCTATAGAGAGCATTGCCACAGCATTTAGTAGTTCCTCAACCTTAGTGTTCATCAAGAATGTCTTTATACTGTTCTAAGTTAAAAAACTTGTATCGACACTGCTGTTATCAAAGGAGTAGTTATGAGTATTTTTTAGTAAAACACACAAGGTGATGGATGGAATGTTGCACATTGGCAAAACATTCACCCCCAGTCACAGATCTGGGTTTAATCCATCGTTATTTTGCTCACCACGCCACCCCAGTTCAGACATGGCCATATGCAAATCAGTCTTGACCCTGTGCCTCATGGGAACAGTCAAGACCGAACTGCCAAGCTATGTCTTCCCAGGACCGGAATCAAGCATCCTAGGACCGGTTTCTGGCTATCAGCCATCTTCAGCCAGGATAGCTTGACTCCAGTGGGGCAGTGAGCACGGGACCCACGTCTGGGCATACCCTTCCCACATAGGGTAAACAGCAAAACACACAAGGTAATGGATGGAATGTTGCACATTGGCAAAACATTCACCTCCAGTCACAGATCTGGGTTTTATCCATCGTTATTTTGCTCGCCACGACACCCCAGTTCAGTCATGGCCATATGCAAATCAGTCTTGAACCTGTGCCTCATGGGAACAGTCCAGACCGAACTGCCAAGCCATGTCTTCCCTGGACCGGAATCAAATATCCTAGGACCGGTTTATTGCTATCAGCCGTCTTCAGCCAGGATAACTTCACTCCAGTGGTGCAGTGAGCACGGGACCCACGTCTGGGCTTACCCATCCCACATAGGGTGAACAGCAAAACACACAAGGTGATGGACGGAATGTTGCACATTGGTAAAACATTCACCCCCAGTCTCAGATCTGGGTTTAATCCATCGTTATTTTGCTCGCCACGCCACCCCAGTTCAGACATGGCCATATGCAAATCAGTCTTGACCTTGTGCCTCATGGGAACAGTCCAGACCGAACTTCCAAGCCATGTCTTCCCTGGACCGGAATCAAGCATCCCAGGACCTGTTTCTGGCTATCAGCCATCTTCAGCCAGGATAGCTTGACTCCAGTGGTGCAGTGAGCACGGGACCCAGGTCTGGGCATACCCTTCCCACTTAGGGTGAACAGCAAAACACACAAGGGGATGGACGGAATGTTGCACATTGGCAAAACATTCACCACCATTCACAGATCTGGGTTTCATCCATCGTTATTTTGCTCATCACGCCACCCCAGTTTAGACATAGCCATATGCAAATCAGTCTTGACCCTGTGCCTCATGGGAACAGTCCAGACCGAACTGCCAAGCCATGTCTTCCCTGGACCGGAATCAAGCATCCTAGGACTGGTTTCTGGCTATCAGCCATCTTCAGCCAGCATAGCTTGACTCCAGTGGCGCAGTGAGCACGGTACCCACGTCTGGGCATACCCTTCCCACATAGGGTGAACAGCAGAACACACAAGGTGATGGACGAAATGTTGCACATTGGCAAAACATTCACCTCTAGTCACAGATCTGGGTTTAATCCATCGTTATTTTGCTCACCATGCCACCCCAGTTCAGACATGACCATATGCAAATCAGTCTTGACCCTGTGCCTCATGGGAACAGTCAAGACCGAACTGCCAAGCTATGTCTTCCCAGGACCGGAATCAAGCATCCTAGGACCGGTTTCTGGCTATCAGCCATCTTCAGCCAGGATAGCTTGACTCCAGTGGGGCAGTGAGCACGGGACCCACGTCTGGGCATACCCTTCCCACATAGGGTAAACAGCAAAACACACAAGGTAATGGATGGAATGTTGCACATTGGCAAAACATTCACCTCCAGTCACAGATCTGGGTTTTATCCATCGTTATTTTGCTCGCCACGACACCCCAGTTCAGTCATGGCCATATGCAAATCAGTCTTGAACCTGTGCCTCATGGGAACAGTCCAGACCGAACTGCCAAGCCATGTCTTCCCTGGACCGGAATCAAATATCCTAGGACCGGTTTATTGCTATCAGCCGTCTTCAGCCAGGATAACTTCACTCCAGTGGTGCAGTGAGCACGGGACCCACGTCTGGGCTTACCCATCCCACATAGGGTGAACAGCAAAACACACAAGGTGATGGACGGAATGTTGCACATTGGTAAAACATTCACCCCCAGTCTCAGATCTGGGTTTAATCCATCGTTATTTTGCTCGCCACGCCACCCCAGTTCAGACATGGCCATATGCAAATCAGTCTTGACCTTGTGCCTCATGGGAACAGTCCAGACCGAACTTCCAAGCCATGTCTTCCCTGGACCGGAATCAAGCATCCCAGGACCTGTTTCTGGCTATCAGCCATCTTCAGCCAGGATAGCTTGACTCCAGTGGTGCAGTGAGCACGGGACCCAGGTCTGGGCATACCCTTCCCACTTAGGGTGAACAGCAAAACACACAAGGGGATGGACGGAATGTTGCACATTGGCAAAACATTCACCACCATTCACAGATCTGGGTTTCATCCATCGTTATTTTGCTCATCACGCCACCCCAGTTTAGACATAGCCATATGCAAATCAGTCTTGACCCTGTGCCTCATGGGAACAGTCCAGACCGAACTGCCAAGCCATGTCTTCCCTGGACCGGAATCAAGCATCCTAGGACTGGTTTCTGGCTATCAGCCATCTTCAGCCAGCATAGCTTGACTCCAGTGGCGCAGTGAGCACGGTACCCACGTCTGGGCATACCCTTCCCACATAGGGTGAACAGCAGAACACACAAGGTGATGGACGAAATGTTGCACATTGGCAAAACATTCACCTCTAGTCACAGATCTGGGTTTAATCCATCGTTATTTTGCTCACCATGCCACCCCAGTTCAGACATGACCATATGCAAATCAGTCTTGACCCTGTGCCTCATGGGAACAGTCCAGACCGAACTGCCAAGCTATGTCTTCCCAGGACCGGAAACAAGCATCCTAGGACCGGTTTCTGGCTATCAGCCATCTTCAGCCAGGATAGCTTGACTCCAGTTGGGCAGTGAGCACGGGACCCACGTCTGGGCATACCCTTCCCACATAGGGTAAACAGCAAAACACACAAGGTAATGGATGGAATGTTGCACATTGGCAAAACATTCACCTCCAGTCACAGATCTGGGTATAATCCATCGTTATTTTGCTCGCCACGCCACCCCAGTTTAGTCATGGCCATATGCAAATCAGTCTTGACCCTGTGCCTCATGGGAACAGTCCAGACCGAACTGCCAAGCCATGTCTTCCCTGGACCGGAATCAAGTATCCTAGAACCGGTTTATTGCTATCAGCCGTCTTCAGCCAGGATAGCTTGACTCCAGTGGTGCAGTGAGCACGGGACCCACGTCTGGGCTTACCCATCCCACATAGGGTGAACAGCAAAACACACAAGGTGATGGACGGAATGTTGCACATTGGTAAAACATTCACCCCCAGTCACAGATCTGGGTTTAATCCATCGTTATTTTGCTTGCCACGCCACCCCAGTTCAGACATGGCCATATGCAAATCAGTCTTGACCCTGTGCCTCACCCTACCCCTTGGTACCCCATGGGTAGGGTGACTTGTAACTATAAGCAGGGATATTACAAAAGATGTTTTATAAGCACTGGTGAGGGAAAAACTGCCAATTTCGCTTTTCCCTATTGTAGTAAATGAGTCCATAGGTTAACTATGTAATATTTTTCGGAGGGTAGGCAGTGCTGCGCCTTCCTCTCTCCCTGCTCTTCCCGATGTTTCGGAAGACCGTTGCCTCTGTGGGTGCACTTGAAGTTGGCGGCGAGGATTACCAGTGACCCCGAGACGGCCGGAGCAGTGGTGTGGGAAGTGGGATCTTCATTCACCTCCCCCTCCTTGGCCTTTACAGTGACTGTGTGTGAGGCCATTGGAGGGGAAAGACCACGATCCTGGGGAGGCTGACTGCTTGGAAGGTTGCCGGAGCTGTGCCCTCGCTCCCTCATCCGCGCCTTTCTGGATTACCGGGCCTCTGCGATAAAGGTTGGCGGTGCTTGAGGTGGGGGGTAGCAGCGATGTGGTCTGGCCAGTGACAGGAGGATCGAGTAGTGCACGGGGGACACCGGCAGAAGAGACGGCGGGCAGGCACCAGGACCGGCGTGTTGTGGTCCGGCCAGCACCCGAGGAGAGGCCATTAGGGAACCAGCAGGAAGCGATCCAACGTCGCGCTAAGAAAGGTGAGCCTGCACAATACTGCGGCAATCAACACCGGCCACAGTGCTCCACAAACAGAGCAAAAACTCCAGGACAAATCAGACTCGCAACAGCCGATGCTAGAGTGCTATGAACAAACACAAAGTGGAGGGGAATTAACGCGAGCTACGGCTCCCAACGTCAAAACCCCTAACAGTACCTCTTCACCTCCAATGTGTCCGCAAAACCGCTGAACACCGTGGCAGAAGCAGCCGCTCCCGCAGACGCCGAACAGCCGGAACCAGTCAATGAAACAAAGGACGGACTCAGTATTAGGCGCACCATCGTCTGGGCGCTTCCCCCCATATACTTCCCACCGCAAAGGGTGATGGGAGTTGTAGTCTGGGTAGGCGCGGTGACAGAAAACCTCACATCATGCCCTCCCTCCTAGCGCCTCCTAGGGCCAGGCTTAGCAGGGTATTTCCTATGGAACGCTCTGACTGCAGCAGGTGCATGCACATTCACGGATGGTTCCCAAGAGTCATCTACAGCTGTGTACCCCTTCCAGGCCACCAAGTACCATAAAGCACCTCTGCAACGCTTTGAGTCTTTGATGCATCGAACCACATACTCTAATCCACCGTCACATAGCACAGGCGGCGGAGCCCTGCGTTAGCAGACAAAGCAGGCTTCAACAAGCTGCAATGAAAAACAGGATGAATGCGAAGTGATGCAGGCAGCTTTAGTTTATAGGCCACAGGATTGATTTGCTTTAGAATTACATAAGGACCAATGTACCTGGGATGAAACACTGACCGCAACTTGAATCGAATGTTCTTGGTGGACAACCACACCCTGTCTCCTACACGGTACACTGGACAGTCTCCTCGGTGCGTGCCAGCCCACCTCTTGTAGACCGCCTTGGCCTGATTCAGATGTTTGGAAACCTTCCTTTGAACAGAATGCAAATGGCGGATCTGACTCATCACCGAGGGCTGGGTACCCACTTCCCCAGGATTGTTGATGGGCAAAACACGAGCATCAAATCCATAGTTGGCATAAAATGGAGACACACCCAACGAGCTATGCCACGCATTATCAGCAAGCCAAAGAAGAGACACCCAATCGTCCTGTGCCTCTCCTGCATAGCACCTTAGATACTTTTTTAGGGTTTGATTCAAACGTTCAGTTTGACCATCTGTTTGGGGATGGAAACTGGTTGACAGGGAGGATTTAATGTGCAGTGCCACACACCAGGATTTCCAAAAGCTAGCAATGAACTGTGGACCCCTGTCTGAAATTATCACCTCAGGAATTCTATGGTAGCGGAAAACATTGGTCAAAAGCAGTTGAGCAGTTTGGCCAGCAGTGGGTAGATTTCAGCAAGGAATGAAATGCCCCATCTTTGTAAGACTGTCCACCACCACTAACACTGCCGTATGCCCATGATCAGCAGGCAGTCCTGTTATAAAGTCCATGCTAATGCTTTGCTATGGTGCTATGCTATGCTATGGTTTTGGTAAAGCGCGACAGCTGCCTCAGCAATGAGGCGTCCCGGCGCTAGGAACCCAGAACCTGGTCAGAGGGGGGGAGGGGGACAGGACAGAGGAGGGGTTATTGGCAGGGGAATATTATATTATATTATAGAGGGTTATTTGCCAGGGCCTTTTGGGTGTAGGCATGGGGATCAGTTTACCCTTACTCTGACCTTGCTGGTTCTTAGCTCGAGCACAGACATCGCATTTTCCCACCCAGGATGCAACATCCTTGGCCAACGTGTTTCACCAAAACTGTCTTTGCATAAGAAGTATTGTCTTTTTTACACCTTGATGACCAGATACAAAAGATGAATGACACCAATCGAACGCCTTCTTACGGCTCTCTGCCGAAGGTAAAAACAATCTTTTGGATACAAAGGGTAAACCCTGTTTAATGGAACGATTGTTCTCTTTACTACTCCATGTGATCCAAGCATTGAGGGTTCTTTGACCCCTTATTTCCTTCAGGAATGTTTCTGCATTTAGTACGTATATCACTTTGTTTGGTTCCACTATGGCTTCCATTGCAGGGACGGAGGTCGCTGCTTCAGAATCCTCTAAACGCGACAATGTGTCAGCCTTTCTGTTCTCGCTGCCTGGGCGGTAAGTGATAATAAAATCATACTCGTCAAAAAATAACATCCATCTCATTTGTCTTGGAGATAGGTGTCTGGCAGTTCTCATATACTGTAAGTTACGGTGATCAGAGTATACCGTAACAGGATAAGCCGCCCCCCACAAATGTTGTCTCCACTCTTGAAATGCCTTTTTTATCGCCAGAAGCTCCTTTTCGGCGATAGTATAGTTCTTTTCTGCCGAGCTTAGCTTTTTGGATAGGTACGCCACTGGGTGTAGTTGCCCTGTTTGTGAATCACGTTGCGATAGTATGGCCCCAACAGCCTCATCTGAGGCATCTGGATAGGAGCAGAGACGAACGCTTCCTTCAGAACACAGAAGGCTAAGTCCGCTTCTTGCGACCATAAAAATGACACCCCTTTCCTGAGTAAACGTGAGAGGGGAGCAGCGATCTGTGAGAATCCTAGTATGAACCTTCGATAATAGTTCGCAAAGCCCAGAAAGCACTGAACGTCTCTCACCGTTTTAGGTACCGGGCATGTCTGAACCGCTTTTATTTTCCTCTCTGCCATTTGCAACCCTTCAGGACAAAGCATAACCCCCAGGAATTCCACTATGTCCACTCCAAACTCACACTTACTGAGTTTGCAATATAGTTGATTTTCTCTCAGTCTCTGCAGGACTTGTATGACGTGTTCTTGATGTGCTTCCACTCGTTCAGAATAGATCAGAATGTCGTCAATATATACTACGACACTGATATCCACTAGATCTTTCAGAACGTCATTTAAAAAGTACTGGAACGCCGCCGGGGCATTGCACAAACCAAAAGGCATAACGGTGTATTCAAACAGCCCGTATCTAGTCTTAAAGGCTGTTTTCCACTCATCCCCCTCTCTCAGGCGTACCAAGTGGTATGCCCCCCGCAGATCCAGTTTGGTATAGACCCGGGCATTCCTAATCTGATCAAGCAGTACAGAGACGAGGGGGAGAGGATACCTATTCCGAATGGTGTTTTTATTTAGCATCCTGTAATCCACACAAGCCCTCAATTCGCCATTAGCTTTAGCTATGAAAAACATCGGCGCAGCAGCTGGAGACTTGGAAGGCCTAATAAACCCGATTGCCTGGTAATGATCTAAGTATTCTTTTAGATGTTTTGTTTCCAGCACTGATAAAGCGTACACCCTACAAGTAGGTACCAGTGCTCCTTCCACTAGATCTATACAACAATCATAAGGTCCATGAGGTGGTAACACATTTGCCATTTTCTCATCAAATACATCCTCATACATGAGATACTCTATGGGTAATGTCACATCTTTTTCAGCTGCAGTGGCAACATGAAACGGAAATGACAACTCTGCTGCCTGTGTTACTGTGTGCGGTCTCATGTGTGCCTGGCATTCTTTGGACTGAAACGTTATCTTTTTCTCCTTCCAGTTAATAACGGGGTTATGATATGCCAGGCAAGGCATGCCCAAGATGACCTCATATTGAGGCACCTCTATGATGTTCAAAACTAAATGATCACAATGGTCACCCTCAACAACCTCTAGAGATAGCACTATTTCTTCGGTTTGTTCAGTGTTCAACCCAGACTTCAATGGTTTGCCATCCACTGCCCACACTTCCTCAGGATGTTGCAGTCTAACGCGTTTCAACGACAAAAGGGACACCAAACCGCTATCTATGAAATTGCCAGTGGCTCCCGAATCTATCATTACCAACACTTGGTGCATTACCTGATGACTCTCTAAGCACATGGACAGCACTATATGCGACACCGAATCCTGTATCTCCTCGCACACCAGCGAAGGAAGTTTCAAAGGGGATTTACCCTGACTGTCATCCATGGATTCGTTATTGGAACCCGTATTGGATACAGCCAATCTTTTCTTGACCCATCCTCCCGTGTTCTTAGGCTTAGATGGGCACTCCCGAACAAAATGTCTCTTTTTTCCGCAGTACACGCACAACCCATGTGTTCTGCGGGTTTCCCGTTCTTCTCTAGTCAATGGTGCCCTTACTGCCCCTATCTCCATAGGTTCATTTCCTTCAGCGGACACCACTGGTCCTTTCTTGATATTATATTCTGGTCTAGAATAGCCTCTGTCCCACTTCTTCCTATCCCCACTGCGTTCTGACATCCGACCGTCCAGTCTCAAGGAAAGGCTGATCATTCCTGCACAAGTAGTGGGTTGAGAGTCTATCTGAGCGATGATATCTTTTAGTCCTTCTCTAAGTCCTTGGTAAAATATGGACATTTGTTTTTCTTCGGGCCATGAGGATTCTGCCACTAACCTATTAAACGTCGTTAAATAGGTGACCAGCTCATTCCTACCCTGCCTCAATTCCAACAACTCCTTATCTGCACTGAAGGTGGTTGCACGCCCATCGAAAACCCTCTCAAATTCGGCTCTGAATGCCCCCAATCTGACAGAATGGGATCATCCTTACGCACCAAAGGCACAGCCCAATTCGCTGCATCCCTCACCATATACGAAATGGCAAATGCCACCCTGGAGTGATGATTGGGGAATGACGCAGGTTTGCATGAAAAGTGTGGCATGATTTGAATAAGAAACACCTGCGTCTTAGAGGGATCCCCCGAATACCTTTCAGGGCTAGCCAATGGAATAGGAGGGGGCTCAGTAACTTGAATGCGAGAGTTCTGAGTTGAGACATCAAATGGGTTCCCTGCCAGTCTATCCACCCTATCTTTCAGGGCAGTGGTCTCTGCTCTGGGCGCTATTAATTCCTGTTGTACCAATACTAGAGTTTGCAAAACATCCTCTAAGGTGGCCATGTTTACTCAACAGCCGTGTCAGGCAAGGCATATATCGTGGGCGCTTAATTCTGTCAAGGCCCGCCTTGCAGGATCCGGCTGATGAGTAACTGGCTCCACCTCCAGCTGTTACCAACACCCTGATATGTAAAACACAGGGTGTCCGAACCAGCAGGTGAGGGAGAAATGAAGGACAAGAAAGACCGGGGACGGGAAGGGGACAGCAGGGACAAGGGTTCTGAAATGACAAAACACAGGAAAGCGATAAGTACTAGGCAACATACAATACTACACTCATTAATTCTCGCTAGGACACTTGCTACCTTGTCAAGCTGTAATCAGTCTTCCAGCACTAACGTAACTCCCAGTTCATACTCCTACAAAGAAAACCACACGTTATAATAATTCATGTCAGCCTTATACACAATATAGTTATGTAGTATACTTGTTCTCACACACCCTATTATGAGGAAATGAACATCTAATCTGTCCCCTTATTGTAATAATCCATTAGGAATCTTTAACAGTCTTTGTCCCCAGTATATAAAACCCTTAGGAGTTGGAGATGTATCTCTCGTAGCACTCTGAAAGGTAATACCACTACAACACTGCAGATGGTAAACAGTACTTTTCTCATGGTTAAAGGTAGCATGAGGTTGCGTCCACCCCAATGCTCCTCTGCCTAGCCATCCAAACAGCAACGTAGAAAAAACGGCAGCATGAAGTTAAAGTCACCCCTATGCTCCGCAAATAACCGATGATCCAAAACACACACACTAATTATCCGGCGACGGGAAGTTGTGACCACCTCACCGCCCCAGACTTGTTATTCCATGACACAAGGATTATAACACACGGTGACGTGGGGAACACCACCACGACCCGCTGTTAATCAGTTTGTTAAGTCCCCGACAATTCCAAGGACGATATGCATCCACTGCGGCAATCAACACCGGCCACAGTGCTCCACAAACAGAGCAGAAACTCCAGGACAAATCAGACTCGCATCAGCCGATGCTAGAGTGCTATGAACAAACACAAAGTGGAGGGGAATTAACGCGAGCTACGGCTCCCAACGTCAAAACCCCTAACAGTACCTCTTCACCTCCAACGTCTCCGCAAAACCGCTGAACACCGTGGCAGAAGCAGCCGCTCCCGCAGACGCCGAACAGCCGAAACCAGTCAATGAAACAAAGGACGGACTCAGTATTACGCGCACCATCGTCTGGGCGCTTCCCCCCATATACTTCCCACCGCAAAGGGTGATGGGAGTTGTAGTCTGGGTAGGCGCGGTGACAGAAAACCTCACAACTGTGCCTGCATGAGGCAAATGGGCATGAAGAGGTTGTGGGGCCGACCTGCAATCCAAAGAGTGCGGCTGATACCTGGCATCGGGGGAGGCGCTTGACATCTGCCAGGGCGCCATCGGGCAGCGTGGGGCGATCCGTGCCCTCCACCAGGGGAGAGGAACGGGGTGCTGAAAAGAACGCACTCTGGGCCTGAAGGCCCTAGATGCCTTGGCATAGGAGGAGAATAGCTCACTTGACACAGGAAGGCAGAGGAGGCCTGTAGCCATGAAGGTACCAGTGGAGGGGCATAAGAGCCGAGAGACACCAGCCGCGGACTGGAGGAACACGGTGACTGGCCAGGTGGAGTAATAATAGCGCCTTAAGAGGCTTATTACATGAACACAGCAAACCCCTCAACACAGGACGGAGAGAATCTAGCCGTTCCGTCACGGAACCTAGGCACTGAGGAGAGGGACCACCAATGGCGCGTGACAAGGACACTAAAACTCAGAAGGAGGGGAAATTGGATACATTTGCTAAACCCCTGGCGGGGAATGGACTCCCCCTGCCCCCGTAACAACCACCATGGATGCGCCAGACAACAATGTTCTCCCCCCCCCTCCCCTGCAACAACCACCATGGATGTGTCAGACAACAATGTTCTCCTTCAGGCCATCCACTCCTCCAGGGAGTCACTTGAAGGTAAAATTGACGGCATCAAGATTGATGTCAAATTGCTCCGCCAGGATCTACGGAATGTGTCAGAAATAGTCGCACAGGCAGAGCACAGAATATCAGAGGTGGAGGACACTACGCATACCCTTCGGAAGGAGTTTACAGAACTGAAGACGGCCATGAAGGAGGTAATGTGGAGAGTGGATGATGCGGAAAACAAGGCAAGAAGGAACAACCTCCGCTTTATCGGCTTTCTGGAGAACATCGAGGGGACGGATGTCAGTGCCTTTCTGAAACAGTGGATTTTAGACACCCTGCCTAACACGCACTTTTCGCCATGCTTCATCATCGAGAGGGCTCACCATATCCCAGGGGTTCGGCCTCCAGTATGGGCAACGCCAAGACTGCTGATTGTGAAGTTTCTCAACTACCAAGACCGTGACCTTGTCCCTCAAGGTATTCGAAAGAAGGGGGAAATTAGGCTCAACAATACCAAAATCATGGTGTTTCTGGATTACTCGCGAGAAGTCCAGAAACAGCGTAAAATGTTCGACTCAGTCAAAGATAAGTTGAGACATATGCAAATCACCTACATGCTTCTTTTCCCGGTAAAACTGAATGTGATATATCAAGCCAAGACAATCTTCTTTACGACACCGGAAGATGCTTGGCACAGGATTGACGAACGGCCGGTTCCGACCCCCGGGACTCAGGGATCACCCAGTGGAAAGGCCCAGAGGGGACGCAGTAACAGGCCCCGGACGCAGAGGCCCAAATGGAGAAACGGAGAGACATCTCAGAGGGTCCTTAGCAGGACGACACCATAGGACACCAGGGGGGCCACGGGCAGGACCCCGAGAGCGTTGGACTCCGAAAGCACTTGGCGGAGGGGCAGGCATCGCAAGAGACTTGCGGGAGATGAAGCAGCTCAACTAAGGTCGGCTGACTGTACGGATCAAGTCATCACCACAGATTCGGAGGGGGAACATCCACTCATGCAGAACATTAACCTTCTTGATAACCTGGGTGTGTCGGACATGATAGCTGGTGCGGAGACGCAAACTGGACACAGAGAGGTGGCCGAATGATGAACAGTGGTGGGCTCGGAGAGTGGTACGGGCAGTAAGCAGAGAAAGGGGCTTTCCCACCTCCCTTTGTGTGTGCAGTTTTTGTTTCTTTTTTGTGCATTTGAGAGTAATTTAATCGAAGGTTTAAAAGTTGGGGTGGGTGGGTGCTCAAAAGACCTCTCCTGATCCAAGCGACAAAGTTGGTCACGTTGACCCGTGGGGGAGTCGATTGGTTGAGGGTTGAGTTGGGGTGGTTAGGATGGATGGGTGAGTTTATTATGGTTTTCTGGAACAAAAAAGGAATGTACCAAGTAGGAATGTATGGGTTGAGGCCACTCGGGGGTGAGGGAGGAGGGTACGGAGCGGGAGGCACAGGGGAAATACAGAAACAGCAAGAATGACAGTTAATCACTCCCCATATTCAGTTCTATCATGGAATGTCAACGGGATTGGGAACAAGGTGAAACGTGGGTTGGTAGCCGCGTATTGTAAAAGGTTGAAACCGGATGTGATCCACTTACAGGAAACACACTTAAAGGGTACGAGATGCATTTTTTTGGGCTGCAGACCATATACAACTCTGGCACACGTGGATTTCTCCACTGGGGCAAGGGGGATCGCTATCTTAATTAAGAAAAATCCACCATTCAGGATAGAACGCACCTGGAGTGACCCTAACGGGACATATGTGGCAGTACCAGGGCTTTGGGACAGGAGACGCATTACATTTATTAGCGTATTTGCGCCTCCAAGGCTACAGAAGCAGACGATGGACAGACTGGCAGCCATTCTTCTTGAAGTAGGTTCCCACACCCACATCATAGGGGGAGACTTTAACAATGTGATGGATCCCACATGGGATCGCACAACAGTCTATCAAGGGGGCCCCAGGGAAACCCCACTTAAACGGTTTGTAGACACACTGACACTTACTGACCTGTGGCGGAAACAGCACACCCCAGACCAAAGCATTCTCCTATTCAGGGGCTCATAAGGCATTCTTGAGAATAGACTAGATATTTACCCTGGCAGGAGAAGTAGGGGAAATACAAAGGATTGAATACTTAGTGAGGGGTCTCTTGGACCATTTGCCCCTATGGTTAACAATAGGTGTGCAGTCACAACACCAAACTAGAGAATGGAAATTGAATTTGTGGGAACTAAACGACCCCCAGGTGACCCAGGAGCTTAGAATAGACACAGAGTTATACTTCCGGGAAAATGTAGGGTCGGTAGATTCCGCCATTATTCTGTGGGAAGCCTACAAAGCAGTCCCAGGGACAAGGCTCAAAATATGATCGCGCATAAGAAACGCAAAGAGACCGTGGAGGTAGAGAAAATGGAAGTGTAGCTCCTACAGACCGAATCGCAGGCCTGCACAAGAGATGATGTCTCCCGGTTAAGAAAGCTGAAACTCTTGCAGCATGAGTATCTCGCGCTAGCCAAAAAAGACGTGCAACATGTGATACAAGCCATGCATAGGAGACTGTATGATGCCAGTGATAAAACTGGTAGATTACTTGCCTGGCGCAGCCGGAAAGAGATGGAAAGCAGATGGTTAGCCCAGTTACAGACGGAAGATGATCAGGTTCACGAGACCCCAGACACGATAGTGCATGCTTCTGCTGGAGATTACGAGGTATTTTATGCAAAACGACCTCTAGCAGGCACCGAACAGATACACACATACTTACAATCTATGCAACTCCCCCGACTAGAGTCCAGTGAAGCACAAGCGATGGAGGCAAAATTGACAAAAGGAGAAATTGTAGACGCCAAAGGCCAGATGAAAACAGGGAAGTCCACGGGTCCTAATGGGCTCCCGCCAGAATTTTTTAAACAGCATGGGGCCCTTTTTAGCACGCATCTACTGCAGACGTATATGGAGGCACGGGAAAGGGGAGCACTTACCGAAGAATTGAGGACTGCTACTATTGTGGGGATACCCAAAGAGGGTCGGCCTTCACAGAAATGCAGTCCGTATAGACCCATTTCCCTCATAAATATGGAGACTGAGATTTTGGCCAGAATACTGGCCAACAGATCATAAAAGGAATAGGGACCAGTCAGGCTTTATGCCTTACAGGTTTACAAGACTCAATCTTAGACTGTTGTAAGTCGATTTAGTTACCGTATATAGGTTTCCCGACTTACGTCCTTATTTAGGCACAATTCGCATTGCCCATATTTAGGCATAGAAAACCTACCCTTATTTAGGCATTATCCATGCTAACCAAATACAGGCATGGCCACCTACATCCGTCCATCCACGTCACAACGAGTTCCTGAAAAACCAGACTCTTAAGCCTTTAGGACTTCCACTTGCTTGGATTATTGATTTCTTCAAGAACTCATTTATTGGAGTGGTGTGGCTCACTGGTTAGAGGCGGCAGACCCGAGAGCAGAGAACGGCCTGGGACCAGGGTTCAATTCCCGACGCGGCAGGGCTGTGGACCAGGGTCAGCGGACTCGATAATTCTCACCTCGGTGCCTACCCTAACCAGGGATCACACTCCGCAACTCTGGGCATTAGCTTGCCGTATCTCCACAACGGCCCCCCACATATGCCGGGGATGCCTGGTTTCACCTTGGAGATACCCAGTAGGGACCATCTCATAGGGAAAGCCTGGACGGGTTCCCTAGCGGTCTATTGCGCAGAGATACTCCTTCGGGAGTCGATTCTAGCGTGTTAGAAACCCGCAATAAATTAAATTATGCATGAACATCTACTCCTTAGGGGTTCATTCATGAAGTTCCCCTGCCCGACTTGTACATCAATACTGGCATTCCTAAACACCTTCAAGGTGTATTAACAAAAGAAAAGGACGACGTAGGGTATGCCTTGGTGCACTCTGAGGGATAGTCTTATCAACTAATATCTTTTTTGTTGCACTTCTACCAGCTACTAGGGCACCGTCCAACCCTAAACTATCCTAATAGGTACTCAAAAAATTAGCTGGGAGTGCAAAGATTTTTTGTAAGAAAGTACAATTATTTAATCACAATTGGCACAACAAAATTAATGATTATCAAGCAACAGTTGATCAAGTATTCTTAATTCATTTCTCTTTATACTTCCAACAGCCGATGCGTTTCGTCCTGGAGATAGGACGTCATCAGGGCTGTGAATATAAACACAAAGTGCATATATATAAGTGACACATTACTTTTCGTGGAAAAAAAACCAAGAAGAATTTATACATTTGTATATTACAACACCTTGTAACCTGGTGCCAATAAGGTAATGATATTGCTAAACATTCCTGTGACATTTATTCGCAAAATAAGAGATTCAGCGGGAGTTTTTGTATACAAAGACATCTATACAATCATTTTGTTGCACATGTTTGACACACCGGGATAGTATAAGCAACCAGTACGAGATTTAACTCTAATGGCACATATGATGCCATGTGGATAATATTCGCTAATAACCAAACCTGAGAGAAAGGTAGAAAAATTAAGACAACAAATAAGTGATTTAGAGAAAGAAATCAAGGATATGAATTTACCAGAGCTAACAGACAAAAATTACTTAATCTTGAAGGATGTCATTAACAGACCTCAATTACAAATCAAAGACAAAAAATTAAGTAAACTAAAAAGGGATGAGCGGGACTATAATGAAGGAAGGATTTTCACGTTTGCCCGAGGTTACAATGAGGTGGCCAGACCCAAAACTAAATCAAATCAGGCATCTGGGACAGCTCAATCAGGTGATTTGAGCACATCCACAAATTACAGTAGTTCTAGTATTTCCTCTATCGATGACACTGCAGCTGGGGCAGTAGGAGGCACCCCCAAAACTAATTCGTCTTTTTGCGACAAGTTAAAAATGATAAAGAAAGGTCGGAGAAAGTTTACAGGAGCATCAGGAGGGGGAGGAGGAAATCCCGCAAATACCAGGAAGGGTACCAGAAGTCAAAACAGACCCAAGAATTAGATCAAGACCAGACTACTAGGGGAGAACTAGAAGTCATCAATTTGTCAGATAGACATTTGAATGAATATGAAGTATTTGTATTAAGAAAAGGCTTGAAGTACTGTCCTGTCAATAACTGTGATTATACTAATCTTGAAATTGACTTGTTCAAGGTTTGTAGAAATTTAAAACTTAAAAGTTTCTTTTCACTTTTGGATGCAAATGTACAGAGAAAAATACTAAATAAAAACTCAGAAATGACAACAGCGGAATTACAGAATATTTATTTATTGATGGCCTTATCAGCGGAATTGGATTTGAACTTGGATGATGTAGCTAGTCTTTGTAATATAGAAACAGACTATCATTGTACGAGTGGGTTACGCTGTAAATCCAAGTTTATCCCCCATGGTAGCCAGTTTGCAGCTATAGATCTATTTATGGAAAGAACTCTAGAGGAGTTTCATAGATTACAACACAAACCGTTTCAAAAAGGTAATAACAAAGATAATCTGTTCCAGTTGGAAAGAACAGCCCTATCAGACCTTAAACAAGATACATCAATCATAATTAGGGAAGCCGATAAGGGTGGAAATATTGTTGTTATGAATAAATCAAACTATGTATCTGAAATACGTAATCAATTGAGTGATATTTATTGTTACGAAAAAATAAGAGGTAATCCGATGAAAGAGGTCACAAAGAATATATCAGAACACCTTTATGTTTGGAAGGAAGAGGGTTTGATAGATGCGTTAGAGAATAGGTATTTGAATGTTGTTCACCCCACCTTTCCATTTCTATACACATTACCTAAAATTCATAAATGCAGGGAGAATCTCCCGGGAAGACCGATAGTCTCCAGCATTGGCAGTGCCACTGAACATCTTTCAGAATTCGTAGATGTTTTTTTAAAACCTTTGGTGGTTAATTTACCCTCTTATGTGAGGGACACAACCAATATTCTGAACAAATTAAATGATTTCAAGTGGGAAGATGGTATGATTTTGGCCACGTTAGACGTGGTTGGCCTATACACTTGCATTCATACAGACAAAGGAATAGAAGTGTTGGAACATTTTCTTAGCAGCAGAAGTGCAAGTTTAAGGCCCACTCTAGAATGCTTGTAGAAATGAGTCGACTAATTTTGAACAATAGCTATTTTCTATTTGAAGATTAATGGTTTCATCAAATCAGGGGCACTGCGATGGGTTCCAGGTTTGCTCCCTCGTATGCCAACCTATTTATGGGTTGGTATGAGAGGGAGCATGCCTGGAGCCGTAGAGCGAGTGAATGGATGGATCTGGTGGTATTTTGGGCCAGATTCATCGATGACATTTTATTAATATGGAGAGGCACTTCCGAGGAACTGGAAGACTATTTGAATTAACTTAATGATAATGATTTCAATGTAAGACTGACGATGAACCAGAGCCCATCTAGCATAGAATACTTGGACGTGACACTAATGGTAGAAGGAGACAACATAAAAAGTAAATTGTTCAGAAAAGAGACTGCCACCAACTCTATCCTAAGGGCAGACAGTTTTCACCCTGAAGCTGTTATCTCAGGTATACCTTATGGAGAAATGGTTCGGGTGAGAAGGAATTGTAGTCGTGAGGAAGATTACACTAGGGAACTGAATAAACTGCAAGAAAGACTGGGCAGGAGAGGTTATGCCAATAAGGATTTAACACGGGCCAGAGATAAGGTGTCAAAAATTAATAGAGAAATCACTTTAATTCCTAACAGGAAACAAGTGATTAAACGGAGACCTGCTTTTGTAACTACATACTGTATACAAAAAGACAAAATTAGGCAAGCCCTAGGCAGAAATTGGGCATTACTTAAAGGTGTGCCAGGTTTGGCGACTGAGTTAGACGACAAACCACGATTAATTTTCAAAAAATGCCCAACAATTAGGGACAAGATTTCGACTAATTATATTTGTCCGATGATCTCTAGGACACTCCATAACTTAGAATGAGAGAGGTAGTAATTTCTTTCCGGGTCTCGATCTGTAACACCCCGCAAGGGGAGTCAAAAACACTGGAGCTGGATTGTCTGTGAGGAGGATGACAGCGTCTGGTCAGTGGGTCAGTCGGGGACTCGACTTCCTTCCGAAGTTGCCGTGGCGAACTGCGTCGTGCAAGTATGCAGCCGAGCTGTACCGTACCGTGGTTTGTCATGGCAAGTGAAGGTATATTTATACCATGAAGGTACTAAAAAAATGAGCTGGGAGTGCAAAGAATTTTTGTAAGAAAGTACAATTATTTAATCACAATTGGCACAACAAAATTAATGATTATCAAGCAACAGTTGATCAAGAAAAATAGTTTGTGTATTCTTAATTCATTTCTCTTTATACTTCCAACAGCCGTCGCGTTTCGTCCTGGAGATAGGACGTCATCAGGGCTGTGAATATAAACACAAAGTGCATATATATAAGTGACACATTACTTTTCGTGAAAAAAAAAACCAAGAAGAATTTATACATTTGTATATTACAACACCTTGTAACCTGGTGCCAATAAGGTAATGATATTGCTAAACATTCCTGTGACATTTTTTCGCAAAATAAGAGATTCAGCTGGAGTTTTTGTATACAAAGACATCTATACAATCATTTTGTTGCACATGTTTGACACACCGGGATAGTATAGGCAACCAGTACGAGATTTAACTCTAATGGCACATTTGATGTCATGTGGATAATATTCGCTAATAACCAAACCTGTGCGCTCACCTTGAAAAATTATTGTTATTTCAATGCTTTCAAATCTGCAAAGTTTCAATGCCTTAAATGTAGGATGCTCCCAAGGTCAATCATACATCTTCATCAATCTAAAAGTATAATACAATTTTTTAGTTATTCAAAAAAAAGGGGTTCAATCAATTGGAGTCTGCCATATTCCTGACTCCTAATACCTATAAAAGCATATTATTTCAGAGAGAGTGCTGAATTTGTGAGACCCCTACATTCTCCAATTTCTGTTATTCTATTCCTAAACATCTATGTAGACACATATATACCATGACCAGTTTATTATAATTACTTACAATACATCACTGTTTCTAAATTCTATATCCACAATAATAGATATACCTGTGAGCCAATAAGCTGATATTGTCCACATCGGATCTTCCCCTTCGTTCAACTTTTCTATTCTTCAAGTATACTTCTCCAGTTATTTCACCTATTGTGGTATAAACAGTACACAATGTAGACTCATCGTTTATTTAAACATGATGAGTCTAATGCCTTAAGTTCTCCTGCTATATACAAATATAACGTTAATAGTCACTCACCCAAGTATCTAGACAAAGCATATCTTGGAAATTCCTGTTTCTGACCTAAATTCTTTACTGCAAGAGTCATAGTCTACAGCGATGGAAAAAGGACAAGCACGCCACACTATTAATAAACTCCAGCTTCACTCAGTCTAGTTAATCCGTTCCTCGTTTGTTATCCACTCACCGATGCAACAGAAGCCTCATTTCTCTCCAATCGCCCGGGTATGATAAATCCCGATAGCAATCCTTCCACGAATTCTACACAATATAAGGAGCCCCGTATCCAATCACGGCCCGCTCAAATTCCCGGGTAAAATTTAATGAGATGCATCTGTGTGCTCAGACCTGTTTCCATTAAGGTCCGACAGCGCTATTACATCCGGTCTGATTCTAGGGACATCCGCTTACGCATGCAACTATCATGTTATTCTCAGTGCTGTTTTCAATTTGGTCCGACTTGTGATTAACATCCGGGATACGCCCATGTATTTCTGGTTTTGTATCAAAGATCGCGTCAATTTTACACATGCGATTTTGTGAACAGCGACGTCATTCGCTGTTCTCATATGTAAGCCCCAAGCTAATAGGGCCCTGATCCCACCACCATTAATATTTATCTTTCTCTGTTCCGAAAGGTAAACAAAGACGTGAGGTTACCGAATCATACAATTAGTATTGTTGATAACGCGTGTTATGCTTATCGGATTACAATGAATTGCGTTTCATGACAATTCGGTAATAATTCGGATTTTAGCGGATCCCAAAAGCCAGTGATACCTCATCGATGTACATGCTTTGTATATAAACCGGTTGCCTAATAATTATCCCAGTATGTGTACAGAGTATTATACATATTAGCTATACATTATGAAAATCTATCACCAGTATTACGTTTAACCACATTGATGTAAAAGTAACATTTTAGGTAATGGTTCGGATTTTAGCGGGTCCAGAAATTAGTGATACCTCATCAATATGCATATTATGTATATAGAACCGCTTGCCCAATATTTACCTCAATATGTGTACGGAGTGTTATACATATTAGCTATACATTATGGAAAATCTTTCAACAGTATTCACATTGTAACTTAAATCATTTACATGCTCTATTTAGGTATAATGCAGAATCTTAACAAATAACCAGTTTTTGACCTTAGTGTTACATTCTAAGTCGTACATTATGCCAAAAAATTATGTAACTCCGAGTCAATATGGAGACCATGTTTCATAGTCTGACATTTGAATATCCATCGTGCTTCTGACTGTCGAATTTGTAACTCCCAGTTCCCACCTCTGACATGTTGTACTATCTTCTGAATCCCATGAAATTTGAAGTTTTTATTGGAACTATGTTCCTTCTCCATATGTACATATAGTGGGGATTTTACGTCACCATTTATTATTGCCCGCCTATGTTCCTGTATCCCAGTTTTCAGAGGCCTCTTAGTACTCCCTATGTATACTTTCGACAACTACATATAATGGCATAAATAACCCCCGTACTATTGCAATTTATAAATTCATTAATCTAATATTGTCTGTTACTATTGTACTTGAAGGTTTTGGTTTTGTTCATGCCATGTGCACATATTATGCACGAACCACAAACATAATAGCCCAAATAGACAATAGCTAAACAGCACCTACTTCATACCTTGTACTACACTTAGGTTAGATACACTGGGGTAGAACTATCAAGAAGCACCAGATGAGTATTTATATTTTGGCCTGTGTTATTTATGTATGTATTTTTATGAATATATGTCATAGCTACAAACCATGCTATTGCAGTATTATTTTATCGTACTGCTAACACTGTACATATTATACTTTTTGTAGCACCTCATATCTCTTGCACGAGAAATAAGACTCTACAATAAACCCTTTTTATCAAAACGCCATCTCTATCTATTTCTGTGTAACTCTGTAGTAATGAAGCATGCACAATTGACTGAGTGAAACTGTTACCTTTTGTTCCACGATTCTGAGAATGTTCCGATTCTAAGGGAAACAAAGACGTCATGTTTATGCAGTTGTCAGAAACGAATCCCTTCTTGTTTATTCGAGAAGTTTCTAGTGACCTCTGAGTTAGTTGGCACACACAAGTTATTAAGTTTAATGTACTCGATAGAGACATACTGACCTCAGTCCTATGTTAAGATTATAGTGTATATTATTCCAATGCGCAGAGCCTATCAGGGATATAGGAACTACACTACATGGCGCCCAACGGTTTGCTAAGGCACTAATTTAACGCTAGATACTGAAGTAACTCAGTCGTGCTTTTCTGAGAGACCCCTACTCATAAAACTCCATAAGAAGTTTGGTGTAGGTAAGGATAGTATCCACCATAGCTGAGAAGGACGAAAATCCTATGTATTAGCTTTTTGGTTTGTTCAACTTTGAAGGATACAGTGTTCCAAAATATTGTGCACCTTATCTTTGGTCCCTTAATTTAATTTAATTTAATTTAATTTGCTCTGCATTTTTCATTAAACCATGTCTAATAACGGCAATTATTTATTTATTTATTTATTTATTCAATTTGTACAGCGCAAACAAATGCCCGTGGGCGTCTCGGCGCTAGATACTGTGCGTGAAGTTCGCAGAGCTAAGTCGGCTGCTAGTCTTGAGCGAACAGCCAGGTCTTTATTTTTTTTCGAAATTGGATCAAGGACGGACTTTCTCTGATGGTTAGTGGTAGAGAATTCCAAAGTCTAAGGGCAGCTACCGAGAAGCGTTTGTCGCCTCAAGTGACTGTTTTAGTTCGTGGTATCAGCAGGAGTTTCTGGTTGTTGGAACGGAGCGATCTTGTGGATGAGTGAAATCTTAAGTGGGATTTAAGAAAATGTGGGCCGTGGTTTTGCAGTGCTTTGTAAACAATGCAAAGCGTTTTGAATTTAATCCTATTTCGGATCTTGAGCCAGTGGAGGTCCTTTATGGTCTCGGATATAGGCATGAATTTCGGTGTTCCTGATAGAAGACAGGCTGCAGCGTTTTGGATCGCCTGCATTTTGTTGGTCACTCTGGCTTGGGTATTGATGAATAGGCCATTACAGTAGTCGAGTGAGGACAACACTAAGGTGCTTACCAGTGTCTTAGCGGCTACAGTTGGTAGGAACAGCATAATTTTCTTGATCAGCCTGAGTTTGTGGTGGGCAGTGGCAGCTATTTTGTTTGCATGGGCCATAAAATTTAAGTTTTCGTCGATAATTACTCCAAGATTTCTGACAGTGGGGACTGGAGTGGGGGGTGTTCCGTACGTGGCGGGCCATCAGGTGGTCGACCAGCTGGGTGAGAGATGTCCAAAAATGACTACCTCCTTTTTTTCGGAATTTAATTTTAGGCAATTGGAAGCCATCCAGTCTCCAATCGCTCGCATGCCCCCTTGGAAGTTTTCTGCTACCTTTTCTCCATCCCCATTGATGGCCA
Organism: Lissotriton vulgaris; assembly: GCF_964263255.1. NCBI lineage: Eukaryota > Metazoa > Chordata > Amphibia > Caudata > Salamandridae > Lissotriton > Lissotriton vulgaris. The sequence goes on along the minus strand of NW_028254425.1, from coordinate 429,132 downwards.
ACACAAGCTGCGTGTCATCAGCATATGAGGTTAGGCTCATCCCATGGGCCTTGATGACGGCGGCCAGGTCCGACACATAGATATTAAATAGTGTCGGACTTAGGGATTAGCCTTGTGGAACCCCAATTGGCAATGACAGCTTGTCTGATTGGAAGTGCCCCAATGTGACCACCTGTGTTCTTCCGGCCAAGAAGGAGGATAGCAAGTTCTTTACCAAGATCTTGTGGTCGACCATGTGGAAGGCTGCGGATAGGTCGAGCATTATCAGTATCGCTGTACCTCCCTGGTCTCGGATCACTCTTATATCCTCTGTTGCTTTGTTTAAGGCAGTCTCTGTTCCGTGGTATTTACGAAAGCCAAATTGGGTGCTGTCCAGTAATTGGTGATTCTCTATGAACTCTGAAAGCTGTGTATTCATTGCCTTCTCCACCACTTTGGCTAAAAATGGTAGGCTGGCTATAGGACAGTAGTTTTTTAGTTGTTCCTTGTCCAGGTTGGCTTTCTTCAGGAGTGGTTTAACCAGGGTATTCTTCAGTGAGTCCGGGTATATCCCAGTACTGAACATTGTATTGCATATTGAAGCTATTTCGGGGGAGATACAGTCCATAACCGGACGGATGACTTTAAGCGGACAGGGGTCTAATGCTGATTCTGATTTAATGGTGGCAATTATGTCCTTAATTTGTGGTTCTGTTGGATCTGTGAACTGGGGCAGTTCGGTGTCTAGAGTCTTACTATTAGGCTCATGTGAAATGATTACCGATTTAGCAGAAAATGCTTGGTATATATCGTTCACTTTAATGAAAAAGAAATTGGCCAATGAATCACAGAAGACTTGAGATAGAGGCGGAGATAAGTCCGGCGTGTTTCCCGCTAAAGTCTTAGTAATTTCGTATAGTTTTTTACAGGAGTTGTTGGCGTTGTCAATCTGTTCTGTGAAAAACTTTTTCTTGGTTTCGACAATGAGGGCTTTATACTGCCCAAGTGCTTCCTTGTAGCTAGCCTTACTGTCTGAGCTGTAGGATCTGTGCCAATGCCTCTCCCTGTTTCTGCATTGTTGTTTCTTTAAACGCAGTTCCTCTGTGAACCACGGAGCCGAGGGCGTTGTTCTGTTTCTTGAAGGTTGCTTGGTTGGGGCTAGGGAGTCGGTAGCGGTGCCCAGCCACTCCTGGAATTGACGTGTGGCAGTGTTGGAGTCAGTGGACATACAGGGACGGGTCCTTTCCAGTAGTGCGGCTAATTCTGTCTGATCAATGTCTTTCCACACCTTGAAAGTTTCAAGTTTCCTTGTGGGTTCTCGTCTTGTTCTGTTAATTTTGACTGGGATTTTTATCAGAATAGCGTAGTAATCGGTCCAAGGCATAGGTAAGGTATCTGTTACTTTTAGGCCTTCCATGTTTGAGAAGATACTGTCTAGTGTGTGGCCAGCCTTGTGGGTGGGGGAGGTGACCAATTGCCTGAGGCTCAGGATGTCCATATCTGATATCAAGGTACGTGTGTCATTGTCAAACGTATTCTCACGATGGAAGTTCATATCGCCCATAACTGTGAATGAGTCTTCCAGTGCCAAGGCTTCTAGTATGGAGCCTAAGTTATCTAGAAAACCGGTACGTGCGCCTGGGGGTCGATATAAAAGCATTCCTTTGAAATGAAACGACGGGGTGAGTTTAAGATTAAATTGAAGGGTTTCACAGGAGGCGGAAGGATATTTGATATTCTCACACTTACGTGATCGCGAGCTATGATGGCTAGTCCCCCTCCACGTTGCCCTACTCTATCTAGGCGATAGGCTTTTTAGGCTGGGGGAGTAGCGACTGCCATATCTGGATCGGATGCCTCATCCATCCATGTCTCTGTTAGAAAGAGACAGTCTAAATTGTGGTCCAGAATAAGGTCAGATGCTTCCTGCTGGTGCTTTACCAGAGAGCGTGCATTGATGAGTGCAGCTGAGAATTCTGTGGGCTTAGCAGCTATGGTGGTGATCGTCTTGATTTTTTCATTACCTATATGTAGATTGATATTACAGTGAGGACAAATGAGTTTAGAGGCCTCCAGGACTGAGTACGGGCAGTGTTGTACACAGTGTGTATTGGCTATCGTACGCAATTTCATCAAGGTGGATTTGGGGTAGGCTAGTAGTCCCTGTCGTGGACTTTGGGTAGGGGTTATGGCCCTTGGCGCGGTCTCGGCACGGACGGGCACAGACGGGCTTGCCTTAGGCACGTCCGTTGCGCTCGCCCGCTGCGCGTTCTGAACAGGCACATTTTTATGAGGCGTGGAAGGCGTCGGTAAGGGCGTGGCCTCGGAAGGGGGCGTGGCCGTGGTTCACGCCGGTGATGGCGGAACTAACTTTTGCTGTGGTCGTTTACCGTGTCAGCGCTATGATCCGCTGCACGGTGATGCAAGTAGAGGAGTGCGGGTAAGAGAAGAACTCTTGTGGTATTAAAAACACAATAACAATGGTGACACTCAATATTTAAAAGTTTAGCAAGCTCCCGGCTTCCGCCTCAGGAGACACACAGTTCTGCGGTCGCTCGTAGTCAGCGGCGCATTAAGTAGGGAAAGCGATGGGCGTGGCCTCGGAAGGGGGCGTGGCCGTGGTTCACGCCGGTGATGGCGGAACTAACTTTTGCTGTGGTCGTTTTCCGTGTCAGCGCTATGATCCGCTGCACGGTGATGCGAGGAGAGGAGTGCGGGTAAGAGAAGAACTCTTGTGGTATTAAAAACACAATAACAATGGTGACACTCAATATTTAAAAGTTTAGCAAGCTCCCGGCTTCCGCCTCAGAAGACACACAGTTCTGCACCGAAACCGGTGGAGCTGTACCCGACGATGTCGCTGTAATTTTTGATCATACAGGTTTTAATGAAACAGATGACAATGCTATAATAATTCCTCTTCATTTAATGAGGGACATCACTCTAAAACTTATAAGACATGGTCTAACACCAAAATGTGGTAGAGCAGTTTTTGTAACAGAGGCACATGAACATCACCAGACAGAGGTATTTTACTTATGGATACTATTCCCTGAATCACATCCAGTAACTAAAAAGTTTCACTTCTACAAAGAAGATGATCCACCAGAGGAATATATTCCTTTCGAGGATATTGAAATTCCACTCACATACCAGGAGGATGAGCTCTGGTTTAAAGGCGCCCTAAAACATTTAAGTCACATTACCAGGTTTGGTCCACTAGGTAGACCAGGAGCAACATGGTCGATTTTGTCCGGTTACACATCTGACCCTTATATTGAATCAATGTCGGACAAGGACTTACTTAGTAACATACAAAAAATTATTTGAATTACACAGTTAAACCACAACTGTCTGAGAGTTCTGAAAAAAGACTCTATTAAACCCAATCCTACCTCTTCTAAAAAGAAGTGGGAAAATAATAGTAAACAATGTTCAAAAGCGAAACGTTCTCATTCCCGAGGTAGGTCTCCTCAAAAGGAGCCCTCTGAAAGGAGGTATAACCTCAGGAATAGGGATAATTTGAGAAACGCTGACAGGTATCAAGATACTGATACATGTTCCTCTTGTACCTTTGAAATATCGTCACAAATATCCGAATAAAGAGGACGGTCAGATCAAAAAGAGGAACGCGTGAAGTCCAAAGACGATCAACACGTTCAGAAAAACAAACCAAAACCTCAATTCTCCAAGAAGAAGGCATCAGGTCTGAAGATCAGACATGCCGAGAATATTGAGAACACAACTCAAGAACGGAGAATGGGCTCAGACAATGTTGAACAGTGCAGCAGAAGTAACAATAGCTCACCAGAACCCGAAGGGACTTCTGGAGACAGTGGACATGAATGAGGACAATCAAGTTGAGACTGCAGACACCAGGATTAGTTCTCCACATAGGTTATATGAAATAACACTCCGGATGGGGGGAGACATACCAAGAAAAGTGAAAGCACTCTTTTGGGAGAGACTTTCAAAGGGTTATGATATACTTCTAGCAGAACAGGACTGGCCACCAGAATTTGTCAGGGAGTGGCCACATGGCGAAGTCATCATTATGCCAGCCTTCTCCAACCATATTCCAGTACATTTAAAATATACTTATGCCAGGAAATGGGCAGTTGCCCAAGCCCCAGCATTATACAAAAATCATGTTGGATGGAATGAGGACTCACCTCACCATAAAATCCAGTTAAAAAATCAACCAACTGAACAAAGGCAGTATCCAATTAAGCAAGAAGCTAAAAAACAGGGCAGGGAGATCTTAGATCAACTTGAATATCAAGGGGTGATTGAAAACATGCACCTCATCAATGAACAAACCTTCGTTTCCTGTTTCCAAACCAGATAATACAAATCGTCTAGTTTTGGATTACAGATACCTAAACTCTTGTTGTAAAACATTTGCTGTGCAAAATGCACATAAGACAGCATTAATGAATAATATTGCGCGTAAAAAATATAAAACCACTTTAGATATTTCTAACAGTTTCATTTGTCAAAACATTCCACCTCATAGCAGGTATTTGACAGCTTTCTCAAAAATGGGGACCCAGATCACTTCTGTCGACTCCCGCAAGGGTTCAAGAATAGCCCGGGGGTATTTTCAGCAAGGGTAACAGAGTTACTACAAATTTATGATGGCGAGGCATTGTCATATGTCAATGATATCTATCTGACAGACTTTGACCTGCACAGGCACTTGAACAGGGTAAACACCATTATACTGGGCTTTGCCTCTGAGGGTTATAAATTCAATTAAAAAAATCAAGAATTGTCCATCTCAACGTCCTTTTTCTAGGATATGAACTATCAAGTGAAGGCAAAAGCATGGCAGCCAACTTTTTAGAAAAGTTTGCGCTGCTCCAGCCTCCAAAAATTCTGAAAAACTTACAGCCGGTTCTAGGTTTCCTGGATTTTGTAAGAACATACATTCTAAACTACGCAGATAGGGTTAAACCTTTCTACGAATTAATCAAACCTGATTTCAAAATCATTAATTGGACATAAGAACGCACAGAGATCTTGTGTTCGCTTCAAGCTGACATGTTAGCAACAAAACACAAACATTCGTAAATGTATGCGACTTAGTGATCCAAATCATTCCGGGTCAATGCGGATTCACCTACTTAACTTTTAAAGAAGGTGAAAAAGTACCAATTGTGTACAAATCACATTTGTACACAAAAGCAGAAATGAAATTTATATAAACAGAAAAAATTTTGACAGCAGTTCAAACCTATGTAGCAAAAGAGAGAGCCCTAGTGCGGTTAATTCTCTTGCTGCAACTGACGTTGAAAATGTTTTTTAACCTTATTTGAAAACGCAAGCATTCCTGCAATACGAACATGAATGTGCTCTGCCTACTGAAATTCTCCCTCTTGATCAGTATGAATTTATAATTTATACTGACGGATCGGCACAACTCACTACGGAGGGTAAGCAAGCTTATAGTGCAGCATGCGCAATCGTTAAAGGTCGTATGCGCGATGGCAAATTCGGACCTATGGTCACAAAAACGCAATCTCTAGGAGTTTGGACAGCTCAGCTAGCTGAACTTCAAGCATTCATAATGGCACTTGAAATACGGATCGCAAACTCCCTACACTCATAGTGTGCAATTCTTTTTACTGTGTTCAGTCTTATAATGAATATCTACAGAATTGGCTTCAAAATGGTGTTCAAGATGCAAAAGGTGGCACAATTAAGCATAAAGCGCTTTGGGAACAAGTAGTTCAGTTGCGAAACAGACTACCAAACACTCACGTGGTACACACATTGAGTCATCAACGTGATGGCGTTTAGGTTGAAGGGAATTCATTGGCTGACGAAGGCGCGAAGGGGGCTGTGCAAACAGCTTCTGTAGCTGCAATCATTTGTTCAAAAACACAAATAGACAGTGAACACAAATAGACAGTGAAATAATACTGGTTGTCAATGCTTCCAGCAATGGCAGCAGTGCAGCATTATCTAAAAAGTTTCCACTCAAATACTCATATATAATAGACACAAACAATGTTCCGTTTGCTCGAATCCCTGGAGTGGGGGATAGGGTAATTCCAAACATGGAACACAGACTAGGACTAATCCTAGCAGCACCTGAAGGTCTCGCCTCTGCTCATGCAGATGTTTACGCCACAGTATCGCTAGTAAAACAGAGATACTGGTGGCCAGGCATTAGGAAACAGACCAGAAACTATGTTTTGGACTGTGAAATATGCCAGAAGAAGAAAGTCTCTACAGTGAAACGTCCTGCGCAAATGCCCCTGTTCATTTCAGATAAACCATTAGCTTGTGTTTACTTGGACCACTGCAGTCCCTTGCAAAGGGATGGTAACTATAAATATATCATGGTCGCAGTGGATTCGTGCTCAAGGTTCCTATGGATGTGGCCTCAACGCTCGGCTGATGCTCAAACGGTTATAAAAGGTTTGCGAGTCTTTATCGGCACATATGCAATAGGCACACTACCCTCTGACCAGGGCCCTGCGTTTAGCTCTCGAGCTTACAAAGAAGCCATGGCCAGTTTGGGCGTAGCATTACAGTATTCTTCTCCATTCCATCCTGAGGGAAATTCTGTTGTGGAAAGAAAAAACTGGGACATAAAGCAGTCTATAACAGCTAGGGTATTAGGTTCGAGTGATGGGTGGGTCAAACATCTTTATGGGGTCCAATGTGGATTACACAATTTGCCAAGAAGTTCTCTAGGGGGTGTCACTCCATATGAGGTCCTATTTGGGACTAGAATGTTGGTACTGGACCTTGATTGTCACGGAATAGTGGTGGAAAATAAGAAATTTGATATCAAAGATCGTTTGGCTGTTTTACAGGATTTAAATGAACTAATATCGAAACAAAGCAACGTGTTCCTGAAGCCAACCACCACTGGGGAAAAAGCAACCGTCCCAGCAAAGCCCTTCTGGATCCCATAGCTTGGGGATCTAGTCAGAGAAAAGATTGTGGACAAGAAGGAATTTGGGCCTTCTTACAGACAACCAGTACCTGTCCTAGCAATCCACGGATCAAGAACAGTACTTTTGCCGCCCCTTGCTGGTAAAAAGGAGAACAGATTTGTGTCCATCGACCTGATCAAACCACACTATGTGGCTGATACTAAGCAGTAGGTCAAGTGTACTCCGCCAATGTAGCAGACACACTCTTCTAGCTACAATCCAAGAGGTTCAAACTGAGAGACTCATCAACTTTGAAGATTCTACAGTGAGAAATGAAGGACTATGCAACAATCTATGGAACTTGTTCCTCTTGAAACCCAAATAACAGTTTGTCCTGATACACCTGTCTGGAACGATGTAACAAGTGATCAACTGGTTCCAGCGATTTCAACGAATCCTGATGCAATTCCAACCATTGAAAGAACAGCCTCTTGCTATTTCATTAACTTTGATACGTTTTCTGAGGATCCCCGGCACAAAGAACATTCAAAGAACAAGCAACAAACTTTTTTCATCACCTGGGAAAGACTTATCTGGTTTCAGCATGGATTGAACTATGGATTGTTTTGGGAATATTCTTCTTTATACTTTGGTTAGCTCTGGTAATAACTCTGGGTATGCTGATAAATGGAAGATATATTCAAATGGACACAGCAAGTCAAAGAGTGAACTTACTTCTCAAGCCACACAAATCATCCCATCGTGAAGCAAGAGACTTGTCAGCAGTGAACATGACAGACGTTCCTATACCAGATGGTATAGCTTGGGACAGAACTGAATATGACATTTTTGGCCCGTCCGAACTGTTGAAGATTCCACACTTATTTAAGATTTCATTAAGTGACTTTATTACCTCTAGTACCTTTTCTGATAATTGGGACTTCGAGACTGTTAATAACATGATGTATGATCTAGAAATGTATTCAGTATTCACAAATCTATTGAATATTTAGAGGGATCATCAAATTATGAACAAATGTATAGTTATAACCATTATGGTCATCATTTCTTACATAAAACTGCAACATCTAGAAATGTATTTATGTATAACCAACGGGAACATTGTCCTACACCTCCAAAGGGTAGCGCAAAAACTTTTTCAAAGAAATGTCCATATTTTTCAGGGTTCAACTTGTCAAATCCAGAAACGTTTTACTTTAAAAATGTGAACAAGACAGGAACGAAAAGTATGTTAACCAATACAAAACAGATTTATTCTGTAGTCTTTATTGCCCAACTGTCTAGACAGGGTTTCGACTTTTGGAATGACAACATTGACATAAAATCTGCCTGGGGTACAAGAGATTGGCAAGTGCAGGGGGTAGAAGCTTTGTTTAGAGCCTGTATCATCCCTGAGCCAATTATGTTTTTGAATGACACTTTCCAACAAACGTCTTGCCTTGGGATAACCAAGATTAAAGACATGAACACTCTGTCCGTACCTGAACCTGCAAGTAATAGCACTACAAAGGGGAAGGTCGACATACACACTATTTTGCATCACAACAGATCAGATCTAGATTGGAACAAATGGTTATTCTGGCCCACAGACACAAACAACTGTCACGATTGGTTCCTGAATAAAACACAGCGGTTCATTATCAATAGGCCAGATTCAAAATATGTTCAAAGACAGCATCCAGGTGTGGTAACAACATACGGTGTAGGGAAACTTTGCCTTGATTGACTGCACAAAGCTACACTGGAGGATGTAAAACAACACTTATCTTTACTTAAAGAAGGTGCAGACCTTAGGGAATTCTTCCTAGGACCAAGAAAACCGCGTCAAAAATGTTTCATATATGCCGGTCTGAACGCTGCTTATAATGAAATATGGAAGATTACCCAAGCAGAGACTGCAGAACAAATACGAGAAATTGATCGTATTAATTTAGAGAAATCTCTCTCTGTAGTAGACAATGGGTTAACGACTCTGTCGTCCAGGATATATTCATTGGAGAGCATTGTGTCTTCTGCCATGGACATCATGGAACAAGACTTGGTCATGTTGCAACATGGTCAGTCTCAATTACGTTCTATCATTCTATTAGGCTGGACGCTACAAAACTTGCCTGCAGGCTATGAGGCTATGAGCCTTGGCGTTTAATCAACACTACGTCACTGTTTTCAGAATTCAATCTCACTGATAAACAGCTCAAACTGGCACAAAGGGGAGCAGACTATATGGTGCTGAGCATTGAAAAACTGGAAAAATTACCATTCACAGTAGCAGAAAAAACAGCTACTGAGTGGCTCATACATGGTAAAATTACTTTGCCTGTTACAATTTTTCATTTTCAGTATTGCCTAAAACATATACCAGGAGGCAGAAATGAAAGGTTGGGTAAAGAATACATCAAGACATCCTGGGATTTACCGTACACACACAGATGTTGGAGTGGGGGGCGGGAGGTGTTTCTTAACGGTACTAACTGTGAAAATGCACTAAGTGGTTCTCTCCTTTGCCAGGGTATTAAGTTACACGGGGCCTGTGATGGTTCCACTACAAACTTATCCTGTCACCTACAAGGATCACCAGCTGCAGTGATTAATCCAATTTTTGGACAACTTTCAAATGGAAGTTACCTCATGTTGAATGATCACAGCTGCTGTGGAATGTTGCCAGGTATCCCATATCTAGTAACGGTTACATCCAGGGTCACTTTCTGTATGCAAGTCTTGTTTCCACAAATACAGTCAGGGAGTCACCTCTATGGCCTTCACTGAACATCTCTTCTATACGAGTTGATACTCTAAGCAGAATGAAAGCCATTATTTTGCAACAAACAGTGCCACTGACCTCAGCCAAAGAAACCTATGATCTACAAGTCGCAAGTACTTCTGCCGAGATGCATGCCCTTTTGAATACAAACTGCCCTATACATTTCTCAGAAATGTTGGAACGTATCTTAAATATGTCTGATACGAGCGGTATTGTACATGTATTTAAGAACGAGTGTTCAGGACTGTTAGCACCTTTTCAAGCAGTCCTCGGAATTATTCCAAACTTTGTTCACTCTGTGTTTGGCGGACTGCCACTCCTTTTAGCACTCGTTGCAGGGATCGTGGTTTTATTCCTACTGCTAAGATATGGCAAGCCAACTCACCAGCGTTACTACATGCACCATAGAGAGAGCTCTACTGGAGATGAAGTGTTGTCAGCGCATTGTCCAAATTTTGGGTTTACCTTGTCCACTAGAATTAAATACCAAATGGTTTCTGTCACTCAGACCAATCTGGCAAGTTTGTATTTTACCTGTTGTTGATCCCCAGTTGTAGGGAACGCTAAGACAAGAGATGGGGTAGTGATTGTTTTAATTTTGCAGGTTGATTAGCGACAGTCTAAATCGTGTGGGAACCCTGAAAGAAAGGGACAGGGGTACTTTGGAATAGGGAACAGAGAACAAGGGGGAGGGGTTCTTGATGACAGTCCAGTCTCTACATCGCAGGGTGGGCTTGGTCAGAGCTCCTCCCACCAGGTACGAAGGGTTGGTCGTTCGTCTCCTTTTCTTGTTGGGCAGGACGTCCAGGTTGAGGAGGTCTGTTCCGGGTCATATCCTCAAGGAACAACAAAAACAATACCTAGGTCAGTAACTGGGGTTTGTTTCAATCTATACCATCACCGACACCCCAAACACGAGTGTGTGTATAAAAGAAAGGGGAGGTAGGTGCTCGGGCTAAGAATGGGGAAGCGGAGCAAAAAGGGGGAAAAGGTGTAGTCGGGTGCTATTTACACTCCGGACCTCCACCACCCCATAGCGAGGTAGCTAAGGAATGGTACTTGCCTAAGGCCACGACCCTCCTGGGCAGTGGCTGTTGGAACCTTGCCGCCCTCCTCCTCTTGCTCGGGTCGGCCTGACTCGTGCACGTTGCCACCTGGCGGTTCTCTTGTAGGGCTCTCGCTCCTCTCAGCGTCTTCCTGCTGGTCCGGTCTCCTGCTGCTTTCACTGGGTCCGCGGTCCTCCGAGTCAGCACAGAACGCCACCCTGTGCTCTGCGGCCGCCTTTTGTTTCTCCACTTGCAGGGTCGACGCGGCTCCTTCCGGAAAGACTAGACCGCCTATTTCGTCTTCCGGCGGTCTAGTCACGAGCGCAGGACTACACTGTTCTAAGCTACCTGCTTTGCGGTGAAGAATGAGTGCTAGATATCTGTCTAACACTCCCATCAGTCATGCCTACCGATATCGATTCTCTGCTGGACCAAGTAATGGCCCATGCTCTGTGTTGTCCCCAGCGGCTACCAATCCTGATGACAGCATTCAGTGAGATCTCACAGACGCAAATTGCTACTGCTGAGGTACGAGAGGGAACAACAGGCCCGCAGGTAACATCAGATACGAAGATTGCTGATTCGACCAATGCTGAAGGCGATGCTTCTAACCTATGTGCGGTTAGTCTTCTAAACGAGGTAATCTAACTTTCGCCTACAACAGTAGATGACTTTTTGTATACAGGATTAGAAGATTTCATGTTTTCTCCATCACAATACACTTGCTTTTGATTGGCACACAGTGTACTGAGGAACTCTGAATTTGACATTCATTTTTCAAAACAAGGACTAACTTTGGAACTTTTCTCTATGATTAATTTTTTTTCTCCAAATTTGTATTTTTATTTTTGGCAAAAGTAATCTGCTTACAGTAGAACTATGCATAGAGTACAATAGAAACTTCCTAGGCAACAGAAACCTATCGAAAATCAGGCTAAAACATAGAAGGAAGAGCCCCAATATATTGACACAAAATGCAATGGTTTATATAGAAAATATATGTATACATTTATTACACAATAAAAGCAGTACACATAAATTGTTTAATGGCATTAAAAAGGAAAGTAAACACAACATATATAATATAATCTCCGTAATAGTTTAAAAACATTTCAACAGGAATAACAATTGTTATACATATAATGGTGGTCAGCAAATAATTATATAACACCATTAGTCTCGACGGGCGTTTTGGCGATGGACTACTTTCTTCAGGAGAGCCTATGTATATTTCAAATGAGAACACGTTATATGTGTTCCCTGAGATATGGTATGGACTGAGTGGAAAGAAGAGCAACTGTGTAATTAAGAACTAACAAACTGCTAAAATCAATGACACAGCAATAGGGGTGGCGGCTGTAGGAGTTAAAAATCCCAAAAGATAACTTTGAAAATCTGAAGCTTGGAGCTGTAATGTGCTGAAGGGTATTGTAGATGGATGAGAAACCCGACAAAATGTACCCCAGATTTACAGAAGTACGAATCTTTTAAAAGATTGGGACTGGATAAATGTCCAAAAGTAAATTATGACATTGGCCAAAAAGCACCTGGGTAATAAATAATATTTTTGGATGTTAGCGATATGCGTCCAACAAGAAGGGTTGCCAGGTCGAGTACTCTGCCTCGAGATCTCCATCCCGACTGCATCACGAATACTCCTAGAAGCTGTACAGCACAGAAGAAGATTAATAGAAGCTAACCATAATACATAAAAAACAAGAACATAAGCCATAGACGCCTCCCTTTGAACCCCTATGCGGGTTGGAATTATCACCGCACATAAAAACGACCGGATCCAACAGAAATTCGCCTTGAGAAAGACGTGGGACGATTTCCCTTAAACGACAAAACACGTGTTGGCTGTGGAAAACTTTCTGAATAAATCACACAGGAATAAAAGTGACCAACAACGAAAGAAAGAAATACTATTGTACTTTATTATATCAGCTTTTGTGGGAACATCTACTCATTTTTTTAAAAATATATTTTATTGGTTTATGTGTTCAAACAATTAATACACAGGTATGCAGTGCTGATAAGGAAATAATTCACATACATTGCATGATAACAGTACAGCAATATAGTACCACGACAGCGCAAAGCAAAACAATCATTGTGCATACCAATTCGTGTAGTAGAAATGCTAGGACAATATAGATAGGCGGTAGGTCTGCAACTGGTGTGAAGACACTCTGTATTCAGAGCGATGCAGCCTTAGGGTGTTGTGAGGCGAAGTTCAGTGGGAGGTGGCTTGTCCTAGTGGCTTTGCCTCGTATTCACATATTTCCCAATAGACAGTGTATGATGTAGCACCAGATGTGGTGTGTAAACAGGAGTACCGAATGTCAGATGTACACCATCCACCAATGCAACATACCCAATATTCTAACAGATATGTCGGTGGAAACAACCACCGTAACACCCGAACGAAACCGTTGGGGACAAAAAGCTAAACGGGCCAAAACAGGGAAAAGGGATAGGGTCTCTAGCACCACGAGGTGATGACTGAGGGAAATGGAAATAAAAAAAGGGGGGAATAGGTCGTGTCAATAGAACTGTAGTGTCATGAGGTGAGTCAGTGTGCAGCTGCGAAGGCAAGCGCCCGATCCCTAGATCAATATGACGGGTGTCAGGTGCTCCGCAGGATGTGAGCTCTGCTCAATTGGACGGGGGGGAGATCGATCTATCGATATCTAGTAGGTGCCAAGGTGTTAACGTTAGGGGTGTGCAGGTGCCAAGGAGATGACATGACATAGCTTCACAGCAGTGTCTCATCGTATAGGCATATGCCGCTGCTAGTGTGTTACCTCCAGTGGGGCATCGGCAGGGCAGGAACGGGGCATTCCAGTGCGTCTGCTGACTAGGGCCAGCCTAGGTATGATCACAGCTAAGTGATTCCCTGATCCAAGCTTGCCTGTTGGAAAGATCTCAGTGTATCATCCCAAAGTTGCGCAATTGGGAACTTCCTCAAACCTGCTGTCTTCTCTCGGTGTACTGTGATGCTTTCTGCTCTCGCCCAGTTAGTGAAGGAAGTGCACCAGTATTTAGCGTGTGGGGGTTCACCCTTTTTCCAATGTTTGGTGAGCATGTGTTTGGCAGTGATAAGTCCTAGGTCCCAGAATCTAGCTGGCACTTTATTCAATTTAGTTCTCTTATACAACCCCAGGATGCAGGCTTCCCATGTGTGTGGTAGACCCGCGCCAGCGCTTTGTGTTAATAGCTTCGTCACCACATTCCAATATGTGATGAGGGTGGGGCTGTTCCAGAGCATATGTAAAATGCCCGCGCCAACCAAAGAACATCAGGGGCAGCCAGCAGTGGTGGTTGAGAAATATTTATTAATCTTATCCGGTGACAGATATGCTTGATGTAGGTTATAAAATTGTATAATTTTGAAACGGGAGTTGCGCGGGATGTGTACAGGGCTAGCCAACACCATTGCCCACTCCTTGTCCGTCCATCCCCTCCCTCGGGACGTCGCCCATTTATTTCGCAATGGCTGTGTGGAGCGTTGTGTGTGTATGAGGAGGGCCTGTGCTAGCCAGTGAATAATATGGGAGTCGTTACCCATGACATTAAGGTACTGTATGAGATGATGCATTTGTAACTCCTCATGTATGTCTCCCCAGGGGTCCGTGTACATGCGCAATATTGATGCGTGTAGGAGAAATTGTCCGGCCGGTAGGCCTGTGCTCTCTGTCAGCTCTCCAAAAGGAAGCAGGGCTCCATCTACATAAAGATCTCCCATGGTTTCCACACCGGCCTCCGTCCATCACTCCAGCATAGCTGGCGTTGCCGCTTCACCTAGCCTGGGGGTGCCCAACAGGGGGAGCGCCGGAGCGTAAGTAATCACCTTTCGGGTCAATTTCAGGCTACGCAGGAAGCATCTGCGAGCCACCGCTACGTGCAATTGTAACGGGCAGGGCCCTTTGGCCAGGGGGTGAAACAATGTGCAGATTTGTGTGTGGGTCCAAACAGTGGCGTCCGTGGCGGTATCATCCAGATTTCTCCCACCCAGCCAGTATGACACCCATTGCAGCTGTGCTGCCAGATAATATAGTTCCAAATTGGGGCTGCCAACCCACCAGCCTCAGTGGGCGCGTAGAGTTTTGTCAACGCAACACGGGGTCTCCCAGTGTTCCAGATGAGGTTCCGGACCATAGTGTCTAAGACACGGAACATTCGGGCAGGAACGTATAATGGAATGTTGGCAAAGTGGTATAGTAATCTCGGCAGTACTATCATCTTAGATAGCGCTATTCGGCTAGGCACATTCAGGGACAGGGTCCTCCAGAAAGCTACCTATGCACGTAGCGAAGAGAAGGCGCGTGTCAGGTTTCCCTCCATTATGTCAGATGGGTTCCTGTAGATGTGTATCCCGAGATATTTAAACGTAGTGGGGTACCAGGTGAGCCTCCCGCCATTGATACAGATGTCGCATTCTTGTGTGTCAGGGCTGAAGGAGTATACACCTGACTTGGCCCAGTTGACCTTTAGTCCCGACATATCTTCAAAAGTCTGAAAGATATCTGATAAGGATTGCGGCACACAGGTTAGGTCACGCATGTACAGGAGCAGGTCATCAGCATAAAGCGAGACCACATGCAAGCTGTGGAAACATCTACTCATGCTTAACAAAATTGCTACGTGTGTTAAGGAGTGGTTTGGTTCTAGAAGGCTGTGGCCTGTTTTAAAGGAGAGTGGTGGTTTGCCTTACCTTATAGCACCGTAAGATACCGGACTTATGTAAATAAATTGTGTTAATTTTCTAAGTGGCGCCGTTTCACCAATAACTAATACCACTGTCCAGTTGATTTGACTATTATGTCCTTATATAGGCACAATTCACATTGCCCATATTTAGGCATTGAAATCCTACCCTTATTTAGGCATTATCCATGCTAACAAAATACAGGCATGGCCACCTACATCTGTCCATCCGTGTCACAGAGTTTCTGGAAAACCAGACTCTTAAGTCTTTAGGACTTCCCCTTGCTTGGATTATTGATTTCTCCAAGAACTCATTTACTACGCTTGAACATCTATTCCTTAGGGGTTCATTCATGACGTTCCTCTGACCGACTTTTACGTCAATACTGGCATTCCTAAACACCTTCAAGGTATAAATATACCTTTACTTGCCATGGAAAACCACGGTACGGCACAGCTCGGCTGCATACTTGCATTACGCGGTTTACCACCGCAAGTTCTGAAGGAAATGGAGTCCCCACTGACGCACTGACCAGACGCTGTCATCCACCTCGCAGAGAATCCAGCTCCAGTGTTTCTGACTCCCTTTGCGGGGTGTTAGAGATTGAGACCCGAAAAGAGAGTCCAACCTCTCTCATTCTAAGGTAAGGAGCAAACTAGAACCTAGAGGTACTTTTGGCAAATCTTGGCAACTCCAATCTAAACTATAGCCCAAATGGACTATAGCTAAACAGCACCTACTTTATACCTCGTACTACTCTTAGGTTAGTTACACTGGGGTAGAACTAGCTAGAAGAACCAGATGAGTGTTTATATTTTAGCCTGTGTTCTTTAGGTATGTATTTTTATGAATATATGTCATAGCTACAAACCATGATATTGCATTATTATTTTATCTTACTGCTAACGTTGTACGTATTATACTTCACATTCTGTCTTACGATTGTAGCAGCTCATATCTCTTGCAAGAGAAATAAGACTGTTCTATAAACCCTGTTTATTGAAACACCTGTCTATCTATTTCTGTGTAACTCTGTAGAAACGAAGCATGCACGATTGACTGAGTGAAACTGTTATCTATTGTTTCACCGATTCTGAGACTGTTCCGATTCTAAGGGAAACAAAGTTGTCACATTTATGCGGTTGTCAGAAACGAATCCCTTCTTGTTTATTCGAGAAGTTTCTAGGTACCTCTGAGTTAGCTGGCACACACAAGTAATTAAGTTTAATGTACTCGATAGAGACATACTGACCTCAGTCCTATGTCAAAACCATAGTGTATATTATTTCAATGTGCACAGCCTATCAGGGTTATAGGAACTACACTACAAGACGGGTCGCCAAATGGTTGGAGTTGGTGCAACATAGGACTGATCCGCACCTCAAACTGTCCCAAGACGCCGAAAAGGCATTTGATACGGTCCTTTGGCTATTTCTCATGGCTGTACTGGATAGACTGGGATTTGGCCCCGAGTTCGGGAGATGGATAGCCCTTCTGTATGAAGGACCGTAAGCTAGGGTCAGAGTCAACAGGGTAACATCCCGGAAATTCCCAATCGAAAGGGGGGCATTAGACAAGGTTGCCCCTTGTCCCCTCTGCTATTCGCGATAGTTCTGGAACCCCTGGTATGTGTCATTCACGCACACACGCACATAACTGGCATTCGGGTAAATGACAACGATGACCTGGATGAACGCATCTCTCTGTATGCTGATGACATACTGTTGTATGTTACACGCCCTGGAATGATGTTCCCTAATATTAGCTGTGAGGACTATGGCAAGTATGCAGGGTATTGAATTAACTGGGAAAAATCAAGCATCTACCCAGTAGGGCAAGAGGTCGAGAATGCCAGCCAACTACAGGTCGCATCCACGGGGATAAAATATTTAGGCATCCACATTACGCTAGATAGGCAACTGGCGTTGGAGCGGAACCTGTACAAGGTACTGGGGGAATTCCGTTTAGATGCGGACCAGTGGGCTTTCCTCCCCCTAACACTGCTTGGAAGAGCAGCGCTCTTCAAAATGATAACCCTTCCAAAGTTTTTTTATGTTTTGCGAAATACCTACCATTCAATCCCGGAAGAGGTGTTCATTAAAATTGATGACAATTTGAGAAAGTTCCTCTGGGGAGGGAAGCCCCTAGGGTGGCATTGGGGAAGCTACAATGCAACCAATATAGCGGTGGCATTTCCCTGCCGGATATACGGGCTTACTATTGGGTGGCTCCCTTGATAGTAATCAATGAATGGGCCTTCGGCGATAGGGATCATCCTGCGTACATGCTTGAACACACGCAGTTCCTCAACAGGTCATATTCACACTACCTTTACGGAGGCAATGGTGTCGCAAAATTGTTACCAGCCACACAAATAGCGATAATGGCATGGAAAAAGGCGGAGTGGCGCATGAAGTGGGAAGACTGGGTAACCAAGGCTGCCCCACTTTGGGTGGGAACACGACTCAAGGAATTTGTCAAGCTGAAAGGCTTTCAGAAGTGATATCTGGTGGGCATTTCCCAGCTTAAGGACATAATATATTGTAAAGAGCTGGTGACGGTTGCAACATTTTGATACGGAGGGCCTCCAGAGTAGGCCCCGTTAGAATGGCGACTCTTGATGGGCGACATAAGCGACAAAGCAGTATTGTGAACCTATAGGACAATCATGAACAATACACCTGACCCACTGCAAAAATTTAGACTACACTGGGAGGCGGACCTGGGAGACTTAGAAGATCTAGACTGGGAAATGGCCCTAATGCACTCTATTGAGGTGGCCATTAGATCCAGGCTGCGATTGATTCAATGTAAGTATTAACATAGAATCTATTATGACAGAGCCTGACAGTATAAGATGGGCAGAGCAGAGTCCCCCAACTGCTTGAAATGTAAAACCATGGAAGGGACCTTCTTTCACACTGGTTGGGGATGCACACATGCACAGTTATACTGGGGCACACTTCTGAAGGAACTGGAGCTTATATTGCATGAACCAATACCCCCAGACCCTATGTTCATTCTGCTGGGTATACCCACGGAGATTGAACTCCCCAAAGTAAAGATAATGTTACTCCAGCTGGGTCTGGTAGTAGACAAAAGAGACATGGCGAGGGCTTAGAGAGTGGCAATGGAAGAATGGCGGAGAGGGATGGACATGTATATGTTGGGAGAGAAAACAAGATATAAAGCAAGGGGGTGCCCACATTTTTTGGGGAAAATATGGAAACCATGGCTAAGTTAATATGGTCCTGCACTCATGGATTCACAGTAGTTTGGGAGATAGGTGGGGCACTGGGGGGGTGGAGGGGAGATGAGGGATTCCGTTGACAGACAATATTCAACGTTGTTGATTATTTATGTGCTAATATTGTTTCACCTCGCTCTATCTGTAATGAAAACAAAAATGAGATGCTTTGTATATCTGATGTGGTTTTGAGATGTGATTAAGAAAATGCAAATAAATACACTCCCCCAAAAACCATTTTAATATTTTTTTTAAGTATAAATATTGACAGGCGACAGGTAAATATATACTTCAACATATCAAATTAAAATTTAAGATAAATCCAACTTGCCACTGTTAAATTTATAATAACTATGACAAAAAAGAAGCCTTTCAGC
Organism: Lissotriton vulgaris; assembly: GCF_964263255.1. Classification (NCBI taxonomy): domain Eukaryota; kingdom Metazoa; phylum Chordata; class Amphibia; order Caudata; family Salamandridae; genus Lissotriton; species Lissotriton vulgaris. The sequence goes on along the minus strand of NW_028254425.1, from coordinate 410,100 downwards.
TGCTCTCTCCTGATTGGCCAGCCTTTCCCAGGCTGAGCCAGAGCTGCACTAATGAGATGTGAAAAGCCCTGCTAGGGAGACAATGGGTTTCCCGTGAGCGGACAAGTGCAAGCTTCAGAGCAGACAGCAGAAAAGGGGTGAGGGATAACCAAACGGGTCCTCGAAGGGTGAATGACACTTTAGAACAGCACAGGCTGACCCCGCATCCTGCCGCTCCAGCCACACAGGAGCCCTGTAATTAGTTTAGGGAGAGGTTTGGAAGGGGAGGGTTTATGAACATTAGTCACACCAGTAGGTCGGGTTAGCCTGATACAGGTCCTCTGGAGAGACTTTCCAACAAAGTCGTATCAAAATCGGCCTGCTGCAGGGGACCGCTCGTCGTCGAAAAGAAATCCTCCACAAAAGTTTCTGAATATGAAGGTAAAGTTTTGACCGGGGCCTCCCACTTAGTGTATCAGACCAGGGTTCCATCGCAGGTCGGCCTTAAACTTTGACATTGTTCCAGTCAAGCGCAACCAGATGTCCCACAGTGGTGCTATATGTCTTTAAGCACTGGAAAGTGTTTACTCTTTTAAAATTCATGTCTATGGTTCCCTACATTGAATGTTTGTTGTTTTGGTGTCTATTTGTTCATAAAAGTTTTCATTATTTTTATACATTGGAGTTGGAGTTTTATTGTGTGTTGTGCTTACTTAATTTAATGTATTGGTGTTTTAAATGCCGGTCTCCTAAGTTAGGCCTTATAAACAACAGAGGCCTCACCTCAAGTACACCTACTCCTAACAGGAATGACAATACAAGGGTTTTCAATAACTTTCTCAATTCCTTTGAGTGTGATAACTTACACTTCTCTGATTTGTCACAGTGTATCTATCTCTTCTTTTTTTTTTAAAACACGACTATCCAGGCTAGGTTCCAACTCTCCCTAGAGAAAAAATTGTGAGGGAAGAGAGAGAGTACCTCACGGTAGAAACACCCAAGGGGTTGCTGGCTGGTACTCGCCAGCTTACCCACTTATCATCATCGGCCACTCTCTTTATGTGTAGAAAAGAAAAGAAAAGTGTATGTTCTCCCTTAAAAAGAATATAGTGAAAAAGTGATAGTAAGTGCAGCCACCGTGCTTGCTATTCACTATATGTGCTCATTGAACCGCTGTGAGAATCAGTGAACATAATTCTCACCTTTAAAACCCGGTAAGGCTTGCTGGCCAACCAATTTTATTCAAAGCTGCAAGCCTTCCCAATTAAAAATGGTTCCCATCAAACCATAGTCAATTCAACATTGCCAACATGTTTCGTGGCTACAACTTCTCGCAACTTCATCAGGGCTTATAGGGGCTCAAACTCTCAGTCTTCACTTAAAATTCTCCTAAAACCTGACGGTTACGAAGTCACTGCATACCTGCAACCGTCATTGATATAGACAGCGTGTCCTTTGATCACGTGTCCGCGGGAAGGCTATCCAATATCTAGCCCCCCGTGCCGAGTCCCACCGGCACGGGGGCTAGATACTGGTGGGAGGTGGAACCTAGCCTGGATGGTCGTGTTTTTAAAAAAAAAAGAAGAGACAGATACACTGTGACAAATCAGAGTAGTGTAAGTTATCACACTCAAGGGAATTGAGAAAAGTTATTGAAAACCCTTGTATTGCCATCTCTGTTAGGAGTAGGTGTAATTGAGGTGAGGCCTTTGTTGTTTATAATGTTGTGAGTGGGGCCTTACCTTTGTGTTTTTCCCCCTGTGACTCCTATTGTATTGATGTCCTAAGTTAGGCCTGCCTGCTCACTGCCAGCTACCAATTGTTAAGCAAGGGAATAATTTATGAGAGCTTGACACACCCTTTTATTATGTTGTGGCCAAATTACTAGTGATAAGTCACTACTTATCACTACTAATAATCCACTTTCGAACACATCCTTCCTGTGGCGGTGCAGCCAGCCACTGTGTACAGCACGAGCACAGCCAACACCTGGGGGTCAGAGAGGACAGGCTTAGCATTCCTTAAGCAGTTCCCAAAAACTATAGAACAACTTCTACAAATAGAATGGTAATTGATGTATCATAGGCAGTGGTTATGTCACAAGTTACTGCAGTTTCTATAGCATAAGGCTTTACATGTTTCAGTGACATATGACACCCAATGCATTCTCTGAAGTTATTTCCTCTGGTACTACTGGTACAATTCAATTATTACATGGCACTGAAATTGTTATGCAAGCAAGCAGCTACTTCAGCATGTTATACCTGTATAAACGTACTAGTTATACAAATGATGCCTTCTACCACTGCATGTTGTAGTTCAAGCTGCACAGCACAGTTCTACTCATCCCAGACCTGGTCACAAGACTAGTGCTGGTTGCATCAGAGGCAAGGCTGGGATTTCCTTTCTCAAAGGTACACCACAACAGACTACATCTTGAGGCTACACGCCAAGTCATCTGTTATGTTATGTTATGTTATTTGCATTTTAATGCGCACAGCTGCTCCAGCGAAGGAGCGTCCTGGCGCAGGGAAAGGTAATCACAACACAACACTAAGTCCAGTAACAAAAAAGCAGAACATTAAAAGCAAGGAACATTAAAACAGGAAGGTTTTCAGAGCCCTACGAAAAGATATTAAGTCATTCGAGAGGCGGATTTCCAAGGGGAGCGCATTCCAGAGGGTTGCAGCTTTCACGCGGAAGGAGCGACCCCCCATCCGACTAAGTCTAAAACGGGGGACGACCACCAAGGACTGTCCAAGGGATCGTAGTGAGCGGGAGGGAACGTAGGGAGAGATCAGTGTATTGAGTATCCCGGGTGCCAACTCTCTCAGAATTTTTACCAGGCCCGGTGTTTCTGTCCTGACAAATGGTTTGTATTTATTGCTTGGCTTGCATTAGGAAGGGGCAGAAGTGCCTGCTTTCAGCAGTTTTATAAGGCTGAATTCATTTGTCAGGACATAAACACTGGGCAGTACACAGCTACCCTGCCGAAGGAAACAAACTACTAGAGCAGTGCAGTGGAATTTAGGGGAAGAGGATGAGGTACTGGATTCCTGTATTTAACACAATCAATTGCATATTTATTTTACGGACAGTAACACAGAACACCTGGTTATGTGCAGAAAAGAAACAAATCAATGTGCTGGCAGTAAGCTCTGAATAAATGCAAGCAGGACAGTAAAGTAAATTCTTTATTGTGTAGTTAATAAAAATCGTTACAATGTACCAATTAATAAAAATACTTTCCTTTACGTTCTATTATACATAAAATACGAGTTAAAACAACCATTGGTTAAAAAGATAAAAGGAAAAACACAGGAGTTTTCTTATGCAACTTCATAAGTTATAAATTTGCCCCCATTTTTTTTCCCTCTCCATCCTTTACATGTGTTCTCGATATTCATAAATTGTTTCGGAAACAAATTATAAATCAGCCGGTACAGTTCGCAATAGCAGAGTTCAAGAGTTCGGGGTTGTGTTAACTTTTCAGTACATTTTCAAAGTTGGTTACATATTTGATTGTTCGGCAGATGAATTGTGGATCCACTGAATCCAACACATTTAATATCGCTGAGCGGCATGTGCGAATACTTTTTTCGTTGACCTTTTCCCTGAGTAAACTCCGGCGCTCATGCTCCAGCACTGGATAGATGCAAATCAGGTGAATAATGTCTTGCACTGCAGCGCGGCATAGATTATAATCCTTCGGGCCCGGAGTCCTCCAGCCAGGTTGGTCGGCGTTTGTAGGCCGTTTTCCCATGCGTAGCTTCAGATACTTTAGTTTCAAATGGGAAGGAAAAGCGAGACCTAGATAAGCAGCTGCTACCGGACTTTTATAGGATTGTATTATCATCCAGGCATGTGCACGGCATCTTAATGTCGTTTTGTGTTCGATCAACGAGTGCATATTGACTGCTTTTTTTACGATCTGCTTAAATGCTGATACTGGTAACTTCCTTTGCCAAACAGATATCATCTCAGTGCTTTTCAGGGAGGAGTTTAGATACTTCGCATAGTGAGATTTAGAGTTGCTTTGCAGGGTTTCCCAAATGGCAGAGTTAATTTCTATATCGCAGTTGAGCCAGATGTTGTATCAAAATTTGATTGTCTCATATCTTTTGTGCAATATTTGGGACTGCAATCCAAATTCGAGACGTACCTGTGCGGGTGAGGCATCGCATGGTAAACAAAATACACGTTTGTACACTCTCGTTTGGATTTTATCTAATAGCAGTGCACTTCTTCCATTATGTACCACACTGCCGTAAGCTATCGTTGGAAGTAGCTTGGCTTTGATAACTGTGAGAAGGGGGGTGAACAAGAAGCCTTTTAGCTGTTTGGATAAGCTGCAGAATGCATGCAATAGAGCTGCTCCCTTCTTTTCGATAGCGTTGAAGTGCGTGGAGAATGTGAACCGTCTATGCAGATGTATCCCCAAATATTTGTAGCTGTCCACTACTTCCAGGTTCGTGTTGTCAATTGTAAAATTCACCTGTTTAGGGCGACGATTCGTTATAATCATGACTTTTGTTTTTTTGCTGTTTATTTCCATCAAATTCTTTTTGGTGTATCCAGCCAGCTCGTGCATAAGACGTTGCAGCCCTATTTTCGTTTGGCTGAGGAGGACTACATTGTCTGCATAGGATAGATGCGTGAGGGGCAAAGTCCCTAGCCATGGAGCGTGTGCATTGACCCCATCTAACCTTGGTGTTAAATCAGCCATAAATAAATTAAACAGATGAGGGGCCAAAATGCAGCCTTGTTTTAATCCTTCACTGGTTGTGATCTTCCTTGTTAACCTTCGGCCATTATCGATCTTAACCTGCATCCAGGTGTTGGTATAAAGGTCCATAAATGGGTTTAAGATCGTGTCCGGCAGGCCCTGTTGCTTTAGTTTGGCCCATAATGTTTGTCGGCTGACACGGTCAAAGGCCGCCTTGAAGTCCACAAAACATAGATGTAGGGCTTGATGATCTTGTAGGCTTTTTTCAGCAATCAGACTTATTGCCATGACATTTGCCATTGTACCTATACCACGCCAAAACCCTGACTGGTTTACAAGGATTTTATTATTGTCATCGGACCATTTTACAAGATCGGTTAGAACCGATTAAGCGTAATATTTGGCCTCTGCATCTATCAGCGCGATCAGGCGATAATTTGCTGGATCCTTACGATCCCCGCCCTTGTATATTGGATTAATGATTGCGTCTCTCCAGCTTTCCCGAATGCTACTGGTGACATTGATCGTCCGGAACAAGTTTTTGAGATTATTGGCCCTATAATGTGGATCTTGCTTATAGATTGCCTGGGGAACGCCATTCGGTCCTAGTGCACTGTCTTGCCTACTTTTCTTTATTATTCGCAGTATTTCCATGTCTGCGTTCGCTCAAGTGGTTTGGCTCAATTCTTCATTTTTCTTATCCAGGACGTTTATCAAGTCAGAGGCAATTATGAGCTGAGTCTCAGCGTTTTTACTTTTGTATATTGGGGTTACAGCTGATGGCAGCTGAGTCATGGTGTTTATTGAGAATGTATCAATTAGATGTTGGACCCATGCCATCTTCGAAACGCATGTCGTACTTATGATGTTTGTGATTCTGTTTATTGAATTCACCTGAGACCAAAACGCTCTGGAATCAGATTTTTTTGCATTATGTACTATCTTTGTCCAGAAATTGATGTCCTCATTTTCTTTTTCAATCCAAATTTGTTTCTTGTATAATTTCTTTAGGGAACGTACATCCTGCCATACTTTGGATTGAGAATTGTGACCTTGAACTCTTCTCAGAGACTGTCTCAGACGCCTTCTCAAGGCACGTAATGTCTGGCTAAGGTGACTGTTGTTGTTTACATTATACGTCAGTTTAGTGTTGACTCCTACTTTTGGTAATTTATTCAGAAAAGTGGTCCATGTTTCAACGGTCAGTTGGTTTTCTGGGGCAAGCGTTAGCATTAGATTTTTTGCGTCTAACGCTATCTGAGGTAGCGTGGCAGACGTCCACATTAAACGTTTCAAATTTATTGTTGATGTTTCCCCTGCTATTATTGTGGCCTCTAGATGCTTTGGAGTGGTTATTTTAAGTTCGATATGCTGGGCCGAATGATCACTATCAGGTGAGCATATGATTCGCAACTTCTTAGTTAACCAAAGGAGGGGAATAGTGACTCCAGTATAGTCCAGGATTGAACTTCAACTGGGACCAATGTACGTGCAATTGGCGGGACTATCCTGTTTTGTTCTTCCGTTTAGCACGCGCATGCCTAGCTGTTCAAGGTCCCACATTAGTTGCCGGCCTACTTTGTCCGTTCGTTTTGCCAATGGGATCGCCTGCATTTCTACTGCCCATATTTCGTTAGCGGTAATGATGTTTTCTTCCTCCTCATGGGGATGTAATAAGTTAGCATTGAAATCTCCTGTGAGAATTATCTCCCAGGTTGGATGTTCGAGGCGGAGTTCTGCTATAACATCGCAGACTTTTTTGAAAAGCTCTGGTTTTGTTTTAGTTTTTGGATGTGCATATATAATAATGAGTATGATAGTATCTATACCGACGGATGGGCCCATTTCCAATTTTATTATTTGCATATCTGGGGTAGTCGATGTTAGTTGGGAGGACTTGATTTTTAGTGCAGTGGAAATATAAACAGCCAGCCCCCCCTTTGCTCGTCCATATTGCTGAGTTCGAATAACACTGACCTGGTGGCCTATTCTACCTGGCACTTCAACGGGGCTGTTAGCCATGTTTCTTGTAGTACAATTATTTCATTTGATTCCCAGGACACTGTCTTTCCTTTATCACTTAAGATATCTTTTGCTCCAGCGATGTTCCGAGATAGAATTTTTATTGAGGCTTGATCAGTTTTACCGCCCAGATTATTATTTTATTCCTCTCTAGTTCCTCTCTTTGATCTGTACTGGTGTTCAGATTTTGGGTTTTCCGCCCCCTTGGCACCTTGCAACACTGAATATATGATGCCTTTTTCTGTTGAGATTTTTCACTTCGGACGCCTGTCATTAGGAAAGGGCTGGGGTAGCCTGGTTTTACCTGTTCATTGAGAGAGATTCCCCACTCTTCAAATTTGGAAATTTCGTGTAATATGTCTTTAACTATTTCTGTATTCCTCCAAGTTGCAAGGGTGCCTTCCTTTGCTGCGTTGTTTCCAGAATTTACAAATTCTATAGCTAATAGGTCAGAAGTAGTTATATGTTGTAGACTTGGGATTTCTGCCATTAGGCGTAGGATGTTTCCTCTGTTCAGGTAGTCTTGTGGGCCTTGTGATTGATAGTTTGGGATGAGCAGTATCCTTCCTTTTCTTATTCAATGTGTTATCATCTTTTTGCACGGAGAAAGTTAATACTTGCTCATTTATCCTGTGTCTCATTACGGCTTTATTATCTTTGTCATTTATATTGTTGGGTTGATTTTTTTCGTTGGTCTAGTTGTTGTCCTTCCCAATATTCGCTCGTTTGCGAGTACTTTCGAGTTGTGTATCTTCAGGTCACTGGACCTAATGAGAGGGGATGTTCTTGCATTATTGTCGTATATGCTGGACTCAACCCTGTTTCTTTTTCCGTGCCTCTGATGATCTTTGGGCCATAGTATTCCATGTCTATGTTGACTAATAGCTGGTCTTGCAGGCTCTTGTCAACTTTCACAGTAACTTGCCTAGCATTTTTTGTGTCACGTTTACTAGGGTTTGCTCTAGGACTGACCGTTGTTTGCATCCCTTTGGGGTCCTTGTATACCCGTCCCTGGATATCGGTATATGATGTTTTTGTTATCTATTGCAGGACCATTCTCTAAATCACTTATGATCTGTCCATTTTCAGGCTGTGTGGACTGAACAGTTTGTTTTATTTTGTTTCCGGTGTTTTTGGATTGTCCCGTTGGGCTCCCCACTGATCTATATGTTCTAGGTAATTCGGAGTCGCCACTCTCAGGATTCAAGTTTGTGCTATTCCTGTCGGGCAAGTGGGTCGCAGATTCGTCATCATTACTGTCCACCGTACATACTGATGTATTTGATCTTGGCACGAGTGCTTTCCCTCTGGGTTGTACTTCCGTACAAGTGGTCAAGTTCTACCTCTTTAGCAGTTTGTGTTTGGAGTTTCCTTGTGCTCTTGGGAAAGTCAAACATTGGATAATTGTCCAAAGCCTGCTTATTAGCAGGTTTGCTATTTAGTTGTTGGTTTCTAGCTTTTCTAGCACTTTTTTTTGTCTTTTGGTTAATACGGGCTGATGGTTATTTATAATTTTTGTCTGCTCATGCATTTGTTGATCTATTTCAGTGATCAACGAATGACTATATTTGGTCAGCTCCGGGGATTGGTCCTTTAGTGATGTTTGATCCTCGATTGGTTCTCCAGATTTTTTCTTTTTCCCCTTTTTTTGCAGAGGGTTTAATACTGTTGATTGTGATGTTTTTTTGGGGAATTTTTCACTCCTCTTTTCTGCTTTATCTATTTCATCATTGCGCATATCTTTTTGGTGGGCTGTGGTAATAATGTCTCTTTCATCCAATGTGCAACATTTGCCAAGTTGTTCCGTATAATGACTCACGGTTTGCACGTTTGCATTCCTGTAAGATATCTGTGAGTATTATTGGTAAATCCCTTAACTTTTCAAGTATAGGGCTACACTGGCAATTTGAGGGCTGGGCCCGAAGATTATTTTGATCCTGGAAGTCTGCAAGTGTGTTTGTCATGGTATCAAGTTTTTTGTTTATATCTGAAATATGCTCGGCGATTAGACTCATTAGATTTATTTGAATGTCGAGTTTATCGGACTGCATGTTCAGCGTTTTGATAGATGTTTCTAATATTTTCCCTAGTGCACCATGTAAATTTATTAAAGATTCCAAGTTCTGATTAGAGTCATGTTTTCCCTTGATAGTTTTATCTGCCTGTTGACACCAGTTGGTGTTGTAATTGGATTGGTGCGCTGTACTTTTTATGTTTTCCACAGCGATTTCCCTTGCCATGGCAGCTCGGTGTTCCGAGTTTAGTTCAGTTGTTTGACGTGTTTTGTTAAGTGCTTTTAAGGTTGCTTGATCTGCCTGTTCCAGCATGCTTGATATCGCTATTATTATTTCCTGTCTATCATCTGGGCATGTTTTATTAAATGGTTCCGGGGGTGCTTGTTCTATCTGTTCCAACCCACTTGAAATCTCAATTATATTTTCCTTTTCTAATTCTGATATCTCAATTATATTTTCCTTTTCTAATTCTGACATTGGTTGTTTGCATTTTTGGCTGCCAGTTCGGATTTTTTCTTGCACATCATTAGATAGCGTTATGAGCTTGTTATATGTTTCGATTTGCTTGGGGTCAGTTTCTCTTGTGTACTTAGGGGGTCATTAGGATCGTGGGTGGACTTGAGTCCATCCGCGACCCCTGAGGAGGAGGGAGCGTCCGCTGGGGCTGCGGCGTTCCCTCCGAGTAGATTAGGATGTGACCGCCAGGGTGGCGGTCACATCCTCTATCTTTAACATTGCGGCGGGTGCCGCTTCAAGCTGCACCCGCCGCAAGGTTAAAAATGCATGCATCGCATTTGCATGCACAAATGTCATGCCTGCCGATCCACGGAAGCCGTGGTTGGCAAAGACATGGTTGGCGGAATAGACGGCAACAGGAAAGCGCATGCGCAAGTCTAGCGCATGCGCGTTCTCGCTATAAAGTGTCCCCTTTCCGTAGCGAAGACGCTTTGCGTTCCTTCCGGGTTCCTGCATTGCTTCCGGGTCACGGTGGTGGCGTTTTCGGGCTCCGTCGGATTTCCTCTCGTCTCGGCGTTGGTCTTCGATTCGGGACTCTCTTCTACTGAGCAGATAAGTTAGAAGAGTCGCTTCATGTTTCTAGAGAGAACACTCATCAGTGTTTTCTAATTTATGTTGTTGGACACAGAGAAGTCTTTTTCCAGACTTAAATTGCGGAAGTATTGTCCGTGCTTTATGTTACCTCGGTGAGGTTATTTTCTTTTGTTTCCACGAATCATTATTTTATGAGTCAGAAGTGATTACGGACTTCTTATAGACAAAACAGGTACATACTATATCGTAGAAATATACAGATGTAGTAGACTCTGCAAAAGGAAGATTCTTGATAATATCCTTTATAATTTATAGGAGAATTCTTATATGATGCGGGATTTACCTTTATGGAGAACAGAGAGTCAACATTCAATAAGGCACTGGACATAATAGGTACACTCTATTCTCTATACGTATACTCAGAAGTATTCTGTGAGCTCTCCATTATTGATAACCCAATCCCCTATGTTATAGGTACATACATCGTTCATATTCCACCTTACCTACCTTACTGTGAAGTCAACAGAAGGAAGATTACAGGTAGAAGCACTGCATGTAATCCTCAGGTACCCTACATCTTAACTTTCTAGAATATACACTCACAGATAGAACACCTGATATTCCTAATCACTCTTTCTTTACCAACAGGAGGGGTTTGAAGAAACAGTGAGTGCTGACCTGTTCTCTTGCATCTTGGATTTCGGATTCCTGTGTCTTCCCCATCTTTCCTTGTTTTGTTCCCCTTTGTCCCTGACACTGGCATCTACTCTTGTCACCAAGTGTATACATATCATTGGTGTGGAGTGAACCGGTGTGGGGGAGGTCAGGAAAAGCTTCAACTTCATGGTGTTTCCGAGACAACCTCCTACCAGGCACGACAACAAAGCAGCAGGCACTGCGCAGTGCCTGTCGCTTTGTGCACGCAAATGTAGGGGGGTACCATAGTGCACCCCCATGTGCACCCTCCACCCCCCCTTCACCCAGGGGGCCCGCAACGGGCCCCCGAAGGGAAAGTCCATATGCTTTTCCACGGCGGAAAAGCCGCCGTGGAAAAGCATGTATTCACCACCATCCTAATATGTCTGGCGGTGTCTGATAGACACCGCCAGCCATGTTAGAGCTTTTCCGCCGCGGTTGGAAGGCGACCACGGCGGAAAAGCTGCGGACGGAATTCCAGACCCACCAGCCATCCTAATTTGGCGGTGGGTCTTTGGAGGCTCTGCAGCATTTTTTCCTCATCCTCCGGGCCGGCAGTGGCTTCCGCCGGCCCGGAGGATGCGGAAAAACCGCTATCATCTTAATTGGCCCCTTAATTTGTTTATCATAATTGGGCGTTGTACTCAGTGCTTGTAATATTCTTAAGTTGTCCAAAAATGTTTAAGACTCCGTCCACGTGTCACATACCACGTCTATTTTATTGAAATCGTCCTTTTCTTGATTTAATCGTGACTCTTGTCTAGGTGTTGAATGATTATTAGGTTTTTCTATATACCCTGCATCTGATTTACTTATGTCATTGCCGCTTGGTTCGCATCCTTGGTCGTGCCCTGAATCCGGGGGGGCTCAGCATGTAAGGATGATGTGCCGCCACTGGTTGGTCCAGATTGGTGTCACTGATTAATTGTAATGGTAATGTAGTTGTCGATGTTGCACTAGTTATGCTTCTGTGTATTGTGAGATTTTCCAGTGGATTTTCCAAAATGCTATCCGTAATCATGTCCAAGAAATCATGTGAGTTTTTGTACTTTGCTTGCTCTTGCTCTTGGCCGTGGTCTACCATTTTTGTATGTACTTGTGCTTACGTCTAAATTATATGCTTAGAATTCCCCTAGTTCATTGGCCTGTGGGCCTCTTGTGCGGTTAGCTTGCTCGTGCTTAATCCTTCTTTTCCGATGGTATGCACTGTGCTAGGCGTCGAATAAGACGAAGAAGTTGTTTTATCAACCATCTGTGTGATTACTTTGCATGGTGTCAGTGGTTTTTGAAGACCATTTGGCGTTGCTGGCATTGTATAAATTGCAAAAAACACAGTTGATGGACAGAATGTAGAACAATGTCATACATTCACCCCAGTACAAGGATCTGGGCCTAAATCCATCGTTTTTTTTCACTCCACACCACCCTGGGTTAGACAGTGGCTATATGCAAATCAGCTCTGACCCTGTTCCTCATGGGAACAGTCCAGTCCGAACTACTAAGCCATATCTTTCCCAGACCGGAATCAAGCATCCAAGAACCGGTTTCTGACTAACAGCCTTCATCAGCCTGGATAGCTTGACTCCAGTGGTGTGGAGAGCCTGGGACTCACGTCTGAGTATACCCAGCACACTCGGGGTGTAAATTGCAAAAAACACAGTTGATGGACAGAATGTAGAACAATGTCATACATTCACCCCAGTACAAAGATCTGGGCCTAAATCCATCGTTTTTTTGTTTGCACTCCACACCACCCTGGGTTAGACACTGGCTATATGCAAATCAGCTCTGACCCTGTGCCTCATGGGAACAGTCCAGTCCGTACTACCAAGCCATGTCTTTCCCAGACCGGAATCAAGCATCCAAGGACCGGTTTCTGGCTAACAGCCTTCATCAGCCTGGATAGCTTGACTCCAGTGGTGTGGAGAGCCTGGGACTCACGTCTGAGTGTACTCAGACGTGACGCTGATGAAGGCTGATAGCCAGAAACCGGTCCTTGAATGCTTGATTCCGGTCTGGGAAAGACATGGCTTGGTAGTTCGGACTGGACTGTTCCCATGAGGCACAGGGTCAGAGCTAATTTGCATTTAGGCCCAGATCCTTGTACTGGGGTGAATGTATGACATTGTTCTACATTCTGTCCATCAACTGTGTGTTTTTTGGCATTGTATAAATAGCAGCGACTGGGTCTTTCAAAAACGGGAATTTGCCAGTCGGATTCCGTGAACCAAAGATCGAGTAGATTGGTGGAATTAGTAAAGTTGTTGATGGATTGGTTGCACTACTCTGGGAGGTATAATTGTTTATTTTGGGTTTGGTTTTGCGCTTCGTTGGTTGTGGTGGGTTCTTTCGTGTCCAACCTGACCTCATTATTCCAAAAGAATTGACTTAAGCCGCCCCTTGCTGCCAAAGCTTGCTTGCTACCAATGGAACTGAAGTAGTAAGGTCTGATCTGGTCTGGTTTCCCACTGAGCTAATCCACCTCCACCGCGGGGCGGAGAACCTCTCCTGGCGTTGTTCTGTGGCTCTAGAGGGCTCCGGAAGGGGATTTACATCCAGTGGCAATTGGCGGTTATCAGTCGCGCGATTTAAGCATGCGCTTGCTCGCTACTTTTCACTATCCTTTCACAGTCTGCGCCCTTGACCTCCTGGGCAAAGGGAAGAGAGGGTGGGAGCCGCAGTTGGGTGTCAAATGAGGTTGTTAGCACTGCTCACTTGCACTCTGCACGCAGCACACACTGATGGCCCACCGCTATACACTGCTACCCACCGTCCACTAACCCCTGTCCATTATCCACCATCAGCCTTCCCGCAAACCCCGCTGGCCTCTGGCCCCTGCAGGCGGCAGGGATGTGCTTGGTGGTGACGGGAGGCTGTGGTACAAGCTGTGGTGCAAGCAGGAGCAGGGTGGTGCAGGCCAAAACGGTAGTGGAGTTTTGGGTGTGGTTATAAGTGCTGGCCAGGATTTGGGGTGCCGGCCCCTTTTCTATCCTCCTTTCTGGCTACCACAAGTCGCGCAAGCCCCTTGCCCCTACCTCACACCAATGAAGTCGACTCACCTCAGGGTTCACCTCTGGATCTCTGCCTCCTGCGTGGCAAAGATCAAGGCAGCAAGGCAGCCAGCTGGTGGTGCAGGTGGGCGATGGTGATAGCGGGGGTGGTTGCTGGCGTTGGTTTTCTCCTTTTTTTCCGGTCCGGTTCTGTTATTCCCCCGCAAGCTCAGCAGTGGCTGCAATTACTGCGGTTGCACCCGCTACCGCCGCCACCGTGGCTTTCTCCCTGAGTCACAAGTCCCGAGTCCCGAGTCACGAGTCACATGTCGCGGGTCACGGTTTTCGGACTACAAATCATCCGCTTTCCGCCTGCTGTCCGCAATGACACTCGGGGCGACTCGGAGCAACCACGCTCGGGGCACTCGGGGCACAGCAGAGCACAGCTCCGGCCGGCCGGCCGGCTCTCGCTTCACACTGCTTCACCACGCCACGACGCCACAACAGCCTCCAGCCTCCAGCCAAGCAGGACAGAAACATCATTTCTCCTTGGCATTTGAAAACAAAAAGATTTCGACAGGCCTCAGCTGAGTAAACCTCTTGGTGAAAGATGTCCTCATGCCTCATCTGACTAGCGCTACAGTGACTCATTGCTACTGCATGAGTACAATTGAACTAGGCCTGGGCAGCGAACTCCGCTCCGTTCGAGGTGTTTTCTGCACTTCGTGCTCCGCGGAGTGTAGAAAATTCTGCTGCACAAGTTTTTTCCTCGCTCGCACTCGCAGATGGTAGAATTTCTACTCAAGTGGCAGAAAGATCAGCGTGATCAGCACTCTGCCACTTGCGGAACTCCGCAGAGGTTCTTATTGTCACTTCGCGGAGTTCTGCATGATCACACAGACATAATCTACCATGGCTAAGCTAAGCACCTACGGAAAGCGGGATGCACCTTCCCCGCCAGACTTCAGCTTAGCACCTGCGCTGTCATATGGAGGACCATAAAAAAACTGTTGCAAAACAAAAATCTTTGTGCTGGTGCTGCCACAGCTGAGCTTCCCTTCAAGTCAGAGGTGAGCCTGGGCCCCAGTTTGCATCTCAATGAAGAGGCCAGGTCCAGAGTCATTTAGCCTGCTAGCTTGGTGAGAGGAATAGAGCCCTTTTATTAGGGAGCCCGAGCAAATGCAATACGTTGCAAACTTTTAAATGCCATGCAACCAATGAAGTTAGGATTATGTACCAATACTACCACAAGTTGTTACTAACCTCTTCCTGACTCACCATGACACGAGAGTCAGCAGTGTGCAAGGCCCGCTCTGCTCCACCGCCATTTTGTTGCTTGTGTGACACAAAAACAGGTGAGGATGGTATTAGTTTTTTAAAACACAGACGCTGTGTCGGAAAACAGAAATCTGTCACAAACAACAAACACAATCCAAATGCACCATAGTTTAGTGAGTTAAGCTGTGCCTATTATGCGCACATCACCAGTATATCTTACCAAATTTACCACAACATGACTTGGTTGGAAACAGAAATCTGTCACAAACAACAAACACAATCCAAATCCAGCATAGTTCAGTGAGTTAAGCAGTGCTTATTATAAGCACCTCACCACTATATCTTACCAAATTTACCACAACACAACTGGGGTTCTTACTTAACTTATGGACGTACTACTGGCACTACTTCGTCCTGAGTCCTGACTTATCATGACTCAAGACAGCAGGGCCTGCCTGGCCACGCTGCCATTTTGGCTCTCGTGTAACACAGTAAGTAAGAAAGAATGGTGTAGTTCATTAACCAAAACGTTACATGTGGTGCACTATAAAACTATTAAGAAAATGTATTAAAGAGTCAGAAACTCACTAATTGTCAACTTTTGCTAACTCAACCACCTAAATTTTTTTGCCAGCATGACTACATGATTGTTGCCTAGTCAAATTGGCCACCCTATTCCTTGAAGTACCAGCCCTGGTTGTGTTAGGAAATATTGCATATTTGATTCTGCAAATTACCTTGACTAATCCATATACTCTTAAAGTGACTGATTAAAGCTATTGAATATAAATCTGGAAAGTACCTCATGAGGGAACAGGTAAACAGTAAGCATGCAGTCTGCCATACTGCACTGCAGGAAAGGCACAGAAGCCTTGTTGAGAGGCACACAAAATCAAGGTGCTTTACATGGTGGCTTCAGTTACAGCAGTAGTTCTGATTGTTTTAATGCATGTGCTGAGGTGCACATCGCTCATGATTGCCTTGCTTTGCCTGGGACCGAGTAAGAAACTGGCTTACCATCAGGGGCCTGACCTACATGAACCATGTATGTCTTGTCAGAGTAGACATCAGCAGCAGACTTCGACAAAAACCACAATTTTATGAATGAGACTGGAATTTACTTAGAAGTCATTAGTCTCTCTTTGACAAAGGTACAGTAAATACAAGGCTAGGAAGAGCCCCACTGCCGGAGTCAAGGCTGCTGTATCAGGAGGAGTGCCACGTTACAGAGGAGGATGGTTTCTAGGACCTACCGCCCTGTCCTGACGAGTGCCCACTGACTGCTGACCTTGCCCAGTAGTGCCTGCTGCTTTGCTACCTGGTCCCAGGAAGAAGGAGATCGCTATATTGGACTGGCCTGTGCTCCCTGCCTGCACCCTAGCGCCTGGTGGGACCTTGCCTGCATGCCCTACGTAAAATTATCGCTATATTTGGTGGGCGCTACGCTTGGAGGGACTGTGTACTGCCTGCGATCTGGCGTTTGGTGAAGGCTGCGCTGTGTACTGAGTGGCCGGGAGAAGAGGAGCCCTGCCTTCTGCCCCTGAAGTTGGTGAGGCTGCTTAGCGCCTGTTAAGCGTTATACTTCATGATCCAGCAGCGCTGTGTGCCAGGAAGAACTGTTTCATTTTAAAGCGCCGTGGGTGCCCACCCAGTCTAGTGGCGGCGCTTTGCATGTCTTTGAAGTAAAGGGTGCCCACCCCGTGTTTAGCCTGCCTTTTGTGCCTAGTCAAAACAGGCGGGAGCCTACCTCACGTGTGTGCACTCTGCCGCGGGTGGCAACCCCGCGTTTGTCTTTATCAGTGAGCGAGTGCCCACCTCATGTGTGTGCTTGTGGTGTACAGTCAAAAAATCGAGTTTTTAATATCAAGTAGCAATAATATCGAGTAAAAAATATAGAATAGACATAATATCGAATAGACAGAATATAGACTACCAAAATATTTAATTTATTAATTGATAAATATGTTAATTTTAGTTATTTATTTTCTGTAGCGGGTTGTGGGTTCATAGGGGAATAGGGTGGGAAATAATTTAATTATAATTAATTAAATATGTTAATTTATTTATTGGTATTTATTTTGAATTAATTGTTAATTAATTATCAATTGGTAATTAATTAAAATATAATTGGTAATTAATTTTAATTGATTATTTGATAAATATATTAATTGCAGATATTTATTTTCTGTAGCGGGTTGTGGGTTCATAGGGGAATAGGAGGGTGGGAAGTAATTTAATTATAATTAGTTAAATATTTTAATTTATTTATTGGTATTCATTTTGAATTAATTGTTAATTAATTATTAATTGGTAATTAATTAAAATATAATTGTTAATTAATTTTAAATGATTGATTAATTGATAATTATGTTACTTTTATTATTTTTTTTTCCTTTAGTGGGTTGTGGGTTATTAGGGGAATAGGGTGGGAAGTAATATAATTGTAAGTAATTACATTTTTTAAATTTTTATTAATTTTAATTTGTTAATTAATTTATTGTTAATTGGTAAATAATTTGTATTAGCAGGTCGTAATTTTTACCCTCCCACTATCCAATGCTTTCCCTACTGTTGCACCTACTGGAGTGAGAATAGTAATTTTAACCCTACGCTATCCAACACTTTCCCTACTGTTGCACTCTTTGGAGTGGGAATAGTAATTTGTACCCCTACGCTATCCAACGCTTTCCCTACTGTTGCACTCGAGTGGGAATAGTAATTTCAACCCTCCCGCTATCCAACGCTTTCCCTACTGTTGCACTCACTGGAGTGGAAATAATAATTTTTACCCCTACGCTAGCCAACACTTTCCCTACTGTTGTACTCTCTGGAGTGGGAATGGTAATTTCTACCCTCACGCTATCCAACGCTTTCCCTACTGTTGCACTCACTGGAGTGGGAATAGTAATTTTTACCCCTACGCTATCCAACGCTTTCCCTATTGTTGCACTCTCTGGAGTGGGAATAGTAATTTTTACCCCTACGCTATCCAACACTTTCCCTACTGTTGCACTCACTGGAGTGGCAATAGTAATTTACACCCCTAGGCTATGCAACCCTTTCCATACTATTGCACTCACTGGAGTGGAAATAATAATTTTTACCCCTACGCTATCCAACGCTTTCCCTACTGTTGCACTAACTGGAGTGGGAAAAGTAATTCTTACCCTCCCGCTATCCAACGTTTTCCCTACTGTTGCACTCACTGGAGTGGGAATAGTAATGTTTACTGCTACGCTATCCAATGTTTTTCTACTGTTGCACTCACTGGAGTGGTAATAGTAAATTTAACCGTCTCGCTATCCTATGGTAAATATATTGTATTTTTTTTAATTAATACTATGTTATATATATATATATATATTTATATACATGTTTTAAAAAATGTTTTTTTATTATATTAATTATCTATTAGCTTTTATGTTATTTAAGTATTTTAAGTATTTTTAAGTTAGTTATATTTATTATTTTATTAATTTTAAATTACTTTTAACTATTTAAAAAACGTCGATATTTTGACTGTCTATATTTTTAACATTGATATTTTTGATTCAATATTTTTGTACTTACCTGTTTGGAGATAGGAAGTCGATCTTTTGGCATTCTATAATTTTTTACTCGATATTTCGGTATCTCGATATTTTTTACATCGATATTGTTTCAGTGATATGTGTGCTTGTATTTAGAGGGAGCCTACCCCTCATTATCATCGAGCCGCCCGGGGCAAGGAAAAAGGAGAGGCGCTGGAGTGGGGAACTCACCGCCGCTGGCCGGGGATCTGCATACAAGGGCGTTGCCCCCGAAAAGCGCCGTGGTCCAGAATCACTGCTGCAGCCCCGGAGCTGCTCCAGAGGAAGAGTGGGTGCAGTCTCCTGCATCGCCGAGGCCCCCGGAGTGGAGGGAGAGCCGCCGCAGTATTGGAAGTGCCCGCGCTGGGCCTGAGAAGCCGAGAGGGCCTCTGTCACTTGACTGGGGCGCCGGCCGCGCCATCAGCCTCGCCCCGTCAGCGCCGTGCAGCCATTGGTGGAGTCTGCTGCACCCCCCGCAAGCCGCGCTGGGATTGGCGGGTGCGGGCGCTCCTTTCGAGGGCCGGGCCCTGATTGGCCCTGAGGCCCAGAAGGAACCAGGAAGCCGAGGCCGGTCCAGGCCTCATCGTGGGGGCTCCGAGAGGAGCGGGAGCCCCCCTGCCTCGCCCAGGCCGACCAAGAGTAGGTAGAGGCCCGGAGAAGTCCTGGAGGGGCAAAGGACAGTCGAGGCACATACCGGTGCTTGTCTCCTGCTTGAAGACGTCTAAAGCCTGCAGCCCCGAGAGCCCGGTGAGTGGGGCATTAGAGAACCGGTGGCAGGAAGGGGGCAACGGGGCACATGGTCTGTGCCTGCCCCCTGTGGACATTCTCTGAGGACCGAAGTGGGGGTACCGGTCTTCCCAGATGCCCCGCTTCGCTGTGGGCAACTGCAATAAGCAGCCACCTGTGTGTGGGGCCCGGAGGGGCTCCAGCTGGACCAGGATTTTTGTGGGCCCACAGCGGCCCTGCAGAAACGGGCTCCTGCAACATGCTGGGGCCATTGGTGACGGGGCGGCATTTGTGGAAACTCTGAGCCCAAAAGGGAGCTCCACCGGGCCCTGGACTAACTTACTGTCACACTACTGCCCCGCTGGACCGGGGGCAGAGGCCACGATGGGACATGTTTATTCGAAGTGAGGGAGTGCCCTCGGTTAATGCTATTCACTGCAAATGTGTTGGTGCTTCCCCTCATGTGCACACTGATGAGTTCATGCCTTATGCCTTGTTGCCTAAGGTTAATGTCCCATATTAAGTGTGTTTCAAGCCGTTAGGCTTGCTGTGAGAAGCCCCGTGGGTTTGCGCTAATGAGGAGTCTGCCTGAGGCCCGCGTTGATGTCTAAGGACAGGATCACTATGTTCTAAGGTGATGCTTCCCACGCTAAAGTTGTGCCACTGTTAATGGGATTTATGTCTAATGTGATGTTCTCTAAAGTTTTATCCTAATGAGGATGCTCCATCCCTCCTATGTTTATGGCCACAGGTTTCTGGGAAAGGTTATGTAGGCCCATGATATAGCTAAGGGGGGCTCAGGCTTTATACTCAAGATTCCTGCCTAGCCGGATGCTTTCCTGCCTGGTGTGTAATACGGCTATTGTTATGTGGAGTGCATTTATACATGCCGTATGTGTCTCTAGGACTACTGCTTTCATGCTAAATGTGTTCATGCCAATGCAGGTTCTGCGCCTAATGTATTCTCTCTAAGGTTACAGCGTTGGACCACATGATTTATGCCGATACAGATATGCATAATGTGCTAGAGTTGTAATGCCTGCTGTTACATGCATAATGTTTTCCTTCAAGGCTGGTGCATAGTGTGGTTATAGACTGGCCTGACGTATTATCCTGGAGCCATTGTACAAGTTTCATGCCAATTAGGATGCCTTATATTTAGGGCCCATGTTTATTGCAACTTTATATACTTAGTGATAGACTGTACCTTTGTCCTTAACCCTTCCCTTCATCCAAACTGTACCAGCGATGGTTCTGGCAGCGGCTGGTTGTGCGCTGCCCTGTAAATAGTCCCCGAGTAAACTGTTACCCAGGGCCGGCTTGCCCCATTTATATACAACTATGATTTCATCCTAATGTGTTGATTTGTTAATACACTTACTGTTTTTCACCTAAACTGGTGTGGTCTCTTTTTGGGAGTGTTCCTTGTGTGTACTGCGTGAATGCTTCACACATGTCCTCTGGAGTTTGGCCCGCCCGCTCTACACCACGCTACCCCATTTCTAACACTCTGTATTGTATGAATTATATTTTAAAGTGTTGTTTCGATCATAAGTGTGATTTCATAGGTCTTCTAATTTTTAAACTTGTAAAAAAATGTTTTAATAAAATACTATTTGACTGTAGGAATTGAATATGGTATTTCATAACTAATAATTTGACGAACTATGGGGGTATTCAAAATATGCAACAGGCATAGTGTAATTATTGGGCATTCATAATATATTGTTTGGTCAAGGGGATTATCTCATTTCTGGTTGAAAGTACCCCATTTCCCTTGACACTTGTAAAAGGTGCCTCTCTGTTTTTGATACATAAATAATACTGCGGTCAACATATTGTGGCTGGAAAAATATTGTGGGACATAAATTCAAAAGTAAGTTTATCATATTTCCATTAGTGAAGTGAAGTCATTCTTTATTGTTTGATTATTTAAAATCTTACAATATTTCCAGTACAAAAACAGATTTCCATTAAAAAAAATAAAAAATATATTATATACATATATATTCTGGTACTTAAAATAGTTGTCGTTGATATTAAGGGCTTCCGGTTTATTTTTTTGACATCTACTTCTGTATTTATCCATATTTTTTTATCCCTAAATCTATCTGCATTTATCCATATTGATTTTGGGTTTTGTGAATACATGAAGTTGAAACTAGTATATCGGCACATGTATGTCCGATAAATGTGTATTCATGCCTGATAGGTTCCAATGATAGGAACACCCACAGATGATAAATCAATGTACTTATATAAAAACATGAACGCATTGGTATCAAGATTGTCCAAATCTACAGCTGTTTAGCCTTTTTACTAAAATGCAATTTTTTTAACCTGTTGCCTGTCAATCTGTACAGATATTGGCCTGGCAGTCATGACTGACAGTATTTATAATCTCTCAAAAAAGAATCCACATTCTGTTGAGATCCACATTTTATAAATAAACTAGCAGCCCGCCCCAGCGTTGCCCGGGGTAGAAGGGGGCTGGGGGCTGCATTTCAGGTTTGCGTGCTCTCCCGCCCAGGCCCCCGCCCGCCACGACATTGTCTGTGTCCCGGACAATGTTGTGGCGGGCGGGGGCTGGGGCGGGAGAGCACGCAAACCTGAAATGCTGGCTTCCCCTACCCCCGCCTGCCCTGACATTCCCCAGCAGCCCGTGCCCCGCCCGCCCCGACCCTGGCTGCCCCGGATTCTTACCTTGCCTCTGCTGCTCACACCGCCGATCCGTATTTCTCCGCTCCGCCGCTCTGCCACTCACCACCTGTCCGCTGCCGCTCCCGCCCCGCGCCATATCCGCCTCGCTCCGCCGCTGGCCTCACTTCACCGCTCCTCCCCTGCGCGTCATGTCCGCCGCTCCTGGGACGCTGCTCCTCCGCTGCTCCTGACGTGACGACGCACAGTCGCGGCCGGCGCTACTTTGGGGGAACTACTTTTTGTAAAAATTTAACTTTGTATATAACGTTTATTTTAAAAAAATTAAAGCCTATGACCATCTACACACCCTGCCGATTTCAACGGTGTATCGGGTGTGTAGATTGGCGCTGTGGTTCCCGAGTTTTCCTTGCCTAAAGGTGCAAGTTCTCTCTTTATAATAGTAGTATAGATATAGATGTACCTGAACGCTGCCACATCGCGCGCATTCAGGCTTCTTCTTCTGGGCCCAGGATCTAGACTCCAGACTGCACAGGGGCCAATCATGATGCTGCATGAAGCAGCGTTGGGATTGACCTGAGCGTCAGCAACTTGCTCTCCCAGGCGCCAGGAGCCTGTGACTGCTCTCTCTAGTCCCAGCAACGCAGCTGAGGCTGGAGAGAGCTACACTGCTCATGAGGGGTTTGGCCGGCCTGAGACAGCCGGCCAAACCCTCATGTGCAGTGAAGTGAAGGGATTCCCCCCCACTCTTCACCAGCAGTGGCATCGCTCGATTTGCCCAAAAGACTTGTCAGAGTCCTTGGGGTGGGTCCAGGGGATTAAAATAAAATGCTAATGAAATGGGTTTCAACCCGCTTTATTATTGTTTTATTTGTTGGTGGTGGCGCCACTCCACTCTAATGGAGCCGCCTCTGCTGCACCTCACAGAAAACAGCAGAACATAAGCCAGGGGTGCTCAAGCAATGTAAGCAGAATGGCTGAGCACTCAGTCTGTATTGTATGCCAAGATCCTTACTCTGTTAAAGTCGTGGGGAGGCTTGATTTCACTTAGTAAAGGGACTCATAAATGGAGTTGCCAATGCACACAAAGTTCTATGAGAAAATCGGGCCAACCACCAGTGTAGAGGGAAGCAACAGGTAACAACAAAGTAGTATAAGTGACAAGGGTAGTTTCTAAGGATTGGCGCACTGAATCCATTAGTGAATTGCAGCACTGCTTGTAGGGTGTCCATGGGCTTTCTCATTTAGCTCCTTTAAGTGTTTAGCTCCTTCAAGGAAGCTACACCTGAAGTGTTAATCTCTTTTTCAACAGTCTTAAACCAACGTCATGTCGCTTGTTAAGCCAGGAAATACAATGCCTAAGAATTATTTGTAGCAGTGGGGAGTGACTTGATATCTCTCAGCCTGACGATAATGTTGCAAGCAGTACTTCAGTATTTATTTGAGTCTGGGCTGCTATCAGCTGCATAGCTTTCTTATCCAATGCAATGTTCCATCTTGTTTGCACCCTAAGCATGCGCCCCACAATATCTTTTATTTAATTTACAGCCTAAATCTACTAAAGCAGACCGTCTAGCAACAAGGCTTTACTCCCAACTTACAAATTGTTGTTTCTTCATTTTGGGATATCTTCTAAGTCAGAGGGGAGCTACACTCACTAACTTACCAAGATATTGCCAAACATTTACTGTAACAAAAAGGCAAACTCACTAACTGTAACGATGCTTGGTTTGATTTGCTTCTATTTTTCTGAGGGGGCAGCAGCTGCAATTTGCTACCAGGTAACTCCTTTCTTGAGAATGTACTTTCACACACTTTTTATTTTTTTAATTTACCACATCAGTAAGGGTGTTTGTCATGTTGAAATGGTGAAATAAAAGTTAATAACGAAAAGCAAATAAAAAAGTCGAATTTCGGCGTTCAACTACGGCAATCAAGCTAAAAGAACACAGGAAGCAGTTCAAAGGCTAGACGCATTGGCGTTGACAATGTTTGGTTATGATTTGGAGCCCTGTAGTAATACACATCTGCTGATTTGAGGAATAATAGCACACATCAACACAATTTGGATAATGCTGAAAAGCCACTCGGTCCAATTTGTGGAACCTTTTACGCCTGACTACTTTTTTTAAAAAAAAACGAATTTGTCACTGTTATGCTAGCAGATTAATTCTTTTACGCTGACAGGCATTCTTGCTTCCATTTTAGGTTAACAATTTCTGCAAATCTTTCGTGTTTTCGGGGAGACGGAGCACGGCCCCTTCCACCTGCAGAGCCGTCAGTTTTCTCTGACGGGAAATCATCCGGTCCCGTCCCTGTTTTTCTGCTGAGGCAAATTCGCTTCCTCTATTCAATTCTCATTTGATGCTTTACAGAAGCATAAAACACAGAGCAAAATCTGTCTGTTCTAATTATACCTCCAAACGTCTCACAGCAGAAGGATTTCCGGGAATCGTTTATGTAAGGCAAACCCTCCCGCCCGACATTTTCATTTACTGCTGCCTCCTTACCTGTGCCGCCTCCTCACTGCACAGCCGTGCTCGTCACTGCACCGCCCTCCTCCTTGTCGTCATCACGCACGTCGCTTCGTGCCCAGCGCTAGGTCCCGGCCGGCGCTACTTTCAGGGGACTACTTTGTTGTGTAAATTAATTTTTTTATTTTGCTTTTTTTTTAAAATTTATATAGCCTATGGCCATCTACACACCCTGACATTTTCAAAGATGTATCGGGTGTGTAGATTGGCGCTGTGGTTTCCGAGATTACCTTGCCAAAAGGTGCAAGTTCTCTCTTTATAATAGTAGTATAGATAAAGGCAGGAAAATAAACTGTTTTTGTCTTTATAAAATCAGTTAAAGCAGAGTACAGGGAGCGTTATTTTTATTGTAACATTTCTGTTTTAAGTTTGATGTATTTTTGATGTTGTTTCTAGTAATGTTTAAGTTTTCACTACTTTTATATTTGGTTTATATGTTGGTTAGGGATTGATGATGGGTGGTGATTTCTATTTTAATTTCTAAACTGCAATCTATTTAAATGTTTTCAAATGTTCCTAATTATTGAATATAATTGATTCAATGTTGCCCTTTCAAAAATATTTAGAGATATTTATAATTTACTTTTTAATGTATTCCTTGAGTTGTGGTATTTTGGGTGGATACTGTTTAAATTATAATAAAAAAAATTCATATGAAGTTAATCATTAAAAATTATAATTATTCATTTCAGTGTTCAATATTTTATATTATTAAAAAATACTCACACTATACAATACATCATTGAGGTTCATTTCATTTTTGTAATATTTTTTAAATATTTTTCTTAAACAGCGAGCACGTTTTTTGTGCAGTTGGGTAGGTAATATGTTATCGTGTAAGTTAAATATATTTGAGGTTTTAAAGTATTATTTACAAGACTGGTCAAGTAGTTGAGTAGAATAGTATGTGCTGGAAGGAATGTCTAATAATGAATCAGCTTTACCTATTGGTAAATATTCCCTGTTTTAATGTCAATCTCGGCTGCAGCTCGCGCAGGCTGTGCCCTCAATGAGGGATCCGCCTGTTCCAACGGCCGTCAAGTGTCGGCCCCTCCCCCTGGGCGGGCTCTTGGGGCTCAAGAGTGCACCGCTTTTGCATGAAGGGTGTGTGACAGAGCCTACGGCCACCCATAAGCAGCTTAGGCCATGCGGTTTTGGCCCCGCCTTTGGAGGGCGGAGCTTGGGTCGGCTCTCGGGGCCCTAGAGTGCGCCTCTGCTCCTAGAAGGGAGAGCGACAGATTGCCCGGCCACCCAGACTCAGCCTAAGCCATGCGGTTTTGGCCCCGCCTTCGGAAGGCGGACCCTGAGTCGGCACTCGCGACGTATCCTAAACCGTCTTCCGTGTTTGTAGGTAGGAACGGGCTCGCGCGGAACTTTTGAGGCGGCTTCTTGTTTGTTTACGGAGGACAGTGCAGCGACGGACCAGAGCAGGTGGGGCCGCCTTCACTGCGACAGACGCGTAGTCTGAGGGGGGAGTGGGGGGAGAGGGACACGCGGGCCTCGGAGGGACGTAGACACGGGTGGGAGTGTATGTTAACTGTGGAGATAGACAAATGAGCGTAGGAAGTAGAGAGAAAATCCATGGGGGGGGGGGGGGGGGGGGAGATATAAGTTACAGCATGCCATGGCTAGGGTTTGCATGCTGGCCAGGTATTTTTTTTATCTTCAAGCTCTTGCTGGTTAAAGAAAACAAAAATTGGAAAACTGTTAATGCAAGAATGCTTCACATGTATTTTCGCGGGTTGTTAACTATTTGTTGATGACCATTAAAGTTAAGGGAAGAATGACTTCCTTTTGAGAGAGGATTTAAGTGTAATATAAACAATTACTCAAGTGCAAACTTTAGAGAGTCTCTAAACTATCAAAACATAAACACACAAACCAACACCAGCTGACAGTGCTGCTATAGCCAACATTGCAGAATGCTCTTTGCAAATGTCAGTTACCCATCCTGAAAACCTTGCCCATCCCCTCCAAAAATATAATCTCGCTTTATATAATTTTTTTATTTAATGCGATTTTATATAGCGTGAACATTACCTGAAGGTGTCAGAGCGCTTTACATAAGAACCAGTTGCGATACATAAAGACTTACATGCGTTACATAAAAGATACAAACAGAAAAAAATGGCAAATTTACAAGTTATAAAGTCACACAAGGAAGAGATACAAACAGAAAAAAAAGAAAAAAAAATGGCAAATGTAAAGGTAGTAAAGTCATTCAAGGAGGGGATACAAATGGATATACTCTTAAGAGCCACAGAGGAATGGTAGATAGTACAAAGGTCTACTGCATATACTAGTGTTTAGAGTTACCTCTATATACATAGGGAAGGGATACGAATGGGTATACTCTAAGAGTCACATAGGAATGGTAGAGAGTACAAAGGTCTACTGCATATACTAGTGATTAGAGTTTTTTATATATATATATTTGTATATATATATATATATATACACATAGTAGATTTGTTTTCAGGTCAAGACCCAAAAAACCAGGAGAGCAGAGTTTTATTAACGGGGGTCGGAGGGGGGACGCAGTCACAACACCAAGGGAGGGTGGGAGGGATACAAGGGTATAGAGAAAAGGCCAATCAGAAAAAGGAAAAAACATTTAAGGGTCGTCAAGTGGGGGAAGGACGAGGGAATGGACAAGATGGCGGGTCAGGGTCCAGAGAAAAGCGGAAGAGAACAGCAGCAAAATGGCGGCCAGGGCAAAAGAAAAAACGTAAAGAAGTCCATGAGAGTGACCCAGTGAGTATGAATTAGAGTGCCAGGAGAAGTCCGGGGGGCTACATAGTTCAGAAATCAAAGTCAGGAAGGGAGAGGAGGCGTGTAGGCTCGGGTCCATTGGAGTAACTTCGAAGACAATCAGACGGTCATGGCTCCCTCGCCCCCATACCTGGGAAAAGTTCACTGGTTCCTCGCCCTTGCCCGGCTGCAGCAGCACTTTGTTTGACTACAACAGAAGTTGTTGGAGAGGGGGCACACAGGGGTTGAAGGGCTGAAAGAAGGCCGGACTCAGCTGTCCCCACGCCGCCAGTCCCAGAAGTGGGGGCTGTGTGCTTAGACTCCTGGGTGGGGGAATCTCCTCGAGAACGTCTGCGCCCCTCGATCCGTGGCGGGATAGGCCTCTCCGATGAATAGTGTTCTCCATTATGCCAACGACAGGGGTCCCCCAGTGGTAGCGATTCAGAAAAGGGAAGTGGTGGTGATGGACAGAGTATCTTAATTAAGCAGAACACTCCTACCCAGTCAACAGATCAGGGCTTGATCCAGCACCATTTTTTAGCTCACTGCACCATCCCAGCTCAGAACCTGGCTACATGCAAATTAGTCTGTCCCTGGCCCAGTGCATCATGGGAACAGGGCAGACCAAACTACCAAGCCAATTCTTTTACTGGAGAGGAAACAAGCTTCCGGGGCCCGGTTTCTGGCATGACAGCCGTCTTCGGCCCGGCTTGCTTGAATCCTGATGGTGCAGTGAGCAAGGGACTCATGTCTGAGCATACCCTTCCATGCTTATGGTGGACAAAACGATTCAGAAAAGGGGGGGTGGTGATGGACAGAGTATCTGAATTATTAAGCAGAACACTCCTACCCAGTCAACAGATCAGGGCTTGATCTATCACCATTTTTTAGCTCACTGCACCATCCCAGCTCAGAACCTGGCTACATGCAAATTAGTCTGTCCCTGGCCAAGTGCATCATGGGAACAGGGCAGACTAAACTACCAAGCCAATTCTTTTACTGGAAAGGAAACAAGCTTCCGGGGACCGGTTTCTGGCATTACAGCTGTCTTCGGCCCGGCTTGCTTGAATCCTGATGGTGCAGCAAGAAGTATGCTGTGCAGGAGGAGTCTGCTGCAAGATGGGATGTCTGCGCACGTTACCGGGGTCGTCTTAGCGCCGCCGGGGTAGAAATGGGATCAGTGGAGGTTGGTATATCAAGGGAATATGTTAATTTAATATTTTTGGCTACAGCTGTTTACAGGCTTAGCATTGCTTCTTTTTGGTAACAGCAGGAACCGCCTTCCTTTGAAATATGGAGGGCGCGTTTTTTTGCAGTATATAACATGGAGTATAGCCTGTATGCCCTTAAAGGACACCGAAAAAGGAAGCTGGGTGAGCAAATTTGGGGAAGTGTTACGCGATACCTCGAGTCTGAAAATTGAACCTCTTGTATTTTGTATTCCCTCAACTGCTAAACTCTTTAGGTATTTCTTCTTGTTTTCTCTCGCTCAATGTTTTATTTTCATTACTCCACATGTAAATGTACATGTATTTATATAGCGCAAATCACCCACACCGCAGGTATCTAAGCGCTTGCTTAACCTCTTCGCCGCTAATGACAAGGGTAACTCGTCATGGACTTTCCATTGATTTCAATGGAAATTACACCACAAGTGCAATTGTACCTTAGCAGCCAAGTGGTTAGGGAACCCGTCCTGGTATTCCCCCGTGAGATACCCTGGCAGGGTATCCACAAGGTGAAAGCCAGGCATCCCGCCGCGAGGGGTCATTGTGGAGATTAAGCAAGCTATTGCCCAGAGTCGCAGAGTGTGAACCCGTGTGTCGAGTAGGCACCGGAGCGAGAATTATCGAGTCCGTGGAATTATTGAGCCCAAGCCCCGTCGAGGCGGGGAATTGAACCCTGGTCCAGGGCCAATCTCAGCTTCCGGGTCTGCCGCCTCTAACCCCTGAGCCACACAAAGTTTTTTGTTTTGTACTATATGGCTGCCATTGGTTCTCTGTAATAAGTATGCTGTACTATTATCAATTTTATGGTGATCTGTATATCCTCACTGTTTTGGTTGAATCGAATGGCTATAACTATATACTTTATTGGTAAAGTGACTCATTCCTACTGACTCATGTATGATCCAAAAATAAATAAATAAAAAAAAAAGTGTCTAGTCAGTTTGTTAGACAGGTACACGGGGCCAAGTTGGTTAAGACTCTTAAACACCAGACAGCAAATTTTGAATTTAATTCTCAATCGGATAGGTAGCCAATGTAGTTTGCGCAGTAGGGGCAGTGAAGGGGTACGGTAGGGTGAGCTGGTTACCAGGCGGGCTGCTGTGTTCTGCACTACCTGAAGGCCGTCCAGGTCAGATTCCTTGGCCGCGATCAGCAGGGCATTACTGAAGTCCAGGCGACTGAGGACCAGGTCATGAACCAGAGTTTTCCGGGTAGACGAGGGGAGAAAGTGAAAGACTCTGCGAAGAAAACTTAGTGCGTGAAAGCAGGCACGTTTAGTGGTGGCTATGTGTTCGTTGAGGCTGAGTTTGTTATCAATTAGGACTCCTAGGTTTTTGATTGTTGGTTTGGAGGAGGAGCCTGGCCCATTTCTTCTGGCCACCAGCTGGGGGACCAGGTGTATGCAGCTTCTTTAACACCTTGGCTGCTAGGGGTTTTCCCGCTGGGTGCTGATTCCTCTCATTTCCCATTGTTCATGACAAAGCCAGCTCGTCATAAGCGCAGGGCAGGTAACACCCATGACGAGCTGGCCTTGTCATCAGCGCTGAAGGGGTTAAAGAGCATTATCTCCGTTTTACCAGCATTTAGCTGGAGAAAATTTCTGCTCATCCATGTTGTTATAGTCCTCATGACTTCTAAAAAGATGTTTTTAATATTCGGGGTGTCTTTGTCGAAGGGGAGGAGGAGCTGTGTGTCATCAGCGTAGGTCAGTATTCTTCAATCTGTGGGGCGCGCCCCACTGGGGGGGCGCGACACCTTCCCAGGGGGGACGCGCACTCCACTACAATTTGACCTTTGTGCCCTGCAGTCGTCTGTCTGTCCGTGCAAGTCTTCCTGAAGAACTCCGGACTCCGGTATGTGGAAGGGGGAGGGAGGGGAGATCGATAGCGCAGGAGGTGCCCATTCTTTTGTTATGTTAACTCTCCCAGGAGGGGGTTAATCACAGAGCTGACAGCTTCAGCTGCAGTGGGACACGCTTTTGGTTTTTAGCAGAGGAGACCCCTCGCCTCCCACTGCACCTGAAGCATGTCAGCTCTGTGAATTAACCCCCTACTGGGAGAGTTAGCTCTTCCCAGAACGGAGACAAAGTTTCCAGGGACATAATGCTCCGTTTAGTTTCTCTTGTATTTGTTTGCTCATGATTGTCACTTTTGCCTCATGTAATTTAGCGTTTGCTTTTGTAATTTGTTTACTTGTAATGTTCTCTCATGTATCAGTTCTGTTCCTATTGTGAAACGCTCTGACCCCTTCGGGTAAAGTCTGCGCTATATAAAAACGCATAAATAAATAAAGGGGTTGGGTGGGGGGACTGAATGTGCCAGCTCTATTCTACAGTCTTGCCTCATGACCTTGAATCATTTTAAAACACAATGTTGTAAATATCGTTTTTCAACCATTCATTTTTAATGTGTAAAAGTCTATTACATACATTTTACAGACAAAATGTGTTTATGCATCATGCGACTTCCATATAAAAAGTTTATTTTAGATCAATACATGACCTCACATATGAGAAATAGAAGGTGGTGACAGATTATTTACAGTAATATTAGTGAACTGCTGTTGTCACATACTGAAAACACACATCACAATCCCTGAATATCCGATGTACACACATTTAGTATTTGACCAAAGAAGGCATGAAAGAGCAGAGACTTGATCATAAAATCAAAGCTGGTCCGAACAGGGGCCCCAAAAATACATTTGGCCCACAGGCCTTAAAATGTCCCTGAAAGTTTATTTTAAAATTACACAGGCAGGCTTATAAATAAGAATTATGTATTCATTTGAGCTGTGTAATAAGCCTCTGTCATTTCACCACACCCACCTACTCACAAACCTGCAGTTTACTAAGCACTCTTATTGTATTGAATGTTATTCGCTGAATATGCCCGGAATGTGCCCGTGGCGGTCGAGTCCAGACATTTCTGTCAGGTGGTGGGGGGGCCCAACATCTAAAAAAAATCAGCTGGGGGGGCTTAACCTACAAAAGTTTGAAGACCTCTGGCGTAGGTGAGTGGGATGAACCCGCGTCCCTTAGGAGGGCAGCGAGTGGAGCGACATAAACGTTAAACAGCGAAGGGCTGAGACATGAGCCCTGCGGTACTCCCTTGGTCACTGGGGTGGTTTCTGAGCTGAAGGGACCGAGTTGAACAGTTTGTGTTCTTCCATAGAGGAAGTCCCTTATCCAATCGAGTGCAGTGCCCTGAATCCCAGCTGTTTCCAATCTTTCTAGCAGGATTTGATGAGCGATGGTATCGAATGCGGCGGAGAGGTCGAGCAGTACAAGAATGACCGCTCGACCTGCATCCGCCTGCATGCGGATGTCATCGATCACTTTAACCAGGGCGGATTCGGTACTGTACTTAGGACGGAATCCCGATTGTGTGGGATCGAGACAGTTGGAAGATTCTAAAAAGTTGGAAAGGTGGGTGTTGATGTCTTTTTCTAACAATTTGCTGTAAAGAGGGAGTAGCAAAATAGGCCGATAGTTGGTGATGATATCGGGAGGCAGTTTGTTGTTTTTCCTGATGGGCATTATTTTGGCCGCTTTCCATTCATCCGGCAGTTTGCCTTCACTGATGGAACTATTCAAGACAGCACATAGAGGCGTGGCCAGTTCGGCTGCAAGTTTTTTAGCCATTTTGGCTGAGAGAAGGTCTTTGGGGGAGCCTGATTTGGCTGAGATAAGCAGGGATTCAGTTTCAGGGATGGTTAGGAAGGGGAATTTAACCAAAGTGTTGAGACTAAGTGGTTTGTGAATGGGTCAATTACTATGTTGTGGTTGAGATTTGCATGCGATATGGATATTTTCTTATAGATATCCTCGATTTGTGGTAGAAGTGGTTGGAAATTTCATCACATAGGAGCTGAGTGGGTTCTTCATCGGGAGTGCAGGCAGTGGGGTTGATGAGGCTGTTAAGGACCTGGAAGAGGGTTTTAGGACCTTTCCCGGCTTGCTCCAATTGGGTGGCTATGTGCTTTTTCCGTGCTGCTTTAAGGTTCTTGTGGTAGATATCAAGGGCAGCCTTGAATTTCCCCTTGTCACGGGAGTCCTTAGTGCAGCGCCAGCGGC
This sequence comes from Lissotriton vulgaris, assembly GCF_964263255.1. Lineage (NCBI taxonomy): Eukaryota > Metazoa > Chordata > Amphibia > Caudata > Salamandridae > Lissotriton > Lissotriton vulgaris. The sequence continues at coordinate 377,802 of NW_028254425.1, read as the reverse complement.
GTTCAAGCTGTTTGCATGTGCTTTTCTCTTCTCTGAGCATGGAAGAGTACCAAGGGGTCTGAGTGTGTTTAGGTGCATGAGAGGGCTGTTTGAGGGGAATAATAGAATCAATGTTAGATTTTACTGCATCCTGTAAGGCTGTAAGACGTTTATCTACTGTATCTGCGTCTGACTAATCAGGGGGGGGGAATTGTTAATGGAAGAGGGCGGGTGAAAGTTTGTACGATTGACGGTGAGCCTGTCTGGTGGGGTTTTTCTTGACTGCGCGTTCAAAGGGTCCTTTAAGGTTAAAGTTAATTGAGTGGTCTGACCATAAGAGAGGACTGGTGGTGTTGTAGATTATATCTGGGGAGTTGGAGAAAACCAGGTCTAAAGTGTGGCCTGCAGTGTGTGTCAGCGCTTTGTTAATTTTGGTCAAACCTAGGGCAGTCATTTCTGACAGGCTATGTTTGTGAATAGGGAGCCAGTGCAACTCTCAGAGGTGAGGGGAGATGTGAGTGCGGAGTAGGAGGTTGAGAATGAATCTCACAGCTACATTCTGAATGGTCTGAAGTCTGTGTAGGAGCTGTTTAAAGATTCCAGTATAGTGTGATAAATGCTTGCGTGACTGTTCACCTGGTGGTTTGTGGCAGCCACTTGAAGATCTTTTGTTACATTTGTAGGATGTGAAAGCAGGAGGGCTCACTATATTGACGTAGTCGTCCATGATGATTCCTTGATTTCTGGTGTGGTCATTGGGTGTTGGTGTTTGTACTGGTTATGTCCACCACCAGGTGGTGTCCTATGGGGAGCTCTTGTTTCTGAAGACTAGTACTTCAGTCTTGTCGTAGTTGATCTCTAGGCAGTTGGCTCCCATCTATTCTGCTACCATGGTCACGCGGTTGGTGAAGTTGGTTCTGGTGCCCGTTCTCTTGTCCATGAGGGAGAGGAAACTACATAACGTTCAAAATGCTGCTGCCAGAGTGGTCCACGTTACGAAAAAAAGGGTATACCCATTAGAGTCACTGGGACCTGGGTGAGATACGGTACATAGATAGAGGGGTCCCAGTACACAATATTAGTCAGAACAAGAAAAACAAATGAAAAAGAAATATACAAATATAAGAACACAGATGCATATACTTAGTTGGCGCACTGTTATTTAATCACAATGTGCCTAAAGGTACAGTATATCACACAGGCATTATAACAGGCATTATAACATCTCTTCAGTAACTTTCCCTGAATAATACAATATACAACACTGCCTTTGAGGCCCCCATGAGGAGTCTATATCCTTACACCATACCTGAAACTGCATCTTTACTCACACCATATCTGAGCATGCATAACCTAATGAACCCCCCACTCCAAGATGGCCGACGCAAAACCATTCATAACACCCACTAATGGTTGAAATCGTATGACTGTGTGCCATTAACGGCTATGGAGTATTGTAGATTCACTTAGTTCTCTTCTCCCTTACCCACTAATTCCTGGTACCCTCTGTGACCACCATTGTGACTTCCGTTTGATTTAGAAATAATTCTTTAAATATTTCGGGTGCTAATACATTGGTCACATTCTCCACTTCTTTAAATGCATTACATATGAATCTGAATCATCCATCTAAGAGTAAGAGTAGTGACACCAACTTAAATACGAATTGCTAAATGAAGTTGTACTACACTACAAAATGGCCCCCACTTTTAGCGAACCAATCAAGCACATTGTGCACTCTTTAAAACCGGAACCGCTCCTTCCCACTTCCTCCACCCGGTTCCAGCGGCGATGGGTAGGTGCTTACAGCGAAGCTCAGGAACTACCAAGTAAGTGGGAGAGAGACAAGCGCTTCGGCGACCCTTCAGATTAAGATGGATTTAAGGCCGGTATTTTTTAATTCTAAGTCCCGCTGTCACTACATGAGTTGCAGCGACGTTTAAACAAGGAGTTCCCTCGCAACAGCCTCTAATGTTTACGCACATGATTGTAGCATGTAATAAGCAGAGAGCCCCGCCACGGGTTTAACAATCTCAGCGGCACCTAATCAGAGAGCCTTGCAGTTTCATTGCTAACGCATCCTTGGATTAACCGAGGTCCCACACTGCATGATTGTATTTCGCCACAACCGGAGATAATTTCTCATGACTGCGCGCACTTTTACGTGCGGTCTAAACCTTATAGTGTCCGCGGCTCTAACAGCCCCGTAAATCTTCGCTGTTAATCCCGTAATAATTGTCATGGCGTTTTGCATCTCTCGCATGAAGAGAGACGGAGTCTACCATATACAGGCTAGTGGCGTCTTTTTCTCCCATTTTGACCTCCATCGAGGGTCCTTCCCGGCATACCACCTCAATCATATTACACAATATTAACGCGGCAAGCACACCACGCTATTCCTGCATACCAGTACTAATATCGATCAAACTCTGCATCATAGGGTTGGGCGAACAGTTATTTTGGCCCATGGGCTTTACAGATAACCATTAATGTCAAGTGTCAGATACCTCGATCCCATATTTCCACTTGATTTGTACCAGCGTTAATCAAATGCTAGGCCTGGACCATTAATTACTCCTTTCATTGTACAATGTGGGTCAAATGCACATTACCCCGGTAGTGCTGTAAAATAACAATACTGTTGAAAGTTACACTCGGAGATATGTGATTTTAGGCACCAGCCATTTAACCATTATCTCCTCTGTTTTCACTTTACCATGTGGGCCCAATACACATTATTACAGTCGGGCTCCTTACCAGAATAGTGTTGAAAGTCACAATTTGCGAGATGAGATTGTAGGCACCACACAGTGACTGTACATACAGTTAGCAGGGCACTAAGATCAAGATCTTTCCCTGTACATAGCCTTGCGGTGGAAGATCTACCTGAAGCTTTACCCGCTGGACACTGTCGTTGTTTGACTGTTTTTAACTTGAGGTGAGTTTTGAGTAACTGTGAGTTATCCATACCAGTTTGGTAGTTTTATTTTTCCTTATTTTATATATCCACATGCCACTCTCACTGAATTCCCACAATTGAGAGTGCATGGTACACTTGTGCAATGGTGTTGTGACACGCCTGATTCCCACTGGCATGCGAACCGCACAAGGATTACAGTCACTGATGCATCTGTTGTCAATCTGTTTGTGATATGCTCTCCCTCTTTCTTTAACAGGTATTGACAGTTACAACTAGAAGAAGGGTAATATAGTAATGTTCTCCCCTTCCCCCACTAGTGTGGTAGCCACATGAGCAGACATACACCACATTATAGGGTATTAGCGTAGACAGTTTGTTGCACCACTAGATACTTGCTAATTAGTCCCCTAGGTCCTGAAGAATCGCTAGTAAAATTTACAATAGCGAGAAACATGTTGACCGGACTACACTAAATTCTAGATGATAGCTGTATACATCATTTTCCACGACTCTCCTCTAGAAATTCGTTTTTAACTAAAGCAGTGGCCCTCCTGAATAAAGTATTCCTCGGTACCACTAGCTTTTATTTTAACTCACTAACCCACGTCTACCCTTTAGTCCTGGCCCCACACCCGCACTTCATCTATACGGCTGTTGGAAAAAGATCTCCGCCAAAGAGCCCCTCTATGAGGTGTTGCCCGTTGGGTATTGCACCGCCGACCCAACGAGGAGCAGGCCCAAATGATGAAGCATGACACCTGAAAGGGTGTGTGAGGGCATTAAATCCAACAAAATGGATTCCCAGGGTTACCTCCCGATAACCCTGCTGTAATCATTTGCATCACAGACTGTAGCATTTCCCTTCCTTCCTTAGGAACAGTACGGCAATTTTTGTTAATAGGGTATTAACCAAACCATTCCCAGAGAAAAACAGTTTCAGACCAGAGGAAGGTCTCCCCAACGAAGAGCTAAATCTCCAGAACGGGGGGGCAAGTCTCCCCAAAGGGAGCCCTCTGAAAAAGATACAACCTTAGAAATAGGGACAATTTGAGAAAACCTGACAGATATCAAGATATTGATACACGTCCCTCTCGAAATTTTCAGACTTCATCAAAGAAATCGGAAGGAAGAGGACGGTCAGAACATAAAGAAGAGCACGTCAAGTCCAAAGACAAGGAACCTGCTCATCAAAGTAAAAAATTACAATTTCCCAGAAAGAAGGTAGCCAGTATTAAAATAAAACATGCAGAGAATCCTGAGGACACAACTGGAAAACGGAGAGTGGGCCCAGACAATGCTAGACAGCGCAGCAGAAGTGAGCATAGCTCGCAAGATCCTGATGAATCTTATGGAGACAGTGGACACGAATGAATACATTCAAGTGGAAACTGCAGACACCCGAGTGAGCGTGCCCCATAAACTATATGAAATAACATTACGTATAGAGGGAGATAAAACTAGGAAAATAAAAGGTCTCTTTTGGGAGAACTAAAGGCTATGATATCCTTCTAGCTGAAAAGGACTGGCCACCAGAGTTTGTCAGGGAGTGCCCACATGGCGAAGAAATGATTATGCCTGCCTTCTCGAATCACATTCAAATTCATAAGAAATACACACTTGCTAGAAAATGGGCAGTGGTCCAAGCCCCTGCATTATATAAAAATCATGTAGGATGGGATGAGGATTCTCCTCACCATAAAATCCAGTTAAAAAATAATCAACCTACTGCACAGAGGCAGTATCCTGTTAAGCAAGAAGCTAAAAAATAAGTAAAAGAAATTTTAGATCAACTTGAATATCAGGGGGTGATTGAAACATGCACCTCACAAATGAACAATCCTTTGTTTCCTGTCTCCAAGCCAGACGATTCATATCGTCTAGTTTTGGACTACAGACATCTAAACTCCTGCTGTAAAACTTTTGCAGTATAAAACTCACACAGTGCAGCACTAATGAATAACATCGTGCGCAAGAAATATAAAACAACATTAGATATTTCAAATGGTTTCTTCTGTCAAAACATAGCACCTGAAAGCAGATATTTGACCGCTTTCTCCAGCATGGGGACCCAAAAACAATTTTGTCGCCTCCCACAGGGATTCAAGAACAGCCCAGGATTATTTTCAGCCAGGGTAACAGAGTTACTACAAATGTATGATGAGGCATTATCCTATGTCGATGACATCTATCTTACAGACGATGATGACCTGGAGACTCACTTGAAAAGAGTGAACACCATTGTAGTGTAGTTCCTATTTTCCCTATAGGCTCTGCGCATTGGAATAACATAAACAGCAGTGTAGACGTAGGACTGAGGTCTTCTAGGTCTCTACTGACTATGTTAGACTTAATTTTGGTTTGCGCCAGCTAGCTCAGAGGTCACTGGAAACTTTCTTGAATGAATAGGAAGGGATCATCTTCCCTGGCTCAGACAAGAAGGGATTCAGCTTCCGACAACCGCATAAACATGACAACTTTGCTCCCTCAGAATAAGAGTAAATCTCTAGAGTCATGTGAAAACAATAGACCGCTATTTCACTCAGTCAGATGTGCGTTCTTAGTTTCACCAGAGTGCAGAGAAGAGAGAGACGGGCGTTTTTAATAAAAGGTATTATTTATTGAGCAGTCTTCCTTCTCATGCAAGAGAAATGAATTGCCACAATTGCAATACTTAATATAAAGTAAAGTGCGTACAGTAAAAGGAGTATTATTAAATAATACTGTAAAAGCATTGATATGGTTTCTTAGCCATAAGACACTTTAAAATGGATAAAATATATACATACATATATACATAGGCTAACGTGCTCAACTGGTGCTTCTAAAATACGCCTACCTGACCTAAGCCTAATATGTGGGAAGGAGTAAGTAAGTAGCAGTTTAAGTTAAGTTGGTTTTGCCAAGAATCTGATACAAGAATTCGCTCTAAGGGTTTAGTCAGCACTTTACCTTGGGAATAGAATGTAGGAGGTCTGGTATCTCTCTCTCAGGACTCGATATCCCAGTCACCCGCAAGGGTAGGCTGGAAACGCCGGAGCTGGATTTTCTCGGCAGGAGAAAAGACAGCGTCTTTCTCAGCGCGTCAAAGAGGAGGGGCAGCGTCCGTGGGCTCTCGCATCAGCTGGGCTCGCAGCAAGTAGATTAGCTGCTCTGCTCCAAAACCACCACCGTGTGTTTGCTTAAGGCAACGTTGGCATATTTATACCTGAAAGGTGCCGAGTTTGACGTAAGGTTTGGACATAAGACGTCAATAAAGATGTCACCAAGAACTGGCCGTTCTTATAGTGCTTGCAGGAGTTCTATTACAAATCAAAACAAAGCAAGTGGGGATTTCCCAGGTTGCTGGAGGTTTGGTGTGTCGATAGAACTCGTTGTGCTTTCTAGGAATCCAAGGAAGTAGCTTTTGCCGTGCCTTGGACTTCAAGGGCGATTTACTGAAATATGGATCTGATTCTTATGCCATTATAGGGATATTATTGATTATAGCCGTACAAGGGCATAAAATAGCAATATTGATTCGGGTTCCTAGATAAAATACATCACGCACTCCACGATCTAATGTCCATCATTTACTTAAAACTAAGCAATAGTAAACATGTAAAGGTGCATATGTATTCCAACCCACCCCAAAATACATTTTTGCATTCGAAATGGTGTATGCGAAATACACGAAAGATTATTGGTACTATACGTTTTTTAAGCAGTGTAATCATTCAGTAAAAAAAGGATGCATATATATTTAGCTGAACGATTTGCGAAAATTACACATGAAATGTCTCTTAATACAGAAGAGAAGGTCGTGACTATTTCAGCACATATAAATGCAATTGCTTGTGCTAGAGTTTGAGGTAATATTTTGTCTCTAGATCTACTAATAATAGAAGCTCTGTTCTTTATGAATAGTTCTACTTTAAGCAGTTTACATGTGCCAGAAAAAATGTAAATATTTTGGAATTTTGAAAAAAAAAATCTTTTGTTTCCAGGTGAGAAAATAGTTCCAAATGTTTTCAGTAGCTTTTGTTTATCAAGGCCGAATTCAGAGTTCAGGGGAACGCTGTGTGCCAGTTTATTTAAACAGTTATTCTTTCTGTTCAGGGGAGAACATCATTTCAGACAGATGTGCAAAAAAACAGTCTACAGCTTCAGGTGAAAGTTCAACCAAGTTTGAAAATGCTGCAACGGTGCAGTCGTGAGAATGATTGCTTTCATTGATGTCAGGATCAGCAATGCTCACAGAAGGTCTTACCTGGGTGATGTTGCTCTCATCTCTTGCTTCACTGCCACCTAATCGTAGTGGTGAAGTTTCAACGAATGCCGTCAACAGGACTTAACAAAGTATCGACATCCATTGGCACTGCTGATTGTAGTGTAAGACAGGTGTCTAACGCGCATTCTTCTCCGCATAGCATACATCGAAGCACAGGTAAGATGCAGTTCTGCCATATAGGTCTGAATGAAAGAAACCAGGTCATATTCAGATCTCTTAGCCGGGCTAATCCAAGGACTTTAGTTATGCGGTCCCGATTAGCGTATAGCTAGGATCGTTTCTTCCATCATTGCTGGAGTCATGTCTGCGTTTTGGCTTGCCATATCGGAGCAGAAGAGTCAAAAATAAAATTCCTGCTACGAGACCCAAAAGTAGTGGTAGGCCACCAAAGACCGAATGGACAAAATTGGGAAAGATGCCCAGGACTGCTTCCAAGGGTGTTAACAGTCCCGAAAAAATTGTCTTAAATACATGTGCGATACCACTGGCATCAGACATATTTAGGATTTGGCTTAGCATTTCTACGAAATGCACGGGGCAATTAGTTGATAAAATTGTATGTATCTCTGCTGTTGTCCTTGCAACTTGAAGATCATACGTTTCTTTTGATGACGTTATAGGCACTTTTGTCTGTAAAAGAACAGACTTCCTTCTGCTTAAAGTATCAATTCGTATAGAAGAGATATTCAAGGACGGCCAAGTCGTCGCCTCTGTATCTGCAGGGCCGTTTGGATACAATGCTTGCATAGAGCAAGTGACCGTGGAACTAACGCTTACGAGATATGCTTTCCCTGGCACCATGCCACAACAGCTGTGGTCCGTTATTGGAACGTAACTCCCGTTAGAAAGTTGTCTAAAGAATGGCTCTATTTGTGTTGCAGGTGTGCCGTGCTGGTGGCATGAAAGGTTATTTGAAGTCCCCTCACAGGCCCCATGCAAATTAATACCTTAACACAGAAGTATACCGCTTAGTGATCTTTTACAATTATTACCACTAAGAAATACACTCTTGTTTTTGTCACTATAACATGTGTGTGTATAAGGTAATTTCCATTTATTTATTTATTTATTTATTTTTTGACATTTCTAAAGCGCAACAAATACCCGTAGGCGTCTCGGCGCTAAAACTGCCCTTATTTTCATTGGGGTAACTGGAGAACATGGTGGGAAATTATTGCTCGAAGAGCCAAGTTTTTAGTTGTTTACGAAACTGGAAGAGGGATGAGCTTTGCCTGATATGATGACTTAATGTACCCTTTACCCAACCTTTCATATTGGCCTGCTGGTATATATTCTTGGCAATTTTTAAATTGGAAAGTTATCGGAATTGTGATTATTCCGTGTATTATCCATTCAATGACAGGTCTTTCTGACATTGTCAATGGTAATCGCTCAAGTTTTTCAATGCTCAGAATCGTATAGTCTGCTCCTTTCTGTGGCAAACTGATTTGTTTATCAGTAAGGTTAAAGATAGAGAACAATGACGTTGTGTTGATTAAACGCCATGGCACATAGCCTGAACGCAGGTTTTGCAACGTCCAGCCTAGCTGTACAATAGAACGTAATTGGGACTTGCCATGTTGTAACCTTAGCAAGTCCTGGTCTATTATATTGATAGCAGATGATACAATACTGTCCAGTGAATATATTCTGGAGGACAGAGTCATTAACCCATTGTCCACAACAGAAAGCAATTTTTCCAAATTAATACGATCAATTTCTCGTATTTTCTCTGCTGTCTCAATTTGAGTCACTTTCCAAGCTTCGTTGTATGTAGCGTATATACTGGCCGCTATGAAACGTTTTTGACGCTGTTTGCGTGGTCCCATTTTGAAATCGCGCAAGTCAGCACCGTCTTTAAGTAAAGTCAAGTGTTGCTTAATTTCTGCCAGTGTGGATGTCTGTAGCCAGTCAAGGCATCATTTTCCTACACTGTATGTTGTTACTATCCCTGGATGTCGTCTCTGGTAGTATCTAGGTTCAGGTCTGGTCATTTTTAACCCCTGTATTTTGTTCAGGAATCTATCTTGACAGTTATTTGTGTCTGTTGGCCAGATTAACCACTTTTTCCAATCAGGATGTGTTCTGTTTTGGTGTAAAATTTGGGATACGTCTATCTCAATATCTGTGGTTGTATTATCAGGAATTGGCTTGGAATAGACGGTTTGTTAAGGTCTTTAATCTTAGCTAGGCCAAGACAAGTAGTCTGTTGAATGGTGTCATTCAAGAACATTATTTGTTCTGGGATCATGCAGGCTTGAAATAATGCTTCCAATCCTTGGACCTGCTATTCTTTTGTACCCCAGATGGTTTTTATTTCAATGTTGTTCTTCCAGAAATCAAAATCAAATGTAATCATTTTTTCATACAATGTTTCTGAATAAATCAATTTAGTATTTGTCAGCATGTTTTTTTGTCCCTGTTTTATCTAACAGGTCGTAATAAAATGCTTCTGCATCACTTTTGTTAAACCCTGCAAAATATGGACATTTCTCATAAAATGTTTTCGAACTGCTTTTAGGTGGAGTAGCACAATGTTCCCATTGATTATATTTAAAAACATTTCTAGGTTGTGCAGATTTATGCAAATAGTGATGTGCGTAGTGGTTATAGCAATACATCTGTTCATAGTTTGATGAACCCTGTAAATCATGTTCTGTAAATTTAGCTGACATTACTAAATCTGACATCATATTATTTATGCTTTCAATGTCCCAATCATCAGAGAATGAACTTGGTTTTACAAAGTCACTTAATGAAACCTTAAACTGATGAGGATATTTCAGGATTTCGACTGGGCCATAGATTTCGTAATCCGTTTTGTCCCAAACTACCCCGCTGGGTATTGGAATGGCTGTGACATTCACTGATGATAGATCTCTTTTCTCGATGGGAGATGACTTGTGTGGCTTCAGATCTAAGTTGATGTTCTAACTTGCTGTGTCCATTGTACTGTAATAAATTTTCCTAAAATTAGAACTAAAATTAGACAAAGAAGGAGTATAAGTACGCCTAATGTAATCCAAAATTCAATCAATGGTGTATTCAGATATGTTTCTTTGAGTTGATGAAGAGTTCTGTTGCTTTGTCTTTAAAAGCTTTTGTTTTTGGCTGTCCTTCAGGTTCGCTAGGATCTTCAGAAACATTATCGAAATTGATGAAGTAGCCAGATGCAGTTCTGTCAATTGTTGGAATTGCTTTTTCAAGTTGTCTTTCATTAGCATAGTCTGAGGCTACATCGTTGTAGACTGGTGTTTCTTGACAAACTGTTTCAATTTGGGTTTCAAGAGGCGCAAGTTCCATTGCATTGCTGCATTGTCCTTTTTTTATTCACTGCAGGTTTATCAAATGTGATTAGTCTCTCAGTTTCAACCTCTTGGATTGTAGCAAATTTTGGTATTCTGCTATTTCTTGGGAGTCCACTGGGCCTACTACTTATTATTGGCCACATGATTGTGGTTTTACCAGGTAGATGGATACAACTCGGTTCTCCTTTTTACCAGCAAGTGGCGGTAGTACAACTGATCTTGTTCCGCTGACTGCTAAGACAGGTGCTGCTTTTCTGTAAGAAGGCCCAACTTCCTTCTTCACCGCGATCTTCTCTCTGACCAGATCCCCAATCTTTGGAATCCAGACAGGTCTTGCTGGGACAGGTGGTGTATCTTCAGTGGTTGTTGTCTGTTGTTTTAACTTTATGTTGCTCAGAGCATTTCTTGTTTCATTTAAGTCCTGTAAGACAGCCAAACGATCTTTGATGTCAAAGCATTTTTTCTTATCTTCTACCACTGAAGTTTGATTATCTAAATCCTGGATATACATTCTAGTTCCGAACAATAGTTCGTACGGGCTGAAACCTTTTAGAGAATTTCTTGGCAGATTGTTAAGACTACGTTGGACACTTGTTAAATGTTGGACCCATCCGTCACCCGAACCGAATACCTTTGCCGTTAAAGATTGCTTTATGTCTCGGTTTTTTCTTTCCACAATCCCGTTTCCCTCAGGATGGAAGGGACAAGAGTACCGCAATTCAATGCCCATGCTGGTCTTGGCCTCCTTATAAGCTTGAGAGCTAAAAGCAGGACCCTGGTCAGAATGTAGGATGGCAATTGCGTATGTGCCGATAAAGACTCTCAAATCTTTTATAACAGTTCTGGCGTCAGCCGAGTGCTGGTGTCTAAATTTTTAAGTGTATCTAGTCTTAAAAGGAATTTTTTAATGGGACGCTGGATTTTACGTATAGATAGCCTTATGCTAACTATAAAAATGGCCATGACATTACTCCGGTCGGTTCACTGCTGCGATCTCTGTTGCAGTTTGGACAGCTCTTTACAAATTTGTAATGTTCTAGGCTCATCCCCGGCCACCAGTATTCTGATTGTAATTCTGTCAGAGATTCCTTGATCTGGTTGTGCCTCGGACCTTCACCCATATGTGCGTCTGCTATTAATAAGACTCTCCTGTTCATGTTTGGAATCACTCTATCCCCCACTCCAGGGATTCGAGCAAAAGGAACGGAGTTTGCGTCAATTACGTATGTATAATTGAGTGGATAGTTCACGGGTAGTGCTGCACAGTTGCCTTTTGAAGACGTTTTTACCGCCAGCATCGTTTCCCCGTCTATGTATTTTTCTGAACGCTTTTTTGTGGCTACGGAAGCCCGTTGAGGTGCTTCCGCTGTGGCTGTATTAGCCAATGGATTCCCTGCAACGTGAACGCCATCACATTGATGACTCAGAGTGTGTATCACGTGAGTCTTTTGTAGTTCTTTCTGTAAAAGAACTACTTGTTCCCAAAGCATTTTATGCTTGATTGTGGCACCTGTGTCATCTTTGTAATTGTTTTGAACCCAGTTCTGCAAGTCATTATTGTAAGATTTTACGCAGAAATGCGAATCGCACACTTATTAGTGTCGGGAATTCACGATCGGCATTCTCAAGTGCCATCTTTAAAGATCTGATTTCAGCTCGCTGAGCCGAACAGTTTCTCAGTGATTCAATTTTTGTTATTTTTGGTCTGAATTTACCACAGCGCCATCGACCTTTAACGATCGTGCATGCTGCATTATAGGATTTTTTATCCACATCGTAATGTTGTACAAATCTGTCTGTGTAGATTATACAAGAGTAGTGTTGGAGAGGCAGAATTTCGATTGGCAGAGGATATTCTTTTTCACATTTCAAATCATTCAGTTTTTTCATGCTCGGGACATAATAGTATGTCACTTCTTCTGCAGCAAGAGAATTTTCCCACTGTATCCATTTTGGATCTAGTGCCACTGTTTTTAGTTAATAACTGGGCTGAATAACGCCTCAAAGGCTGATTCTGCTGTGAAAACAGTTATTCCTTTGCCTTGTGCTTGGGCTCTTTCTATTGCTACAGCCGTCTGAACTACCTTTACAGTATTTTCTGTAAGACTGAATGTTTTTTCTGCTTGTGTGTACAAATGTGATCTGTAAGCTATTGGTACCGTTTCTCCCTCATTAGAGGTCAGGTATGTGAATCCGCATCTTCCTGGGATGACAAGGTTGCGTGTATTGTCACGAGTTTCTAACTTTGTTTTAGATAACATGTCTGTTTGCAATGATCTCAAAATTTCTGTGTGTTTCTGAGTCCAGTTGATTGGTTTAAAATCAGGTTTTATTAATTCGTAGAGAGGTTTAACCCTCTCTGCGTAATTTAGAATGTAAGTTCTTCCGAAATTCAGGAAGCCTAGTATCAATTGTAAATTCTTCAGCGTTTTTGGTGCTTGGAGTACAGCGCACTTCTCTAAGAAGTTGTCTGCCAGGCTTTTGCCTTCACTTGATAATTCGTATCCTAAAAATAGGACTGTTAGATGGGCAATTCGGGACTTTTTAAAGTTGAATTTGTAACCCTCTGCTGCGAACCCAAGTATTATGGTGTTCACTCTTTTCAAGTGAGTATCCAGGTCATCTGTGAGATAGATGTCATCGACATAAGCTAATGGCTCATCATCATACATTTGTAGTAACTCTGTTACTCTGGCTGAGAATAATCCTGGGCTATTCTTGAATCCCTGTGGGAGTCGACAGAAATTTCTGTGACCCCATTATTGAGAAAGCGGTTAAATATCTGCTTTCTGGTGCAATATTTTGACAAAAGAATCCATTAGAAATGTCTAATGTTGTTTTGTATTTTTTTTTTTGCGGACTATGTTATTCATTAGTGACGCACTGTGCGAAGTTTGTACCGCAAATGTCTTGCAACATGAGTTAAGGTGTCTATAGTCCAAGACTAGACGATATGAATCGTCTGGTTTGGAGACCGGAAACAAAGGATTGTTCATTTGAGAGGTGCATGTTTCAATCACCCCTTGGTATTCAAGTTGAGCTAAGATCTCCCTGACCTGTTTTTTAGCTTCTTGCTTAATTGGGTACTGTCTTTGTGCAGTAGGTTGGCTTTTTAATTGGATTTTGTGAGGAGGAGAGTCCTCATCCCATCCTACATGATTTTTATATAATGCAGGTGCTTGAGCTACTGCCCATTTTCTTGCATATATTTGTTTTCTGTGTATTGGAATATGATTTGAGAAGGCAGGCATAATCATTTCTTCGCCATGAGGGCACTCCCTGACAAACTCGGGTGGCCAGTCTTTCTCCGCTAATAGGATGTCATAGCCTTTTGAGAGGTTATCCCAAAACAGACCCCTTACCTTTCTAGTCTTATCTCCTTCTATACATAATGTTATTTCGTATATTTTATGAGGTTCGCTAACTCTGGTATCTTCAGTTTCCACCCGAATGTATTAATTCGTGTCCACTGTCTCCATCAGGATCTTGCGAGCCATGGTCACTTCTGCTGCGCTGTCTAGCATGGTCTGTGCCCACTCTCCGTTTTTCAGCTGTGTCCTCAGTATCCTCGGCATGTTTGATTATTTTAATACTTGCTACCTTCTTTCTTGGAAATTGTAATTTTTTACTTTGAGGAGGTTCCTTGTCTTTGGACTTGGCGTGCTCTTCCCTGTATTCTGACCGTCCTCTTCTTTCAGATTTCTGCGAGGAAGTCTGAAAGATCGAGAGGGACGTGTATCAATATCTTTATCTATCAGGCTTTTTCAAATTATCCCTATTTCTAAGGTTGTATCTTTTTTCAGAGGGCTCCCTTTGGGGAGACTGGTGTTCTCGGTTCGGAGTTCTTTCCCTCCGCCGAGGAGACCTTCCTCTGGACTGGAATCTTTTTTTCTTTGGGTGTGGATTGTTTATTTCCATCCCAGCTCTTTTTTGGAGTGTTTAGATTATTTTTAATAAATATCTTTTCAGGAATTTCAAGTAGTTGGGGTTTTACCGGTTTCCCACCCAAACTATCTCTACCTAGTTCTTCATAGGATTTTTCTATGATTCTGGCAAGTTCAATTGGTTGATCTGTTATATCTGTTTCTTTCAATTTTTGGCGGATCGCCACAGATGCTGCTTCTCCTTTAATGTTGGCTAATATTATAGCCGAGACCTGCTTGATGTCTTTCAGTAATTTCATACCAAGAGTTAAAGCAAGTTCTGGACCGTATTCATTTTGAATCTGTCTTAGTACATCTGGTATTACTGCCAGAGACGGAACACCATGTGTTTTTGTGTAGATGGAAGCAAAGACTGTGCCCCAAGTGTCACAGTCCTCCACATGTGGTGCGACCCCCATTGGAAGGCAGATAGTCAGAATTCTGTGTTTCTCACTAGGGGTAGTATTCGGGAATACTGCTTCTATTTGAGTTATCTTTTGTGCTAACCAGAATGGAATTTGCTCCCGTTTTGCGGGTGTTTTACCTAGACATGATTGTATGTTCTGTGGTGTAATTTTATTTGTGTTCCCCTGATGAGGGGCCAGCTGTGGAATGTTAATAGCTGGTTGGACTGTTGCAGTACGCATTACATATTGGACTAACTGTCTGTGAATTTTAATTAGTAATTTTAGCTGGGCTAAAAGTTCTTTGTCTGACATTTTTTCGATGTCTGGATGTGGTGTGTAGCTGGCTAGAACCGGCCACGTTGCTCCTGGTCTACCTAGTGGACCGAGCCTGGTGATGTGATCATTATGTTTTAGGGCGCCTTTAAACCAGAGCAGGTGCTCTTGGTAATTTAGTGGAATTTCCACATCCTCGAAAGGAGTGTATTCTTCTGGGGGTTCCTCTACTTTGTAATAGTGGAACTCATGTGTTGTAGCGTTTGCCGCTGGAAAGTTTATCCATGAATAGAATACCTCTGTCTGCCGATATTCGTGTGCCTCTATCATGAAAATGACTGTACCACCTCGTGCTGTCAGTCCGTTTTCTATAAGTTTGAGAGTTATAGTTTTTCTTATGTTGACCCGAATGAGAATAGCATTCCGGTCATTCTGTAGGAGACTTGTATCATCCTCTATTAGTTGAGCTGCTATTCTAGCTGCCTCCCTATCGTCATCACTTTCCGGCATTTTTACATGCAGAAAGGTTTTGTTGCAGATCAAGTTTCAAGGAAACAAAAGATTAAGTGCACAATATTTTGGAACACTGTATCCTTCAACGTTGACTAAACCAAAAACTCTACATAGGAATCTCTTCCTACTAAGTTCCGGCGGATTTTAACCTTTCACCTACTCCAGACGTCTATTGGAGTATTTACGGGAAAAAGGATCTGTGTGAAAAAGCACGACTGAGTTACTCTAACGTCTTGCGTTAGTTTTATCGCCTTACCAAACGTTGGGTGCCATGTAGTGTAGTTCCTATTTTCCCTATAGGCTCTGCGCATTGGAATAACATAAACAGCAGTGTAGATGTAGGACTGAGTCTTGTAGGTCTCTACTGACTATGTTAGACCTAATTTAGGTTTGCGCCAGCTAGCTCAGAGGTCACTGGAAACTTTCTTGAATCAATAGGAAGGGATCAGCTTCCCTGGCTCAGACAAGAAGGGATTCAGCTTCCGACAACCGCATAAACATGACAACTTTGCTCCCTCAGAAAAAGAGTAAATCTCTAGAGTTGTGTGAAAACAATAGACCGCTATTTCACTCAGTCAGATGTGCGTTCTTAGTTTCACCAGAGTGCAGAGAAGAGAGAGACGGGCGTTTTCAATAAAAGGTATTATTTATTGAGCAGTCTTCCTTCTCATGCAAGAGAAATGAATTTCCACAATTGCAATACTTAATATAAAGTAAAGTGCGTACAGTAAAAGGAGTATTATGAAATAATACTGTAAAAGCATTGATATGGTTTCTTAGCCAGAAGACACTTTAAAATGGATAAAATATATACATACATATATACATAGGCTAACAAGCTCAACTGGTGCTTCTAAAATACCCCTACCCCGGTGTACCTGACCTAAGCCTAATACGTGGGAAGGAGTAAGTAAGTAGCAGTTTAAGTTAAGTTGGTTTTGCCAAGAATCTGATACAAGCATTCTCTCTAAGGGTTTAGTCAGCACTTTACCTTGGGAATAGAATGTAGGAGGTCTGGTATCTCTCTCTCAGGACTCGATATCCCAGTCACCCGCAAGGGCAGGCTGGAAACGCCGGAGCTGGATTTTCTGGGCAGGAGAAAAGACAGCGTCTTTCTCAGCGCGTCAAAGAGGAGGGGCAGCGTCCGTGGGCTCTCGCATCAGCTGGGCTCGCGGCAAGTAGATTAGCTGCTCTGCTCCAAAACTACCACTGTGTGTTTGCTTAAGGCAACGTTGGTATATTTATACCTGAAAGGTGCCGAGTTTGACGTAAGGTTTGGACATAAGACGTCAATAAAGATGTCACTAAGAACTGGCCGTTCTTACAGTGCTTGCAGGAGTTCTATTACAAATCAAAACAAAGCAAGTGGGGATTTCCCAGGTTGCTGGAGGTTTGGTGTGTCGAAAGAACTCGTTGTGCTTTCTAGGAATCCAAGGAAGTAGCTTTTGCCATGCCTTGGACTGCCAGAGCGATTTACTGAAATATGGATCTGATTCTCATGCCATTATAGGGATATTATTGATTATAGCCGTACAAGATTTGGGTTCCTAGATAAAACACATCACCATAATACTTGGGTTCGCATCTGAAGGGTACAAATTTAACTTTAAAAAATCACGAATTGCCCGTCTAACTGTCCTATTTTTAGGATATGAATTATCAAGTGAAGGCAAAAGCCTAGCAGACAACTTCTTAGAGAAGTGTGCAGTACTCCAAGCTCCAAAAACGCTGAAGAACTTACAATCATTACTAGGTTTCCTGAATTTCGGAAGAACGTACATTCTAAATTATGCAGAGAGGGTTAAACCTCTCTACGAAGTAATAAAGCCTGATTTTAAACCAATTAATTGGACTTAAAAACACACAGAAATTTTAAGATCATTACAGACAGACTAACTAAAACAAAACTGCAAACACGCGCAAACGAACGCAACCTTGTATTCCGAGTCATCCCAGGAAGATGCAGATTCACATACCTGACCACTAATGAGGGAGAAACGGTACCAATAGCTTACAAATCACATTTGTACACACAAGCTGAAATGAAATTCAGTTCTACTGAAAAAATTCTAACTTCGGTTCAAACTACTGTAGCAAAAGAAAGAGCCCTAGCCCAAGGGAAAAGGATATCTGTTTTTAACAGCAGTATCAGCCCTTGAGGCGGTAACAATACCAGGCAATCTTAATGCTAAAGCTCTAGATCCAAAATGGATAAAATGGGAAACTTCTCTTGCAACAGAAGACGTGACACACGCATTTGATCCGAAAATGAAAGAACTAGAATATCTGGAATACGAAAATGAATGTCCTCTGCCGATCGAAATTCTAACTCTCTAACAGTACACCTGTGTAATCTACACGGACTGATTTGCACAACACTACGTTGTGAAAAAACAGATTTACAATGCAGCATGCGCTGGCGCTTAGGTAAATTCAGACCGATGGTCACTAAAACTGAATCTCTCAAACTGTACAGCTCAGTGAGCTGAAATAAGATCTTTAAAGATGGCGCTTGAAAATGACGATCGCGAAATCCCGACACTAATAGTGTGCGATTCGCATTACTGCGACCCATCATACCATAATTCCATGCAGACCTGGATAAAAAACGGTTACAAAGATGAGACAGGTTCCACAATAAAGCATAACAAGCATTTGCAATGCAATAGGTCTCGCATTCACACGATTTTGAGCTATTGGCATTGTAAATGACAATGCCTTCTATTTATGTTTTGGGTTTTAAAACATAAATACAGGGCATTATTTACAATACTAATAGCTTAAAAATTCAATGAACCTCACCATCCATACTAACAGAAAGGGCCCTTTAGATATATCAGGTCAAAGAGCAAACACCCCAAATGACGCAGATGAAAGCACCTTAGAATACTAAACGGACAGCAACGTCACCTGAAAGCAGACATCGTTTGTTACAAAATGAAGGGACCCGTGCACAGGCAGTATTTCATCTAAATGGAGGAAACAGGAGTTGTCAATAAAACGCACTAACAGCAGCTGCTCTTCACACAGTTGTGCTGCTGCTTTTTTTGGCAGCGCTGGCAGGGGCAATAGGTGGTGCAATGTGCAGTGGTCTCCTGACGAGGGCCCTGACACTTCTTGTTTACAAATTAAGCACTGTGCACGCATATGAAGCATGAAAGTAGAGTCAGCCCTGCTGGATTCGACCAGCACGCGACCTTCCAAGTTGCATACAGCACCAAGAAAAGTTTTTCCTGCTCTATTGTTATTTGTCAAACAACTATCGACCGACTGCAATCTCCAGAAAGGCCCTGTTTGACGTCAGCGCTCTTAATCACATTACTAGGTGTTTTGGGAGCTAACAACACAATCTCATTCATTAGTTTTGGTTTACAACAGTTTTGTTTCTGACGGAAATATGTCTGAATGACAAGACCGCTGATAAAACCACGCTAAAGGCCATAAAATCTTATCACAGTTCAGTAGATAATATTAAGTTTAATACCATTTAAAAGACACCTAATACTACTACGTCGGCAACTTGCAACACGGTTTACCGGTGCCGTATGAAAAGCTAGCTGAACAAGCAAAAACGAGTCTGCGAAGACTAACTAAATTCAGAAAACTATTTGGTTTAAACAGAAGTAAAATTTAAAAAAAGTCCCTTTGTTATTCTGAGGGACTCCAGACCGCAATCCTTGGCGCTGAGAGCAGTCTGCACACAAATCCTGGTGCAAGGGTCAGCCTGTGTGCGAGTCCCTGTAGTGGGAGCCTATGGGCTGCCTGTGCGCAAATGCTGGTGACAAGACCTCCTGTGCACAAGGCCTTTTGTGGACTTGAGGGCGTCCGCACCCGTGTCCCTGGTGATGAGAACAACCTGTATGAAAGCCTGGTGCCGAGGTCCGCTTGTGCAAAAGTGCTTGTGCTGTTCTTTGACTTTACACAACCCGTGAGGCAGATGGGATCCCGGGCACAGGCTCTGTGCTGAGGCAGCCCGTCCAGGAGGCTGCAGCCCCGCAGGAGACAGACACAGACTGTTCCCCGGGCAGCCTCCTCTCCTCGCGACGCAGCCTGCCGCTTCCAGCTTGCACTGAGCTCCGTGCCTGAAACTAATTTTTGGAAGCTGAAATAAATGCTAACACAGGAAGTGGAGAAAAGCAGTCTCCAGGAGATGAATGCGAAAGATTAAACCAAGTTGTCGGAGGGGCGGGGGATTAGGAAACGGCTCGCTCTCCCAGGGAGACTTTGACCAAGTGAGACAGGGGTCCCAGCTCTGCAATGACCCACACGAACCCTACATCTGCGCACCTGCGCTTTACTTGTCGGAATGAAAAAGGCACCGCGCAGAAACCCATAGGGCAATTAGCCTGATCTCCGGGCTCTGCGAGGCTCGGGAGCATTAGCGCTAAGCCTGGGCCTTCTGCGGAATCCTATGAGCCGCAGATCTGTAATTTCTTTACATTACCCCCCCTACAGGCTGACGCTTTATTGCTCCCCCTGTCGTGCAGCATAAGCTATTAAAAGGAAGAGAAAACAAGCATTGGCCGCGCGGCAGTAAAGCTGCGCGCCCGTGAACGCCCTCATTTGCAATGCCTCCTTCCACCAACGAGGCAACAATGACAAAAAAGCACACGTACACAAAAAAAGGGGCGGGAACAGGATACTGAATCCCGCCCCTCCAGGACTCCCTGACCTGCCTCATGGTTGCCAAGGCAATATTTCTAAAAATATTGTTGTGCTACCGTAAGGCAGGTCATGGAGTCCTCGAGAGGCGGGATCCAGAGCAGGCAAATCTGCTAAACTGGAGCTTTTTCCAATGGCAGGCCTCCGTTTCGAGAGGCCTGCCAATGGAAAAAAGGGGCGTGGCTTCACGCCATACTGAAATCCCCTGCTCACAATATCTCTTTGCCTGCAGCAGGGCATGCCCTGCAATGCAGGCTTCGACCTAAAAAACTATGGGAACAAGTAGTTCTTTTGCAGAAAGAACTACAAAAGGCTCACGTGATACATACGCAGAGTCTTCAACGTGATGGCGTTCACGTTGCAGGGAATTCATTGGCTGACAAAGCCACAGCGGCAGCTGATCACTCGGCTTCTGTAGCCACAAAAAAGCGTACGAAAAAACAAATAGATGGTGAAACGCTGCTTGCAGTAAAAGCCTCAATGGAAGGCAATTATGCGGCGTTACCTCTAAACTCCATTCCGTTTGCTCAAATCCCTGGAGTGGGGGATAGAGTAATTCCAAACACGAACCGGAGAGTCTTCTTGATATAAGGAGCACACATGGGATTGGGTCTGAGGCACCAAGAGATCCTGAAATCTCTAATAGAATTACAATCACAATATTGGTGGCCTGGAATGAGTGTGCATGTTTATAACTTTGCAATGGACTGTCAGGACTGCAATAGAGATCGCAGTTGTGAACCGGACCAGATACCAGCCCAGACACCTCTGTTAGACAGCATTAGACTGTCTACAGGCAGACGTCCGACCGGACAAATGCAGTCCCATAAATATTAAGACGAGATTCATTTGGATGTGGCCCCAGCGCTCTGCTGACGCCAGAACTGTTATAAAAGATTTGCGAGTCTTTATCGGCACATACGCAATTGGCATGCTACATTCTGACCAGGGTCCTGCGTTTAGCTCTCGGGCTTACAAGGAGGCCATGGCCAGCATGGGCATTGCATTGGGGTATTCTAGTCTATTCCATCCCGAGGGAAATGCGGTAGTGGAGAGAAAAAACCGGGACATAAAGCAATCTATAACAGCGAGGGTATTAGGTTCGGGTGACGGGTGGGTCAAACATCTAATAAGTGTCCAACGTAGTCTTAATAATATGCCAAGAAATTCTCTAGGAGGTATCAGCCCGTACAAACTTTTATTTGGTACTAGATTGATCATCCAGGACTTGGATTGTCAGACTTCAGTGGTGCAACAAAAAGCCTTTGATATCAAAGATCGTTTGGCTGTTTTACAGGACTTAAATGAAACAAGAAAAAGTCTGAGTAACGAAAAGCTAAAGCCAACTACCACTGAAGAAAAACCACCTGTCCCAGCAAGACCTGTCTGGATTCGAAAGATTGGGGATCTGGTCAGAGAAAAAATTGCGGTAAAGAAGGAATTTGGGCCTTCTTACAGAAAAGCAGTACCTGTCTTAGCTGTCAGCGGAACAAGATCAGTTGTACTAGCGCCCCTTGCTGGTAAAAAGGAGAACTGAGATGTATCAATCGACCTGGTGAAACCACAATCATGTGGCCAATAATAAGTAGTAGGCCCAGTGGACTCCCAAGAAATAGCAGAAGACCTAATCTTGCTACAATCCAAGAGGTTCAAACTGAGAGACTAATCCCATTTGACATACCTGCAGTGATTAAAAATGGACTATGCAATAAAGCCATGGAACTTGTGTCTCTTGAAACCCAAATTGCAACAGTTCATCAAGAAACACCAGTCTACAACGATGTAGCCTCGGACTATACAAATGCAACAAAAGAAAATGCAAAGATCAATGGAAATCCGGAAGCAATCCCACCAATTGACAGAACTGCATCTGGCTACTTTATCCACTTTGATGACTTTTCCGATGATCCAAGTGAACATGGAGACAAGCCAGCAACAAAAACTTTCAAAAATAAAATCACAGAGCTCTTTCATCAACTCAGAGAAACATATCTAACTTCACCATGGATTAAATTATGGATTGTGTTAGGTGTACTTTTCCTCCTTCTATGGCTCATCTTGGTTTTAAGTTTGGGTAGATTTATTGATGGGAAAATATAGTACAATGGACACAGCAAGTCAGAACATCAACTTGGTCCTGAAACCACACAGATCCTCACACATCGAAAAAAAGAGAACTGTCATCAGTCAACATCACAGCAAAGCCTATACCTTGTGGTATAGCGTGGGACAAAACTGATTATGTAATCTATGGCCCGGTTGAGCTCTTGAAATATCCACACCAATTCAAGATTTCTTTAAGTGACTTTGTATCACCTAGTACTTTCTCGGATGATTGGGACTTAGAAAATATTAATAATATGATGTCAGATTTAGAAATGTCAGCAAAATTTACAGAACATGATTATTTACAGGGTTCGTTGAATTATGAGGAAATGTATTGTTACAATCACTTTGGGCATCATTACCTGCATAAATCTGCAAATCCTAGAAATGTTTTCAGTTCTAATCAATGGGAACATTGTCCAACTCCGCCAAAAGGCAGTTCAAAAACATTTTATGAGAAATTCCAATACTTCTAGGGGTTTAATGTCACTGATCCTGAAACATTCTATTTCAAAATGTTAAATAAGACAGGAATGAAAAACATGTTGACTAATACTAAACTGATTTATTCTGAAAAATTTTATGAAAAAATGTCAACATTTGGTTTTGAATTTTGGAAAAACAACATTGAGACAAAAAAACATCTGGGGTACAAAAGAATGGCAGGTACAAGGTTTAGAAGCATTGTTTAGAGCCTGCATGATCCCAGAACAAATAATGTTCCTGAATGACACAATTCAGCAAACAACCTGTCTTGGTTTAGCCAAGATAAAAGATTTAAACAACCAGTCTATACCAAAGCTTATGCCTGATAGAAACACCACTACAGATGAGGGGTTAGACATGGCCTATATTTTAAAACAAAACAGAACAATTCCTGATTGGAACAAATGGTTGATCTGGCCCACGGACACTAATAACTGTCAAGATAGATTCCTGAACAAAATACAGGGGTTCAAACAGAACAGGCCAGACCCAAGATATTCCCAGAGACAACATCCAGGGATAGTTACAACATACAGTGTAGGAAAACTATGCTTAGACTGGCTACAGAAATCCACAGTTCCCGAAATTAAGCAACACTTAACTTTACTTAAAGAAGGTGCAGACTTGCGAGATTTCATACTGGGACCTCGCAAACAGCGTCAAAAACAGTTCATATATGCCGGTATATACGCAGCTTACAATGAAGCTTGGAAATTAAATCAAATTGAAACTGCAGAAAAAATACGAGAAATTGATCGTATTCATTTGGAAAAAAACACTTTCTGTAGTGGACAATGGGTTAACGACTCTGTCCTCCAGAATCTATTCACTGGACAGCATTGTATCATCTGCTATTGATATAATGGAACAGGATATGATAATGTTACAACATGGTCAGTCCCAATTGTGTTCTATTGTACAGCTAGGCTGGACGTTACAAAACCTGCGTTCAGGTCACGTGCCATGGCTTCTAATCAACATAACGTCATTATTTTCTATCTTTAACCTAACTGATAGACAAATCTCATTGGCACAAAAAGGAGCAGACTATACGGTGCTGAGCATTGAAAAACTTGAGAGATTACCACTGACAATGTCAGAAAGACCTGTCATTGAATGGATAATACATGGCACCACTACAATCCCGATAACAACTTTTCAGTTTCAATACTGCCAAAAGTATATACCAGCAGGCCTGAATGAAAGGTTGGGTAAAGGATACATCAAATCAACCTGGAATTTACCTTATACACATAGATGTTGGAGTGGGGGCAAGAAAGAGGTATTTCTTAGTGGTAATAATTGTAAAACATCACTGAGCGGTACACTTCTATGTCAAGGTAAAAACTTGCATGGAGCCTGCGAAGGTTCATCAAACAACCTTTCATGTCATCTGCACGGCACCCCAGCTACACAGATAGAGCCCTTTTTCAGACAACTTTCCAACGGTAGCTACGTTATATTAAGTGACCACAGCTGCATTTGCTGTATGCAAGTATTGTATCCAAACAGCAATCCAGACATGGAGGCAGCATTATGGCCTTTTGTGATTATCTCTTCTATTCAAATTGATACTTTAAGCAGAATGAAGTCTATTCTTTTACAGACAACTGTGCCTTTAACCTCGTCCAAAGAGATGCTTGACCTGCAAGCTGCAAGCTGCCCCGTGCATTTAGGAGAAATGTTAAGCCAAATTTTAAACATGTCAGATATCAGTGGCATCGCACATGTATTTAAGACAATTGTTTCGGGACTGTTAGCATCCTTTGAAACAGTTCCGGGCATCTTCCCGAAGTTTGTGCATTCGCTATTCGGCGGCCTGCCTCTTATTTTGGGACTCGTAGCAGGAATTTTATTTTTGTTCCTTCTGCTCCGACATGGCAGGCCAACTCACAGACAAAACTCTGGCTACGATGGGAGAAACGATCCTAGCAATACAAGACCGAGACCGTATCACTAAGGTCCTCGGATTGGCCCGGCTAAGAGATCTGAATACTACCTGGTTTCTTTCATTAAGACCAATCTGGCAAGATTGCATCTTACCCGCGCTTCGATGTCTGCTATGCGGAGAAGAATGCGTGTTGGACGTCTGTCTTACACTACCATCAGCAGTACCAATGGTTATCGATACTTTGCTCGGTCCGGTAACGACTCGCGCAACGTGTTGTCCCCAGCGGCTACAGATTCTGATGACGGCATTCGTTGAGACTTCACCATTACGATTAGGTGGCGGTGAAGTACGAGATGAAAGCGGCACCACACAGGTACAAACGTCTGTGAACATTGCTGATCCTGACATCGATGATAGCAATGCATCTCACATATGCACTATAGCAGCTTTTTCCAACTTGGTAGAACTTTCACCTACTGTAGTAGAGGAATTTTTCAACAGCCTATCTGATTTGATGTTCTCTCCTAACAACGAGAATAACTTTTGAAACAGCGAGCACACAGCGTTCCCTGAACTCTGAATTCGGCCTTCAGTTTTTATAAACAACACTACTGAAAACATTTGGAACTATTTTTTTTCCCATGAAAGCGAAATTATTTTTTCCCAATTTCCAAAATATTTACCCTTTTTTTTTTTTGGCACATGGTACTCTGCTTAAAGTAGAACTATTCTTAAAGAACAGAACATCTATTTTTAGAAACTCTAGAGACAATATTTTGAATCAAACTCTAGCACATTTACAATCTTGTATAAATATGTGATGAAATGGTCTCGACCTTCTCTTCTGTATTAAGAGCCATTTCATAAATGTAATTTTCGCAATTCATTCAGCTGATATTTATATTTGCATTATCTGAATGATACCACTGCTTGAAGGCGTACAGTATAATCCTCATTTTCGTGTATCTATATCATTTCAAAAGAATTTGATGTATTTTGGGGTGGGCTGGAAAAAACATGCATACCTATATGTTTATATATTGCTTAGTATTTAGTAATGATGGACATTATACGTGGAGTGAGTGTTGTGAATGTATCTAGGACTCTAATTAAATATTCCCGATTTATGCCCTCATGTGGTTATAACAAATTATATCCTTATAAAGGCATAAGAATCAAATCCATATTTAGTCAAAGCCAATGCAGTCCAAATACGGCAAGGCTACTTCCTTAGATTTCTAGAAAGTACACCGAGTTCTTTCAACAAACCAAACCTCCAGCAACCTGGGAATCCCCATGCCTTTGTTTTGATTTGTCCTAGAACTCCTGTGAGTCCGAAAGAACGGCCAGTTCTTAGTGACATCTTTTATTGACGTCTTATGTCCAACCTTACGTCCAACACGGCACCTTCCAGGTATAAATATACCAGCGTTTGCTTTAAGCAACACACAGTGGTTTGGAGCAGAGCGGCTATCTACTTATCCGAAGCCCAGCTGATGCGAGTGCCGAAGTAAGCCGTCCCTCCCATTTGACGCACTGAGAAAGACGCTGCCTTTTTCTCCTGCCGAGAAAATCCAGCTCCAGTGTTTCCAGTCACCCTTGCGGGTTACTGGGAGATCGAGTTCTGATAGCAAGATACAAGACCTCCTTCATTCTAAAACCAAGGTACGGAGCTGATTAGATCCTTAGAGAATTCTTGAGTCAGATTCTTGGCAAAACTAACTTAAAAACTCCTTTACTCCTTCCCACGTACTAGGCTTAGGTTAGGTACACTGGGGTAGGCATATTTAGAAACATCAGTTGAGTACGTTTAGTCAACTTTTATCATTGTATGCAATTGTATATATTTTAAACATTTTAAGTATCATATGGCTCAGAAACCATATCAATGCTTTTACAGTATTATTTCATAATACTCCTTTTACTGTACGCACTTTACTTTGACAAGTATTGCAATTGTAGCAATTCACTTCTCTTGCATGAGAAAGAAGACTGCTCAATAAATAACACCTTTTATTGAATAACGCCCGTCTCTCTATTTCTCTGCACTCTGGTGAAACTAAGTATGCACGATTGACTGAGTGACATAGCTATCTATTGTTTTCACACGACTCTGGAGATATACTCCTTATTCTGGGGGAGCAAAGTTGTCCTGTTTATGCGGTTGTCAGAAGCTAATCCCTTCTTGTCTAATCAGTGAATATAACTCCTCCCTGTTCATTCGAGAAAGTTTCTAGTGACCTCTGAGCTGGCTGGAAAACCTAATTAAGTCTAACATATTCAATAGAGACCTAGTCGACCTCAGTCCTACGTCTAAACTATTGTTTATGTTATTCCAATGCGCAGACCCTTTTGGGAATATAGGAACTACACTACACTTTGAGATCTGTATATAACAGCCTAACCCAGCCAATGAACTTCGGGTAACACCTCAAAGAGGTATGGCCACTCGATCAACTCAAACGCCATTCTGGCATCTAAAGATAATATTATGGCATCTTCTTCTATGATGTGTTTATGGCCGATCACATTATGGAGCCTACAGAGGTTAAGGGCCGTGCTGCGGCCCGAAATAAAGCCGGACTGATCCGCATGAACGAGTGAGGTGAGGAGAGGGGCCAACCGGGAAGCCAGTAATTTTGCAAGGATTTTAGCCTCAGCATTGATCAAGGAAATGGGTCCATAGGACCCACAGCTGTTCCCGGGTTTCCCCGGTTTACGGATTACTAAAATGTATGCAAGCCTCTGATCCTCCGGCAAAACCCCTTCTTGTAGCTCTCATTAAACATGTCCTTCAGATAGGGTGTTGTTATGGAGATGGTGGATTTAAGGAATTCAATAGGGATCATTTTGGGGCCCATCTTCTTCCTGGATTGTATGTTACCTATTGGCCTGTGGATTTCCTCATCAGTGATCTCCTCCTCCAATGAGTCCCTTTCGCTGGTGGATAGGGTAGGCAATGGTAAGTCCACCAAGAATCGACGAGAATCCTCGGTGGTAGTGATGACTGAGGGAGTATAGATTTGTTGAAAATAATCTGCAAAGGCCTCTGCCATCTCTTGTGGGTCCAAAAGGGTCAGTGTTCTACTGATAATTAACTGAGGGACCCATCGTTCGGCCACCTTCCTCCTTTTTCCAACCAGGCCAGCAACTTTCCAGCCTTGTTCCTAGCTCGTATAGCCCATGCTGCGTTTCCAGCAGCTTGACTCCAGTCTTTTCACAGACTATAGCTTTATATTCAAGCTGCTTGACCTGTAGTTTATGCCTAGTAGCCTAAGGGACTATATATGCTCCGCCTCGAGAATCCGGAGATCGGCCTCCATTTGTTCAATCTGCGCCCGTTGTTTTTTTGATGTACCCCACCTTATGTGACAGTGCCTGTCCCTTCACCTCTTTATAGGCCTCCCATATTGTCTGAGCCGTGTCGACAGAGCCAACATTGTCCTTTAAAATAGTTTTCCGAGTGCACTCGCAGGCATTCTTTTGTGCCCAAGACCGTATGTAGCCATGGGTTAATGGATATTGTGTTTCTCTGGCGCTGATTATTGTGAGCTCGGCCCAGACCGGGGAGTGATCCGAGATGCCCCGCGGAAGACAGCGCGGCTCCCGGAAACTCCCAATACTAGCCGAGTGGTTTAAGAGGTAATTTATACAGGAGAGGCTTTTGTGTGCATTAGAGTAATATGTGAATCGTGCCATGTCATGATGAAAGTGGCACCATATATCAGTGATGCCTATAGCAATAAGAAACTCCGACGTGTGTGTTGGGCCTCGTTCGGGGGCATGTAGGTTATCTGTCTAGCTGATCATTTACTGTCATGTTAAAATGTCCCCCTAAGATCAATGTTCCGAGTGCGAAATGGAGCAAGACCGTACCAAGGTCCGCAAGCGTTTCCTTACCTAGAGCTGGTGGGGAGTAGACCGAGATGATTTTGACCAGCCTCCCTTCCAACTTCCCTCCAAGACTGCAATCCTACCCTGGGGTGTGGAGTTTTCTTAATTAAAATGCCATTGCCTTTGTAGTGAAGACAGGGTTTCGCTTGCACTCATTGCTATGTTAGCATATGCGTATTAGAAGTTTAAACGCCATTTTGCCACTTTGCAACTTTTGCACATAACGCCACATGTAACTGTTGTTGTAAGTTAAACTGCTTGATTTTCTTCACATGAAAACAGTCTGTTTTTCACATCCCTTGACTTACACTGCGACCTTAGTCTGTACACTGTGTGCATAAGTCTTCAAGGTCACAATAACAATGTATGCTATTGATTCGGTTTTATCGGCCCATGCTCTAGAAACAACACACACACAGCCGCAACCAACTGAAATTCTAGTGCTTTTAATATTGCACTGCATGCATGATTTGAGCACTTGGAGGCAAAACCTTTCCAGAGACCGAGACCTTTGCTGATCCTTAGATGTGATTCACCTCTGCTGATCTTGGAGGTGTGGGGTTCCCCATTTAAACCTAAGAGACCTTCTATTATTATAAAACCTAGTTCCTAGCAGGGGAGTGTTGTTCACAAGGTTCACAAGCCACCACCTCTCCCTGCCCCGCTGCCAGTGGATTTCAAACTACCCACTCCATAATAAGGCAGAGTAGCCGTTGCACCCCCACCCGATATGGAAAGTTGCCTGGGAAGCAGCCTCTCTTACCCCTGCCTGACCTTATCTGTACACCAAGTCATCCACTGTTAAGTAGACCACAGTGTCTTTTCAGCTGCCAGGATTCATGTCTGCTCCTCCACCAGATGGACCGCTGCTTGCCCCTCGAGAGGGTTCGGAACTGCTCCCTTTCTCCTCTGCATGTTTATCTTTACCAGGTTTTGCCACTTGTCGCCAGCCCTTCCAGCCAGTCCCATGTCTCCTCCGGGGAGGCGAAGAACTAATTCTTGCCGTCAGCTTCGATGCACAGATTGGCCAGAAAGAGCATGACATACTTTATGTTCTCTGGGAGCCCTCTCCACCTCCAGGAAACTTCACCATTGGTTCCGGACTTTCGTTGTAAAATCCGGGAAGGATATTGCACTATTCTCCTGCGAACCTGGTGGATTTTCTTGAGCTGTTTGGAGTATTGGATCCCGGTCTTGGAAATTGAAGACTCTAGCGAGCGGTCGGGGTGGGGCCCCTGGCTTAGGACGCCCCAGGGGCCCGGTGGGCCCGTTCAATTGAAAAATAGTCCGAGAGCTGATTTGGTCGCAAATGTTTCGTGATTCACTCCTCAATGAAGAGGCCGGCCCCTCCGCACTCTCCGGCACCTAGTGGTGAATTATTAATTATCTACTGCAATTGGCGATCTGGAGACTATTGTTAAACCCAGTTAGATAGAAGCCCCTATATTACAATGTTTGCTTTCTTTTGTTGCATTTTTCATGTATTGCTGCTTTACAAGAAACAATCTTTTGTATTTCTGAGTTTGTGGAGTATGGCTGAGGTTATATATGTACGAAGACGAACACTGAATTGTATGATGCTAAACCTGCTATTGCTAGATGCAGTTTTAATGAGTGTGTTTCCTGCCATTGCTTATCCTGGAACTTCACGTTGCAGTCCATTCCCCACTTCTTTCTGACGTGCAGCACAGGCTTAACAGTTCATGCCCAAATTGCCTGGAAGAGGCGTGTTATTTCCCTTGTGCCCCAATCTGTATGTATGTAGTGACCGGATATTTTGTCCTATTTCTGAGTGATGGTGACTTTGGTCTACTACCATCCTAGTATAGTGGTTAGATCCCTATTTGTAGGGCTTGCCTATTGGCTTTGGCATGATTCTATGTCTCTTTTGCCTCTTTTCGGGCCTAGAGGCCTAAACTAGAGGGTAGCCATCTTTCCTATGCAGTATTTATCTATTTACAGTGTTTGCCTATTGGCTTTGGCATGATTCTATGTCTCTTTTGCCTCTTTTCGGGCCTAAAGGCCTAAACTAGAGAGCAGCCATCTTGTCTTCCTGCCTCAGTTGTCTGAGGCGCTTGTAGGTCAGAAGTGATGTTTAGAGTTGAGCCTGTTATTCACTAGTTGGAAACCGGTGAGGACCGGCCCTTATCGAAGGAATGTGCTTACTTCCCCAGGCTCTAGACGCAACTACAGCTGGCCACTGTGGGAGCGCAGGGAGCGCGGGGCTTGGTACAGGAATTTGTGGAAGGCAGGGTGCTTGCTGGAAATGTCCATGAGCAGAGAGCCTCCCATATTATCAGAGAACAGAAGAGCAGAGAGGTCAGATGATTTTTGGAATTGAAGAAGTCGGTTGGATCAGTTTGGTCAGATGGAGTCAGTTGGTTTGCAGTGCTGGAGCTGAGAGCTGGAGCTGTGAGTTGGACAGCTGATCTGTGGAGCAGTTACCAGGCAGATGGAAGAGTTGGAATTGTTAGTAGACGATGAAGTTACATTTGGAGTGCAGTTGGAGTGAAGCTAGTACGTTGGCGATGGTGAAGGAGAGAGAGTCCTGATTCCACCAGAGAGAGAAACAGACAATTGGACCCTTCTTAACAGGGTGAGGTATTCTTAGCTAGTTTGCACTATATATAATCATTCATCCCCTTTAATTTTCTAAGTTATATTTAGGTTCCTGTTTGCATCAATAATTCCCTACTGCATTATTGCAACGTTTTCTTTGTCTTGTTCTCTTTCTAATAAAGACCCCAATATGCATTAGTATCATTTGTAGGTTTTCCTTTGGGAGGGAGTAAGTGTGCTTTTCATAGCCAGGTGCTGACGTACAGAAGGCTGGTGATCCCCTTTTTACAGGTAACTGAAGACAGTGAAGTGTACTGCTTCTGATCAGAGAATAACTGCAAATGCATTAGTCAGATATGTGTATCTTTTAGAAGTGTATGTGTGCATTCTCATGATTAATTATTTTCCCTTTCATCTATATTGCTATTCCTCCTTGTCATCCTATTAGTGTGTAAAGAGGCCCCAATACGTACTAATTGCACTTGAGAGTTGTTTACTAAGACAGAATTAACCTTTCTTTTTAGCCAGGTGCCGTCGTATAGAAGGATGCGCAATTCCCTTCTTACAGGTAACTGAGAAATGGAAGACAGGGTAGTTTTGATAGGAAATAACTTCAAGTGATTATTAGGTACTTAGGAACTTCCCAATAGAGAGAGAGCAGAAGGTATTAATAGGACAGTGAGATCGCTCAAGATAGGGCGTTAATGAGAACACCAATTGTGATTGGTGTGTAATGAGATTGCTCAAGATAGGGCATTAGTGAGAACACCAATTGTGGATGGTGTGTAGTGAGATTGCTCAAGATAGGGCGTTAATGAGAACACCAATTGTGGTTGGTGTGGTAGAGTGAGCTGCTCTCGAATATGAGAAGGAGGGTAGAATAGCCCGGGCCAGATTGTCTCGGGGCTATAAGGTGAGATCATAGGATGAGACATGGAATTCCGTAGTTATTAGTGACTATTCTTAGTAATTCCTTAGATCTAGCAGTGTTTTTGATGGTATAAGCTTGTATATTGCGAATTCCCCATTCCCGGGTAAGTACTCCGGTACTGTTGTAAATAGGATCCGGGAAGGGATGGTGTTATGTTTTGGCCGGGTTGGTTGCATCTAGGTGAGTGGATAGTTTTTGGTCCGAGAATCCGGTCATTACAATGTATGAGTAATGTCTTTTTTTTGTCCTCTTTTATGCGATTGTTACAGTATTGGTAGACTAGATCACTTCTCATGAGAGAATTCTGTTTTTAAGATTCTCTCATTTTTCAGATTTTTCCGGGTAAGTGGTAACCGCCCTTCTGTATCAGAATGGGATCATGTCTTAGGAACCTACAAATTCCTTCGGTTAATCGATCACAGGGCCACCATGACGATTCTCCTGAATTTGTTGTTTCGCCTAGGGTGTAATCATTGGTCATCCCTCCCTACCCTACCTCATGTTCTTATCCCATAGTTCCCAAAATCTGGTCCTGTTACTCTTTCCTCTGGACTTAACTAGTTTCCTAACCTTCTCTACAGAGCGAAGCCATTCCGCTACATTAGGAGAAGTTGCAAGTATCCACTTTATACATATCTCGCGTCTGGCCAATAGAATTAACATAAATAATAAGTATTTTTGTTTTTTACTTAATACAGGAGGGGAATCATTAATACCAAAAATAATAGTAAGCGTGCTTACCTCAATGTTCGTTTCTAAAACTTTATCGATAATCTTACCCACTTCTTCCCAGAATGTGAGGTAGTGTGGCTCACTGGTTAGAGGCGGCAGACCCGAGAGCAGAGGACGGCCCGGGACCAGGGTTCGATTCCCGGCGCGGCAGGTTTCTGGACCAGGGTCAGCGGACTCGATAATTCTCTCGCCTCGGTGCCCACTCTGATCAGCGATCACACTCGGCAACTCTGGGCATTAGCTTGCCTCATCCTCACTAACGGCCCCACCAGACCGCCGGGGATGCCTGGTCTCACCCTGGAGATACCCATTAAGGGACCATCTCTCAGGGAAGCCAGGAAGGGTTTCGCAGCGGTCGAAGCGCCTTGGGACCCTCCGGGTAAGTAGTGCGCTATATAAATGCCTATACATACAATGTGTCAAGTTGCAAACACAAATGGAACATATGAATGTCGTTCACTTTTGGTTCCCCACATTTTGGACATTTTTTCACCACCTGTATGTTTGTTTTGGATAGTTTTTATGGTGTCCATATGACCTGTGTAACGTAAAAAGATGATTTCTCCTAAGAGGTGCAGAAACTATAATTTGCCATAAAGTGCAGGATACTTGCCATTGATGTTGCAAGTGTGGTGCTGGGAAGATCTTTTTCCATACGCCATCTGGGGTAGTGAATTCATCGTCTCCTGTCTGTATCAAGTGCCAGTACCACTTCGATATTTCCTTTCTTGTTGGATCACTTTGTATTTCATTCTCCAATTTCTCTGTAATATCTAAGATTTTCTCTTGATCCTTTGCCCAGCTGATAATATTTACACTTAGATAATTTTCCACTTGTTCCTTCTAGCAAGGAGTTCCAACTTTGCAAGGTTCCTGAGTCAAACAGTTGCACCCGTTTTGTTATTCCTGCCTCCTTTAGGGGGCCTGCTAAGGAGTCTTGTAAGCAGTCGGGGGTTCCCGGTGACCTCCAGATAGGTGCTAACCGACTATAGTATGGCATCTTCCATGCTCTTCGTAATTTATACCATAACTTGTAAGCTGTACCCAATACATTTAATTTGATTTTTTTGAAGTATTTAGGATGACCGAATTTATATAGACAATGATCTTCATCTGTAACAGCTTTCCAATAGGAAGAGTAAAAGACGTGCAGTCTGAAAAGGATTCTTATGTTCTTAAATTGAAAAGCTCCATAATGAGAGAGAAAATCTGGGATTGCTATGCCACCTCGGTTCTTCCTCTTGCATAGTTTTTTCCATGCTATTCTCACGTCTTTCGAGGCCCATATATATACCCATTAATTTCACCTCGAATCTTTTTAATCCATTGAATCTTAAATTCAAATGTTATAGCATTAAATAAGAAAGTAAACTTTGGCAAGATAGACATTTTTATAACATCAGATTGCCCCAGAAAAGAGAGAGAGAGAGACAACTCCAGGATCTTAATAACTTCCTCATTTCCTGTGCTTTTACATCCAAATTTACGCGAGCAATTTCATCAATGTTCTTTAAAATCTCTATCTCCAAATACTTAATTCTGTTCTTTGTTTCCGCTGTTAATGGCTTTCAAATCCATTGCATTATTTCCGTTTTCTGATGATTGACTTGACAGCCGGAGATTTTTCCAAAATCTGTTAGCAGCTTTGTAATGGTGGGAAGGGACTTGTTTAGGTCGTTTGTATACACCATTAGGTTGTCTGCATATAAAGCCACTTTCTTCACCCAACCTTTAAATTTGAAAGGAATAACTTCATGAGATCTCCTTATTATGTTAGCTAAAGGTTCTATGTAAAAGTTAAATAGGTGAGGAGAAAGTGGGAAACCTATCTCGTCCCTCTTTTGATCTGAATTTCTTTCGATAAGTTGCTGTTTAGAAGTATTTTTGCCACCGGAGCTGCATATATATTAGTTTTCGCTCTTAACATTTTTTCTCCTAGGCCATAATCGGATATTACTTTCTGTAAAAACAAGCAGTTCACTCGATCAAAAGCTTTTGCAGCGTCAAATGTAAGGACTGTGAGTGGAATTTTTTCTTGAGTGGCAATATCAATAGCTCCGATTACTTGGTGGGTGAGGTCGTGCAGTTGCCTCCCCTTAGGGAAGCCTTTTTGATCGATATGTATGAGTTTGTCTGTTATATTCCCTAATCTTGTGGCCAGAATATGCGTGCATGATTTATAATTGTTATTTAAAAGGGATATGGGTCTATACGACTCACCTTTTAGGGAAGTGGTCTCCAAACCGGTCCTGGAGGGCCGGATCCATGCCAGATTTTTAAAGTTACTACATGTATCTCAATGGGGATATTAAAAAATTCTGGCGAGGATCCGGCCCTCCAGGACCGGTTTGGAGACCCCTGATTTAGGGGATCCTTTCCAGGTTTCAGAATCAGACTAATGGTGGCATCGTTCCAGGATTGTGGGAGTGCGAGGCCTTCCAGAAAGATGGTATTAAAAAGGTTCACTAATCTAGGAGCCAGTGTTTCTCTTAAAACCACATAGAACTTATTTGAGAGGGTGTCTGGGCCTGCTGCTTTCCCTTTTTCAGTCTTTTTAATGCACTCAATACTTCTTCGATAGTAATTCCTGCATTTAGTGTATCACATGACTCAACCTCCAACTTTGGAATCTCTGATTCCCTAAGATAAGAGTCTGCTATATGGCTTGAGGGTACTAGGTCTTCCTCATATAGGGTTTGAAAGAAATCTACTAAAGCTTTCTTTATTCCTATCCTATCCTCTACCTTTCCACCCGCAGAGTCACCTTGTATTGTCATAATTTTGTTCCTGTTAGAATCGGTCTTAATTTTCCATGCAAGGTGTTTCCCACTATTTTCCCCATATTCGTAATTTGATAGACTGCTGAGTCCCATCTTTTTCTTACCCTATCATCCAGATAATTTGATAGGTCACACTTCTTTTTAGAGATTTCTTGTTTTGCTCTATCTTGTTCTGCATTAGAGGTTGCTACTTCATAAGTCTTATATTGATCCAGGATATCTAACTCTAGTTGACTTATTGTATGTCTAGTTTCCTTATTTCTTTTTGCTGCTAAGCCATTCAGAGTGCCTCTAACAACCGCTTTATAGGCGCCCCATACTACTTGGGTGGATACTTCTCCATTGGAGTGTAGCAGGGTTTCCGTTCTCCCACAGAACTGTGCACAGAGATCTAGAACCTGGGTGAGTTAGGGTGACCCAAAACTCACCTTTGTTTCAGAAATCCCCTTACCAAGCTAGCTACAGTGTCTCATCGGTAGTAATAAATTACCAATGACTTAGACAATCCAGAACATGAACTTAGGGTACCTCAGGTATCGTGGAACACATGAACACTCTTTCGTTATATAATCATTCCAAACCGAAACTGGGAGGCAAAGAATACACGTGCAAGTTTGAAATGTTTATTTTTCAATGCAGCATTCTCAAACGCAGTATCTTGTATAATATCAACATACATATTATAAAAATCAGAGTCAGCAGCATAGTCACTAATCCATAGTAAGCAAAAGGTGATAGCATGTTATGATGCAAAAATCTATAGAATTCTGTATCACCTATATTTCGCGCACCCTAATTAGCATATTATATTATATCTAAGAAGGTCTCATCTGGGTTTTAGCAGGGCGGACCCATACCTCTAATTCTCAGTAGGAGGAGATCACATCAACAGCTACCAGCTCTCTGCATGCGAAGCATCAAGTGTGTTGATTCATTCCCTGTAACTGTATCTTAAACCCGCGTAGAGCCCAATGTTGGCAGCAACATTATTTGTGTTATGTCTAACGTGGTTCGAGGATCAGGCCTTCAGCAACCTTGTGTTAGGTTATTCTCAGAGTGTGCAGTTCTCGGTGTACAGACAGTTGTACCAAGTGTACCAAGCACGACTGATACTAGAGCAATAACATTATTCTCAAATAAATCACATCTTTCGTCTAGGTTGAAAGCTACAATAACAATTCGGTGTCGTGTGCAAAGTCAAGCTGAAAGAAAATATTGCGTTTAAACATTTAATAAGCTCATGCTAACTTAACACAATATATAGAAACGTAGTAACCATATGACACCCCCCCAATGATCCGAGGACGGTTTAAAAAGGAGAAAACACAAGCTAATACCATATGAAAGGTAAAACATGAAAGCAGAGTTCAATGATATTGAGCCAAGCTAAATGTATGCAAATGTATATAAAATTTAAAAACAAAAATATGTATGAATGCCTATAGTGGCCACACAAAATATAAAAATCGAACTTAAGGCCTACTCTCAGTTCATAGGCTTAGAACATATGAAAGTCGAATGTTCGTATTGAAAAAGGCACCATTCAGAATTACTAAAAAGTCACGTGCCATAATAATGAAAGTCTTCATAGTCACTCATGGGTTGAATGAATATGCAAAATAGGTAGCTACAGCTTCCAACATGAAATCACTGTCATCATCCGAAAACAGTTCAGCCATCCAATTAAGCAATGGGAAAGAACATACGTGCTCCTCCAACACCGATTCCTCTAGCAACATCAGAGGACAACTCAGTGGGTTCTCGAGAACGCTATGTGCCAGAAAGTCATGCGCCACTGCGAATATGTCCCACTGACCCATTAGTCCATGCATCGCTGCCACAGCCATAACCCTTTCGCCAGAACAGACCAACTCGTGAGCCACTACGGGGTTCATCAGCTGATCAAAATCGACGTCAGGAGAAGTCGGTAAGCAGAGACACAAATCAATGGCCCAGTCGAAATCACAGCTCAGGCAATGAAACACGGGCTGGACACATGTGAAATAGGAAAATCTGAACGATAATCCAAAAGCCGTGCTTAAAGTCGCAAGCGGCAAGGAGCCATAGTAATCAAGCATCCGGTCGCGAAACTGCATCAGTAGGGGCTGAGCGTTTCCTTGCGCAGGATGGGCATCCATGTTTTATAAAGTAGAATATCACCAGAACGCCTTCAGCCAAAGCCAGCAAAACAGGAAATCCGCCAAACAGGCTTGCGAATATAGAATGAAAGAACGCAGGGATAATACCAAATACTTTTTCAAATGTAGTCACAAGACCACTGCTAACCAATTTAAAAAAATGAGCCAGGCCTACTGTGGAGGAGGCATTGAAGATTTGATGAACCAGCTCGGAGAAATGAAACGGCAAATCAGTATTTAAAAGTGCCTGCACCTCTGTGCGTGTGGTAGCTATGTGAAGGACATAAGTTTCGCGGGCAGAGCTCAGGGCCACTTGCTTCTGAGACAATAGGGCTCTTATACGGCTTAAACCATTGAACTCAGCTTTCAAGGCTGGTATTCGTGGCCAAATTGAAACATCTGAATTCCCATGCGTGGGCGGATATAACACATTCTTGCAACAAACCACCCTCTCTGAAACGGTTACCACATAAGCGATACCGGCCTGTAACCCACAACACAGTTCGTTATTCAAAAGTAAATAACTACCGTTGGACAATAAAGTAAACGTGGGAACTATTGCAGGAACCGGTGTCCCTTTCAAAACACAGGCCAAATTAGGTTTGTCCTGATTACAAGAACCATGCAACTGGATGTGTCTGCATATTAGTGAGCGGTCAGGCGACTGTGTACATTCTTCACCATTCAGATTCACTTCATTTCCCTCTTTTAGGCATCTGTAAGTGTATGGTAAAGACCATGTCTCATGGAGGAAAGCACTGCCTAATGGTTCATATCGCCCTATAGCCATATATTTCATACAATTTGTAAATTTATACAGAGCAAAAGGTAAGGTAATAACACCATGGATAAGCCATGTAGCAGCAGTCACCTCAGCCACCGAAAAGGGCAAGGATTCTAATTTTTCAATGTGTAACATAGAAAATGATGCATCTCTCATTGACAGCATACGCTGTTTTTCAGTCAAATTAAATGGGGCAAAAAGTGATGAGACGTTCATAAAATTCCATGGCACTCGACCAGACTTCAAAGTCTGTAGTGTCCATGCAAACTGCATCACAGAACGCAATTGATTTTGACCATGATATAACACGGACACTTCATCATGTACAATGTCAACTACAGAAGACACAATATTGTTCAACGTGTAAATTCGGGAAGAAAGCGTGTTAATACTGTTATCGACAACTGCAAGCACCTTTTCTAAATTTGCTTGATCAATAGCTCTGTCGTTTAGCAGCTTCAATTTGGGAAACTTTCCAAATTTCATTGTAAATCCCATACAGCCATCTTTTAGATCTACCTTTAGCTGGTCCTTTTATAAAATCGTTCAAATCCACATTATCATTTAATTGAGACAGATGTAGTTTGACTGCAGCTAATGTGGAATGTTGCAACCAATTCTGACACAGTTTTCCCACAGAATAAGTCGTGACAGTATAATCCGTTTCAAAACGGGGATCAGGTCTGACATGTGTGAACCCTTCAGCCAAACCCAGAAAACGACGTTGGCAAGAATCAGCACTCCTATGCCACATCAGCCAACCCTTGGAATCCAAACTGGAAACGTTAAAGGATGAATTGTGCAAAAGAGCTTGCAACTCATGAATGGACAAATCAGTAAAATTACCCCAACCTGAATATTCCTCTAAATCTGGGATGGTCGGTGTATTTAATTTTTTAGAAGTAGCCAATCCAAAGCATGTTGTTTGGAAAATGGATGAATTTAAAAACATGTGATTCGGGATGAGACATGCACGGTGCAAAGCCTCAGTGCCTTGTACCTGCCAATCTTTGGTACCCCAAACCGATTTAAGGTCAATTGTTCCTTTCCATAACTTGTAGCCATCTACAGCCAACCTGTCTAGAAAGGACTTCGAATACAGCAATTTTGTATCGGTAAGTCTAACTTTGGACATGGACTTTTGTGTCATTTTAAAATAAAATGACTCGGGATTAGATTGATTAAAGTCTGTAAAATAAGTGTATTTTTTCAGAAACGTATTGGAGCTGCTACCTAACGGAGCAGGGCAATGTTCCCATTGTGTATAATTTACAGCAACCCTCCTGGAATTTGTCTTATGTAAAAAATGATTACCATAGTGTTGAAAACAAAACAAATCACCATAATTAGTAGAATCTGAATACAGATCCTCAGCATCGAAGGCAGCATAATACTTCAAATCAGAGAATAATGCTTCTACGGCCTGAATATCCCAATCATCAGAACGTATATTCTGTTTAATCACATCTCCCATGTTTACTCTAAGCACATTTGGAACATTAATCACTTCAGTGGGCCCATGTATCTGAAACCTAACCGCATCCCACACAATCCCATCAAGGACAGGCCAAGCAGTAATGTTGACTGTATTTAAGTTTCGTTTCAGTCTGTGCGCTGAATGTGAAGAGGAAAGAGGGGCCAATGTTCCATTTAAGTACCAAATTCCTGTTCTTTCTTTAACGTAGTGACCATCGATCAGGCGTAAAAAATAAAACACAAAACCAATTGACATAAAAAGGTAAAATGAAAATAGGACCAACCAAATGTATGTCCACGGGGGAATCAAAAAATGTTTTTTAAATAACTTGGCATATTTTGAAATATTTGTGGGTTTCTTTGAAAGTTCCGAAACAGAGTCAAAAGAGAATCTGGATTGGTCTGCCAAACGGGTCTGTAAATCAGGCATCGATAAATCAGCAGGTTAAGTGTAGTTCAGCTCATCAATGTTAGTAACAGGAATAGTATTTAATAAAGGACTGGATATGGCAGGCATCTCGAGGGACACCTCCTGTTCTGCACCAGATGTTATTGCTAGCACAGAGTGCCTCACCATGGAAGGACAGGATACAGCCGGTGTCATGCTATGAAGAATCGGCCACCCTGTGTGTCTTGACATTGTCAATAGAAAAAAATCTGTTTTCCTTACGACCTGGAAGTGGTGGTAAAATGACTGTTCTTGTGCCCTTCACTCCAAGAACTCGAACCGGTGCACGATATGATGGACCAAACTCTTTCTTGTTATCGATCTTCTCTCGAACCAGTTCTCCAACTTGGGGTAGCCAGCCAACTACCGGGATCTGCAACGCATCTTCCGATGTGGAGGGCAAATGTTCCTTTGCAAGACTGTCTCTGGTCTTTTGTAGATTCTGTAAAACATTGCAATGTTCATCTACGTCAAAGGCCGTGGCCTGAGCCTTGCAGTCTAGCCCATCGAGATCAGGGACATACATCTTGATACCAAAGAGCATTTCGTATGGGGTCCGCCCACCCAGAGACCTTCTAGGGAGATTATTAAGCACACGCTGCACGCCCATGAGGTGGGCTAACCAGTTTCTGCCAGTGCCTATAACTCGAGCTGTCAAAGATTGCTTTAAGTCGCGGTTCATTCGTTCAACTACACTGTTACCCTCAGGTCTGTAGGGACTCGAAAACTTGACTTGGACCCCCATCGAAACCATAGCATCCTTATACGCCTTAGAGGCGAAAGACGGACCCTGATCCGAATGAAAGGTACCACAGGCAAAAATTCCCACAAAGACTCGCAAATCCTTAATGACAGTACGTGAATCAGCGCTCCGATGTGGCCATACCCACACAAAGCGTGTGCATGAATCAACTGCTACTAAGATGTACTTGTATGCAGAATCAGAAGAAAATGGACCGCAGTGATCCAAATAAACGCATACAAGCGGTTTATTCGAGATGTACAACTGTGTCTGAGGCGGACGCGCAGCAGTTGAAGGCTTAATCTACTGGCAAATGTCACATTGAAGAACATAATCGCGCGTCTGTTTGTACAGTCCCCGCCACCAGAACCTTTGTTGTAGCTGAGTTACAGTGGCTGAGACGCCCGCATGCGCAGACGCCACACCTTCATGCGCCGCTGTAATCAAAGCAGCTCTGCGATCCGAGTTGGGAACTAGATGTTAGCCAACTGCAGGGATTTTCACATAAGGAACCTTATCGGGACTTAAGTGGTATGTGTATTGAGAAGGGAACCCCGCAGGATATTTACTTCCCTTATCCGTTGCAGCAACTGCTGCCAAGATGTCACCATCTATTTTGCTTTTGGACCTCGTGACTGCTGCAACTAAGTATTTTGATACCGCTGACTTCGCTGCTTCATCAGCAAGCGAATTGCCAACAGCGTGGACCCCCACGCGCTGATGACCGAGAGTATGAATCACAAACACGAGTGGCAGCTTCTCTTTCAGTTCCGCCACTCGGACCCAGATCATTTTATGTTTTATTGTGCTACCTTTGGAGTCACGAAATTCATTTTGAATCCAAAAGAACAAGTTCTCATTGTAAGACTGGACACAGTAGTAAGAATCACTTACGATCAAAGTCGTCACACCAGGATCTGCGTACTCCAATGCAAGCATCAGTGCACGAAGCTCCGCTAATTGTGCGGTGCAGTCCCCAAGCGTCTGCGTGTGCACGACACTGGACTTGAACTCATCGTTCACCATGGCACCGACCACAATGGCGCAAGCGGAAACGTAGGCATGTTTAAACCATGCGCAGCCTGCGCCGAACCATCAGTGTAAATGATGCAATGGAAATCCTCCAACGGCCGCATTGCTAATGGAGCAGGATGAACAAATTCATACTGTAAATACTCCTGCGACCGCAAAGTGGCGTCAAAAATAAACGTGACATCCTGGGACGTCAAGGACGCAGCCCATTGAATCCACCGAGGGTGCAATGCTTTGGAATTAGGTACACTGGCTTTCGTAACCGCCTCCAAGGCAGGACACGGGGTAACAACCAACATGCGTTTTCCTTGTGCTAGGGCACGTTCCTTAAGAATTGCCATCTGCACAGCCGTCAAAACTTTTTCCACAGTGGAAAATCGCAGTTCAGCCGAAGTGTACAAGTGCGACTTGTAAGCAATAGGTACTGTATCTCCTTCATTGAAAGTCAAGTACGTGAAACCCACCGCCCCAGGGATGATTCTTATCACTAGGTTGGTCTGGTTATCACGAGTCTGTAAGTATTTAGAAGCGAGCAAATCAGCCTGCAAAGACTGCAGAATGGTGAATGCTCAGGCAGCCAGCATGATTTGGAAAAAGATGGTTGTATCAAAGCATACAAAGGCTTGATACGCTGGGCATATTCCGGAATGTATGTCCTTCCGAAATTCAAAAAGCCCAGTAGAGATTGTAATTTTTTCAGTGTTGTCGGAGAACGCAACTGTGCGCACTTCTCCAGGAAGTGGGGTGCTAAACCCTTCCCTTCGTTGTTAAGCTCGTAACCTAGAAACAACACTGTGTACTCTGCAATGTGCGATTTTGCAAAGTTAAACTTGTAACCTATGTCAGCAAAGTTACAAATTATGCTATT
This sequence comes from Lissotriton vulgaris, assembly GCF_964263255.1. NCBI lineage: Eukaryota > Metazoa > Chordata > Amphibia > Caudata > Salamandridae > Lissotriton > Lissotriton vulgaris. The sequence continues at coordinate 334,683 of NW_028254425.1, read as the reverse complement.
TACCCGACACATATGCTCCCAAAGATCGTTGTCTGTGAGATAAATGTCATCCACATACGAACAAGCAACTGGGTCGATGCCCTCCAGAAGAGAGACAATGCGGGCGGAGAATACTCCAGGACTGTTCTTATAGCCCATTGGGAGACGCCGAAACATTTTTTGCACACCGCCGCATGTAAAACTGGTCCATTGGGAACTTAGACCGTCTAATCTATGGGCATAAAAACCATTGGAAATGTCAAGCGTGGTTTTGAACCGTTTACGCTCAAGACTATTCACTAACGCAGAGCCATGAGTATTCTGTACTGCGCAGTTACGGCAATGCGAGTTCAAATGCCTATAATCCAAAACCAAACGATATGAGCCGTCCGGCTTGTTCACAGTAAAAAGGGGGTTATTCATCGGTGACACACACGTTTCAATTACACCTTGATATTCCAATTGTTCAAGAATAGCCGCGACTGAAGCTTTGGCTTCACGCCGTATGGGATATTGAGGTTGAGGCTGCGGCTGAGACCGTAAAGGAATCTCGTGGCATGGTGACAATTTATCCCAGCCACACTGATTACGGTACACAGCCGGCGCAAGCGCTAGAGCCCACTCTTCTGCAAAATGCAGCGCTTCCAATCTCGGCACAGTGTGCGCGAAACTGGGTAGGATTACCTCCTCCCCTCGCGGAGCTGCGAGAACAAAAGGTGGGGGCCAGTCAGCCTCCGAAAGCAAAATGTCATATGTAGACGAGAGATTTTCCCAAAATACCCCTTTTACAGTTCGCTGCATGTCACCTTCAATTAACAATACAATTTCAAAAAGACGTTCAGGGGGAGCAACATGCGTATCAGCAGTTTCAATCACAACATAAGTATCAGTCGCTGTCACCTTCAACAGTGGACGGAGGGCCTCTCTCACTATGGTAATCTCTGCTGCGCTGTCCAGCACGGTCAGAGCCCACGTCAGATTCCGAAGCCGCGTTCTCACTATCTGGGGCATAACGATGCGCTGTCAGGGCGGCGACTTTCTTCGTGGCAAACTGTGGTCTCTTGGGCGTAGAGCCTTCCTGCTGCTCTCCACTGTTTCGCGGGCGGCGCTGACCACGTCCTTGCTGGCCACCCCGGCCCCTGCCGCCCCCTCCACCACCGGTTGACGGAGCCGATGAGTCCTGAAAGGAACGAGGAGAGCGTTGGTCAGAAGCCTGAAACCTCTCAGGCGATTTAATCATCGCGCGGTCGCGCAAATCATAAACACGATCCGACTGCGCAGGCAACGGAGACGCAGGAGCAGAAACCTGTGTTTGTTGTTGTTGTTGCTTACCCTGATTCTGCTTTTTAGGCCAATTTTGTTTCTTGGACTTTTGTTGACCACTAGTTTCCGATGTCTGACTCTGGGGCTGCTTTTTCTCTTTATCAGGAAAAGCTTTAACCCCCATGGCATTGCGGCCAACTGTTTTATAAGCAGCCACAATTATCCTTGCCAACCGTCAGGGTCGTTTGGCCTCGGGAACCAACGCTAATGCGTTAGCAACCTGAAAGTTCACTGCATTTCCCTTGACATTCGCAAGGATCAGATCGCAAACTACATCAAAGGAGCCACACAGGCGCATACCCAATTCCACAGCCGACTCCGGTCCGTGTTCGTCTTGAACACGTTTAAGGACCCCACCTAGATTGGTCACAGACTGGGTGCCATAACACCTCGAATAGACCGCTGCAAAAGTCTTACCCCAGGTCTCACAGTCAACAAGTTCAGGAGCCAAATCCTTCGGTAAACTTAGTGTAAGAATCCAGTGTTTATCACCCGGACTCGTGTTGGGAAACACAGCTTCCAGCTGGCCGAATTTCTCAGCAAGCCAGAACGGAAAATCATCCTTGTCCTGGGGCTTTTAACCCATCACGGAATTCACCATGACTGGACTGATTTTCAGACCAGCATGTTCTGCACGAAGCTGTGCACCCCTAGGGGCCGCGTCCTGAACATTACGGCTTGTGTAATGAACAAGCGCTCTAATCACTGCCACCGCGACTTCATGAAGCCGCCGCAGATCAGCCACGTTACAAGTGGCGCGTAGAGGGTGAGGAGTGAATCCAGCCAAAGCGGGCCAAGGTGTGCCCGGAATGGACAAAGGACCTAACCTCGAAGCGGATAAAGAGTGTGGTAGGGCGCCACCAAACCAAACTCCATGCTGCCAAGCATCAATAGGAACCTCCAGTGCTCTGTACGGAGCATACGCAACCGGTACAGCTGAAGCAGTGTATGAATGGAACACTCCAGAATTAGTGTCCACTGGCGGAAATGTCACCCACGAATAAAATAGTTCGTACGGGTAAGCATGTTCCGCACTCACTACCAGAACGACAGCCAAGCCATCCACAGGAACATCATAAGTCCGCAAATGGTCACGCACCGCAATGCGACTATGCTGCGGGATGTCCACGGCTTGTGCCATGTCAGCACAGGAAAGAGAGAACACAAAGATTACTTTGTAGCACAACTCGGTAGTAATTCAAAGAAACCGTTTACAGATACATTCAAGCTTGAAAAAGACCTATTTCAAAAATAGGCAGGTTTTTCCGACACTGCCGTTTTCCGGAAACGGGAATGAAGGCGTCGAGGTTTGAATGATATACTACTCGAGTGTCATGATATAAGGCCAATCAACGTATGGGCGCCATGTAGCAGGGTTTCCGTTCTCCCACAGAACTGTGCACAGAGATCTAGAACCTGGGTGAGTTAGGGTGACCCAAAACTCACCTTTGTTTCAGAAATCCCCTTACCAAGCTAGCTACAGTGTCTCATCGGTAGTAATAAATTACCAATGACTTAGACAATCCAGAACATGAACTTAGGGTACCTCGGGTATCGTGGAACACATGAACACTCTTTCGTTATATAATCATTCCAAACCGAAACTGGGAGGCAAAGAATACACGTGCAAGTTTGAAATGTTTATTTTTCAATGCAGCATTCTCAAAAGCAGTATCTTGTATAATATCAACATACATATTATAAAAATCAGAGTCAGCAGCATAGTCACTAATCCATAGTAAGCAAAAGGTGATAGCATGTTATGATGCAAAAATCTATAGAATTCTGTATCACCTATATTTCGCGCACCCTAATTAGCATATTATATTATATCTAAGAAGGTCTCATCTGGGTTTTAGCAGGGCGGACCCATACCTCTAATTCTCAGTAGGAGGAGATCACATCAACAGCTACCAGCTCTCTGCATGCGAAGCATCAAGTGTGTTGATTCATTCCCTGTAACTGTATCTTAAACCCGCGTAGAGCCCAATGTTGGCAGCAACATTATTTGTGTTATGTCTAACGTGGTGCGAGGATCAGGCCTTCAGCAACCTTGTGTTAGGTTATTCTCAGAGTGTGCAGTTCTCGGTGTACAGACAGTTGTACCAAGTGTACCAAGCACGACTGATACTAGAGCAATAACATATTATTCTCAAATAAATCACATCTTTCGTCTAGGTTGAAAGCTACAATAACAATTAGGTGTCGTGTGCAAACTCAAGCTGAAAGAAAATATTGCGTTTAAACATTTAATAAGCTCATGCTAACTTAACACAATATATAGAAACGTAGTAACCATATGACAGGAGTTAATTTGGAAGTAATCCTACGTTATAACCTTCAATTATCAATAACTTGTTCATCCAAAATAAATGTATGATATAGAGTCCATCTTTCTGCGCCCTGAAGGTGGCCCTGACTTATTCCTATATAGACTAAAGAATGGTCGGATAGATGTGCAGGTACACGTTCTACCTTTTATTACATTTTTACTTAAAATTTTGTCTATCAAGAAAAAGTCAATTCTTGATGCATGACCATACTTATGATTTTTGTAAGTGAATCTATTGTTTTGATTGCCTATGCTCTTCCAAATATCAACCAGACCCAGATCTTCTTTAAATCTGTTCATCCATTCCCTCATTTTAGGGAGGTTTAAAGCTCTCCCTGGCGGGTATGTATCGTTTTTGAGATCTAGTAATAAGTTAAAATCTCCTCCCAAAATAATTGGAATGGATATATTGATTAATTGAGCATATAGAGATTGAAGCAGGGCTGGGTCATCTGTATTTGGGCCATAATACCCAACAACAAAGTAAGACTTACCCTCTAGTTTAATCTTGGGCGGCAGCCCATCTACTCTTTGAATCTATGCACTCCTCTACAATGACCATTTTTGATGCTTTTTTAACGATTATTGCCACTCCCTTAACTTCTTTGCCGCAGCAGACATTCTACCGCGGTGCTGAAAAAAATGACGCATGCGCAGTTCGGACGGCCCGCGGCTGTCCTACGCACACGCCCACCGTGACGTCGGACGGCCCCGGCTGTCCGACACATGGAAGGAGTTAATACAACAAGTCTAATTTGTGCAAATGTAACTTTCCACCCATTTTTGATGTTTTATGATTTCCGACCACTCCGACTTTAAAAGATGTGTTTCCTGTAAAATTATTACATCACTTTTTATTATTTTTAGATATTCGTAAAAATTGTTGACATCTTCTCCTCACCGTAAGCCCATTTAAATTTGAAGTTATGATCTTTATTTTGTTTTTACCCAGAGATTAAATCATCTTTGTCCGCTTCTCTCTCCCTTGCCCTCTTTAATGATATTAGCACTATTGTACATTTTACTGTGATCTTAGCTGACCTTATATTGTGCATATCTGACAATTATTTTTTAGTTTTTTTCCTCAGTGCTCCCCACCAAACAAACCAGAAAACTATGCTCTTAAAAAAAAAACTTATACCCCTCCCCTGGAGAACCCTCCCTACTGTCATTGAACAATACTAATTGCCCTAATTTGATCTCCGTTGTTGTGAGGCCTTATTTTATACTATAAATGGCCCTTATTTTTGTGCTTTCATTTGTTCTAGTAGTTTATCTACTTCTTTTGGCTCCCTGCTGTTATGTCTGGTTATTCCGCATAATCCTTAATAGGGCTGGGAACTTCATTTGAACTGTTGCTCCTAGTGACCTCAGTTCTTACATATAGTTCCCCAGCGCCCACTGTCTGTCATGTGTAGATCTGGATGGTATGCAACGTTTACAACGAAGTTTTTACAACGCACTACCATTACAACGCAGGCATTACCACGCATACCATTACAACGCATTGCGCTGGGGGGGCGCTCTAGGATAGGGAATAAGTTTAATTTTCTATCCAACACCTTCCCTAGTGTCCACGGGGACTGGAGTTGGAATAGAAAATTATACTTACCACTATCCAGCACCTCAAAGCGCTATGCGTTGTAACGGTATTCGTTGTAAATACCGCGCTGTAAAGGTATGCGTGGTAAAAGTATGCGTTGTAACGTCATACATCCGATCTGGATATATCCGATCGAATTTTAAAGTCTTAGTCGCCTTTGGAGAACATGCCTATTCTGAAAGCGCTGCTCAGAATCTTTTCTTTCAGAGTATAGGTTTTTAAATTCACAAGTATTTTTCGAGCGTTTTTCCTCAGCTTGTTCAGTCTGAAAGGGTCTCTATGTACTCTTTGAATGTCTTCCTAAAGTGTTTTCTCCTATAATTCCATAAAGAATTCTTTCAATAAATTTACTACAAAATTCTCTATGTTCTGCCCTTCTAGACCTTCTGGAATATTTATTATTCGTATGTTGTTCTTTCTTCAATTGTTCTCCAAAGTCTTGTTCTTTTCACTAAGCTCTTTTTCGCTTGTTCTCAGCTTGTCAATATCTTCCTGACAGGTTTTCACCTCTTCCCTAGTTTGTTCCACTGTGCTTTCCATGGCTGATACACAATCCATTAAGGTATTAACTTTAGACTCCAATGCCTCACAAGTTGCTTGAATTATGTCCTGTTTTTTTTTCTGACTTGGCAAAACTCAGTTTAATTTCTTTCATTAGTGACCCCATCAAGTCCTCCACCCACCCTGCAAGGGTGACTCCAAGCCTCTTCCCTGGTCATTAGAAGGCATGTTTTGATGTAAATTATCTACTGGTTCCAAGCCTCCCTGAGCATCTAATTTGCCCTCTTCTTCACAGTCTCTCGATATTAGGACTTGAATACGATTTGGGGACTCCACTCTTTTATTACTTGAAGGAAATATCACCTTTTGCATTTTTTGCGCCCCTCTTTAAAGTTTCCTTCCTTTTGTGTTGAGTTTTTAGTTACCAATTTTTCTTGCACTTTAAAAAAGGAGCGGAGGGTGTTACTTTTAGGTTGGCTCCTTTTCTGGATTGTTCAAATGTTGCAGCCTTATTTTCTGACACCTTTGCTTCTTGTTGTTTTTTATTCTGTCTCCACTTGGAGTAATTAATTGTTCTTTCCCTGTTGGGGTTTGACCTATCTTTTCTATAGGGTCCGAGACAAAGCATCTATTCCTCAGGGCGTAACTTATGCCTTGAATGCGACTTTAAGTATATTCTTTACAATGAAGATGTTTTTAATCTTTTAGTACATCTTTTATGGAATCCAAGTTTTGGACTGATGATTGTACCGGATCCTGCTACGGCGAATTGGTTACAAGGTGAAAACAGCCAATTCCCCTCTCTTACCCCTTCCCAGTCTCTTTACCAAATTAATGGACACCGATTTTCACAGCTCTTCCTTTTCATTTTTTATCCATTTCACAGCATCTTCCTGACCCCAAGTTCCATGCAAATTAGCTGCTGGGCGGACCTCTAAAGATCACTCTCGCCACTATCCCCAACGTTTTTGCAGCCCAGCCGCTGCTTCCGCCCAAACCATTCCTTTACTCCCACACGCCTTCGGCAGGTAGGGACACAGCTTCCCGCAGGATCTCGCCTCCGCCTCTACTCCGACGCAGTCTATAGAGAGGGTTTCACAAATTACACACAGGTAGGAAAGAAACACAGTGCCTTGAATGGTTCTGTCTTTATTCGGGTGTTATTCTGACTTCATGGGCCGTTGAGATCATATTTTGCACACCTCACTGAACGGAGCTCCTGACCGGACCTCCGAGCCGGTCGCCATGTTCTCCCCTCTCTTTACACAGCCAAGTAATATCTAGATGCAGTTTTAATGAGTGTGTTTCCTGCCATTGCTTATCCTGGAACTGCACATTTCAGTCCGTTCCCCACTTCTGTCTGATGTGCAACACAGGCTTAACAGTTTATGCTGGAATTGCCTGGTAGAGTCGTGTTATTACCCTTGTGCCCCCATCTGTCTGTATGAGTAATGTTAATGTTGCTGAGACGCCTGGTTTAGTATAATGAGTGCCATATATTTTTCGGTCGATCTGGAGAATTGCCAAGTAATGCATGGATTGTCCTTCTCCCACATGGAAGAAGTCTTATGCCCAGGCCCATGTGAGCATGCGCCCATCTCTATACGACGTACCCACGTCACAGCAGCGCTCGTTTTCCAGGTTCTCATTCGGTTCTTGGTCTAGATGTTGGAACCCAGGGAGAACTCAAAAGCGGCGTGTCCCAGGAGTAAGGCAAGGCTCACCCCAGTGCCTATCAAATAGATCCCAGACATGCAGTGCTAATGTCAAAATCCTTTTGTCTGTCAATTGCGTGGCCCTCTTTCTATATGTGGTCTGTATGAGTTTGGAATGTGTTCTTCATCCTCTAAGTAGGGCCGTTTCAATGGCATTATACACTCCATACGAGCCTGCAACGAATTGTAGTTGCCAGACCTGGTAAAATGCTTCCAGGTCAGGGATCTAGAGCTCTCCCTGTTTGTATATACACTGCAGTGTCTCAGTTTTAACTCTGCTCCTTTTCTTTCTCCATTTTAGACCGATCAATGCCGATTTGAGCTTTTTAAGTATGCCACAGGGATCTGGAACATACTAAACTGAAATAAGTGCAAGCATCTGGGGAGCACCGACATTGTAGCTATTCTATTCTACCCGCCTAGAGGTTAGGGATATCCAATAGTGTATCTGTTTTGTATTTATGCTAAAGGGTTGTCTGGTTTAATACTGTTTACCAATGATAGAAATTGGATCACGCACTCCTGTATTTGTGTGCAATCTATGACCAAATTGTATTCTTGTTGTATTGCTGTATGCTATTAGCGTGCACCAAAGAAGCGCTCTCTGATCAGAAGCATGTCTGAGTGAGTAAAAATTAGCTCCCCCCAGGGGGTGCCATCCCTTTTGAGCACTGCTGAATTCCAAATTGAAGACGGTAATCCCTTTTCTCGAGGTTTGTAATGACCAACTGTACTCCATTATCATGGTTCATTCTATATTGAATTACTTCATTCCAATACGCATTTATTCTTACAAATGTTGGGTTTCCCAATATAAATTTATATATGCCTACATTCATGTTGAATTGTCATTATCCCAATGCATTTCAGGCAGGTCTTAGCACTCCATCAGGAGATCTATTCCTGAAAGAAAATTAGGACGAAATGAGAAATTAACCTCCAAGGCGCTTTAGAGCCCACCACTGTGTATTCATTGCTCAGTCTGTGCTCAGGTATTAGTGTATTTATTTAGAGTGTCAATAAAGTTATTGTAGTTTTGGCAGAGACCAACCATGTCAACATGTGAGCGGCTGTGAATGCTAAAGTTTCGCTGTGTGTCAGTGACACTGACACAAACAATTAAATGCAACCCCGTTTGTGCAAAATGGGACACATGCACATTTATGAATGCCCCAATGGGATCGGTGGCCGAAAGCGTTTCTTGTGTCAATTGCGCTCGCGTTGATGAATAGACGCTGCTAGGTTTAAACCTCAACTGGTGCAACAATATAAATAGCCTCTGTGAATGAAATTAATGGCATGCTGATATGAGTTACAATCTCTGGTCCGTCGCAAACCCAAGTAGTGCAAAAAAGACTGCATGAGCTAATTTCAACCATTCATACTTCCTATCTGATCAAAGCACCCAGCACAAATCATGTCTTACGACATTTCCATTAATGGATAAAAGGGCACACACATTCACATTCTCAGATAATGAAGCACAAAGAATTTATTCTTTAATTGGCGAAGTGGAAATGACTACCTCTGGGACAGGCTTGATTCAGAGCAACACCAAGCAACTGTTGTACTTAACAAAGCAGGAGATAAGTCAACATTTACATGCTAGTACCCTCATCAGATACCATTGGGTACAATGGATACTCAGGGGCAGTGGCGGTTTTACCATGAGGGCGGTTGGGCGTTGCCCCACTAATAATTATCAGGCAATTTATTCGAGCGGCGCGTTAATAAAAGTTTCATAAATTAAAGCGCCGCTCGAATAAATTACCCGATAATTATTGGCCTGCGCCTGCGGCCGTGGTGTCAAGCTGTCTGAGCTGAGTAGTAATATGCACTGTTGACACTGGGTGGCGCTGGAGTAGCCGGCACAGCGCACTGCGCATGTGGTGTTTGCCCGACTGCCTTTATGCAGCTAGCAAAGTAAATGGTTTTCAAAAAGCAAGCACTGCAGAGTACGGGGTTTGCTCATGCAACATGCCCCAGTGCTTAAAAAAAGAGCGGCGTTTTTTTCATGCTCAGCCGAATCCTGATGCTGCTCTCTTTAAAGAGCAGTTCTCCTCTAAAGAGAGCAGCATCAGGATTGGCTACTACTACTGTACTGTACTGTGTAGTGTTAGTGTAACAGTACTGTTGACGTTCTAGTGTCTCACCGCGGGGGTGGGAGCATTGTATACACTTGGTGGGAAGCAATGCCCAATCACTGTAGTGGCTTAGTGTTAAGCCATTCAGTGATTGGGCATTTCTAGTTGCTGGGCAAATCGGGCCGGCCCACGGCCAGTTAGTGTCACGCCTACACCCTTCCCTTCCTCCTTGTGGTCTCCTCGTGGTCGACTCGTGCTGCGGGAGGGAAACTACCTTTCCTTGATCACGCAGGTCGGAATGGTGGACGGCGGGAGCGGGATTGGCCGGACTCGGGAGTCGGGACCCATCCAGAAGCGGTGCTGTATGTTTTATTTATATTATTCTTTAATTAAACGGTAAACCCCTCCCGCCTCTCCCCTCCGTCCCCACGCAATGACCCTATTTCCACTCCCCCTCCCACCCGCCCGTCATGGACATGCCGGCCGCGACCGCCTGGATTGCACACAGGTCAGTAGCTGCTAGAACTGCCTCACGCTATCAATGAGCGCTGGTTTTATTTCCGATAAATCTACAGCGAGCCCCACGCTATTGTCCTGAACAAATGTGTTTTTAAAGACAAACCAGAACAGAGCATGTGTGTGATGAAGGAACACCGATGCAAGGGCAATTGGAAGCGCCCGTCACTTGGTTTACACCTTTTCAGTGCAGAGGCCTCGGGCGATTGCCCCGTTCCGTTGTGTAATGCAAGTGGGTTACTTTGTCAGTCCTTAGAGTGAGGGTCGAGCGGGCTGATTGTGCAGCGCACGCGCTGGTGGGATGTCCCTTTCAATATTGGTATGGTATTGGCACTTTGTTTTGCAAAGCATTAGCTCGTGTTACACTTGACTTGCGCTATTGCACAGACCCTCTTGATCCCCTATAAATTCCTCATGGTTTGGAATTCCCAAAAAAGCTTCTGCCCATAATATGTGAGTGGCGGTGTGTCCAGTGACTCCAATGGGGTAGGCGTCTTGTAACTGTAGGCGCTCCCCGTGATTCCCAGACTTCACTCTTCTGCACGCACTCGGACACAGACTGCCTGCTTTATACTTAGGCCAAACCCAACATCGCTGTAGGACAGCTCCAGAGTCACCCCCGGGCAGGAGAATGCCTTCACCTGCATCTTTCCTTCGGGCGGGTATAATGCCTCACGTTACTTTATTGAAGAGATATCAAAACTTTGTGATTGTTACACAGCAGCAAATGTGAAAACTGAAGTATGAAATATGCTTGGTCAGTGTAAGCACGTGTCTCACTACTGAAAGACAGTGACGTAAACGACCGATTGATCACAGAGAGAGGCGGAGCTACGGTCGGTGTCTTGGGGCCAGCTGCCTACACACTACAGGGGCTGGGACACATTTCTGTTGCATAACTGTTGAACTATTATTGCCCTACTTTGCTTTAGAAGGAGGTGTGCAAATGCGACATCCATGCAGTACAGCCATGGTGTAGCCCTTCAGCTCTAGTCTGGGGGCAAAAGGGGGGAGGGATCCATAACTTGCACAATAGCCTTGTAAACCATAACTTGCACACTGCATGCACCACTCCTGATCTCACACTTGACCTGACAGGTGCAGCATTAATGTTGTAACTCATCTTACCAATAAGATTACATAACACACCACCAACACTGTGAAAGGCACGACTGTGAAAGGAGCATTATTTGTTGGTTGGAATATGTGCTGTTATTTAATGACTTTGTGCTTTGTGGTGTTTGGTACTTATACAGTGGCGGCTCCTTCATAGGGGCGTCAACAAATTATTGGGGGACCCCCCGATCCTCCGTAGGTGGTTAACGCTCGCTCGCTATCCTCGCTCGCTGCAGTATAGTACAATAATTGTTTAACGCCCTACCACATTCAAATGTCACCAGCCGCCACTGCTCAGGGGACTCAGGCTACTGTTAAAACCATCACAATGCAAAAACAACTCTAAATTTATAGATAGATGGGACGAAGTTTTGAACAAATTCTCGTTGGAACTAATCCTTTAAATTGTAGAAGAACTGTCGAAAATGTTGGCTGAACTTACCGGCAAAATTAACCAACTAAAAACCGACTCTTATCCAAAATTAATGCTGATAATTGGTCCAAGACCTTGGCTGACATCAACAACCAGTTAACTAGACACACCCAGGAAATCAACTAGCGTAAAGTCAGGAAGTTTATACGTGATACTATTGACGATAAACTGGGTGTAGTGTATAATTGGGCTGAAGTCTGAGCCAAAAGAAGACTGAATAAACCAGCAGGCCTATGCAGCTGCTATGCAACAAATACAAACAAGATCTGGAGCTTCTTTTTTAGGGGTAGGCCCTTTAGCACACGACGAACTAGGAGGGGAAAGGTCAGCAACAAACATGGATCCATCTACACCCAAGAGTGTAATCAGGAGGCATAAATCTTAAATGACACAAACCTAGTAATCAATATATCCTCTTATCCCTTGAGTTAACATTCTTCAAAAGGGTACATCTTGTGTTACCACGTACCATTCTAACATCTTAGAAGCAGAAGTCAGTCTCTTTAAATTCATGTGGATCCTTCTTCTGAGGAACGTCATTGAGAACATAGTTTGTGATCAACAACCCAAAGATGAAGGAACCTTAATGGGTTTAAAACAAAGAAGTTCTTATATGGCCCCTGTCAGCCATAAAATACTGAATTCTTTTGAGACCATTGTCAAAAAAGAGACACAAGATTTGTTCAAAACCGAAAATACCCACCAAACAAACCTGACAAACAAGGAAATGGGGATTATACATCGATTGGCCATGAATCCCGCTATCATCTGTCGTAAAGTAGACTAAGGGGGAACTTTGGTAGTAATGAATTCTAATTACAACCTAAAGGTGAATGAGCATGTTTCTGATACATCCACTTACATGAAATTGTACTACAACCCCACAGGAGAATTCATGAAAGTATTAAAACAGATTATAGACATGGCCATCACCAAATAAACCATCACAGAATCTGACAAACGTTATTTGATACAGGAATATCCCAGAATTCCCAACATCTACATGTTACCGTCAATTCCCAAAGACCTGGTAACACCACCATTCAGATCTATTGTATCAACTTGGTGTTCCATCCATGAACCAGTAGGTAAATACCCGGACCGCCATCTGCAACCACTGGTGCCCAGAATGAATACCTACATCAGAGACACTACTGAGTTTTTTTACAGAAAATTCATGAATTGGAATTGGAAATAAATGGGAATCAGGACATTCTTATGTGCACCATTGATGTCAAAGCTTTGTAAACTTCAATTCCTCATGACCAGGGCATGGAAGCAGTTGAACATTTTCTAATCAGTTCTAGCATGAACAAAGTTCTTAAGATGTTTCTATTGGAACTATTACATTTCACGCTTTATCACAGTTACTTTTGTTGAAATCAGGAGTTCTGCTTACAACTCACGGAAACGTCTATGGGCAATTGTGCAGCGCCCGAGCTAAGTGAACGTCTTCATGTTTAAATTTGAAACTGATTATATTCTGTCTAACGACCTATGGAAAAGTAAACTCATTACCTTTTTGATACACATCGACATGTTGGTACTGTGGAATGGCTCTAGAAATTAATTAACTTTAGACATTGACACATTGAACATAATCAATGATCGCATCAGGTTCACCTACGCCATCAGTAGCGAAAATTTCGGCATCTTGGTTTATCAGTATCCATAGTAAATTAAAGATTCTAGACCACCATGCACAGGAAAGTAACAGATTGAAACACTCCATTAGATTTCAACAGCTTTCATCAGAATTCACCCATAGTACACCTTCCATACTCACAATTGATGAGAGTCAAAATAATTGTTTCTGATCTGGATAAATTAGGAATGAACATGCTCGACATGACTGAACGATTCAAAAACGGAGGTTATCCATCTCAAATACTACACAGAGCAGTAACCAGATCATTTAATCAAACTCGCAACCAGCCACTAGCTCCCCACAAAGAGCTAAATAAATGCAACAGAGTAGTTCTAGTATCAAAATCTTCCACCAAAAGCTCCGGATTTAAGAAAATCGTCCACAAACATTGGCCAATGGTACAAATGGAGCCGGATTTCAAAGGAATCTTTTATCAGTTTCCCATGTTTGCATATGAGCGCAGCAAGAACATCAATGAGCTTCTAGGAGAGAATAAAAAGAACCTTAATGGCAAATTCGCATACAAAAGTAACTGTCCCTGTCTGTACTTCAACAATTGCAACAGTGTCATAAAAGGAAATTACTTCAACTACTCATTGAAAGGTACCAAGATCAAAATACACACAATAGCCAGCTGTGATTAGAAAAACACATAGCGTACTTGTTGAGGTGTCTGTGTGGCTTGGTTTACGTGGGCAAAACAGAACGTAAAATTCAAGTCAGACTGAATGAACATGAGTAACATAAGCTCCTAGCAGCTTTGGGGGTGTAACGAATGCTGCATACCGACCCACCTGGGTCCCACAGTCACCACAGTCACCACTGCTCTGCCCCGCTGCCGCTCTGCTCATCGCGGCTGTCGAGCTGGGAGAGCTGGACTTCATCATCCAGCAGCCCTTGCTGGACCGGGACGCCGCCCAGCAGCTGATTTTCGCGCCCGGAGGCGCACAAGAGGACGCTGCTCCTTCGGTGGAGCGGGAGCTCCTAGCAGCTTTGGGGGTGTAACGAACGCTGCATATCGACCCACCTGGGTCCCACAGTCACCACAGACACCACTGCTCTGCCCCGGAGCCGCCCTGCTCATCGCGGCTGTCGAGCGAGGAGAGCTGGACTTCATCATCCAGCAGCCCTTGCTGGACCGGGACGCCACCCAGCAGCTGATTTTCGCGCCCGGAGGCGCACAAGAGGACGCTGCTCCTCCCACGACGCGGGACCGCGCGCGGGAGAAGCCCGGGACAAGGGCGGGACCATCTAAGGCCATCATAGGCCAGAGGAGGCCGGGCCGGGGCACCCCTCTTGGATTTTCGTTAAGAAAAGGAGAAGGACCTAAGGTATAGACACCCTCTGACCATCTCTACTACATATAGGTCTCTCCCAAGTGTCATTGTAGCGGATCCGGAGAACTATTCAGTGGGGAGGTGATATTGCATTAGTGCCCTTTATTATAAGCTACTGTGCCATGAATTGTGAAGGGGGCATCAGAAAATCTTTTAACCAGAGTAATTCACTTAGGGGAACAATGGACTATTACATTAAGAGCTCTGTTCTACCTATTGCCTGCGAATTAGAGAGAATAGAGCGCTCGCCAGCTATGGATAGTTCCCCGAGTGTGTGTTTGTCTCCGCAGCCTGTCAAAGCAACCCAACCTATATCATTACTGGATGAATTAAATAACATGTGTAGATCCACATATGTTTCTGTGGAATCAGGAGATCCTCAATCTAGAGCTCCTATCTCCCCCATAAAAATGACTAGCCCTAGGACCAGCTGCTCACCTCAACTTACCCAAATCTTACAGGGTACTTCTTTTGTAACACGCCCAATAATAAACTCACATTCCGTTGACGCTACCCAGGTCTCCTCTATCAAAAGGAAGAGAGCTGGGCTCAGACAAACAGGGAGGCAGGCCAAGCAACAAACACCTACTACAATTTCCCCACTCCCTAATACCCCTAGCAGTGTAACATCAAAAGTATCTACCAATCCTTCCTTACTGGCTTCGCTTGAAATCATGATAAAGTCAATAATTTCCCCGTTAATTGATAAAATGACCAGCCTAGGGGATAGGCTTTTGGAGGTTGAGGAAGCAATTAAGGCAAATTCTTTAGTTTTAAGAACCAAGGCAGAACCCTCTCATTCATTGTGTCCAGCCCCCACAGAATTGTCCAATACCAACATACAAAGCAATAATACTCATAATCAATCACTAACCCCGCATAGTACAAATATAAACCACCCGAAGGCAGTCACGACCTTACGGAGTTCCCAGCCTAGAAAAGGGCCAAACAAAGAAATGTCACTTCAAAATGGAATAGCGGTCAATTGTGATAATATGCCACAAAAAACAAATCATCTACATTTGCCACCAGAGGCCGCTCCCATTGTGTGCGTCCTCTCGGGTGTACCAGAACTCCCAATGGGGAAACACGAACGCCACCAGGATTTAAGAAATAAGGTAGTGTTCTGGCTATCTAAAAATAGACCTCTCCCACCCCACATTGATGGTACTATATTAAGCGTCAGAAGGGTGGGCTGGTTAGGACCCCTCCCAAAACATATTACGGGCGACCTGGTACTTGTTAAATTTCGGAATGAACATGTTGTCCCATACCTTCAATCTCGCCAGCCACAGTTAGGAGATGGGCCTATATCCACTTGGAGCCTAACTGATTTCTATCGCAGAACATCTTACGCTCTGTCGTCTCGCCAAAGAGAACTTAATAATCACTGGATGGGCAGAACTGGACATGTATCGAGTGGTCGCTTTATCTCCTCGCTTAATTAGCTTATCTTACTCCCCCGTCCTAATGATCAGTTGATTTATCCTATCGATTTAATCCTTTTTTAACACACGTCTTTTTTACAAAAATGATATGTATTGATGTATTTGTTTTATTTACGTACTGTTGCAGCCTTATGATTTATTTAAATTTTTAATTTGAAATTTACTTTTTATGTTCTTGTGATTGTATATGCTTTTATGAATTGTTTTTACATTTCGAATAAAGCTAATGACTGACTGACTGACTGAGTAACATAAGAACTAAGAATACTAAGTCAGTCATAGCTACCCATCTTATGGCGTACAATCACAGCATTTGCCAACTTCGCTACATAATATTGGAAACTGTGGATCTTACAGATGGGGGAGACATCCGAAAGTATCTGCTGTAACACAAGACCTATTGGATCAAAAGACTGTACATTTTTACCACATGGATTGAACAACCGCATTGAATACAGTCGTTTTCTTTAACCCCTTTGGTGCTTAGGACGGCCCCCAGCTGTCATACGTCACTGTGGGTGTGTGCGGAGGACGGCCGGGGGCCATCCAAACCCCGCCTGCTCATTAATTCTCCAGCACAGCGGGAGAATTATCGTAGCGTGCAAGCGGTTAAAGATGCAAGCCTCGCCGCGCCATCTTAACAGACTTCCATTGTTATGAAAACGTTATATTTTGATTTTTCATAATCCACAGTTGTGTTGCTATAACTCGTTTATTTATCTTTTTGCTTTTCACACTCGACTCATTAGTGCATGGTCAATTTATTTTACATACACACTTCCAATATGGCGGGTTCACATTGCATACCGCTGCATGTCCTTATTTCTGTCCATGCATGCTCTTAACACCCAGCAGAACACCCCCACCATTATCGGCAAAGAAGCAGGATGCAAGTTTGCAAACACATGTCTTTTCGTAAGTCGGATTACTGTCACATTTTGAATCCATGCATTTTATTGATAATATTTCCTAAGCATGGTCTCAAACATGGGTCAGCTCACTGCCAACATAAGTTTGCATAGTGTTTTTTTGCACTACTTGGGTTCACGACGAACAGGAGATTGTAACTCACTTCAGAATGCCATTCATTTCATTCACAGAGGATATTCATATTGTTGCACCAGTTGTGGTTTATCTCGGCAGCGTCTAATCATCACCGCAAGCGCAATTGACTAAAGAAACGCTCCTAGACACCAGTCCCATTGGGGGCATTCATAAATGTGCATGTGTCCATTTTGCCCACAATGGGTTGCGTTTAAATGTTTGTGTCAGCGTCAGTGACACACAGCGCAACTATATCATTCACAGCCGCTAACATATTGACACGGTTGGTCTCTGTCAAAACTACAATAACTTTATTGACACTCTAAATAAATACACTAATATCCGGGCACAAACTAAGCAATGAATACACAGTGATAGGCTGTACAGCACCTCTGGAGTTGATTTCTCATTTCGTCCTACTTTTTCTTTCAGAAATATATGCATCCTGATAAAGGACTAAGGCAAGCCTGAAATCAATCAATCAATCAATCAATGTATTTATAAAGTGCGCTACTTACCCGTGAGGGTCTCAAGGCTGTGAGGGGAGGGGGTGCCTCTACTGCTCGAAGAGCCAGGTCTTGAGGAGCCTTCTGAAGGTGAGCAGGTCTTGGGTCTGCCCAATGAAATGCATTGGGATAATGTAAATGTGTGTAAATGTAAATGTATGAAGCTTATATAGCGCATGACTTACCCTGGGGCATCTCCGCGCTTGCTTAGGGAACCCTTCCTGGTATTCCCCTGTGAGATAACCCTGGCAGGGTATCCACAAGGTGAAAGCCAGGCATCCCGCCGCGAGGGGCCGATGTGGCGATTAAGCAAGCTATTGCCCAGAGTCGCAGAGTGTGAACCCGTGAGTCGAGAAGGCACCGGAGCGAGAATTATCGAGTCCGTGGGATTATTGAGCCCAAGACCCGTCGAGGCGGGGAATTGAACCCTGGTCCAGGGCCGAACTCAAGCTCCAGGTCTGCCGCCTCTAACCTCTGAGCCACACTTCTCCATAATGACATTTCGATTGATATTTGTCATGAATGTAGTCACGGATAAATGATTTATATTGGGAAACAAAACATTTGAAAGAGGAAATGCATATTGGAATGAAATAATTCAATATGCATGGAACCATGAAAATAGAGTACAGTTGGACATTACAAACCACGAGAAAAGGGATTACAGTCTTCAATTTGGAATTCAGCAGTGCGCTAAGGGGACGCTACCGCCTGGTGCAATTTTTAATCACTACTATTTACCACTTCTGGTCATTAGTCACTTGAATCCTCTGATATCTAAAGGAGGAGAGTTCCCAGAGTATGTCCGGTTTTAGGAGTTGATGCTCTGCTTAGTCCCTCATGGGCAATATCAAAGATTTCTGTTTATTAATTGTTAGACCTGTCTGCAGAACTTGCCTAGTTCTCCAAGTAAAGCGTTCAGACATACTCTAAGTTTGGTCAAGTAAACCAATAAATCATTAACATATAATGACACTATATTTCTGCTGTCCCATGGGCGTATCTCCCATTTGTTGAGGACGTCGTTCCATGCCAGGAGCTCAATAGCATATGCAAACAGCAGGGGTGAAAGCAGCTGCCTCTGCCCAATTCCCACTCCTCCAAGATCGTGTCATTAGTGCGGACCCCGGCCAGTGGCCTAGTGTACTGCCCAAAGTTCATCAGTGTAAGCTCCTAAGATGGATAATGCCATGCAACTGTATCAAATGCTTTTTCAGTGTCGGGTCACACCACTGCCATTTCTTGATTCGCCCTACTGCTCCAAATACTCTAGCCAGGCATCTGATATTAAAAGCTGTCGATCTGCCCAGTATTAAAGCATTCTGGTCTGATTGCACAAGTACCCCCATTATTATTTTTAAGCGGGTAGCTAGGACTTTCCCTAATATTTTGTTGTCATAATTGAGCATAGATAATGGGCAATATGATTTACGATTGTGTGGCTCCCTCCTTAGCTTTGTCAGGAGGATGATTGTGGGGGTCTCTCTCCGGGATTTAGGCAGCTCTAGGGTCTGTGATGCTTCATGGTATACCTGGAGCAGTTGATCTGCCACCATATCAGTAAACCCTTTTTACCACGCCCTCCAGCAGTCTTTCTGGGCTTGGAATTTTCGCTCTTTGATAGCCCCCTTAATTTCTTGTAGAGTTATGGATTTCTCTTAATAGGAATTTCTGTTCCTGCGTAGGCAGATGTGTAGGCAGATTGGGTGCATGCAATGTTGGATTGAAGGCACACCCTTCTGTGGCAGGGGAGGCATGTAAAGGAGTTAATAGTGTGCTTGAAACGTGTTATTAATTTTTTCTTGTAGGTGTCTGTTATGTCCCTGACTGTTTTGGCTGCTGGTAATCTCTCTCCTGAGTAGCCAGCCCAATACTCCATGTGCTTTATCTCCTTCCCTGTGCAATAATTGCCTACATTCTGAGTGGTGTAGGTGCGACTTTTCTAGAATATTGTCACCCTCAAGTCTTGTATAGGTTGAAAAGTGTTGTAATAAAAGAAGATAAAATGTAGAGGTAGCCAGGTAATTGATCCAAGTAAAGGTGTTTATTAGTTGGTTTCAGTAAGATAAGTATAAGGTCCCACCAGGAGCTTGATGGATGTTGCTCAGCCCTCACTCACCAACTGACATTCTCCACACACACCAGGCACACACACATTCTATTCACTCTGACATCACGCACACCAACATTCCATGCAGACATCTCACTCATACTGGCTGAGCAACCTAAAAGGAGATAAATCTAGTTACAACATATCTCCTTTTCTTAACAGGAAAAAACAGAAATGCTTGCAACATAAAGCAATTAAATAAATCAATTAAAAACTTGAAAAGGTACATATGCAATTAAGCGGACAGTTCATATAAATCTTGAAAGATACAAATGCAATTAAGCGGACAGTTCATATAAATCTTGAAAGATGCAAATGCAATTAAGCGGACAGTTCATATAAATCTTGAAAGATACAAATGCAATTAAGCGGACAGTTCATATAAGAAAAGAAAAAGAAAGAAGAACAAGTAAAGCAAAGGATAAACTATAGAACATGGCACATATCCCCTTCCCTTGGAGAGAAAAGAAAAGAAAAGGAAAGAAGAGAAAAAGAACACATCACATTGCCCTAAGGCGCAAATATATTGGGTAAAAACCCACCACAAAGGAGCATAAAAATAGCATCAATAAATGTAGCGTAAATATTTAGGGTAAAAACATGACCCAAGAATAAATGTATAGAGCAAACACTTTACCCTAGAATAACTGCACAACCTTACGTATAGCAATAAATGTAAAGGGTAAACACTAGACCCTAGAATAAGTGCACAACCTTACATATAGCAACAACTACTTGCACGCTTAATAATTATGGCATAATAGCATCAAAATGCTGCATAAATGTATAATACTCCAGCTTATAAAATCAAAACGTATAGGGTAGAAACACAACCCCAAGAAAGCATAAACACATTGGAACAAGACCCATTATACTACAAGAGTAGAAAGTTGAGCACAACAAAACTGCTAGTGTAGTATAACAATAGTGAAAAGGTGTGCGCACCACCTACACTAAAGAATTTGAAGAAACGTAAAGAGAGCCAGCTCCTACGCAAACTACACCAGAGAAAAGAATAATGCTAGTGCTTCACAAGTGTCTAGGTCGAAAAATGTAGCACAAATCAAATAAGCCGAAACACCCACTTACAGGATGCGAAAAGGTTATAGTCAACACTGTACAATATGAGAAGCATTGAAACACAATAAACTAAAATAAATAAAGTTGTCACCGTAGATCCATTTTGATCGATACATCTTTCCAATTAGTCCCAAAGCCTTTTCTTTTTTCATTGCACTTTTGATGGGTACTTACTCCGGTGAGCGAACTCTTTCACCCGAGATGTTGAAGGCTTCCTACACGAACAATAAGGGTTTGAAAAACTTGCTCTCTCAGTCATTTATCAAAGGAGATGTCAAAGTCTCCACAGCGCAAATCCATCCGTACGGTCACCAGTGAGCTTCCGAAATGCATCCAGATGAAGACGGGGAGCAGGCAGCACTAGAGATAGCACCAGATAGAGACACGATCACTATAACTTTATTGACAGCCACAATGCATGTTGACAAACAGCACGTTTAGTGCTGAAGGCTGCTTGGCAAGAATAAAGTACGAGATTACTCCAAAATGGCGGCACGCTTTCTGACGCTGGGCCGGATGGCTCTCGGCGCGTCAGCGCAGCAAAGCGTCTTCAGCAGCGAGTTGTCTCACGCTGTCAGAGAAAGCGGGGAACTTGTAATGAAAGCGTGAAGACGTACTGACAAGTGAAATTCCAATAGAGCGTCAGAGAGATGGCTGGCAAAGATCGTAATGACGTTGCACGCACTTGTCAAAGATTCTCAAACGTCATCATAAGCAGGATGGCTTTCACCGAGGAAGGAGCTCTCCGTGTGAAAGACAGTTGGCAGTTGGGAAAAAACGTAAGATGCCTCATACAGACTTTCACACGATAAAACTAAAAAGGAAATCACTTTTTGAAATAGAAATGACTCCTTTCCCTCTGTGCAGCAAACAGTATTGTACTCATAGGACAGTTTTGTAAAAATTCCTTGTTCTCAAACTTCCACACAAGCGAATTTTAAAAGAAAGCGAGTCGTTTTCTTTCTCTCTTTTGTAGCAAGAAAGGTTGTCAGACTCCGTAGATAACAGTATCAAATCACTGTATTTTGAAGGAATTCACTTGTATTTCTTTTCCCTTTGCAGCACACGTTTTCCCTTATGCTTGGGAGTCAGAAAGTGAGAGTCATAACAGTCATTCCCAGGCTTTCAATAATCTTTTAAAGAATTTAAAGAATTTTGTAGACAGTACAGTACTTGAGCTAGACCTGGCACGTAAGAGAGTTTAGGGCGACCGATTTCGGGGTCACTGGTGGGGTTTCGGAGTGCCAGGTAGCATGAAGAAAATATTTGTAATTTAAAAATCCTTTACCTTAATTGAATTCTTCTTTTAGGTTTGTATTGCTTGAAGGTACCTTGTAAATAGGATGTAGCACGCTGTAAGTTCTCCAAACGTCGCCAAAATGTTGTAATAAAAGAAGATAAAATGTAGAGGTAGCCAGGTAATTGATCCAAGTAAAGGTGTTTATTAGTTGGTTTCAGTAAGATAAGTATAAGGTCCCACCAGGAGCTTGATGGATGTTGCTCAGCCCTCACTCACCAACTGACATTCTCCACACACACCAGGCACACACACATTCTATTCACTCTGACATCACGCACACCAACATTCCATGCAGACATCTCACTCATACTGGCTGAGCAACCTAAAAGGAGATAAATCTAGTTACAACAAAAAGCTGTCGCAATAATATGCTGGTGTGTTTGATGCTCTTCAAGTTTTTTTCCGGCTGTCACTATTTGACTATTTAGCCCCATTTTCCTTGAGTTTAAGCCTTCCATGGTCATGCTTAGTATTACCACTTCCAGGGCATCCCATTCTATCCCACGCGTTCCTGCAGTGTTTGAATTTTGTGTGAAAAATGTGAAATATGTCGGAACACTATCTTGCTACATCATGGTATTTCAATGTTACATTTAATGATGTGCATGCGCTATCAACATCTGATTCGTGGGTCACCCTTTACTTTGATTAGCTCTGAAGTTTTAAAGAAGTTTAATCCACAAGGGTTTAAGAACTCGAGCATAAAGATTTATGCTTATGGATGAAAGCAAATTGAGAATGAAGAGCAATTTGACGGCTTATTCAAGTTTGAGGAAATAGGAAGCTCAATGTATAGTTTGTGGTGAAAGAGGGAGTCCAATTCCTTAGAGTGGAATGACTTGGGAAGCTGGATATATTTTTAGACCCCATTCATCCAGATTGTGAGATTACCAAGTCTAAAGTACTATGTATGAGTGTTACGCCCAAAAAACAAAGAGTGGAGAACCCAATGTGTTGGCTCCATGGGAAAATTGAGAGGCTTTCAACAAGGAGTAGTATGAAGAACAGGGTCCACACTGTTTGCACACAAGGTGCAAAGAGTGCCATTATCTCTGAGACTGATTTGCAGAGGGATTTGGATGTTGTGTGACTTGGATGTAACTGAAACAGTAGAAAGATCAGATTGGTTGACTCCTGTTGTCCTAGCACACAAGGGCGACCCCCTTTTTTGCCTGTGTATTGACTTCTATGATCTGAATCCGCATTTATGGACTGGTAGAGAACCTCTTCTCCCGCATAAATGAAATATTAAGTACCCTTGATGTTACTTCATTCACACTTGCTTTGTCAGCTTCATACGAATAAGTGGTTTTGAGCTAGCAATCTATACACCTTACCCCCTTTGTGACTCCTGAAGGGTCTTTTTGCTTTTAAGAGCATTCCATTTGGTTTAGTATCGGCAAAAGACTTGCGGAGATGTTTAAGGATTGTGTGGGTTTTCGATACTTCCAAAATGATTTACTTGTTTTTGGCAATAATTTGGAGCAAGACAATGACATCAGTGATGTCATGAATGATGTCATTGAACATCACAAGTGATATATGTGCGGTCATAAGCAGTGCATGGCGGGAACACAAGTTATAGTTAGCACGTTTAGCAATAACTGGTGATTTTTTTGTGTGTTTAAAATGTTAATGTTCACACGGACAAATTCACCTAACTATAATGTTACTTTAACTTTTGTTTTTTTTCAGTGAATTTCTAAGTTTTTTGCTTTAAAGCGAAAACGGATGTTTTCATTCTTCCTAACTAACATTAGTTTACCTTTTTTTTTCCCCAAGTGGATTATTTTAGTAAAAATGTTTTCTTTAATAGTAACAAAACAGAATGTAATTCACAGTTTGCAAAATCTTTGTAAAATGTGTGAGTATTAAACAGATAAATATTCAATAGAAATTGTTAATCTGCTCAGTTATTGTGAACTCTAATATCAAAACAAGTCTCCCAATCTCTTTTTTGTATATATTTTTTTTTAAGAGTTTTAAATAGCGCAAACTAGACTAGAGACATTGGGTATCAGAGGGCTTTAGATGAGCACCAGTTCTGTTACAGGTGGACACATTCATTTTTGTTAGGCACGGAGAGATTACGTGATTTTCCCAGAATCACAGGATGTGCGTTGCCGAGACTTGAACCCGGGTACCCAGCTTTGAGGTTGATTGATCTAGCAAAAGGATAGATACCCTCGCAATGATGGGTGTGTAGAGGGTCTGGCCTCTCTACTGAGACATCTCTGAAATGATGGGTGTGCATAGTAGGATATGGAGAGGGACTGGCCTCTCCTGTTAGACCTCTAAGATGATAGGTGTGCGTAGTACTGCGTAGGGAGGGACTGGCTTCCCTGCTGATACCTCTCTCTGTAATGATGGGCGTGCATAGTTGGATGTGATGTATGACATTACCACGCATGGTTTCACTACGCATATCTTTACATTGTAGTTTTTACCAAGCATGCCAATAGCATGCTTTTACATTGGCGTACATTGAAAATATACTTGCCATGCAAATGATGAGCACGCACGCGGTCAAGACGCATATCATTACTTCAGTTATTTCATATTATTTTTGTGATCGGACATTCTAACCAGTATTCACAGAGTAACACTGCCACCTAGTGGACTTCTAAGTTTCAAAACAGAGGAATTAAAAGAAAAATTAGCTACAACAAAATTACAGTTCGGAAAATTAACTCCTTAACCGCGGCGCGAATTTCGCCGCGGTGCGTGAGTTCTAAAGAGTAGGCGGGCTGCGTCGGCCTACGGTTGTGCGCTGCACTGGGCCGGTGGTTGACCGACGTGAGCACGGAATGGGTTAAATATTAACAATAAATGGGATGAATTTCTTTTCTACAGTAACATTAATTTGGTCTGAAGAAGGGTCACCTTGTTTGTTGTTAATCTCAACGGCAGTTTAATTGCTCAACAAATCTGAAGTACTACTCTCTCCCTGAGTTGTGTGGTACTCTTTTTTTATTTTTTATTTTATTCCTGTGTTAGCTGTATTCTTCCTAATCTGCCCCTAATGCTTTAAACATGAAGGGAGAATAAGCTGTAGAAGCACAGAAGAGAGATAGGAGCCTAATTCCCTGGAACAGTGCTCTTGAAGTTACGGTGTCATGCATTAATCTCCTGCGCCATGTTGGCTCAATTACCTCGGAAACATATTGAAAAGAGCCTTTTAACAGATACAGTACAATTTAAAATGTATTTACTATATACAAATGAGGTCTTATTTATTAATCAAACAGCAGGCGGGAAAACAACAAAAGGAAAGGGTTTCTTAAAAACTTTCCTTCCCAGTTGCTGAATTTGGGTGGTGAAAACATGCATTGTAGTGACGTGCATAGAAACTATGTTTATGGTGTAAAACATGTACAGTAATAGTATTTCATAGGAAAAAATGTGTGGAAAAGGCTGTTTCCCGGAACGTCCCAGTAGGCTCACAACCAGTTTTTGCATACATTTATTGTAAATATACTGTTTAATCTGTTTATTATACCTTCTGCATTCCGTCTTGTTTTATAGTTGAACACTGCCACCTAGTGTTCAGAATGCATGGTAAAGTCTTGCAATGTTAAGACTAGTGTGGAAACAGTGTAATAGAAGTAATACAGGAGTGGTAAATGTACTCAAAAGTAAAAACCACAGAGTAAAGGCTGTTTCCCGTTGGATGTGGAGAGGGACTGGCATCTCCTTTCAGACCTTTCTCTCAGATGATTGGTGCGTAGTAGGGTGTGGGACGGGACTGGACTGTCTTCCCCTTTTAGACTTCTCAGATGACCGGTGTGCATAGTAGGTTATGTGGCTGGAGTGGCTTCTCTGCTGAAACCTCTCTCTATAATGATAGGTGTGCGTAGTAGGGTGATACTGCCCTCTCCTTTTAGACCTCTCTCAGATGACAGGTGTGCATAGTAGGGTGTGGAGAGGGACTGCCCTCTGCTGAGACCGCTCTCTGTATTGATAGGTATGCATAGTAGGTTGTGGGGAGGTACTGGGCTTTCCTTTCAGACCGCTCTATCAGATGATGGCATGCGTAGTAAGATGTGTGGAGGGACAGGCCTTTCTGCTGAGACCTTTCTCTGTAATGATGGGTGTGTGCAGTAGGGTGTGGAGAGAGACTGGCCTCTCCTTTCAGACATCTCTCTCAGATGACAGGTATAGGGTGTTTGGATGAGCCTTAACTCTACTCACAACTCTTCTCAAACCAATGAGCATAAATAGAGCCTAATAAACATCATCTCCAGTAAGACTACTTCATACTGTGCGTATAGCACAGGGTATTCAAACATCACCTCCTCCTTCCTATTTTTCATGAACCAGCAAGTCGCACTAGATCGTAAAATAAAAAAAATGTAACCTTCTAATCAGCACAGTACTTACCTGTCACACACATTCTCTCAAAAACAAGGACCGCAATATGCATTCCTAATAATAGATTATACTGAGGACTCTTTTTACTATTCACGATCCCGTGAGGGTTCTATGAGATCATAAAAATAACTTAAAAACAATATAAATGTATTGTCTTCACAGTAGTTATCCCTTAGACACCTCCTCTCTAAATGTAGGGGGACAGCATGCCTCTTCTCTGCCCCCTTATAAAGCTATATTTCATTTCCACAACCCTCCAATTTTTCACAGTAAATGGTTACGGCAGCTATTTTCCATTTCTAAAATTCCAACAGCCAGCTTTTCAGAGCACTTACTCTCGTGAGACTTCTGGGAGCCTCATGCTCCTGCATTAACGTGAAGACTGACAGGCAAAATTGGCCTCTCGACTAATCACAGGGCTCCATTTTTTTTATTTTGCATTCTTGCAGGACACTCTCGGAACTCTTGTAAGCCCAACTGCTAAAATATACCTCAAAATATGATTTATACCAAATCACAAAAAGCGCAATCTTTGGACCAAGATCTAGCTTCCTGATGATTTTGTTGTAAATCTGTTCTGATCACATTATCACGGTACCAGCACCTCCTGGTGGTCGACAATTTCAACTATCACTGGGACATGGTACCAAGAGATAAGCTCACTAGCCATTTTGAGATGGGAATGAGCTTGTGGGTACTCCATCAACTGGTGGATGGCCCGACCCATATTAAAGGGCATACCCTGGACCTCATCTGGACCGCACAACCACGGGCCAGCTTACTGGACATCTGACCCTGTGCCTGACCAGACCACTCGCTAATTAGCTGCTGGGTCCCGCTGTAGAGCCAACTATCGCAACCACCCAGAGGGTGGAGAAAATTGCCAAGCTGGGAAAAAATCGAGGCAGACAACCTAGTAGACACCCTTCGTAGGCTCCCCCCACCTACCGAAAGGGAATATTGGGCAAGAAAGTGTAGCCCTCACTAACACCTTACGTAGTGCCATAGATTTAGTGGCACCAGAAAGGAGGGAAAGAGTTCGAGACAAGGGCAAGGGGACCCCCTGGTTTAATGAGACTCTGAGGGAACAGAAGCAAAGTCTACGCCAAGTTGAAAGGCGATGGCGTAAAACATATGACCCTATGGAGCTGACGTATTACAAAACCCTTCTCACCTCCTACAAAAAATCCATTATGATGAGGAAAGCCGAATACTACGAGGCACGAATCATTGACGCACCGAACAAACAGAAAGAGACCTTCAGAATACTGAAAGATCTCAGTCAAAAGGCGGAAATAAAATCCACGGCTGCGCCCATCGACTGTAATATGTTCCATACCTTCTTTCTCCAGAAAGTCAGGGACATTTTCTGAGATTGAGAACACCCCGATCAACCAGTGCTCCCTAGTCCAAAATCTCATCCCTCCTCCCACTAACAAGCAACTCACCACCTTCCCTAATCTAGACTCTACATCCCTGAAACTACTGATGCTACACACCAAATCGGGCTCCCCAGCTGCCCCCTGATTATCTTCTGAATGGCTCTTCCCGGGCTTGAAAGGCAGATCCTTGCTATCTGAATAATTCTTTGGAGATTGGCTACTTACCCTCCAACCTGAAGGAGACCAGAGTATGAGTCTAAATAGAGGTGTTAACATGGCAAAAAGAGTTATAAATGCGAGTGTGGGCAATTACCCACAAGTGTTGCAAAAATGTAATGGCATGTGATTCAAAATTACTATGAGAACTTCGGTAAACAATGATTTTGAAAATGTGCTTGATTGTAAATAGAGACTACCTATCCCACAATGCCTCATAATGAGCAACGTGGAAGTTTGGTATAAAAAGGTCAAAGCAAAGAGGGACTATCGCTATGTTCCGCGATCAAGACCAATATGGTTGAAACGTGTAGATGGAGTAAGATTGCTTGATA
The DNA here is from genome assembly GCF_964263255.1 of Lissotriton vulgaris. NCBI lineage: Eukaryota > Metazoa > Chordata > Amphibia > Caudata > Salamandridae > Lissotriton > Lissotriton vulgaris. The sequence continues at coordinate 306,304 of NW_028254425.1, read as the reverse complement.
GATACACAAATGAAGACATTTATGCATCCCCTCAGTAAAGTGGTGTTTTCAGATCCAGTGTATTCTTTCAACAAACCTGAAATAAAATATTGCAGCTCCAAAGACCGCACATTCCGCTCTGCTATCCCACGTGCATGCCAAAAATGAGGCTGCGGAGGGGCTGCGGGTCCATCCATGGGAAGGAGAGCAGATACTTCTGCAATGAGGCTTTAGAGAATAGACTAAGTGTGGGAAAAACGAGCACCCCCTCCACCATGGTGGCGCTCGTCTGTGGTTTCCGGGGTTTCTCTGGAGGAGATTGACCTTGCTCCACACGACTCTCTGCATATGTTCCTAACGCAGTGATTTTGTTGACCTCTGGCTGTCGTATACAGTTGCAGAAGACTGCGGATGTGACGCAAACAAGCTACTGACGGCGAGGTGTACAGAACTCAGGCCCCCCGTTTGAGGCTGAGCTTTCCCACACCGCCACTTCCGCTCTGCTGGTTACCCGCACACATTTAAAGTTCATTTAATAACCCCTCCGACGGCTCGACGCAGCTGGGGGGGTCAGCGGATGGAAGACAGGGTCAGTCTCCTAGGTTCCGATCCCCTGGCCCTCCATGGGACAGGAAACATTTCCCATTGATCGAAAGAACAGATACATCAAACTGGAGCCAGAAAATTATACCAGTAGATGTGGAATCTGTTTCATGACAAGAATATAAAACAGCTTCATACAAATTCCTAAAAAAACAGGCACTAAGTAACCCTCCTGCCCGGCCCACAACCCGCTTACTCGCAGCAACCCGGAACGCCGAATGGTTACCTGCGGCAGGGATCGTAGGCACTTGTGCGAGGCTCCGTGGGTCTCCGGGGTGTTAGATCCTTGCAGGCGCTGCCCGGGTGAGGAGCGAAGAAGCCCCTCCCGCCCGGCGTCGACGAGTCTTCCGTTTCCAGGCAACGGCCCCACCGGCACCAATCCCAGCGCGGCTCCTCGTCTGACGTCAGAGGAGCTGCGCTCGGGATTTCTGAGGCTCCCGAAGTTCCCGGGCTGCGGCGGTGTTTACGGGGAGGCAACTTTGAATTTACCTACAATGCCACTGTGGGAGACGGCGGTGATTTCAGACAGCGCTCCTTCTGGCACAGAGCTCCACAGTGCCTTCCCATGCGTAAGGGGAGAGGAGCCCGGTGAGTGGGGATGAGGGTGGGGGTGTACGCGCGTGTGTCTGGATCAGTGTGTCTGTGCGTGCGTGTGTCTGTCTAAGGGGGGTACGTGTGTGTATGCAGCGTGTGTCTGTTTAAGGGGGGGTGCGTGTGTGTATGCAGTGTGTGTATGGCTGTGTATGTGCGCATGCGTGAGTGTGGCTTTGTTTGCGAATGGGAATATGAGGCACGGCGACGTGCGCGTTCCCGAGGTCAAATCTCGGCGAGAAAAAGCGTGTGGAACTCTGCTGTCCACATTCCCCCAAAAGTAACAACATAAGTTGTCTCGCCTGGACGCAAAAGCTTTGCTTTTGCTTTCGTCTAGGCGAGACCTAAAAAACTGGAGCTGTCGCCACTATCCCCAAAAATGATAGACCCATCTTACAGCTCCCCTTCCTAGCAAAAGTGAACAAACAACATTTCCTTAACACACTTTCGGCTTTCCTGGAGGATCACCAGCTACTCCATGCCCGAAAAAGCAGGTTTTGGAGCCCACCACAGAACCAAGCTGGTAATGTCTGTTCTAGACGAGCTCAGAACGGCAGCTGACTATAAAAAAACGAGCGTCCTGATCTTATTAGACCTCTCAGCGGCGTTCGACACGGTCAGCCATACACAACTACTGACCCGAACTACTGACCTGGGCATCTGCGGACAGGCTCACCAGTGGCTCTCATCCTTCCTGACTGGCCGGTCCAGTTGGGTGAGCAGGTGTCTGATAGGGGTGCCCCCCAGGGCTCTGCATTGTCACTGCTCCTCTTCAACATAAACCTACAATCTTTGGTGGCGGCTCTAGCCCGTATGGACTGCCGAGTTTTCAATTACACGGATTACACCAAACTCATCCTTCGGATCGATGATTCCGCGCACGCCAAAGACCTGGCACAAAACATACTCAGATTTAAGGTAAACTGGATGACTGCAAATTCCCTAAAAATAAACCCAGACAAAACAGAAGTCCTCGTCATACCCACGAAAAACAATCCTTGGAGTGATCGTTTCAGGCCCCAAGAACTGGGTACCTCCCCCACGCCAGTACCCGTAGTGAAAAGCTTGGGCATCAAGCTTGACTCTGAGCTCTCGATGGCCAATCAAGTCACCACAGTGGTGGGAACATGCATAGGCCTCCTAAGACAACTGCGGAAACTGGTTCCCCTTCTTTTAACTGCTTCACTAAAGGCTATTGTATCAGCAATATTTATTTCCAGACTAGACTATGAAAACGCCTTATACATTGGTCTCCCTCAGTATCTTATCAATAATCTGCAGGTGGTACTGAACTATGCAGCCAGATTTATTTTTAGACTGCCGAGAAGGACGCATGACCCCCCCCCCCCTCTGCTGTGCAAGCTACACTGGCTCCCTTTTAAGCAAAGAGCTAAATTCAAGGTCCTCTGTATTGCACATAAAGCAATCTACGGCCAAGCCCCACTGTACATCAAAGAACGCCTTGAGAATTACGTCCCGGGTCGCACGTTGCGATCTTCCGAGGCCTGCCGCCTGGCTCCCGCACGATACAACAGTGTGTCCAATGAGGTAGAGTGTTATACGTCCTACTCCCACAGCTATGGAACCTACTTCCGGATCATCTACGCAAGGAACCTGCACTTCTACCATTGAGGTAACTGGTTAAAATGATCTTGTTTAGGGAAGCCTTGCACTCCGTCTAATCCCCTCTGCCTGTGATGTAATGTAACCATCACAATGCTCCCTGGCCCGCTCTCAAGAAAAAGTGCTAAGAGACCTGTCTGTGATTAGGCGCTATATAAGAATAAACATAACATAACATAACCACATATGGAACACATTCCAATGCAATGAAAAAAATAGTCTTATGACACTGGAAAACTTTTACATCAGCCTCCATTCAATTTTGAGAGACCAATGTTTGTGTTCTGGAGAGGAAAAGCGCTTAAAGACTTACTGGTGCATACAAGGGCCAAACAGAAGGAGAATTCAACACGTACACTCCAAGGCAGCGATTTGGAATCTACCCGAGATGGTTGACCCCATCCCTGCGGCCAGTGCAATATCTGCCCCTTTACAAAGGCTACGAAAGACCTAGACCTGGGACTAGGAACCCCCTGGGTCCTCAAGAAACTTACCAACTGCAACAACACAAATGTGATATAAATAATTATATGCAAATATGGCTTAGAGTATCTCGCAATAACCAAAAGAAAAGTTAGATTACGCATCAATGAGCATATAAGCACCTTCTGGTGTAAAAAAGAAAAAAAAAAATCACCAAAATGATGTCACTCTCTGTCTTCAGGCCACATCCACAATGACTTTTCTTGGTTTATAGTCCGCCTTTCTTGTTCTGCTCAACCTTTCTGCCGCCTTTGACACCATCTCCCACAGCATTTTAAAACACCGGCTGTGGGAGATAGGTGTCGGGGAAATGCCCTCAAGTGGCTCAAGAGCTACTTGGCTGATCGTGTCACCGCAGTCCAAATGGGCAAAAATGTTTCAGGGGAAAGACCAGTGAAGATGGGGGTACCTCAGGGCTCTACCTTGAGCCTGACCTATATATATATATATATATATATATATATATATATATATATATATGTGTAGGCCGAAACGTTATGCTGGCGTGGTGTGCTGAGGAATAAAGAACTCACCTGCACTCTGGTTCTTCCGTGTTTTTCCTGTCAGATGGTCAAGAATTCAAGTCTGTTGCAGTAAAGGCGCAAGTGCGGAAATATATATATATATATATATATATCCATATCCCCTCTGGCCAAGGTGATCGGATCCTATGGTTTTGATGTCATATCCTATGCGGACGACACGCAGATCCTGATCACCATTGGTCCGGACCCAGCCGAAACAAAACAGCGATTCAAGCAATGCATGTCTCACATTGACAGATGGATGAACTCCAACCGTCTCCAATTGAACGGAGATAAGTCTGAGATCATGCTGTTCAGCAGGGCCCACGAGTATTGGTCCCATGACTGGTGGCCCTCCAACCTCGGCCCCTGTCCTACCCCTAAATCAACCGTTCGAAATTTGGGCATCTATATGGACAACCAACTATCCATGGAGAGTCAGATAAATCATATCTCTGGTACTTGCTTCGGAGTGATGCGGAGCCTCCGGAAGGTTTTCAAGTGGATCCCCAGGGAGGCCAGGGAACCATTAGTCCAGGGCCTAATAATCAATAGAATGGACTATGGAAATGCCCTGCTGCTTTCAATTAATGAAAAACTGTTGAAAAGGCTTCAAATAGTACAGAATAGAGAAGCAAGGCTGGTCCTTGACCTTCCTCCTAGGATCTCCCCTGCTCCCTGTTTAAGATCATTACATTGGCTTCCAGTAAAGAAACGAATTCTCTTTAAGATCGTATGCCTTATCCTTAAGCATATGTATGGAAGGGGACCAAAATATTGGTCTAGAAAATTACAGTGGTACCATCATTGCAGGACCCTTAGATTAAGCAATACTTCATTGCTCACTCCTTTGAGAATCCATACTGCTAGTAAAGGTGGTCAATCTTTCTCTTTTCTTGGCCCGGCATCATGGAATAAAATCCCTGTACATTTATGCACCATCCCCGACCACAACCGGTTCCGCAAACAGTTGAAAACATGGTTATTTGACAATTAAGTCACCGTCCAGTCAGAGCCGTCTGTAAGCGCCATGAGACGTTTTAGTGATATGTTTGCGCTATACAAATGTACCTGATTTGATTTGATATAGTTGAGAAACTGCCACCATCAGCAAGTGAGAAACAGCTACTAAGGAACGAACAAAGATGGATTTACAGGCATCCTGTACGACACAAGGAGTGAATGAAGAAATACAATGGATACACCTATCTTGAACAGAAGATGATCAAACCTATAAACGATGATTTCCTATGTGGATATTAATCAATAATAAATTCTAATTGAATTACAATATATGCACATAAAGCGAGTCAAATTAACGAACTTATTAATACAAGACCATACCACCTGAAGTACTAACTTTTAGAAAAACAGTGAAGATCTAACACATAATGACACTTGAACCTTTTCTGTCCTCCATGAAAATACTTAGCCAAGAGCAACTTCCACAACGGGATGAAGGCTGTCACCACTTGCCTCAAGCTAAACTTTTTGAATGCTACTCTTTGAAGAGCAGGAGTTCACAAACAGAAAGGGTTGTAAGATAAACCTTAATAATGTATTGTGATTCCAACCGACCCATGTCCCTACCATATTTTCAACAAAGCAGACTCCATTATCGCACCCCACCTCCGAGACGTCCTCAACTGCTCCCTCAACTCCGCTACCTTCCCGGAAAGCTGGAAACACGCCAAACTCAGCGCCCTCCTGAAGAAACCCACAGCAGACCCCACTGAACTTAAGAACTACCGCCCCATTTCGCTCCTCCCATTCCCTGCCAAAGTCATTGAGAAAGCCGTCAACAGTCAGCTCGCCGCCTTCCTCGAATCCAACAAATCCCTCGACCCATCTCAGTCCGGCTTCCGAGCCAAACACAGCACCGAGACCGCCCTCATCGCAGCAACAGACGACATTCGAACTCTACTGGACAACGGAGAAACAGCTGCCCTCATCCTATTTGACCTCTCTGCAGCCTTCAACACTGTCTGTCATAGCACCCTTATACAACGCCTCAGGAACGTCGGAATACAAGGAAAAGCATTGGACTGGATCATCTCGTTCCTCGCCGGAAGAACCCGGAGAGTCCGCCTTCCCCCTTTCAAATCGGAAGCCACTAAAGTCATCTGCGGCGTTCCACAAGGATCATCACTCAGTCCCACCCTCTTCAACGTATACATGAGTCCCCTCGCATCCATCGCGCGCCAACACAACCTCAACATCATCTCCTACGCAGACGACACCCAGCTAATCCTCTCCCTTACCAAAGACCCAAACACCGCCAAAACCAACCTACACGAAGGGATGAAAGAAGTAGCTGAGTGGATGAAGAACAGCCGTCTTAAACTGAACTCAGACAAAACGGAGGTCCTCATCATAGGACCATCCCCCTCCGCCTGGGACGACTCATGGTGGCCACCGGCCCTGGGAAACGCACCCAAACCAACAGACCACGCACGTAACCTGGGCTTCATCCTGGACTCCTCCCTCTTGATGACCAAACAAGTCAACGCCGTCTCATCATCATGCTTCAACATCCTACGTATGCTCAAAAAAATCTTCCGTTGGATCCCCACCGAAACAAGAAAGACGGTCTCCCATGCACTGGTCACATGCCGACTGGACTACGGAAACACCCTTTACACCGGTACCACAGCTAAACTACAGAAAAAACTCCAACGCATCCAAAACGCTTCAGCCAGACTCATCCTAGACATCCCCCGCCAAGCTCACATCTCCGGGCACCTGAAAGACCTCCACTGGCTCCCCGTCAACAAGAGAATAACGTTCCGTCTCCTCACCCACGCACACAAAGCCCTCTACGACCTTGGACCCGAATACCTCAACACGCGCCTGTCCTTTTACACCCCCACCCGCCAACTACGATCGTCCAATCAAGCCCTCGCCGCAATCCCTCGCATCCGAAGATCCACCATGGGGGGAAGATCCTTCTCCTACTTAGCGGCCAAGACCTGGAATTCTCTCCCCACCCACCTCCGCCTTACTCAGAACCACCTCTCCTTCAGAAAACAAAAAACTTGGATATTCAACAAGTAAAGCACCCCCCCTCCCTCAAGCGCCTTGAGACCCTCTCGGTGAGTAGTGCGCTATACAAATTTAAACCTGACTTGACTTGACATGTTATATGGTTTTATATAGCGCTTAGTGACCGCGTCGGGAAGCCCCTTGGCTGGGGCAGCTAACTAGAAGGGCAGGCTGCCCCAACAGGAAGCACAACAAAACTCAACATAACAGTTGCCTGAAACTTACTTTAAAGGAAAAAGATAGGTCTTATGGCCTTTCTAAAAGTCAGCAGATCCTCTAAGCCACGGATTTGGGTCGGCATAGAGTTCCACAGTTTAGCAGCAAGATAGCAGAATGAGTGGCCGCCCATCCGGGAACGTTTCACCCGTGGAACCGCTACCAAGTGCTGACCTAAGGAGCGCAGTGCTCGCAGGGGTACATATGGGGTCATTAGCGTACAGAGCATTGGTGGAGTGGCGAGCTTTAGGATCTTAAAAGAAAGACAAAAAACTTTAAATTGGATCCACTCTGCCACAGGGAGCCAATGAAGTTTGCTAATAGTATCAGCAATAGGGTGGAAACGTGGAAGTCCTACCAGAGTTCTAGCTGCCGCATTTTGTATAGGCTGCATCCTCCTATCCAGGCCTATTTAACAACACAGCAAAGTAGACCGTGATTTTGTCACACTGTCCTGCATCTCTTTTTAATCTGACGTCCAGGTGAATATCAATAAAAAGTTTTTCTTTTGCCTTGACCGTCATTTTAACATCACTTACTCACTTTTTCTTTTTGCACTGCACTCTACCAGCACCGCCCAGTGGCATGGACACTTCTACTGTATGAACCATACTTGTGTGCTGTCTAGCCAATTCATCTAGGCTTGGACACACCATCCTGGTTCTAGACGTCCTACATGACGAGGCTCCGCCAAGAGGGTGGGCTGATAGGATATCTATCGTACACCTAGTGTCTTGTGACCACTTTGGTCTGGTTCAGTGCAATCCAAAAGTGTAGCTTTTAATGAGGACTTTGTAGACTCGGCATTTTGTTCCACAGACCCTCCAACTCTTCTTGTTCTTTATAGTTCCAATAGGGGTATCCGAGTTTGGACGGTCTATAAATATATTCCCCTTGACCCTCCTTAAATAGTTGTTTTTCTGCATCCTCCTAATCTCTGCTTGGTTAGCCCCCAGAAGCAAGGTGCTAGCATAATCCAGGCGGGAGAGGATAGTCGATTGCACTATAAGCTGGTGGGTAGGAGGGTCAAAAAAATTCAAAATGGGTCTAAGACCCCGTAAGAGCCCAAAACATGTCCCTGCCGTTTTTTTAGTATAGGTGCAGAAGCTAAGGGAGCAATCTATCCACACCCCTAGATTTTTTACTTCTGTTTTGGGATCCGGGATTTTGCCTAATGTATTCGGCCACCACTGTTCACCCCAAAGATTGGCGTTCTTACCCAGTAGCAGAACGTCTGTCTTACTCGCATTTAACTGCAAGTAATTAGCGGTCATCCAGTTTGCCACAGCAGTCAGACCATTCTTAAACCTGGAGGCGCTCAGAGTGTAATTATCCGCCAAGGCAACCACAAGCTGCGCGTCGTCCGCATATGAGACCATTGAGAGTTCCCATTGCTTGGCGACCGCAGCCAGTGGCTGAACATAGAGATTGAGCAAAATGGGGCTGAGCTCCGAACCCTGAGAAACCCCCTGCTCTATGGGTCGTTCCTGGGATAGAAACGGGGGAGTGGACACCCAAAAGGATCTTCCGGTGACAAAGGATCTGAACCACTCCAAGGTCAGGCCTGTGACACCCGCTTCCTCCAGACGATAAAGCAGAACACCATGCGAGACAGTGTCAAAGGTGGCACTTAGATCCAACAGGATCAGTGCCGCCGTATGACCAGAGTCAAGGATGGTCCGCAGGTGTTCGGTCTTGGCTGAAAGCGCTGTCTCTGTGCTGTGGCCGGAGCGGAAGCCATGTTGTGAGGCATCCAGAGTGTTGTTGGAGCACAGAAAGCTCGTAAGAGTACTATTAAAATGTGACTCTGCTACCTTAGCCACCCGAGGGAGAAGGGAGATTGGCCTGAAATTCTCAGGTTTGGTGGGATCCAGAGTTGGCTTTTTGATAATGGGGGATACCCACGCCTGTTTCCACTTAGCTGGTATCACAGCCGACAAAAAGGAAAAATTGATTTTCTGACGGAGGGGAGTCAGCAAAAGCGTGGACGCCTCCCTGAATTGGGCTGGCTTCAGGGGGTCAGCAGGAGAGCCAGACTTCATTTTTCCACACAGTCTATTGAGCTCGTTATAGGAGATTTCAGGGATCGCCATGAGTTTGGCGATCGGCTCTGGACTAGAAGGGATAGACTTGCAGGGTGTTGACCTGGGTGAAAAAGACCTATAAATTACACGTACTTTCTCCACAAAGAAGGAAGCCAGTTCTTCACAGTGCAATTCTGAGATGGTTACAGGTGCCGAGGATCTCCTGGCACTAAGGTCTTTTAAGATTTTAAAAATACATTTTAAACGATTCCGGCTAAGCCTAATCTCATTGGCATAGTAGGCCGCCCGCGTCCTGCAATTGGCTCTATGGTAATTTGTGAGTTCTGCCATATAGTGGGCTTTTATTTCCGGGTCATAGTCTTTCCTCCAGTCCCGTTCAATTTTTTTACACGATTTTCTCAGTGTAGTTAAGATGTCATTATACCATGGACTGGACTCTTGAGATCGCCTTTGGAACCAACTCGCCGGGATCAGAGCGTCAAGGGCCCGAGTTATCCAGGCACAAAACATCTCGTAGCCGGACTCTTCGTTGTCAAAAGGTTCGAGGGGATCTGTTCTAAGCAGGGCATAAAAGTCATCTAATCTCAATTTCCACCATGGGCGCTTGTGAACTGGTTGCTTGGTGATCTTACCCAACGGTTCTAATAAAGGGAGGGTCATTTCAACCAACATATGATCCGACCAAGGTACCGGGGTGGGGGCAGCCACTGTGGCTGATTCAATGTTAGAAGAGATGGGGTCTAGCAGATGTCCCCCGCTATGAGTGGGACTCAAGACTAATTGGTACAGCTGAAAAGCCGCTAAAACTTCAAGCAATCTGCCAATAGTCTTGTCTTGAATAAGATCAAAATGAAGATTCAAGTCTCAGAAGATGCTAAAGTTAGCAGTTCCTAAAGCAAGCATCCGTACTGCCTCCGAAAGAGCATTTTTAAAACTGCTGGCTTGACCAGGCGGCCTATACACCAAATCCCCGGAGAGGGTCAGATGTGGGTTTATCAAAATACTAAAACTAGCACATTCACATCCCTCCATATTAACTTTTGAGAAGATGCATGAGTAGCGAGATTTAACAATCACTGCAATACCACCGCCCCTCGTCTCCCTATTTATTGTACACATGGAGTAGCCAGGAGGCAGAGCTAGGTTAGATACCGTCGCCAAATCCTCCTGCAGCCACGTCTCAGTAAGGAAGAAAATATCCGGGCTTTTATCCGTAATGAGGTCATGGATTTCAGCATGGTACTTAACTAGGCATCTTACATTCAGCTGAATTTTTTTTAGCCGTTGTTGAGGGCAGATGATTCAGGGGGGGGGAAGTGCTATTGGTTTAGGCATGGAAAACATCCCACATACACAGTGAATGGGGCCACTCAAAGGGTGTAGTGGGATCATGTTACATTGGATACCCAGCGGGTTCAAATGTAGTAGAGTATCCCTTGAGTAGGTGTAGCCACCAACTCCCCTCGACCAGTATTCCTGGCGAGAGGCGATGTACTAGTGTGGACGGGCACAACCAGGCTTGCCTTTGGCATGGCACCAGCGCGCCCGTTGCGTGCGTCCGCTGCGCGTTTGGGGGTTCATCCCTACTTATACTGAGGAACCAACTAACTCCCCACGAGCTAAGGCGGAAGTCTACTCACTTCCGGTGTGCGCAGCAAGTCCGTCTTCCCTCCACTACAATCTGACCAAAGTCCGCGGTGGACCGGGGAAGCGGCGAGAAGGTAAGAAAGGTAAAAACACATTAAAAATAAGCGCACAATACTCCCAAGTAGACTAATGCAGCCCTTCGGTCATAGCGCAGCAACAGCGCCTCCTTGCTTTGTGAGTCAAGCAGGGGAGAGGGAGGTTGGCCCTTAAATGCTAGATGAAAAAGCTAGACTGCTAACTTGCACCACGAGCTAAGGCGGAAGTCTACTCACTTCGGTGTGTGCAGCAAGTCCGTCTTCCCTCCACAACAGTCTGACCAAAGTCCGCGGTGGACCGGGGAAGCGGCGAGAAGGTAAGAAAGGTAAAAACACATTAAAAATAAGCGCACAATACTCCCAAGTAGACTAATGCAGCCCTTCGGTCATAGCGCAGCAACAGCGCCTCCTTGCTTTGTGAGTCAAGCAGGGGAGAGGGAGGTTGGCCCTTAAATGCTAGATGAAAAAGCTAGACTGCTAACTTGCACCACGAGCTAAGGCGGAAGTCTACTCACTTCGGTGTGTGCAGCAAGTCCGTCTTCCCTCCACAACAGTCTGACCAAAGTCAGCGGTGGACCGGGGAAGCGGCGAGAAGGTGAGAAAGTTAAAAACACATTAAAAATAAGCGCACAATACTCCCAAGTAGACTAATGCAGCCCTTCGCGCATAGCGCAGCAGCAGCGTCTCCTTGCTTTGTGAATTGTATTGTGATGGCACGATGTACTTAAAGTTTTATACAATACTGGAGGGCTTTTTATGTATTACTAATAATGTATCATTTTATGTTTTGCACAGATAGTCCTGTTTTGCTTTTTAGCTCAAATATAATGTATAACGTAGTTTGTATTTTATGCACGGTCTTTGCAATTGATATATAGCGAAATAAAAAACTTTGACTTGACTAAAAAAGGAGCACACCACAGATGCAAACTATCTCTGCACTGTAAATACCTAAAAGCATTCCACCTGTCTATATTAGAGGTATTGTTTTCTATATTAAGGGTAAAACATGGTATACTAGAGTTTAATAAATGATTGCTGTGGTCATCTATTAAGATGAATATCCACATTCATTGTAGTCCTACTTAATGGTGACCCACCAACCCACAGATCCCAACCCTTGTCTCAAATCAGTTTCTAGTGGACATACATGTGTTATTGTCATGTGTGAAGAGGCCGAAAAAGTGAAGCTCACCAAAGACTTTATGCTTCATAATTCGGGACAGGGGCACATGCTCCAGAGTTGTGCAGCGGCCTGTACCAATGGACCTCAATAATCTCCGCCCGATCTCTCTCTTGGCAGTGTGGTAAATATTTTACCGTATCATTTTTCCATATAATTACAAGTTCAAGAATAGCTCAATAAAATGAAAGGCAGAGTCCGGGGTGTCTGAGTCTTAAAGGGCTTTAATTCAGAAATGACTCGAGTCAATGGAGATCTATTCCATCAATACAAGGGTTCGGGCATGCAAGGGAAGATGTCAGGAAAGATGTCAACGATTTATTCACAGTACATGACATATATAGAAAAATGACACAATAGCATTGCATTACAGTAGGCGTGACTAGTGAAATGTATATGATAAGAACATATGTGTGTAGCAAAAGGGCGTGAACATGGGTGTGCACAGAGGCGTGAACTAGAAACGTCACAGAATAGTGTCATAAGTGGGTGGACGCTTAGTGAATTCTTGCAGAGTCAGCTGAATCCTATGGCCAGGATGCGCGCGCAGCCACTATGACGTGTGATTGACGTGCGTCTGGAGGAAGCTAAGAGTCTGACTTTTAACACTAGTAGAAGAGACATAAGTTTGACATGTCAGATCGACCTGTTCCTAAAACATATCTGATATCTTGTGTTTGGAGGATGTTTATACTGGAGGAAAAGGTCTTTCGGGCAGAGGCTATGCTACACTGAATGTATGCGTGTCTAGGTACAGATGCGCGGAGCCAGGGCCTACCATGGTAACGGGAGCAATGAATTTCATGAAGAGGACAGGAAGGCTTTACCCTTTACTCTGCAGCCGGGGAGCTGTTTACTTATTTTACTAGACAGCATTGTGTTTTCGAGGAGGCTGAGCTGGCTACGCTGATAACTTGAAGGCAAAATACTGTTTTTGGCAGGCAGTGCAGGCCGAGCCGGGCACCGCTCGCTTGGCAGGAAGTAAGGCAGAGGTCAGGGATGCATGTCATCTCCACGTTGCAGCTTTCGGAGACAGAGACAGGAAAAGTGGTTCAATGGCAGGAATCAGGGCCTAACTCGGCAGAGCCAGGAAAACGTGAAAGTGCACCATGTAAAGACGGTGGCACGGCAAACTTAGGAACTGAGTTATCAATCCATTCATGGTGGATCTGATAGAGGACATGTTAACGTTGGACGCAAATGTATTTGCGTCTTCAAATTCGGTTGCGGAGGGAAGTTACATGCACTTTAACTCGTACATGGAGACGATGGGGTACTCGTTAGGGGACATATCTGACCATAAAAATTCCAATTACCTCTTTCCCTCCTTGTCCCCTACGGACCCATTAGGATATATCTATTTTCATGAGACCATCTATTTGTTCGTATAACATCATTTGTTCTTCTTTCTTTAATCTGGCATGGGAACGTGCACTTGAGCGGGGAACACAAGCTGTGGCGCACAAGCCGCAAATCGCTGGCCCACATTGAAGACATAAACAGCAACTGAATACAATGGCCAATATAATCCCTAGGAATGACAGTAGCTTCCATCCCCAGGCTGTTACTACACTCCAGAGCCAACCGGACCAAGTCCAGGAGCCTGGGTTCTGGTGTATCTGATGGGCAATTTCGTGAAGTCTGGTAATGGCCTTATAGACCGAAGGCGCGTTATTAGGAATAAACACGCAACAACTGGATCCGATGACTCTACAAGCCCCGCCCCTATCGGCCAGGATGACGTCAAGGACAAGGCGGTTCTGAAGAACAACAAGTCTTATAGCAGACTGTTCTTCTGTTTAGTTGCCTAAAGCTGAAGTAGTCTCATTCACTACTGCTTCGAGAATTCTGGTTAATTTGCGTATCAATTTACTATTGGACACTGTGCCTAAATAGGGAAAGAATCCTTTATTGAAATCAGTATATTGTTCCCATGCGGTTTCAGTAAAATCAACTAATGGAAGGTCTCTTTTGTGCCTAACTAGATCGAGCCGGGAATTTCTGTGATAATCAGATGGGGCTAGAAAAACAGGTGGCAATAAGAATGCAATGTAACACGTACCATCCCAGTCTAGAGGTAGACGTATATAAGCTGTATGACCACAAATGAAGTAGGAATGTCGGGAAGCTTTGAATGCAGACTTGCCTTTATCACTGAATTCGACCACAGTAGTACATTCACTATGACCTAGGTGTACTGAACCATTCTTTCTGACGCATAATACACCTTTAGTTGGTAAAACTGACATAGATGGCAAGTCTGGACTAGTTTCTGACTGAACATTTAGAATCATGAGGTCGAGTGTAAAATTGCCTAATCCATACACTTCATTTTCTAGGTCGGTCCCTGTCCTTTGGGGAAGACCCTCCTTGTCTGGGAAACATGCCTTATTCATAACTGTGTTCAGATTTCCCCATACCCAATTGCCCTGGAAAACTATGGAATCAGCATCTACAGAATTAATTAAACTACACCATGCACCACAGGAACCATTGTGTGTAAACGGTTAAGGAAAGAGGGGCAGAGCTCCCTTGTAGTTCTGATAGGGTGGGAGTCGGCCACATATCCAACAGTTAGTAGCATTGTTGATCTGGTGAGAATGGTGTAACATACGAATGAATGTATTGTTGCGCAGCGCAAGTCGATAAGACATTTCGTGTGGAGGTAGTTCACTAAACGTGTGTTCAGCAGTGTCATTGGAAAAAGAATGTGCAATCGGAAAATACAGGTACAACATCAAGCTGATGCCAATTAACGTAAGACTCAGAGAAAACATAATAATCAGGGTGCAGTTGCACCTACTACGGAGATTTTTACAGTAACGATTTCTTTTCATGATCTCCTGTCTATCTCTCTCTCTATTTGGATCTAGCTTGTACATTGTCAGAAACTGCCTAACCGCTTCACCCAGGAGGGGACTTAAACAATTAAACTGTCTGACTCACTAGACCTCAGTTTTTGTCTGTACTCCTCTTGGGGAGTTTTCTCTCGAAAAGGGAGTTTAGTGTCTGTCTTTGGTACTTGAGAGTTCTGGGAGTCAGGGTTTGGCGGAAGTCCATGAAATTTCTTCACGTGACTGGAATGCACCCAGCCCTTCCTCCCCTCTAGCTTTACTGCAGTCCGGGTTGTTAACAAAACAATCTTCGGCTCCTTCCAGCGGGGCTCCAAGGGACTCGTCCTATCGAAGTTCCGAACAACAACAGTATCCCCCGGGACCAGTGCATGTGGCTTCACCTCGGTGTTGTCTGGGAAGGCTGCAGCAACCTGTGAACGACAAGATTGTAGTGCAGACATCAAGGAAGCAAGGTAATCTGTCAGCATAGTACTTTCGACATCGGTGATCTTTCTCGGCAGAGGCGTCCCCCACATATTAGGAGGTCTACCGAAGACCACCTCATACGGAGATAGCCCTGTCCTAGAATGGGCTACCATCCTCATATAAAACAGTGCAACTGGTAATGCTACTATCCAATCTACGCCTTTCTCTTTACACACTTTAGCAAGGCGAGTTTTCAGAGTCTGATTGTGGCGCTCCACGAGACCTGCTGCCTCTGGATGCCGGACACAGTGAAACTTCCACTGGTACCCCAATAGAAGCGAGATCTGTTTCATCAATTCAGACGAGAATGGCTGACCGTTGTCTGAATACACGACACGTGGCAAACCGTATCGAGTGAAAAATTCACGAACCAGCTGCCTGGCAGTGGTCGGGGCAGTGTAATCTGGAACAGGATATGCTTCTGTCCATCGGGATAGGGCACATACAACTACGAGGACATACTTGAATCCTCGGCATCTGTCCATCTGGATGTAATCCATCTGGAGAACTTCAAAAGGATAGTCAGGAGGATGAAATCCACCTTGTTCTACGGGAATCCCTTTTGCTGGATTGAACTGACAACAGATCATGCAGGTACGCACTTTCTGTTTTGCTGCTGCTCGTAAATGCCTGTTGAACCAGAGATTCTGTAAACTGTCTAACATGGCTTTTTCACCTAAATGTGCTGGGCTGTGTGCAGTGTTGACGATAACTTGAACCATAGAGTCGGGGAGGAACCATGTGGTTTTTCCCCTCGTCATCCAACCTTGATCTGTCTGGACCCCTCCTTGTTCAGCCCATTTCTTGATTTCGTCTGGAGTAGCATGTGTCTGTATGTCAATGACATCTAGTGTGGGGTCCCTGACTGTCATGCTGTGTGTCTGTGATGATACATCAGTCTTTGTCATATCAGTCGTCTGTGTATGAGTCTGTGCTGTATATTTCGCTGTCTGGTCTGCAAAGTCGTTACCCTGGGAAATCTTGTCTGTTACTTTCGTATGTGCCTTGCACTTCATGACGGCTATGGCTGTAGGCAAATGTATTGCTTCTAACAGTGCTTGAATGCGGGGACCATGCTGGATTTTGGCTCCGTGAGAGGGCAGAAAACCTCTCTCTTGCCAGAGGACACCGAAGTCGTGAAAGACTCCGAATGCATAACGTGAATCAGTGTATATATTTACTTTCTTGTTCTTGGCTCGTATACAGGCTTGGGTCAGAGCGATGAGCTCTGCTGCTTGGGCTGACAGGGTGTCAATACGATGTGTTTCTATGACTTCAGTTTCAGTGGTCACTGCATATGCAGCCACTAGCTCTCCTGTACTTGTTCTCATGCATGAACCATCCACATAAAGTGTCAGGTCTGGGTCGGGTAATGCAACATCTGTCAAGTCTTGTCTGGATTTCGTAACTGTGTCAACTACATCTACGCAGTCATGTGGAGTAGGATCTGTTGTGCTTGATGGTAGAAGTGTAGCAGGATTCAGTGTATTACAACGTCTGATTTCTATGTGTGGTTGGAATAATGTCAGTTCATAACCTGTCAGTCGTGCTATAGTCAAGTGTTGGGTCTGTGTTCTGTTTAGGAGAACCTCTACAGAATGAGGAACCTGTACTGTCATCTGGTGTCCCAATACAATGGAATCACTTTGTCTGATTGCTAGAGCTGTCGCTGCAACTGATTTCAAGCACGCAGGCAAAGCCTGGGCTACTGGGTCTAATGTGCTCGAAAAATAAGCACACGGTCTGTGTTTGTCTGCTTGAAGCTGAGTGAGGACCGACAACGCTGTGCCATCGCGTTCTGTGACAAAAAGTGTAAAAGGTTTTCTGTAACATGGTGTCGCTAAAACAGGTGCTTGACATAGGGCTTTCTTCAATTCATCAAAAGCTTGTGTATGTTCCTGAGTCCAGGGGAGGACAGCCGAAGACGCTGCCTCCTGTGTTGTCAACTGTATGAGTGGTTTAGCTAGAAATGCATATTGGGGAATCCATTGTCTGCAATAGGAAGTGAGTCCAATAAAGGCTCGTACTTCTTTCTGTGTCTTGGGTTGTGGAAGATGTGCAATTAACTGTATACGATCTGGTGTCAGCTGTCTCCCCTCTTTGGACAGCAAGTGCCCAAGGTACACAACTTGCTGGGCACAGAATTGCAGCTTCGAAGGAGACACCTTGTGTCCCTTGTCCGCCAAGAAAAACAAAACTGTCAGTGAGGCTTGTTCACATTCTGATTCACTTCGGGCGGTGATCAAGAGATCATCGACGTACTGTAATAGGGCAGTAGTGGGAGGCAGGTGAATATCATCGAGTTGTCGTTTCAGTGCTTGGCTGTAAATGCTGGGGCTTTCTGTGAACCCTTGAGGTGCGCGTGCAAATTTGAAGCTTCGGCCATTTAAACAGAATCCGAAAAGATACTGGCTTTCCGGATCAATAGGAACACTAAAGAAGGCGTTCTTCAGATCCATTACAGTAAAGAACGTCGCCTCTGAATCAATAGCTGTCAATAAGGAAGAGATATCCGGGACCACAGGGTACTGTGGTACCACACATTTATTCAATTCGCGTAAATCAATAATCAGTCGATAAACTGGAGGTGCATTTGGATCAGTACGTTTAAGAATCGGAATGATAGGAGAATTACAAACATTGGAGTCGGTTTCTACAACCACTCCTTGTGCAATGAGCTCGTCAATGATTTTCAGTAAAGCCACTACAGCATCTGGTGGTAACTTGTATTGTCGGATACGTGGTAGTATAACTCCTGGCTTGAGTGTAACACGGTACGGTGTAATGTGCATACAACCTACATCAGTGGGGCCTTTCGCCCATAAATGTGCAGGAACGTTCTGTAACCTGGGATCAAAATCTCTCAACACATAATGGCCCTTGAAGTCACGAAGGAACAGCCTGACTCCTTCCGGAGAACAACAAATTACAGCTCCTAGAGCTTTCAGAGTTTTTATACCAAGCAAGTTTTCTGGACATGATTTTGTGAGCAATAAATCAGTAGTTCGGGACAACGGACCAACTGCAAGGGGTACTGGTTTCGATACTTCATTAACAATAGGCTTTCCTGAAAATCCAAGGGAAACATTCTGCGAGCCTGAGAGGGGTGCCCCTGGAACCTCTTCGTGACTGATGGTTGTCCTGCTTGCCCCTGTGTCAATCAAAAACTTTCTATCTTTCCCTAATACCTGACTATGTACATAAGGACCCTCTTGATCTACAGGAACCTCTATAAGGGGCAAGCCAACCTCCCTCTCTAGGCTGTTTCATGTGTATTGCTGATAGTCGGGGTAATCAGATTGGGCATACTGGCACATCTGCTGTGTGACATGCTGAGTCGCGGCAATGGGTTGGGGCTGTGGTACCGCTACAGTCTCTTGTGGAACATGCATAGGCTGTACGTTTTGTGGAACATGTTGTTGGACCTGATCCTGTCTGGGCGGACGTGGTCTCTCTTTGGTTTTGCCTGTGGCGATATTATGTTTCAAAACTGCGCAATCGTTTACATAGTGACCTGGCTGTTTACAATAGTTGCATGTCCCTTTAACGGGAGCCGCTGAATTACTTGAATGTGTCGCGCCTTTCTTCTGACCATCTGCTGGAACTGACTGAGCAACTAACATTTTCATTTTCGTGTCTTTCATACGTCTCTGTTCGTGATCATGTTCCTCTCTAATTCTGTTCTGGTGATATTGTAACATTTGTAACATTTGGGAAGGCGTATTTGCTTGCCATGTACTCTCGACTTTTAGTACACGGTTCTTAACCTGGGGCAGGGAATTCTCGACTAATTTTGACACAAAAAGATGTGGGTATGACTCACTACTTGTTTTCAGGCCACTGTTAATAGTAAAACATTTCTCGAATCTGGAATAAAAATCACTAGTGTCTTCGTCGGGTTTCTGTTTACAGGCTGAGATTGCATCCCAATCCTCCTTTTTAGTTGCTAACAATCTTGGCAAAACCTGTACTAACAATCCTGGTAATTCTTTAGTTTTATCCCCAAGGCCTACACCTGGGGTACGACCAGTTTCCTCGGTTTCTAATGCTGCCCAATCAATCTTTTTGTCTCCCACCTCCCATTCTTTTTCTTTGAGTTTCTCGTAAATACCGGCAGGCAGTAACACTTTCAATATTTTCATAATGTCGGGATAGGTGTAGTCACCCATGAGTAACATGTCTTTGATTTCACGGTGGAAACCTGCAGGGTCTTTATCGTGACTGGGCACTATTTTCTTCATTTCCAATAATTCCATTTTAGTTATGGGCGTGTAAACGAACACACGTTCAAGGGTATTATCGTCTTTCCTGACTGGATGTACTTCACGTAAAGGATTCTGTTTGTCTAAGTGATATGGCTGCCTGACTGGGGGGGGAACGGAAACAAGATGCGGAGTCAAGAAAGTTCTATATTTGTGACGTTGTTCTAAAATCGTTTCAATTAAATCGGTACCTAGACCTCTCCATCTTCTCAGGAGTAAGTCTTGCAATAAACTGTATAACGGACCTGGATCAGATGCTTGGTTTTCATACTGTATAATAAGGTGTTGTGTCATGTATATACCAGCTAGTCGCTGTTCTTCTGGAGTAAGACTTAAAAACGTTTGCACTACTGAATCGTCTTTATATATACTGTCATCCCCGGCCCACTGTACTGCGGACCGGGCTAGCTCCTGATCACGTAGGGTATTGAGTTCTTGATAACCTATCCTTTCTTTTAGTATTTTGTCAGTCATCTGGAATACATGTTCAAGGGTACATCGCTCTGGTATCGGACAAAGGTAACGTTTCTGTTTTTCGAACGTTTCTGGTTTACGAATGGGTCTATCGAAGGGCCTATCAAAAGGATACGGTCTAGGGAGTTTCTCTCTTCCTACATATGCCATCATTTTTCTACCTGCCTGTTGCAAGGTTTCTGCTGGATTCTCTGATTCTTCCTCCTGCGAGGAGTCCTGATCGTCTGATTCAAGTGGCTCTTCGGATTCTCGACGGGCATGTATTGCTATTATTTCTTTACGGATCTTTCTAACCATAGCATGTACACATTTCTCTTTATCATGTTTACCCTCAGCAATATTCTGGCTCCATTTGTTCAATCTATCCATCTCGTCTTGTGGAAAACCTACCTGATCTTGTTCCCTTATTAAACAATTAACCAAAAAGCGCATGATTAAACCTTTGTTCTCAACTTTCTGACGTGACATGGCTTCACCAACACACTCCGGTCTTTCTCCCGTTCTAATAAAATGATACAATTTGTCTAGATGATCTGGCATTTCTGGCAGTAAAACTAAATAATCGGTAACACGTCTTAAACATAGGGATGCTAATAACATGGGTCCTGTTCGTCCTGGCACTGTATCATATCTGCAATCAGTAAGCTGTTCTTGAAGTTTTTTGGCTGGAGCCCCTTTAGGTGTTCGTGACATTGCGAAATCTCTCATTGTCATACGTTGTAACTGTGGCGGGGTACGAAAACCTCCTCTAGCACCTCCTGAGGCGGAGGCTTGAGCATAACCTGACTGTAGGGTCGGTATTTGTAACGGGACTGGACCCTGAACAAAAGGATTAAGTGGATGAATACCACCAGGGAGAACTACCGGGGAAGTGACAACAGGTGCCGGAAGTGGTGCGGGGACAGGTGGAGGATGCGGAGCAGGATGTGGTGCGGGTGGAGTTTGCTGTTGCGTACCTGGGGGTAGATGATCGTGGGGTAGGTTAACGTCAGCAGGCGGTACGGGTACATGAGCAGGTGCATTAGTATATGCGGGAGCTATATCGTCTAAATAGGAAGAAAGGAAAATGTCCGCTGCGGTCTTATGACGTGATTTAGTCGGAACCAATGGAGGGGGCAGATCTTTCGGTATTTCCGGGGTCGCCTTGGGCAGGCCCTCGGCCAGAACTGGATACAGTCCTGTCACAATGGCATTACTCTGTCTGTCGTGTTGTTCCATTCTAACTCGTTCTCCTTCTTCTATTAGTTCTTTTTCTTTGGCTTTTTCTGAATCTTCTCTACTTTTTTCTGCTTTTCTGAACGCTTTCTCTGTCCGTCTATGTGATTCTTTACGCCACAATTCAATGGCATCTTTCTGTGATTGTCTAGCTTTCTTTTTCCATAATGCTTCTTCTACTCTCATGATGCAATCGGCATCCCATGTCCCTGTAACAGGCCATCTCTGATTCTCTGATAAGTCCTTCGTGTAATCCACCCACAAATCTAGATATAATATGGCATCTAAGCCGTGCTTGTGGTACATAAAATGACCAGGAGTGTCCCTGGGTGGGATGGGAACTGCTTCTTCAAGAATCCCTTTCCTAGTCCCTATCTGTCGTAACTTCGAGAACAAAGGCATGGCTGCCTCTAAAATGGACACGAAAACAATGAACACAATATAATATGCAAACAGTCACTCATACCACGACATTAAACACATTGAAACATTTCGAACATAAATTGACAACCCTCTAATTCTATAACGAGAACAAAATTGAACCGTTAAATACAGGAATTACTTGATATACTGCTAAACAGTACAGATACACTGCTAAAACAGTGCAGACCGGGTCTGTGTACCCAAACCCGTCTTGACCGGATACAAATTAATGCACCCGTCTTGATGCGTCCCCAGCAACGGTACTCACCGGGAAGCACGGAACGGAAGGCCTCGGAAACTCCACTGGACTGGACTGACGTCACCGCTTCTGCTGCGCATTACGCATGCGCCTTGACACTACAGGTGGGCCTCTCGACACCTCGGACGCTGCTCTCTCGGCTGGGCTCTGGTCCGGATCCTCCGCACTCCTCACCGCCTCGTCTGGATGTCGATCGCAGTCTCCGTCACCTCCGTGGGCCTGAGGGAGATACAGGAAATCCTGCAGATGCGCATGGGGTCCGTCACGGCCGTGGCAGGGGGCTAGGCCTGCGACGCATCTCCGGCGCGTGGGGTGGGGGAGGGGTCCCTGTTCGGGCGCCAAATTATGTGGTAAATATTTTACCGTATCATTTTTCCATATAATTACAAGTTCAAGAATAGCTCAATAAAATGAAAGGCAGAGTCCGGGGTGTCTGAGTCTTAAAGGGCTTTAATTCAGAAATGACTCGAGATCTATTCCATCAATACAAGGGTTCGGGCATGCAAGGGAAGATGTCAGGAAAGATGTCAACGATTTATTCACAGTACATGACATATATAGAAAAATGACACAATAGCATTGCATTACAGTAGGCGTGACTAGTGAAATGTATACGATAAGAACATATGTGCGTAGCAAAAGGGCGTGAACATGGGTGTGCACAGAGGCGTGAACTAGAAACGTCACAGAATAGTGTCATAAGTGGGTGGACGCTTAGTGAATTCTTGCAGAGTCAGCTGAATCCTATGGCCAGGATGCGCGCGCAGCCACTATGACGTGTGATTGACGTGCGTCTGGAGGAAGCTAAGAGTCTGACTTTTAACACTAGTAGAAGAGACATAAGTTTGACATGTCAGATCGACCTGTTCCTAAAACATATCTGATATCTTGTGTTTGGAGGATGTTTATACTGGAGGAAAAGGTCTTTCGGGCAGAGGCTATGCTACACTGAATGTATGCGTGTCTAGGTGCAGATGCGCGGAGCCAGGGTCTACCATGGTAACGGGAGCAATGAATTTCGTGAAGAGGACAGGAAGGCTTTACCCTTTACTCTGCAGCCGGGGAGCTGTTTACTTATTTTACTAGACAGGAATGTGTTTTCGAGGAGGCTGAGCTGGCTACGCTGATAACTTGAAGGCAAAATACTGTTTTTGGCAGGCAGAGCAGGCCGAGCCGGGCACCGCTCGCTTGGCAGGAAGTAAGGCAGAGGTCAGGGATGCATGTCATCTCCACGTTGCAGCTTTCGGAGACAGAGACAGGAAAAGTGGTTCAATGGCAGGAATCAGGGCCTAACTCGGCAGAGCCAGGAAAACGTGAAAGTGCACCATGTAAAGACGGTGGCACGGCATACTTAGGAACTGAGTTATCAATCCATTCATGGTGGATCTGATAGAGGACATGTTAACGTTGGACGCAAATGTATTTGCGTCTTCAAATTCGGTTGCGGAGGGAAGTTACATGCACTTTAACTCGTACATGGAGACGATGGGGTACTCGTTAGGGGACATATCTGACCATAAAAATTCCAATTACCTCAGCAGCACCAGGCAAAATGCTTGAGAAAGTTATCCAGCGCCAATTAAATCAATTTATCGAGCACAACAAAATATTACACGAGACGCAATCAGGCTTTAGACCCGGCATTAGCACTGAACCAGCACTTATTGAGGTGGCCGAGTCAGTGAGGTGGTCTATGGATTCGGGAGATTCAGCTATGCTGGTGCTCCTGGATCTGTCGGCCGCCTTTGATACGGTCGACCACGATATACTGCTGTTACGATTGGCGGAGATAGGCATCCAGGGCCAGGCCTTGGAGTGGCTATAATCGTACTTGACCCAAAGGACTCAGAAGGTGGCGCTAAGGGATGTCTCTTCTTCACCTAAAGCCCTTAGCTGTGGTGTCCCCCAGGGTTCGGCCCTGAGCCCACTCTTATTTAATGTTTACCTTGCTCCACTCTTCTCGTTGATTGCCAACTGGGGGATCAAGGCAATCTCATACGCCGATGACACCCAGTTGGTGTTCCCATATTCAGAAGTGTCAGAGGCATCCTTTCTGAGCTTTAAGCGGTGCCTACAAGATGTGGCCTGCTGGATGAACACCAATAAACTAAAACTTAATGCTAGCAAGACAGAGGTGATCTTTTTCGGCAAAGGCCCCCCTCCACCATCTGATCTGTGGTGGCCGGCAGAGATGGGACAAGCCCCCTCGCCCAGCCATTCAGCAAGAAATCTAGGGGTACGGTGGGACGACAAGCTGTCCTTTGTATCACACATTCAGCAAGTGGCTGGTTGTTGCATGAGTAAGTTGAGGAATCTTCGTAAGATTCTACGACTTTTACCAGCTAGCTGCCGTAAAACTGTAATCCACGCCACAGTTACATCTAGGCTGGATTACGCTAACGGTTTGTATTTGGGCTTACCGAAGTATCTTATACAACAACTGCAACTGATCCAAAATGCGTCTGCGAGACTCTTAATGAGGATTCCCTTCAAGCACTCAGTCTCTCCGCGCCTCCTCTCGCTTCACTGGTTACCAGTTGCAAGCAGAATAAAATTTAAAGCACTCACCTTGGCCTTTAGATCTCTATTCAGTAACTGTCCAAATTACCTGAAAGCCCGACTACCAAGGTACGCTCAAGCCCGCTCCCTTAGATCCAACAAATGCGTCCGTATTGCAGCCCCCAGAGCGAAAAGAGCCAGGTTAGGTGGACGAACTTTCTCGGCCAATGTGGCAACATTATGGAACTCGCTGCCCCCTGCTATCCAACAGGCCCCATCCGAAGCCTGTTTCAAGCGTTTGCTGAAAACCTGGCTGTTTGCCCAGCCACGCTAGATGTCCCCCTCTCCAGCTTTCTCCCCACGGTCACAACGTTGTTCCTACAGCGCCGGGACACCTCCTCGTGAGGTAGCTGATCGCGCTTTATAAAACACCGTATTATTATTATTATTATTATTATTACCATCTCAACCAATCACACAGATGCGTTGTACAGATGTGTGAGGCTTCAACAGTACCCTGGGATTTATCATCAGCCTTCATCTGAATGTGGGTGCCGAAGTCTTTGGATGCGAGGTGCGGTGATTGTGGGGAAATAAATGCTTAAAAAGGATGATTCGGCAACCAAAATAAATGTCAACAATGGTTTCAAAATGTGGTTAAGGAGCCTTGATGTTATTTACTTTTAAAAGATGAGGGCAGCCTGGAATCTTTTGGAAATACTTGGTATGTTTTCTTAAACAAGTATTGCTGGTTGTGAGCAACATTGTTTTATATACTAGATCTTTTATTGGCGAGAGGTGCCGTTTTTTTTCCCTTTCTCATTCTTTTCCCTTTTGTTATGTGTGTGTGCCTTTTTGTCTTTTGAGTAGTTGATGTACTTTAAAGGGAAATCTGTTCTAATGTAAAAAAATTGGTGTACAATTGGCATATAAATATTATAGAAATAGAAAATACGACTTTATTTCAAATGTTCAATGAAACTAGTTAGCTTTATTTTCATTTCCTTAAAAGCAACAGTCATATTTTAATTGCTTTCTTTATAAGGAAAATGTCCCATTCCAAAAACAATTTCGAAGCTGTAATTGTGCTAATGACCAGGCAAGTGACACTCTGAATGCATCAAAAGAACTCCCGACTAAAGGAATGTTTGCACAATATAATCAATAAATCTGGTTAGGTTGTGTTATTTGCATAAGTAAACGTAGTAATAAGGCTTAGGTGCTATTATGCAAATGATGACACCTAACAATATTAATTGCGCTAATTGGTGTTTTCAAAAAAGGATTTCCAATTTTGCATGGAAACTGTGTATTTCATATAAAATGATTTGTTTTGAGTTGTGTTGTTTTAAGTCATTTTTAGGTCGAGCTATTTACAGCTCTGAACTATTGCAGGGGAAACAACACTCTTGTACAAGCGGATTCCTCCCAATGCATGTTGTTTACTGAAGAGTGACGCTTCACCAGGTGCGCGCTTGGCCTCATACCCCATCCACCAAGCTGCTCCCCGCCCCCGCCATGAGGCTTCAAAGCAATGCGCTGAATGCACTGAAGTGATTGTTTTTCACGCGCTCTGCAGATCACCATTTGCGGCTGTCCCTACCTGCTTCTCTCTCTCGTTCTCTCAAGCCTCCTCTCTCTCTCGCTACACTCCCTCAGTATTTACATTACAAGGGTGTCCCTCTCCATGACTCCTTGTTTATTTTACTTCACGCACCCAGACACGTATTATTTAGTGTCATTTTCATTCTTTCTTTTCCAGCTTACACTTCCCATCTTTGTCTGTTTCCTCCACCCCTCAATCAACTCTCTCGAGCTCTGAAGCGGACACTCCCCCGTCACCCTCATCCTCCTCTGCCCGTCTTCACATTACTTTTAAATTCCACGTCCCCTCTCTCTAGCTCACTCTCATCTCTTCTATGGCGCAAACACCTCCTTCCTATCTTTGTTATAATCGGGTTGCTCCATTGAGCCAAGGTTCTTGATAGCGTTTTAAAATGAAAAAAACAAGATCCGGTATATTTTCCTTGCTTGGCTACATTCTTGGCTCACAACTCGTGACCAAGTCGTGTTTGCCCCTGAACGGCGGGGTTGGTTAAACAAGAGAGGCTAGCGTTACACACTGAAGAGTGAAGAAAGACTTGCCACTCACATCCCCTCTGGTGAATCCAGAGCCAGGTGTACCTTGCTTAGCCAGTCGCAGTGCCTTGAAGAGGTAAACTCTATAAAACTCTATTAAAAAAAAAAAAGTTTCCTCTAAAATAAAAGACAAAGTGCAAGCTACCATATCCGAAAGTAAGCAGACTATATTTGAGCTAAAACGGAGGACAACCAGCGTTCCTAAATCCAGTCACCTTGACTAACCAGCATTTCTTAACCAGTCATCTTGAATTTCCCTACTGTTCCCCGATAGCAGGAAGTGATGCATCTCCTACCTTTTGTCTCCTTATTCTATGGTTGCAAGTCCTATTTCACGACAGAAACTACGGTAGCGTTTCACTGGCACCATATGTAACTGAAATGTTCGAGTCATTCATTCCATAGGGGTGTTCTGCAGCATGTGTGCACATCAGAGAGTGTGCTTGCTCATAAAATCGGTGCATTTGCCCATTCAGCACAGCACAAGCGGGCCACTCTTCATGCTGTCAAACTGTGCCTGGGCTCCCTTAACGCACGGGGCGCACAGACAGCCCACGCACTCTCACACACACTGCATGCATTCATAGCATACAGTGCGTGCACCCAAACCCCTAATAATTCATTGAGGGTGTTACATTTTTTACGAGACCTGACTTCTGCCACGTGACAGTAGAGAGGAGGTGGAGGCTCAGAAGACTGATCTCGGAGTTTCAGGCTCTTGGATCAGAAGCATATCTGTTATTCCCTGCCAGGTTGAAAGTGGTCACAAAGGGCAAGGTCAGGATGTTTATATCAGAAGTGAAAGTGCAGGAGTTTATTCAGGATTTGGAAAGGGCAAAGAAAGAGGGTCACTGAGGGATAAAGGTTCTCTGTTGGAGAAAGGGGGGGCACATTTGAGAAGATGGGAGAGGGGTGCGACTAACACAACCAGGAAGCGTCCACATATAGGTCATTATTGACCTATTTGCCTGTAGGGGGGGGGAAGGGGGGGTTACTCAGGGGAGGCGGGGGGGAAGGGAAATCAAAAAGCAGCTGGAATGTATGGTTCTGATATGGCAGTTAGCACACATTGATTACACATTTTGTTTGTTGTTTAAATTTTTGAGTAAAGCAGGAGGGAGGAACAATGAAAGAGGGGGGGGAGCCGAAAGTGATAGCTGGGTTAGGAAGAGTTGGCCCTTTTTTCAATACAAAATGTCATGCAAGTTTGTCTCCTTAAATGTATGTGGCTTGAATGATCCAAGGAAGAGGGCAAATGTAGCAGCGTATCTAAGAAATCTACAAGTAGATCTAGTATGTTTACAAGAAAACCATATAGAGGAAAAGCAGATTTATTTAATGAACCAATTGAGCTTTGATGTACTTGCAGCCAGTAGGCAAGGATCTAGGACAAGATGAGTTGTTATCCTGGGGAGAAGAAGAGAAGTGACAGTTAAAAGAAAGAAAGAGGACCGTTGGGGGAGATGGGTAATGGCGGAACTAAATGTTAAAGGGTTCAATGTCACATTAGTAAACATATATGGTTCCACTGAGGACGATTCGGAGATATGGGAGTTTCTAGATATAGAATTAGCACAGTGGCCCGAACCAATAATCTGCTGTGGTGATTTTAACATGCATGACCCTACAAGCTCATTTATGAGTACAGGCGCAGTGTATAATGGTAGAAAGAAAAAAGTAAACAGGGCCATTACTAATATGGTTAAAAATAATCTTCTGGCAGATCCCTGGATAATGCAACACCCATTGGTTGATGGTAGCACTTTTTTTTCGGCACCTCATCAGGTGCTGGTGAGATTAGATTATTTTTTAGTTTCTAGTTCCTTGGTCTTGGAGACACAGATTGAGAAGCAACCAAGAACTATTTCCGACCATAGTCCATTAATACTGTCAGTTAAGGTCTCGCAAGTACAGAGTAAGAGGTCCACATGGACGTTTGAGAGGAGTCTGCTCCAAGACCTTGAATATAGGAAGCATATGGAAGAGTGGATTAGGTTATTTTGGGAGATTAATCATGGAACTGCCTCAGTAGGGCAAACGTGGGATTGTTTTAAAGCAGGTGTCAGAGGAGAAACACTAAGCTACGTGTTGACCAGACGTAAGAAAGAATTAAGGAACGAAACTATTCGTCAAAAGCTGATCATCGAAGAAGGAAAACTAGCTGCTGCAGTAAGATCTAAATCCAGCTTTGAAAATATATTATTAACAATAGTAGCACTAAAGTCGGACGCAATAGAAAGTCTCTCGAAAAGGTCTGCTGAAAAATACTTGGCTAAGAAAGAAGAGTTATATGAATGTAGTGAGAAGGTGGGCCACATACTTGCGGTTAAAGTTAGACAGCAAAGGGCGGATGCAGAAATAAAAGAGATATTAGATCCAATGGGTGTCATGGTCACAGGCTCAGATGAGATAAGAGAGGTTTTTAGAGGTTTTTATGAAAAACTGTATACACAAGGTGACACAGAGGGTATAGTGGAAGTTAGGAGTTATCTTAGAGGTGTGCGCTCACCCTCTGTCACAAAAGAAGAAGGTGAAATGTTAGACTCTACCCTAGGTCTGGAGGAATTTATCGATGCATTAAACAGCTTACCATCAGGAAAAGCTATCCGGACCTGATCAAATTCCGGTTGAATTTTATAAAGTATTCCGTGACTGTTTGCTGATTTATATGTTTGAGGTTATGGTATATGTACAGCAAGGAGGGCTATCACCAGATTCTTGGCGTGGGGCAGATTTAATTGTTATTGCTAAAAAAGGGAAGCCTGCAACCCTTCCTGGATCCTATAGACCCATCACATTGATGAATTCAGATAGCAAGGTATATTCTAAGATGTTGGCAAAGAGATTAGCAGGATGTATTGAACACTTGGTGAGCCCATCACAACATGGCATTATACCTGGGAAGGGTACTACTCAGCATATTAGGACGTTGATTACTATGATCGACGCGGCAGAAGTCACAGGCGACCCTATTTCAGCACTGTTTTTAGACGCCGAGAAGGCTTTCGATAGGGTCGCCTGGGAATATCTATGGGAAACTATGAAGTGGTGTGGTATTGGCTCAGGTTACATACGAGCCATGCAAGCTCTATACAGAGACCCGGTGGTTAAAATCAGAGTAAATGGAGGGCACTCGGATCTAGTACATATACAACGGGGGACTCGTCAGGGTTGCCCGTCTTCTCCACTGCTGTTCGCCCTGTACATAGAGCCATTATTACGTAAGCTAGAGGGAAACCGTGTTATTCAACCTATGTCATTCAATGGTTGCACTGTGAAAACTCTTGCCTATGCTGACGACGTGGCTATATTGACTCCAAATCCGGATATAGCCATGGTTGGGGTAGAGGCAGAAGCGCAGGAGTTTGGGCTGATCTCAGGATATAGTCTAAATAAAACTAAAACCCAGATTATTCTGAATAGGTTTGCATCAAGTTTAGATAGCAGGGTGGTCAGTAATGCAACTTACCTAGGGATTGATATATCTGTAAAATTGGAGGAACTAGTAGAGCGCAATATGGAACCATTGCTTGCGAAGGTTAAAAAGGACCCGGAAAGGATAAATAATCTACATCTTTCTTTGGTCGGATCCACAAATGTGTTGAAAATGATGGTCCTGCCTAAATTTTTGTATTTATTCAGGTCAATACCTTTGATTTTTGAGAACAAATGGTTCAACAGGTTGGAGAGTCTGGCTAACAGATTTATCTGGGCAAGAGGAAAAACTCGTAGGGCTTATAAATTTATCACCTTGCCAAGGGATAGAGGGGGGTGGGGTGCACCAGATTTTAGATTATACTTTTTGGCTGCTGCTCTCTAGTACATGCAGGGATTAATTGGAGGAGGCGGGGGGGCATCAAAGACCATTAACATGTCAAATGAAGCTTATACAATGATACTAGGACAAAATACTGTCAACGGATTCCTGTATTATACGGATTTGGGCTACCTCAGAAGGCAGACATACAAGACTCTAAGGGCAGCACTTAAAATCTGGAGCATTTTTTCAAAGAAGACCGGTATGGGTAGATTTAATAGGTACACCAAAGTCTATAAAAATAAATCCTTCCCTGAAGAAATTTTTGCTGATTCAGTAATGGCGGGTAAAGGGATACATCAAATCGGGGATTTAGTAAACTCAGAGGGTATAATACAATTTGAGGAATTGATTAAAACACTTAAAATAAACAGAAGGGACTTCTTTAAGTATCTTCAGATTAGGAGTTTTCTTAGGAATAAACAAGGAGAGCCATTGGGCTTTCACCCAACTGAGCTGATGGAAGGGCTAACTACGGGGGAGGAATACTCCATCAGGTTAATATATGCTGCACTGGCAAAAAATAGACCGGATGACTTAGATAAGCACAGGGCCAAATGGGGGGAAAGGATAGAGGCTACACCTGAATCATTTAACGAATCACTGGAACTAGGCCGGTCTATGCTATGTTCTGCCCCTTTGCAATCCCAACACTACAAAACGCTATTCTCGCTATATTACACTCCAGCCAGGATTGCGAAGTGGGGGGGCACTGAGGGTACCACATGCCCCAGGTGCAATTCTACTGAGGCAGATATTGTCCACATGTCCTCAATTATATACATTAATTAAGGATGTCGAAATTTTTTTAACCAACTCATTAAAGATAAGGTTAACCTTCACTGTAGGCTTAATTATGCTGGGGGTGGACGTAGGAAATGCGCATTTGGATCCAGGCGATGCAATGTTTGTGTTCATGGCAGCGGCTGTCTTTAGATTAATGCTAGCCAGGGTATGGTTAGACAAGAATCCCCCGACCCTGCAAACATGGTTATCAAATCTTATTGCTATACATAATTTAGAGAAATACATATATGCAAGGAAGGGTAGGAGTGGGAGAGCGCGAGGTATTAAGATATGGGGACCTTTGGAGAAATGGAGAACAGGAATCGGATAATTTATTTTGTTGTTGATTTATGATTGTGTTTGTTATATAATATGATACATGTTGTCTTGGCCTCCCCTCTTGGTGGTTAAATAGTTTCAATCCAAAACTTATTTGGTTATATTGTGAGACGAACAAATGTAGGAGCAAAATATTGTATTTTTTTTTTGAAATGTGTGCTTGTTGAAATATAAAATAAAATATATTTATAAAAAAAAAAAAAAACCCTAATAATTCATGATCCACTATCAAAAGTGCATGCCTGCCCACTATTAAAAAAACATATGCATGCACACAAAACAGTACATCAGGGGTGACCATCGTAAGTCCAGGAAGATTGGTGCCTTGACACGTTTTCAGGATAGCCACAGACTATGTATGTAATGTGCATTTAGATTCATTGCCTGCAAATGTGTGGCATGGATCAGGCCCACCTGATCTTAGATTGAACACACCTGCAGTACATGTATGCATAGACTCCGACATCCCATGTGGGCGTGCGCACACAGATGCATTAGACTACACAACACTTAGTACAACCACACACAGTGTATTGTGTATGGAACTGTAAAGTTATACACCTGCACCATACATTGAGACACAGACGCCACAGAGAGCATGCAAGTGTATAACATACGGCTGATGCACCCACACCACATACAATGTACACACATGCAGAGATAGAACACAGACCACAAGCGTCTAAGACAACATAGCATATGTTCCCATATGACGCCGTTCCTACATGCCTGTGAACGTATACAGGTCCGATCATGTATCCGGACTGTTCACGCTCCCTCCGCTGAGCAAACACCTACCAGTGCATGCTCTCACACCACAGAATATGCCACACAAAACTTGGTATACACAACACAAACCTCTTTCAGTGATTTATGCTCCACACACACAATGCAGGTGTCCAAACACTGCATACATGTGCACTAAACCCAACTCGTTCCTTTTCATCCTAGAAGATGCATGTCCTGTCAGTGTATGCTTGCGAAGCGCAAACAGCCCACGAATGCTATGCTTGAACACATTAAAAAAAAGTCTATCTATCGCCCTCTATCTATCTATCTATCTGTCTGTCTGTCTGTCTGTCTGTCTATCTGTCTATCTATCTATCTATCGCCCTCACTCTATCTATCTATCGCCCTCACTCTATCGCATCACCACAGCATCTCTCAGCACCATCACAGCATCACTCAGGGGCACCACAACATCATTATGCGCTACCACAGCATTACTTGACGCCACCTCAACATCACTCAGCGCCACCACAGCATCAATCTGTGCAACCATTCAACAACAACTGGTTCAAATATGTTCTCTCAATGTTTCAAGCTTTATTACAATTGTCACAAGCAAATGTAATATTTCACTTCTGTTCTTGGATTTTCGTCACAATAAAATACACTGAACATAATCTTTACAAAAGTTTAAGGTATTGCCATTATAAATTACAATAACTTTTATTTAAGAATTAATTATTTTAAAAAATTAAAAGCCATTGTTATTTGTAATATCAATACATCTAAGTCACGTAAATACACCATATTGCATTACAAATGCTATAGGTATCACATTTCCTAAAGTTATAACTATTGGCATTGTAAATGACAAAGCTATTAATTTCACTATATCAAAACCAACACATAAATAAAATATTTGTCATTTACTATACCAATAGCTCAAACTTTCCTAATGCGAGACCTATTGCATAGCAAATGCTTGTTTAAATCTGATTCCACATGTGAAGGTGTTCCCAGTACCTCCTGGCCTTGGTTGTGGGGGTGGTGCCTTGCTGTAACTGTGTTCATCTGGCCATTTCTACCTCCTAACCCTGCATGTGTTCTATTTTTGCAGGACAGATGATGCAGGATCTGGATTCATGTCTTCTCGCAGAGCCCTGGAAGCCGGTCTCTTTCAGCAGCTCTCGCTTCATGGCCAAGGTCTGCTTCACAGATGCTGGCTATTCTCTGCTCGTCTCTGACCTCAGTGGTGTATGGTACGAGGAAGCAGATGCTCTGGTGGTCCAGGAACGATCCAAGGTGAGTACGTTTATTGTATGTGCAGAAAGAATCATGTATAGATTGCCCGGATGAAAACTATAACCAGACTGGTGTATGATGAAGATGTTTTTGCAGCAGGTGTGCAATTTGTTCAGTCTATGCCACGTTTCAGTAAACCTTGTATATCTACATAAAATAAACGCTCTTGATCCTGCTGTGGCTATGCACATGTTGCTGCTGAAGAAGTAGTCTATGTATTTTCCAAAGGAGTAGGCACATATGTAACTTAGATTTGGTTGTCCCTTTGCCCTTATTAAGATTTAAAGCAAGCTACAAAGATATGTTCAAGTTTCCCCTCCATTTTTAACAAAACTAGGTCTCGGAGAGACTACACATGTGAGGCTCTAGAGACCAAAGAGCAGCAGAATCCTAAGAGACCTCCTCCTCAGTGTGTGTGTCCTCCTCAGGGCCTTGGTTCCCGTATCTCCTTTTAAGGTCGAGCTGACGTAGCATTCATGCGAAAGCATGAATGCTGTCAGCAAGACAACTAATGCTATCCGTATTTGGGAAAGTGGACAGCAGAGTGCCACGCGCTTTCCCAGTGTCGGATTTCACCGTGGGAGCGAGCGCGCTTGCGCAGACCTTGCATGCAAACACAGCGCGCGCACAGGCAGGCCCCATCTCCTGCACAGGCACAGGCACAGGCACAGGCACAGGCACAGGCACAGGCACAGGCACAGGCACAGGCACAGGCACACACACACACACGCACACGCACACGCACACACACACACACACACACACACACACACACACACACACACACACACACACCCTCCTCCTCCTCCTCTTCCTCCTCTTCCTCCTCTTCCTCCTCCTCCTCCTCCTCCTCCTCCTCCTCCTCCTCCTCCTCCTCCTCCTCCTCCTCTCCCCCCCCCCCCCTCTTACCTCACCGGAGTCGGGCTCGTTTCTTTACCATTTCGTTTTCTCTTATTCTCTCTCATCCCCCCCTTATCGTGTATGTATCAGCTCATGTGGGACTTTTCATCACTTATTTCACAAAATCTCCCCTTCTCCTACGCACCGCTGATTCACTGCTCACTTTTCTGCATCTACCTTGCCTCCCCCTCTATAATCTCACGTCCACTCACTCACCCGCTCTATGGTCCCTTCCTGTCTCCCGCCTTCATTTTCGTGTTTAGTCTTTCAGGGGCGCCGCCATGTCCAGTGCGGAGAAGTCTGAAATTCAAAACGAGCACAACCCTCCAGCAAGAGACTCCCCAAACAAGCGCATGTCCCACAGAAAGACACCTAAAACAAGCCCAGCCCCGAAAAATTATGAAAAAAGGCGCAAATTGGGTAATTGTAATTGTATTTATATAGCGCTAATTATCCCTGACGAGCATTGCGATAATGAACACTTAAAAGCATATTTTCCCTCAGAAAAACGAAAGCATTTATCTTACATTCAATATATAAAAAGACACAAATAAATCGTTGCATATTTCCCCATAGTCAGTAGCAGCCAAAAAGCTGTCCCAACTACAACCCCCCCCCCCCCCCAACCAGCGGTGCGGGCGGGCTTCATTTAGTTCCTCATTTAGCCTTCCATATGATGGACACCAAGACCTTGTTTGGTGGGAGAACGGCCACCGTTTATTATTTTACAAGCTAGCTGGTACATACATTAGCATATGTTCCAGACATGCGGATTTCTTGAACGCCATTCAATTCAGTTCATAACTGGTTCTTTTCTTTCTACTATGAGTTCTTACTAACCTATTTTCTCTGCTTCTCTATAGAAAGTAAAGCAGGGTGAAGAAAAATATTTGCCTAGGATCACACAATTAGGTTAAGCCCGGAAAACTCCTAGGTTTTCTGATTTCACATTGTTCCAGTCAGCCACGAGATGATTATCTATTTACCATTCCTGTTTTACAGCAAAGATTTATTTTTTAAAATTCTTGACATCCTAAGTTAGAGCTTGGCTGGCATGCAGAAGTCATATTGAAACTCAGCTCATTCTGGGCTCGAGGGTCCAGGAGGCACTCGAGCTAGTCAGAGCCAGGCATCATGTGACTCGCCTGCCTCTAATAGTCACGGACGGATCTGGGATACTTGGCGGGCTGCTTGCCATGTTGTGTGACAGGCTTTACCCCTGGTAATCTTCTACAGGGATAAGCTTGTCTCTTCACTTCAGGCTGATATGCCTAGGTGACCAGGGGGTACCTTATGGGCAGCAGAACGATAATAGAGCCGGCCACATTGAGATTGAAATCCTGAGATGCAGGTTACACTTACATCCATATAGCTGCGACGTGAGTCCACTGTGTTACTGGGATTTGATTCTATCTCAGGACTACAGTTTGCACACACACAGATCTGTACAGCAGTATCTCAACCCACTGAGCCTGCTACACAACACCAATTTATATAATCGCCTCTTGGATTGGAAGCCACAGTTCAGTTCTCCAGTGGGCTCCTATATTAACGAAAATATACCACAAATGTCCAAGACGGTTATATTCCAGGCTATGTTATCAAACCACATACCTTAAGCAAGTTTATTTTCCAGCCAGGGCACAGTGATAGTGACATTGCTTTGAATTTCTTATTTGAGCCATTGTCGCAGGGTTTCCGTTCTCTCACAGAACTGTGCTCAGAGACCTAGAACCTGGGTGAGTCAGGATGACCCAAAACTCACCTATGTTTCAGAAATCCCCTTTCCAGGCTAGCTACAGTATCTCATCGGCAGTGAAGACTTCCCGATGTCTTAGACAATCCAGAACATGAACTTAGAATTCCTCAGGTATCGTGGAACACATGAACACTCTTTCGTTATATTATCATTCCAAACCGAAACTGGGAGGCAATGAGAACACGTGCAAGTTTGAAATGTTTATTTTTTCAATGCAACATTCTCAAACGCAGTATCTTGTATAATACCAACATACATATTATAAAAATCAGAGTCAGCAGCATAGTCACTAATCCATAATAAGCAAACTGTGATAACATATTATGATGCAAAATCTATAGAATTCTGTATCACCTATATTTCGCGCACCCTAATTAGCATATTATATTATATCTAAGAAGGTCTCATTTGGGCTTTAGCTGGGCGAACCCATACCTCAAATTCTCAGTAGTAGGAGATCACATCAACAGCTACCAGCTCTCAGTATGTCCAGCATCAAGTGTGTTTTTCAATTCCCTGTAACTGTATCTTGAACTCATGTAAAGCCCAAAGTTGGCACAAACATTATTTGTGTTATGACTAACGTAGTGCGAGGATAAGGCCTACAATAACCTTGTGTTAGAGTGTGCAGCTCTCAATGTGCAGACAGTTGTACCAAGTGTTCTAGGCACGACTGATATCAGTACAATAATATATTATTCTGAAGTAAATCACATCTTTCGTCTAGGTTAAAAGCTGTAATAACAATTAGGTGTCGTGTGCAAACCGAAGCAGAAAGAAAAGATGGCGTTTAAACATTTAACAAGCACATGCTAACTTAACACAACCTATGGAAACGTAATAACCATATGACACCCCCCCAATGGTCCGAGGACGGTCAAAAGACAAATATATAAGCCAATACTCTTATGAGAGGCAAGACTTGAAAGCAGAGTTCAATGATATTGAGCCAAGCTAAATGTATGTAATGTATGTAAAATTTAAAAAATACAAAAACTATGTATGAATGCCTATAGTGGCCACACAAAATATAAAAAGTTGAACTTGAGGCCTAAATGTAATAAACAGGCCTTGAACATATGAAAAAATTCGAATGTCCATATTGAAATTGGCACCATTAAGAATTACTAAAAAGTCACAGCTCAGGCAATGAAACACAGGCTGGACACAGGTGAAATAGGAAAATCTGAAAGATAATCCAAAAGCCGTGCTTAAAGTCGCAAGCGGCAGGGATCCATAATAATCAAGCATCCGGTTGCGAAACTGCATCAGTAGGTGCTGTGCGTTCCCTTGCGCAGGATGGGCATCCATGTTTTATGAAATAAAATATCACCAGAACGCCTGCAGCCAAAGCCAGCAAAACAGGAAATCCGCCAAACAGACTAGCGAATATAGAATGAAAGAACGCAGGGATAATACCAAATACTTTTTCAAACGTAGTCACAAGACCACTGCTAACCATTTTAAAAAAATGAGCGAGGTTGGATGTGGAGGAGGCATTAAAGATTTGATGAACTAGCTCGCAAAAATGAAACGGCAAATCAGTACTTAAAAGAGCTTGTACTTCTGTGCGTGTGTTTGCTATGTGAAGGACATAAGTTTCACGGGCAGAGCTCAGGGCCACCTGTTTTTGAGACAAAAGGGCTCTTATACGGCCTAAACCATTGAATTCAGCTCTCAAGGTTGGTATTCTCGGCCAAATTAAAACTTCTGAATTCCCATGCGTGGGGGGGATACAACACATTCTTACAGCAAACGACCCTTTCAGACACTGTAACCACATATCCGATTCCAGCCTCTAACCCACAACAAAACTCGTTATTTAAAAGTAAATAACTACCGTTGGACAACAACGTGAACATGGGAACTATTGCAGGAACTGGGGTCCCTTTCAAAACACAGGCCAAATTCGGTTTGTCCTGATTACAAGAACCATGCAACTGGATGTGTCTGCAAATAAGTGAGCGGTCTGGGGACTGTGTACATTCTTCACCATTCAGATTCACTTCATTCCCATCCTTAAGGCATCTGTAAGTGTATGGTAAAGACCATGTCTCATGGAGGAAAGCACTGCCTAATGGTTCATATCGCCCAATGGCAATATATTTCATACAATTTGTAAATTTATACAAAGCAAAAGGTAACGTTATAACACCATGAATAAGCCATGTTGCTGCAGTTACTTCAGCCACCGAAAATGGCAGGGATTCTAATTTTTCAATATGTAACATAGAAAATGTAGCATCTCTCATTGACAACATGCGCTGTTTTTCAGTCAAATTAAACGGGGCAAATAATGATGATATGTTCAAAAAAGTCCATGGCACTCGACCAGACTTAAGAGTCTGGAGTGTCCATGCAAACTGCATCACAGAACGTAATTGATTTTGACCATGATACAACACGGACACTTCATCATGTACTATGTCGACAACAGAAGACACAATATTATTTAAAGTGTAAATTCGGGAAGAAAGCGTGTTAATGCTGTTATCAACCACTGCAAGCACTTTTTCCAAATTAGCTTGATCAATAGCCCTTAGGCGTTTAGCAGCCTCAACCTGGTTAACTTTCCAAATTTCATTGTAAATTGCATACAGGAATCGCTTAGATCTACCTTTAGCAGGGCCTTTTATAAAATCGTTTAAATCCACATTATCATGTAATTGAGACAAATGTAGTTTAACTGCAGCTAAAGTAGAATGCTGTAACCAATTCTGACACAGCTTACCCACAGAATAAGTCGTGACAGAATAGTCTCCCTCAAAACGTGGATCGGGCCTGAGTTTTGTGAATCCCTCAGCCAAACCCAGAAAACGGCGCTGGCAAGAATCAGCACTTTTTTGCCATACCAGCCAACCCTTGGAATCCAAACTGGAAATGTTAAAGGACGAATTGTGTAAAAGAGTTTGCAACCCTTGAATGGAGGAATCAGTGAAATTACCCCAACCTGTATATTCATTTAAATCTGGGATGGTTGGTGTATTTAATTTTTTAGAAGTAGCCAATCCAAAGCATGTTGTCTGGAAAATGGTAGAATTTAAAAACAACATGTGATTCGGGATGAGACATGCACGGTGCAAAGCCTCAGTGCCTTGTACCTGCCAATCTTTGGTACCCCAAACCGATTTAAGGTCAATTGTTCCTTTCCAGAACTCGTAGCCATCTACAGCCAACCTGACTAAAAAGGACTTCGAATACAGCAATTTTGTATCGGTAAGTCTAACTTTGGAAATGGGCTTTTGTGTCATTTTAAAATAAAATGACTCGGGATTAGACTGATCAAAGTCTGTAAAATATGTATATTTTTTCAGAAGTGTATTGGAACTGCCACTGAATGGAGCAGGGCAATGTTCCCATTGTGTATAATTCACAGCAACCCTCCTGGAATTTGTCTTATGTAAAAAATGATTACCATAGTGTTGAAAACAAAACAAATCACCATAATTAATAGAATCAGTATACAGATCCTCAGCATCGAAGGCAGCATAATACTTTAAATCAGAGAATAATGCTTCTACGGCCTGAATATCCCAATCATCAGAACGTATATTTTGTTTAATCACATCTCCCATGTTTACTCTAAGCACATTTGGAACATTAATCACTTCAGTAGGCCCATGTATCTGAAACCTAACCGCATCCCACACAATCCCATCAAGGACAGGCCATGCTGTAATGTTAACTGCCTTTAAGTTTCGTTTCTGTCTGAGCGCAGAATGTGAAGAGGAGAGAGGGTTCAATGTTCCATTAAGGTACCGAATTCCTGTTCTTTCTTTAACGTAGTGACCATCGATCAGGCGGAAAAAATAAAACACAAAACCAATTGACATAAAAAGATAGAATGAAAATAGGATCAACCAAATGTATGTCCAAGGCGGAATTAAAAAATGTTTTTTGAACAACGTGGCATATCTTGCAATGTTTGTGGGTTTCTTTGATGTTTCCGAAACAGAGTCAAAAGAGAATCTGGACTGGCCTGCCAAACGGGTCTGCAAATCAGGCATCGATAAATCAGCAGGATAAGTGTAGGTTAGCTCATCAATGTTAGTATCAGGAATAGTATTTAATAAAGGACTGGATATGGCAGGCATCTCGAGGGAAACCTCCTGTTCTGCACCAGATGTAATAGCCAGCACAGAGTGCCTCACCATGGAAGGACAGGATATAGCCGGTGTCATGCTATGAAGAATCGGCCACCCTGTGTGTCTTGACATTGTCAATAGAAATAAATCTGTTTTCCTTACGACCTGGAAGTGGTGGTAAAATGACTGTTCTTGTGCCCTTCACTCCAAGGACTCGGACTGGTGCTCGATATGAGGGACCAAACTCTTTTTTGTTATCGATCTTCTCTCGAACCAGTTCTCCAACTTGGGGCAGCCAGCCAACTACCGGGATCTGCAACGCATCATCCGATGTGGAGGGCAAATGTTCCTTTGCAAGACTGTCTCTGGTCTTTTGTAGATTCTGTAAAACAT
Source organism: Lissotriton vulgaris (assembly GCF_964263255.1). Taxonomy (NCBI): domain Eukaryota; kingdom Metazoa; phylum Chordata; class Amphibia; order Caudata; family Salamandridae; genus Lissotriton; species Lissotriton vulgaris. Next base: position 265,632 of record NW_028254425.1, on the reverse strand, counting down.
TGCAATGTTCATCTACGTCAAAGGCCCCGGCCTGGGCCTTGTAGTCCGGCCCATCAAGGTCAGGTACGTACATCTTGATACCAAAGAGCATTTCGTATGGGGTCCGCCCACCCAGAGACCTTCTAGGGAGATTATTAAGCGCACGCTGCATGCCTATGAGGTGGGCTAGCCAGTTTCTACCAGTGCCTATAACTCGGGCTGTCAAAGATTGCTTTAAGTCGCGGTTCATTCGTTCTACTACACTATTACCCTCGGGTCTGTAGGGGCTTGAAAACTTGACTTGGACTCCCAACGAAACCATAGCAGCCTTATATGCCTTAGAGGCGAAAGCCGGGCCCTGGTCCGAATGGAAAGTACCACAGGCAAAAATTCCCACAAAGACACGCAAATCCTTAATGACAGTCCGTGAATCAGCGCTTCGATGCGGCCATACCCATACAAAGCGTGTGCATGAATCAACTGCTACTAAGATGTACTTAAACGCAGTATCAGAAGAAAAAGGACCGCAGTGATCCAAATAAACGCAACCAAGCGGTTTATTAGAGATATACAACTGTGTCTGAGGCGGACGCGCAGCAGTAGAAGGCTTAATCTGCTGGCAAATGTCACATTGAAGAACATATTCACGCGTCTGTTTGTACAGACCCCGCCACCAGAATCTCTGTTGTAGCTGAGTTACAGTGGCCGAGACGCCCGCATGCGCAGACGCCACACCTTCATGTGCCGCTGTAATCAAAGCAGCTCTGCGATCCGAGTTGGGAACTAAACGCTCACCAACTTCAGGGATTTTCACATAAGGAACCTTATCGGGACTTAAGTGGTATGTGTATTTAGAAGGGAATCCCGCAGGATATTTACTTCCCTTCTCCGTTGCAGCTACAGCTGCCAAGATGTCATCATCGATTTTGCTTTTGGACCTCGTGACTGCTGCAACTAAGTATTTTGATACCGCTGACTTCGCTGCTTCATCAGCAAGCGAGTTGCCAACAGCGTGGACCCCCACGCGCTGATGACCGAGAGTATGAATCACAAACACGAGTGGCAGCTTCTCTTTAAGTTCCGCCACTCGGACCCAGATAGTTTTATGTTTTATTGTGCTACCTTTGGAGTCACGAAAATCATTCTGAATCCAAAAGAACAAGTTTTCATTGTAAGACTGGACACAGTAGTAAGAATCGCTTACGATTAAAGTCGTCACACTAGGATCTGCGTACTCCAATGCAAGCATCAGAGCACGAAGCTCTGCCAATTGTGCGGTGCAGTCTCCAAGCGTCTGCGTGTGCACGACACTGGACTTGAACTCATCGTTCACCATGGCACCGACCACAATGGCGCAAGCGGAAACGTAGGCATGTTTAGAGCCATGCGCAACCTGCGCCGAACCATCAGTGTAAATGATGCAATGGAAATCCTCCAACGGCCGCATTGTTAATGGAGCAGGATGAACAAATTCATACTGTAAATACTCCTGCGACCGTAACGGGGCGTCAAAAATAAACGTGACATCCTGGGACGTCAAGGATGCAGCCCATTGAATCCACCGAGGGTGCAAAGCTTTGGAATTAGGTACACTGGCCTTCGTAACCGCCTCTAAGGCAGGACACGGGGTAACAACCAACATGCGTTTTCCTTGTGACAGGGCACGTTCCTTAAGAATTGCCATCTGCACAGCTGTTAAAACTTTCTCCACAGTGGAAAAACGCAATTCAGCCGAAGTGTACAAGTGTGACTTGTAAGCAATAGGTACTGTATCCCCTTCATTAAAAGTCAGGTACGTGAAAGCCACCGCCCCAGGGAAAATTCTTATCACCAGGTTGGTCTGGTTATCACGAGTCTGTAAGTATTCAGAAGCGAGCAAATCAGCCTGCAAAGACTGCAGAATGGCTGAATGCTCAGGCAGCCAGCATGATTTGGAAAAAGATGGTTGTATCAAAGCATATAAAGGCTTGATACGCTGGGCATATTCCGGAATGTAAGCCCTCCCGAAATTCAGAAAACCCAGAAGAGATTGTAATTTTTTCAGTGTTGTCGGAGAGCACAACTGTGCACATTTCTCCAGGAAATGGGGTGCTAAACCCTTCCCTTCATGGTTAAGCTCGTAACCTAGAAACAACACTGTGTACTCTGCAATGTGCGACTTTGCAAAGTTAAACTTGTAACCTACGTCAGCAAAGTTACAAATTATGCTATTTACTCAACACAGATGCTCCCAAAGATCGTCGTCTGTGAGATAAATGTCATCCACATACGAACAAGCAACTGGGTCGAAGCTCTCCAAAAGAGAGACAATGCGAGCGGAAAAAACTCCCGGACTGTTCTTGTAGCCCATTGGGAGTCGTTTAAACATTTTTTGCACTCCGCCGCACGTAAAACTGGTCCATTGGGAACTTAGACCATCTAATCTATGTGCATAAAAACCATTGGAAATGTCAAGCGTGGTTTTGAACCGTTTACGCTCAAGACTATTCACTAACGCAGAGCCGTGCGTATTCTGTACTGCACAGTTACGGCAATGCGAGTTCAAATGCCTATAATCCAAAACCAAACGATATGACCCGTCCGGTTTGTTCACAGTAAAAAGGGGGTTATTCATCGGTGACACACACGTTTCAATTACACCTTGATATTCCAATTGTTCAAGGATAGCCGCGACTGAAGCTTTAGCTTCACGCCGTATGGGATATTGGGGTTGAGGCTGTGGCTGTGACCGTAAAGGAATCTCATGGCTTGGTGACAATTGATCCCAGCCACACTGATTGCGGTACACAGCCGGCGCAAGCGCCAGAGCCCACTCTTCTGCAAAATGCAGCCCCTCGGCACAGTGTGCGCGAAGCTGGGCAGGATTACCTCCTCCCCTCGCGGAGCTGCGAGAACAAAAGGTGGGGGCCAGTCAGCCTCCGAAAGCAAAATGTCATACGTAGACGAGAGATTTTCCCAAAATACCCCTTTTACAGTTCGCTGCATGTCACCTTCAATTAACAGGACAATTTCAAAAAGTCTCTCAGGGGGAGCAACATGCGTATCTGCAGTTTCAATCACAACAAAAGTTTCAGTCGCTGTCACCTTCAACAGTGGACGAAGGGCCTCTCTCACTATGGTAATCTCTGCAGCGCTGTCCAGCAAGGTCAGAGCCCACGTCAGATTCCGAAGCCGCGTTCTCACTATCTGGGGCATAACGATGCGCGGTCAGGGCAGCGACTTTCTTCGTGGCAAACTGAGGTCTCTTGGGCGTAGAGCCTTCCTGCTGATCTCCACCGGAACGCGGGCGGGGCTGACCACGTCCTTGCTGGCCACCCCGGCCCTTGCCGCCCCCTCCACCACCGGTTGACGGAGCCGATGAGTCCTGAAAGGAACGAGGAGAGCGTTGTTCAGAAGCCTGAAACCTCTCAGGCGATTTAATCATCGCGCGGTCGCGCAAATCATAAACACGATCCGACTGCGCAGGCAATGGAGACGCAGGAGTAGAAACCTGTGTTTGTTGTTGTTGTTGCTTACCCTGATTCTGTTTTTTAGGCCAATTTTGTTTCTTGGACTTTTGTTGACCACCAGTTTCCGATGTCTGACTCTGGGGCTGTTTCTTCTCTTTATCAGGAAAAGTTTTAACCCCTTTGGAATTGCGGCCCACCATCGCGTAAGCATGCACAATAATCTTTGCTAACTGTCGGGGTCGATCAGGCTCAGGAACCAACGCTAACGTGTTAGCAACTTGAAAGTTCACTGCATCACCCTTGACATTCGCAAGGATCACACCGCAAACCACTTCAAAGGAGCCACACAGGCGCATGCCCAATTCAACAGCCGCCTCCGGTCCATGTTCATCCTGAACACGTTTAAGGACCCCACCTAGGTTGGTCACAGACGGGGAGCCATAGCACCTCGAATAGACCGCTGCAAAAGTTTTTCCCCAGGTTTCACAGTCAGCAAGGTCAGGAGCCAGATCCTTCGGTAAACTCAGTGTAAGAATCCGGTGCTTATCACCCGGATTCGTATTAGGAAACACAGCCTCCAGCTGGCCGAATTTCTCAGCAAGCCAGAACGGAAAATCGTCCTTTTCTAAGGGCTTTTTACCCATCACGGAATTAACCATGACCGGGTTGATTTTCAGACCAGCATGTTCTGCTCGAAGCTGTGCGCCTCTAGGGGCCGCTTCCTGAACATTACGTCCAATGTAATGAACAAGCGCTCTAATCACTCCCACCGCGACTTCATGAAGCTGCCGCAGTTCGCCCACGTTACAAGCGTTACGTCTAGGGTGAGGAGTAAATCCCCCCAAAGCAGGCCAACTAGTGCCCGCAATGGACAAAGGACCTAACCTCGGAGCGGTCATAGCGTGCGGTAGGGCGCCACCAAACCAAACTCCATGCTGCCAAGCGTCAATAGGAACCTCCAGTGCTCTGTACGGAGCGTACGCTGCCGGTACATCTGAAGCAGTGTATGTGTGGAACACACCAGAATTAGCGTCCACCGCCGGAAATGTCACCCACGAATAAAACAGTTCGTACGGGTAAGCATGTTCCGCGCTCACCACCAGAACCACAGCCAAGCCATCCAAAGGAACATCATACATCCGCAAATGGTCACGCACCGCAATGCGACTATGCTGCGGGATGTCCACGGCTTGAGCCATGTCAGCACAGGAATTAGAAAAAACAAATTATACTTTGTAGCACAACTGGGTAGTAATTCAAAGAAACCGTTTTAGATAGATTCAAGCTTGAAAATTACCTATTTCAAAAATAGGTAGGTTTTTCCGACACTGCCGTTTTCCGGAAACGGGAATGTAGGCGTTAAGGTTTGAATGATATACTACTCGAGTGTCATGTTATAGGGCCATCCAACGTATGGGCGCCATGTCGCAGGGTTTCCGTTCTCTCACAGAACTGTGCTCAGAGACCTAGAACCTGGGTGAGTCAGGATGACCCAAAACTCACCTATGTTTCAGAAATCCCCTTACCAGGCTAGCTACAGTATCTCATCGGCAGTGAAGACTTCCCGATGTCTTAGACAATCCAGAACATGAACTTAGAATACCTCAGGTATCGTGGAACACATGAACACTCTTTCGTTATATTATCATTCCAAACCGAAACTGGGAGGCAATGAGAACACGTGCAAGTTTGAAATGTTTATTTTTTCAATGCAACATTCTCAAACGCAGTATCTTGTATAATACCAACATACATATTATAAAAATCAGAGTCAGCAGCATAGTCACTAATCCATAATAAGCAAACTGTGATAACATATTATGATGCAAAAATCTATAGAATTCTGTATCACCTATATTTCGCGCACCCTAATTAGCATATTATATTATATCTAAGAAGGTCTCATTTGGGCTTTAGCTGGGCGAACCCATACCTCAAATTCTCAGTAGTAGGAGATCACATCAACAGCTACCAGCTCTCAGTATGTCCAGCATCAAGTGTGTTTTTCAATTCCCTGTAACTGTATCTTGAACTCACGTAAAGCCCAAAGTTGGCACAAACATTATTTGTGTTATGACTAACGTAGTGCGAGGATCAGGCCTACAATAACCTTGTGTTAGAGTGTGCAGCTCTCAATGTGCAGACAGTTGTACCAAGTGTTCTAGGCACGACTGATATCAGTACAATAATATATTATTCTGAAGTAAATCACATCTTTCGTCTAGGTTAAAAGCTGTAATAACAATTAGGTGTCGTGTGCAAACCGAAGCAGAAAGAAAAGATGGCGTTTAAACATTTAACAAGCACATGCTAACTTAACACAACCTATGGAAACGTAATAACCATATGACACCATTGAAGAAACAAACTTTGTCAAAGGCAGTATATCTGCATCTAAAGTGTCAACCCATGTAAACAGAGGCATTCACAAATTCTGCCTACATTCTTTAAACGCACAATTGCTTTTATCACATTAAAGCCTGCCAAGCTGGCTTTGCCAGTCGTCTGAAGACATTCCAAACAAGCATTTGCAATGCAATAGGTCTCGCATTTGCAGGAGTTTGAATTATTGGCATTGTAAATGACAATTACTTTTATTTCTGTGTTTTGAAAACCTGTGAGCGAAGTGTAAACATGCACTTAAAACTTATAGTCCTTGCTTATGAGAAGCAAGGCTGGCAGTAAAAGAAGTGCAGTTACTGCCAGCATTGCTTCTCCTAAGCAACGACTATATGTACAAAGTGTGTGTTTACGCATCTCTTGTCCTAACAGATGTGGTCGCATCGAGATATTAAGTCCACCTTAATCTTGCTTTCTCTCTAGTGACTTGATGAGACAAAGTCTTCAGTTTTAAACCTACAACTGCCAGTTGTTTGAGTCAATTTCTGGTTTCTTAATCATTTGTGATTTGGCGCTTCCACATATGCAGAGGCAGGACAGATTGAGATAATTAAATCTGTCAGATTTTCAAGCCAAAAGTCGCTGTCTTTAATTTCATAAATGTGCTCAAAGCCTCGCGAAAAAAAATCATCTGCCTACTTTTTGTTAGTGGTATTAAGAGTTGTTTTTCGTTCAGTGCTCAAATGTGTGGTAAAACAGAGCATGTATCTTAATGCTCACCTTTAATGAACGAATAAATAGCAAGAAATCCCACTACAAAAGGTGTACTAAAGCATCAGTGCTAAATAAATGCACAACCTTTCGTCTGTTGTGTTTCATTAAGTGAAGAAAAATTTATAATAACGCAAACACTAAAATGATGATCGTGTTTACATTGCGCAACAAACTGACTAGAGAGTAGAAACAGACCTATTAATTTGGGAACTACACACAGATGTCAAATAGAGCATTGGATCTTTAGTCTGGGTGCAGTGGCCCGATTGTGGGTGGGGGGTGTCTGTGTACGAGTTCTACTTAGGGAATCCGAGACTGTTTAGAAAATAAAACATCAGAGGATTATTGGTGTGTGTAGTATGTGTGTATGTATGTATGTATGTATGTGTGTATGTATGTGTGTGTAAATAAATGGGAAGGAATTCGGAACTGGATGTTGAACATTTAGATGAATCCTTTGACTTGTATAAGTACCAGTACAGCAAACCACATCTAATATGGACGATTGGTGGCCGCCGTTTAAACACTGGTATGTGCCAAGAACCAGAATTGATTTTGATGAAAAAACTGTTCGATATTATAGACTACCATATTGCTTCCTCTTTTAGAAATAAAATCCAATTTTGAAACGCTCCAATCACCCCAGTAAAATCATGCACATTTCCATTTTTGTGTACGTTTTGTTTGTGAATTAAATAAAACATTTCACAGTTTGTACATTCACAGTTTGTACATTTGTTTGATTTGTGCTTGTTGTGTATGTGTGTTTTTTGTTTTTTTTGTTTTTGGTATTGCTTTGTGTCTGAAAGTGTAAAAACTGCTTAGGCTGGTCTTCCTTGCTTCCACTAGTTATTCAGTGGTGGTCCACATTAGTCATTTGGTTAAGAACTACAGGGTGTGTGGGTGGCTGTGGCTCTGTGTGTGGGTGGCTGTTGCTCTGTGTGTGGGTGGCTGTGGCTCTGTGTGTGGGTGGGTGGCTCTGTGTGTGGGTGGGTGGCTGTGTGTGTGTGTGTGTGTGTGTGTGGGGGTGGCTCCGTGTGGTTGGCTCTATGTGAATGACTCTGTGTGGGTGGCTCTGTATGTGTGTGTGGCTGGCTTTGTGAGTATGGCTCTGTGTGGGTGCAAATGCAATAGGTCTCGCATTTGCGAGCGATTAAGCTATTGGCATTGTAAATTATGTTTTAAAAACAAAAAACATAAATAAAAATAATGTCATGAGCAATGCCAATAGCTCTAACTTTAAGAATGGCGAGACCATTGCATTGTAAATGCTTGTTAGGGCTTGCGTAGGGTGCAGCGCAAAGCGCTGCTCCGCCTCTGCTAGAGATTTTGTAAGAGAGGACTTTCAGAAAAGGGCTTTAAGCCCCGCCCATCATTTCCATTGGCTGGCGTCACCGTTTATGCTAAACAGTGGCCTGCCATTGGAAATGAGTTTTCTGTTCACACCCTTTGTCTCCGAGCTGGACTGGCTCACCTGCTTTGCTGCTGTCGCAAAGCAGTTTCTTATCTTTATGGGGCCGAACACATGGCCCCATAAAGATAAGAGATCACCCTGCTGCCACGTCGTCTCCACACAGCCAGTGATCCTCCTCCCAGACTCCCTCTCTCTGCTACCCCAACGTTAACCAGCCTCTCTCTCCTTCAACAGAGCCAGCAAACTAATTTAAACGGACATTTTTTCCTATGTTGTTTCGGGAATTCTTTGCCCTTGCCTTCTTAATTGGTGGGTACTTTATTATTCCAAAGGCTGAACCAGAGGAGCTTCAAAAAACGAACGTATTCCCCCCCCCATATTTTGACAGGGACACCACAGCGTGCACAGTCTCACTGTCAATAGACCGTGTACGGGGGCTTCCTCCGGCCGGCGCGGACAGCTCTTTTATGCCCTTTTACTCTTACTCTTTTCCCATCTTCCACATCAGTGATCCGCGAGCCTGATTGCTCCATTATTATTATTATTGTAGTTTTATATAGCGCAAACTCGACCTGAAGGTTTCAGAATGCTTTACATGAGCACCGCGGGTACATTACAGACGGGCACATTCACTTTTGGCAGGGGGGGGATTAAGCAATTTGCCCACAACCACAGGATGTTAAGCGCCCCTGCCCAGACTCGAGCCTGGTTCCCCAGCTTCAAAGTCGGCCGCTCTATCCGTTAAGCCACCCCCTCTCCCCTTAAGCCTGCCATTGACATGTCTGGGAATTCATAGGGTTTAGCCGCACGTTTTAGGGGGTAAGGGTCACAGTGACCGACGTGTCTTATTAAAACACCAATTATTGGTGCTGTGCTTCGGTTTAATTCTGCAGCGTTTAAACCTAAGCTAGGGAATCACACACCCAAACATGTATTTAAGAGCGCTCCAAACGGATGTGTAAGGCCCCTGCTGAGCACGAAGCAAAGGGGAGTTGGTGATGTGAAGGGGAGGGGCGAGGGGGGATTGCTACATGTACATGGTTGCAGCAGAGGATTAGAGGGCATGAGTATTCTTGTGTGTTTGTGTGTGTGTGTGTGTGTGTGTGTGTGTGTGTGTGTGTGTGTGTGTGTGTGTGTTTTAGGTCTCGGCTAGCGTAGGCTGCGCTTGCGCAGTCTCACTGCCGAGATTTTATGTCTTCTAGTAGTGGGCTGAAGCCATCCCCTCTTCTCCATTGGCTGGCTTCCTAAACGGCGGCCAGCCATTGGAGAAGAGCTTTGTCAGTCAGTTTAAGCCCCGGCTTTTTCGGATTGGGGGGCGTGTTTGTGGCTGCCTTTTCTCTCCGTGACGTCATCCCTCCAAAACACGCCCCCCAATCTGAAAAAGCCGGGCCGTTTATTGTGTCTACAGTGAATTGCACGCCTTTTACTTGCCAAACGTATTAGAGTACGTTAAAGCATCGTCATCTCTTGGTACCCTCAAATGAGACCGTTCCAACGAGAAGAGGCCGGTAGCATGCAGTAGACCATACTGTTGATCTGAATTGGGCAGCTCGCCGTTTCATTGAACAAGTCTAAGTCGGGCCATTTCGGTTGCATTTTGCGTGTGCGTCCCAGCTACTTCGCGGTGCGGACAGTGCTGTATGAAGAGTCGTTTATTTGCCCAGATGAATACTCTAAGGGCAAGTCTCCCAAGAGTGCACTACGTGAGTGAATACAGCCTGAAGAGCGGCACAGCTAATGTCGCTGCGTCACCTGTGGGACAGGTGCATTTATGGAGCTGTGAGCAGTGCTTGAAATTGAAAGAGTGCCGGTACTCTCTAATTAAAAGTATTACGATCCCCGTGAGAAGTGCAGGTATTCTCCTTCTCAACATAAAAAAAGCGTTGGTACTCAGTACCGGCCCACTTATAGTACTGCCTATGAGTGGTTGTGTACTGAAGAGGATGAGCCACGCGCTGTGTTCACGTGCTGCGTAGGATGGACACAGCTGTCTACCGATAAGGGACAGACTGAGCTGTAACGATGTCTCCTGTGCGCACGTGCTGAAAACGGGCTCCTCTGCCCCACGACTTTGGTTTTCAGCTCTGCCTGTACAGCTTTCAGAGGTTTCAGGTTTATAGTTGAAATGGACTTTGGGGTCGAAGGTCTGTGCGAGCCCCAGCTTTTTCGGATTCGGGGGCGTGTTCGTTGCTGTCTTTTCTCTCCGTGACGTCATCCCTCCAAAACACGGCCCCCAATCCGAAAAAGCCGGGGCCGTTTAGTGTGTCTACAGTGAATTGCACGCCTTTGTGTGTGTGTTGGGCTTTGTGTGTGTGTGTGTGTTGGGCTTTGTGTGTGTGTTGGGCTTTGTGTGTGTGTTGGTCTTTGTGTGTGTTGGGCTTTGTGTGTGTGTGTGTGTGTTAGGCTTTGTGTGAGTGTGTGTGTGTGTGTTAGGCTCTGTGTGTGTGTGTGTGTGTTGGGCTCTGTGTGTGTGTGTGTGTGTGTGTTGGGCTCTGTGTGTGTGTGTGTGTTGGGCTCTGTGTGTGTGTGTGTGTGTTTTTACTTTATTTTTATGAATGTCTTTGGAATAACATTACTTTGAATACAGGCTTAACTTAACATGCCAGGCGTAGCAACCATCTTGTGGATTTATACTCTATCTGTAAGCTAGTTGCCTAGCAGTAATCTACATTTCCTTCGTATACAGTCAAAAATATAGTGTTTTTCTGCTTTGTAAAGAAAACTATGGACTGTACATGCTCTAAATTTTAATTGCATATATTTCAAGGGAATTATTAGTGGCGTAATGTAGCACTTCAGAAGACACTACCATTAGTGCTGTTTCCATCCACACTTTTTGGAAAGAAAACCTGTTACCTAACTGCATGACTTTCTATTTGTTGCTTAGAAACTGGGGGAACAACGCTCCTTGACCCACATGTATTGCAGGCTTGCAATGCAGTGTGTGTGTGCTCTGTGTGTGTTTGTGTTGAGCTCTGTGTGTGTGTGTGTTGGGCTCTGTGTGTGTGTGTGTTGGGCTCTGTGTGTGTGTGTGTTGGGCTGTGTGTGTTGGACTGTGTGTGTGTGTGTGTTGGACTGTGTGTGTGTGTGTGTGTGTGTGTGTTGGGCTCTGTGTGTTTGTGTGTTGGACTGTGTGTGTGTGTTGGGCTCTGTGTGTGTGTGTGTGTGTGTGTGTGTGTTGGGCTCTGTGTCTGTGTGTGTGTGTGTTGGGCTCTGTGTGTGTGTGTGTGTGTGTTGGGCTCTGTGTGTGTGTGTGTTGGGCTCTGTGTGTGTGTGTGTGTGTTGGGCTGTGTGTGTGTGTGTGTGTGTTGGGCTCTGTGTGTGTGTGTTGGGCTCTGTGTGTGTGTGTGTGTGTTGGGCTCTGTGTGTGTGTGTGTGTGTGTGTCTGTGTGTGTGTGTGTGTGTGTGTGTGTGTGTCTGTGTGTGTGGCTGTGTGTAGGTGTGTGTGTGTGTGTGTGTGTGTGTGTCTGTGTGTGTGTGTGTCTGTGTGTGTGTGCGGGGCTCTGTGTGTGCGGGGCTCTGTGTGTGCGGGGCTCTGTGTGTGCGGGGCTCTGTGTGTGCGGGGCTCTGTGTGTGCGGGGCTCTGTGTGTGCGGGGGCTCTGTGTGTGCGGGGCTCTGTGTGTGTGCGGCTCTGTGTGTGGGTGTGTGTGGCTCTGTCTGTGTGTGGCTCTGTCTGTGTGTGTGTGTGTGTGTGTGTGGCTCTGTGTGGCTCTGTCTTTGTGTGTGTGGCTCTGTGTGGCTCTGTCTTTGTGTGTGTGTGTGGGTGCAAATGCAATAGGTCTCGCATTTGCGAGAGGTTAAGCTATTGGCATTGTAAATGACAGTGCCATTTATTTATATCTTTTAAAAACAAAAATAATGTAAGGAGCAATGCCAATAGCTCTCACTTTAACAAAGACGAGACCATTGCATTGTAAATGCTTGTTTAGTTAGCCGTCGAGCTGGTAATGGCTTGATTCTATCTACTCTGTTTTCAAGGGGGAGGGGGACTCAAGAACCTCGAGAAACATGGTACAGGAGCAGAAACATAGGCAGGGTACGCGCTGCTGGGCAGATAGACGCATCCAGGCAAGTACAGTCAGATGGCAGCGTCACAGACAGAAACACATACATTAATGAACAACACGTTTTGATGGGCCGGTTACTGTTATATAGGGATGACAGGGCGCTCCAGAAGTGGCCCAGACCGCATCAATCGATTTTCTGTGACATGGAACTTGCTGGTGCTTAAACCATTCTTTCTCCTCATTGGTCTTCCTTCCACCCGCACCTCTCATTTCTTCGACTCCATCTGTGTGGGTAGAAATGGCACGTGAGAGAGGGAGCACAGGAGCTACCAGAGAAGGATGGAGATGGAGAAAGGACAGCGAGTGAGAAGAGAACAAGAGGAGAATGTGCGCGGCTTGGGAGGCTGTGGGAGATAACGGAAGAGATAGAGGCGACAGACATTGAACGCGAGAAGATGTGAATGATGGAGGGGAGGGTAGGTCGTTAAAAGAGAGGGAAGAAAGGCCTGGTGAGTGAGAGAAAGAAAAGTTGGAGAACTCTTGCGGAAAAGTGAAAACGAAAACCCACAAAAACGAGCATTTGCAATGCAATAGGTCTCGCATTTACACAAGTTTAAGCTATTGGCATTGTAAATGACAATGCCTTTTATTTATGTTTTAAAAACCAAAACATAAATTAAAGGCATTGTCATTTACAATGTCAATAGCTCAAACTCGCGTAAATGCGAGACCTATTGCATTGCATTGCCAATGCTTGTTAGGATCAGAGATCCAGGATCTACGGCCAGGTGTTAGGCTCATCTATATCCAAAACGACTCTTAAGACTTTTACCTCAAGTGGAGAATGCTTTCCATTTCATCCAGTTTCACTAAATGTGTCTGTATCAACATTTCTGAAATATTCCCTAAATAAAGCTCTGAATGGTTGTTTTAAAATGCACTTTAAAGCATGACTATTTCTGTAATTGGACAAAGGCCATGGATGCGTATCAGCAACTGTTCCATTTCTAGCTTTAGGCTGAGGCAATGTGTGCCTGTTTATTGACTATGCAGCATAATATTTTGCCCAGAAATATTTTTTATCAGTGACCGCACGTAGTATCTTAGGCCGATGCAGGGTTAACGGCAAACCTAGGTTGAGAGTATCGATGTGAGAATTAGCAGCCTAAACCGATATGAACATAATGAGAAACATCGGCTGAAAAATTCTGTACCCACAAGCTTGTATACGCACGGGAAGAAAATCTACTGAAAATATTCATATTTATGGTATGTGTGTATGTGGGTTGTAGCGCGTCTGGAGCCTTTGTCTTCCCGTGCCAGAGGTTGACTTCGAGATGGTTTAAGTTTGTGGATGGAAAGGTAAGCTTTGTTAGTTTGATTAAGGAGGATTGCACCAATCAATCGATGTATTTCTAAAGCGCGCTACATACCCGTGAGGGTCTCAAGGCGCTGGGGGGGGGGGGGTGAGGGTGAGGCACTACTGATCGAAAGCCAGCAGGTCCTGAGTCTGTCGTAGGCTGGTAGGGAGAGCGTTCCAGGTCTTGGCGGCGAAGTTGGAGTAGGATCTGCCGGCGGCGGTGGTTTTTCGGATGCGAGGAACTGTGGCGAGGACCAGGTTGGCTGAGCGGAGGCTTCGGGTGGGGATGTGGAAGCTGAGTTGGTTGTTGAGGTATGTAGGTCCGACGTTGTGTAGTGCTTTGTTTGCGTGGATGAGAAGTTTGAAGGTGATCCTCTTGTTGACAGGGAGCCAGTGCAGGCCTCTCATGTGGGGTATGATGTGGCTGCGTTGGGGGACGTCGAGGATCAGGCGTGCCAAGGCGTTCTGGATTCGTTGTAGTCGTCTCAGGAGCTTGGTTGTTGTTCCTGAGTAGATAGCGTTCCCGTAGTCGAGTCTGCTGGTGACGAGGGCTTGGGTGACGGTTTTTCTTGTGTCGGGAGGGATCCACTTGAAGATCCTGCGGAGCATTAGGAGGGTGCTGGAGCAGGATGCAGAGACCGCGTTGACTTGACTGGTCATGGAGAGGGTGGAGTCGAGGATTACCCCCAGGTTGCGTGCGTGGGCTGTGGGTTCCGGGGCTGTGACTAGCGATGTATGCACCAAGAGTCGTCCCAGGCTGATGGGGTGGGTCCGAGAATAAGGACCTCCATCTTGTCTGAATTCAGCTTCAATCTGCTGTCCTTCATCCAGTCGTCTACGGCCTTCATTCCTCTGTAGAGGTTGGCTTTGGCGGTGTGGGGGTCTTCGGTGAGGGATATGATCAGCTGAGTGTTGTCGGCGTAGGAGATGATGTTGAGGTTATGTTGACGTACGACGTGGGCGAGCAGTGCCATGTAAATATTGAACAGCGTCAGGCTGAGAGAGGATCCCTGTGGGACGCCGCAGATGATCTCGGTGGTTTTTGAGCGGAAGGGTGGGAGGCGGACGCTCTGTGTTCTGCCGGAGAGGAAGGATGTGGTCCAGGCCCGGCGTCAAGGAGGCGTGCTGATAGGGTGCGATGGCAGACTGTGTCAAAGGCTGCTGATAGGTCCAGCAGGATGAGGGCGGCTGTTTCTCCTTTGTCCATTAGGATCCTGATGTCGTCAGTGGCGGCGATGAAGACGGTCTCGGGCTGTGGTTGCTGCGAAAGCCGGATTTGGAAGGGTCCAGGATGTTGTCTTCGAGGTAGCGGGTTAGCTGTTTTTTTTTTTTTTTGAAAAACCTTTATTGTAGCATTCAATAAAAATACAAGCATGGGCCTACAACCGCAGGGGCCGGCCGCTAAACAAAATCAAGACCCACTATAACACAGTACGACACAGCTCATCAGCCGACAACCCTGAGGTCCGACAGCGATTCAGGACAGAACTTGTATTAGAACGCACAACTAATTCACAGGATGAGACAGAGGTTTCATTTTATATTATCTAAAGAAAGGATCAGGTGCCATACAATCAAACAGAAGAATACGGGGACAGGGCAAGAGACAGGATATGCACGTAATGACACCTATAATGGAACATTGGCGCCAAAGCATGTGAATCGGTGCAAATGACAATACAACATACATTCTATGTTGAGTGCCAGTTCTCAGGGCCCGCCCACCCGGGAATCAGGCTAACGTAAAAAGTATGAGCACTAAATACAGGGGTTAGCTGTTTGTTGACAATCTTCTCTGTCACTTTCACCGGGAACGGGAGCAGGGAGATGGGCCGGGAACGGGAGCAGGGAGATGGGCTGGAAGTTCTTGAGGTCCTTGGGGTCTGCCTTGGGCTTCTTTAGAAGGGCGTTTATCTCGGCGTGCTTCCAGCTTTCCGGGAAGGTTGCTGTCTCGAAGGAACTGTTGATTGTTTTCTGGAGGTGGGGCGCGATGGCTGTGCTGGCTTTGTTGAAGACGTGGTGAGGGCAGTGGTCGGATGGGGATCCAGAGTGGATGGAGTTCATGGTTTTGATGGTGTCTTCGTCCCTGACGTTGGAACAGGCGGTCAGGCGGCTAGTGCGGGTGGTGGTCGCGGGGGTGGGGGACTTGATGGTTGGCGTGGGGGTCTCGGAGTTGAAGCTGTCGTGGATGTCGGTGATCTTGCGGTGAAAGAATGTGGCCAGGGAGTCGCACAGGTCTTGTGATGGTGGTATGTCGTTGGTGTTGGAGCTGTGGTTGGAGAGTTCTTTCACGATCCTGAAGAGCTCTTTGGTGTTGTGTGCGTTGTTGTCTAGGCGGTCCTTGAAGGCGGTCCTCTTGGCGGTCCTGATGAGTTGGTGGTGTTTGCGGGTGGCGCTCTTGTGCGCTGTGTGGCTGTCTGGTGTTCGGTCATGGAGCCATTTCTTCTCCAGCTTCCGACAGGTGCGCTTGAGGTCCTGAGGTCTTCGGTGAACCAGGTGGCTTTCTTGTTGGTGTGGTTGATTGTGGAGGTGTTGAGAGGGGCGAGGGTGTTGGCGCAGCCGTTGAGCCACTGTTTGATGTTGGTTGTGTCGGGGTCGGTTGGGTCAGCGGGTGGTCTTAGGGCGACGGTGGTAGTCAGTTGGTCCTTGGTGACCTTGCCCCATCAGCGGCATGGTAGCTGTTGGGTGCGGTGGTGTGTGGTGGGTTTCTTGAAGGTGAAGTGGAAGCATCTGTGGTCGGTCCAGTGGGGTTTGGTGGTGTGGTTGAAGGAGACGTGGGGGCTCGTGGAGAAGATAGGGTCCAGCGTGTGTCCGGCGGCGTGGGTGGGTGTTGTCATGAGCTGTTTGAGTCCGAGGTTGTCCACCAGGGCGGTGGAGTTGGCGTCGTTGTTATTCTCGGGGTGGAAGTTCAGGTCCCCGAGGAGGATGTAGTCCATGGAAGCGAGGGTGTGGGTGCTGACGAGGTCGGCAATGGTGTAGCTGAACTGTGGGCTTGGTCCGGGTGGTTTGTAGACCAGTGTTCCTCAGAGGGTCGGGTTGGGGTCGGTGTGGATCTGGAAGTGCATGTGCTTGGCAGTGGTGAGGGTGTCGTCGGTGTTGGTCGAGACTCTGAGGGTGTCCTTGTGGATGATGGCGATTCCCCCTCTAACTCCGTTGGTGCGGTCTCTTCGGGTGATCTTGTAGCCCTGTGGGATGGCTATGGCGATGTCTGGTGCTGAGGTGGCGATCAGCCAGGTCTCCGTCAGGAAGGCCACGTCAGGGGCGGTAGAGTGTAGGAGGTCCCAGAGTTCGATGGTGTGCTTGCGAGCGGAGCGGGTGTTGAGGAGGATGCAGCGGAGGTGGTTGGATTCTCTGGTTGGTGGTCTGGTGGGCTCGATGCTGGTGAATCTGCAGTTCCGGCAGGCGAAGGGCACTTGGGTGCGCTTCGGGGTGGCCCGGTAGCAGGGGTGGTCTCGTCCGGTGTTGAGTGTGTGGAGGGTGTTGGAGTCTTAGTGCAGTCTGGCGTTGCGGGGTCCAGGGGTTCTGGCGCTGGGCGTGGTCCAGGCGCAGACGGGCTTGCCTTTGGCGCGCCAGCCGCGTGCGGCCGCTTCGCGACCTCCATATGAGGGTCGGAGGGAGGGAGGAGCAGCTGGGAGGTGGGAGTGGGCGGCCAATGGGGGACAGGGGGGCGGGGCCGCAGGGATGCAGCGGCGGGAAAAAACGGCAGGGGATAAGGGGAGGGGGCGGGGGGGGGCAGCGGGCACAGGGGTACAGAAAGCAGGGAGAAAACGAACCAAAAACAGCAGCAGGCGGGTGAAAAAAGGAGAGGGGGCACAGGGGCAGCGGGCACAGGGGCACAGAAGCCAGGGTGGGCACTTGCAGAATAAACCAAACATAAGCAGAACAGACTCAGCCGCGATGTAGGCGGGCCGGCCGGATCACAGGTCACACAGGGGGCTGCTTGGCGGTGAGAGGAGCGACCTGCCTGGTGACATGGTCAGAGGTCGCTCTCTCTACCGCTTCGTACCCTCCATATGAGGGTCAGAGGGAGGGAGGGATGGAGGAGCAGCTGGGAGAGGGGCGGCCAATGGGGGACAGGGGGGCAGGGATGCAGCGGCGGGAGAAAACGGCTTGGGAAAAGGAGAGGAGGCACGGGGGCAGCGGGAACAGAAAGCAGGGAAAAAACGAACCAGAAACTGCAGCAGGCGGGTGAAAAAAAGAGAGGGGACACAGGGGCAGCGGGCACAGGGGCACAGAAGCAAGGGTGGGCACTTGCAGAATAAACCAGACAGCAGCAGAACAATCTCAGCCGCGATGTAGGCGGGCCGGCCGGATCACAGGTCACACAGGGGGCTGCGTGGCGGTGAGAGGAGCGACCTGCCTGGTGACAGGGTCAGAGGAGGTAGAAGGTCGAAAGCCTCAATATATAGACTGGGTGGTTTGGTGAGGCATGCAGATTTTAACTGGCAGATCGCTTGTCATAGGGGGAAAGGGTGGAAGGAAAGTAGTTCACTGCCAATCTTTTAGGTAGCCTTAAATACCGGTTTTAGCAGATTACCGGTGGCTCTGTTTTTTGCAGAGCCCACCAGCTTTAGGTAGGCGTGCCTGGGGTATTGTTCAGTCTTCGAGTGTTAAAGTTCAGGATCTTGTCTCGTGAGGAAAAATAATAATGATTGTGAGACATAAGCAGGTTGTTGGAATAATCTAGATTACTGTTGAATAGGAATTGTATCAGTCCTTTAGTGGGTGAAATAGAATTACTGGACAGATCTTTTGTATATAGATTTCTTTTTACCTAGGTGTGATAGAGGTGGTTCTGATAAGATACTAACTGCACTATGAGATTAATTTAGTTTTAGTAAGTTTAGGATTTGTAAAGCACACGGATGCCCAGACTGGATGTGCTCACTCTGGGGAAAAAAACAGGAGGACTGACGTAAGAGTAAGGAAGCAGGATTACACTTTCAATTAAGAAAGCCACATTTACAGGTCTTTCCTCAACTGAATATGAGAGGTGATGGGTCGCAGGTGAGCTGGAAATGAGTTCCAATGCTTGGCTGGCAGAAAGCAATTATGAACGATCTCCAGCCTGGGAGAGGTGACAATCTGGGACCTGAAGCTAATGGACATTTGTGGACCATAGGGTTTGTACTGGAAAGTAATGAACAATTTCTTTTGCATGATAAATAAAGGGCCAGAATAAAGGTGATGTCTATGAACTGTACATAGTGTCAAAGAGAGTTCTTTTCCTGATTTATGGCCATTGAAGGGAAGGTAAATGTTAAGAGACAAACTGTCTTGGATGCACGCAAAGAATGAGGCGGCAGCTGAATTTTGCACCACCTGCAGATGAGAGATAAAATATTGGCGAAGACCTATCCATACCAGGCAGTTGGGAAAGGAGCCGTCTTATGCACTGTGTATGTTTTGTAAGGTGGTATTTAAATTGAAGAGCAATCATCAATCATATACAGTTAACCGAAAACTTTGCATCTCCTGAGCATAGAGCACTTGCGGGAGCTTATGGGACAAAGGTTATTTTCTTTAACTAGGTTATTGTTTTCATAGAGGTCAGCAGACACTTTTTTGTGCTGTGCAGTGTCGGAGTGTTGTCTTATTACCTGCTTTTGGGATCTTCTTGTTGAATGACATCTATGTGTTTGGTAATGGAATGTATTGGTTTAAGCTGATTCTGTTTCTTCCTGTTGAACCTGAAGTACAGTTGTGGAGCACCAGGGCTGCAATAAAGATTGCTTATCTTCACTTCTCCGTCCTGGCTTCTATACAAATTTGGCGACGTAGATTTGATTTCTGCAGCCCTGTAGTGAGGTGAACACAGGCCGGAACATATTGGCTGTCATATTTCGCTTGTTGATTTATTTTGCAGAGTCAGGAATTTGTCTTGGTATTCTGTTTTGGCGATCTTGTACTGACGTTACCCAGATCTTCAATTTGATTGTTTTGTATTTGATGTCAGGCCTCGAAAAATCCTAAAAATGTTACTAGACCAGCAGGTTTAGTGACTTGAATAATCTATTCGACCTAATTATAATGCTCTTGACCTATAAAGTGGTTTCAAATTGTGTGATCCTGGGCAAGTATTTTAATTCACTGAGGCGCCATTTTCTTCTTTATCACATGAGATCACCTTCAAATACGCGAGTTCGTATTGTCTGCTGTACAGAAAACTCTTGTTTAGTTTAATAGTCTAAAACTCAGCTCCATATATAATACAAATATAGGATACACATGACCACTGACTTGCCTCAGTTCATTAACCGCATTGTCAGCAGTACAGGGGGAGGAATGTTTCTGAACGTGTGTTTAAAAACTGTCACTTTTAATAAATACATAACTAAAGCATAAATTATCAGTGCACAGTCATTTGCAATCAGCAGATTTTTACATTGAAATGCACACAAGGATGGTTTTAAAACTATATAGTGTACTATGTCTGAAATCAAACTTCGGCAAATATTTGTCATTTGCCATCACCAAGTAAAGTGTTGAGATGTGTTTTGCTACTATGTAAACTTTGTTTGCATCACACTTCTGAATTACAAAATTGGGTTCTTTCATAATTCCAGATATATTTTAAAATAATTGTACTTTTCGTTTACAAGCTGTTTAAATGTCATGTTACAAACAAAACTAACAAATGTTCAGCCTTTTGTTTGCAATTGTCAGATAACTCACTTGACAAAAGGCATTAACTATAATAAGAGAAAGAAAAGTAAAAACATTTTCCAGGAACAGATCACCATCAACTGACATTCGACCTTTTTCCTTGACAGCAAATGTCTCAAGACAAAAACAAGATTTAAGGGCCTCTTTATTGCTCATTCACTTTCTGAATGAATAGATCACCTGTCCCTTCCAGTTTAAATTAACTTGCCAGCAAGGTCAAGTAAATGCTAAAACTAGCTCGTCCTTCTAAAATCTCACTCAACATTGCAAGTGGATTTTTCCGGGCTTGTGATGTGCGTGGTGCAATACTGGTGAAGGAGAGGAATTCGGTAGAAGGGGAAATTGATATTGCACGTCCGCTTGGAAGTGTGCATGGAAGGATCGTAGCATGAGTCCATCCACTCTGGAGGAGCACTTGTGTGTACACATCATGCTTATTTAAATCACCTTTTATGACCTCTTGTCTGACGATCCTACTATGTCAGTAAGACTGTGCAGGACTGAGTCCATGTACACCGTCTGGATATGTTGACCTTTGTCCTGGCTAGCTCACAGTGTGCTATCTGCATGTCTAAACCTTACAAGGTAACGGATGGTATGTGCAGCCACAGAATATGACCACCTTGACACCGTAAAGAAATCGTGGAAACAGATTCTACCCCTTCATTAATGACTTGGGCATGCCCAAAGGGAGATACAAGACATATTCATATTGGCATGTCAAGCATTTATTGAAGCAATGAGATTATTGTGTAAAATATGTGCACTGCAATGATTAACCGAAGGAAACAAAATAGAGTAATCTGAATTACGAGAATGGTACAGAAAAATAACAGTTCAACCATTGTGCTGTTACATTGATTATATGAATGCATATAATTGCATCTATACTCCTACCTTGTGTTTCCTATTCTAAAATGCAAAGGCTAGTGGATCTTCCGGAATGACCCAGAGTGGTATAACTTTGACTATCTTGCAGCTGCCTTCTGGAACTCTCTCCCCCCTCATCTAAAACTAAGTGACAATCTCCTTAGTTTCAGACATCTTCTGAAGACCTGGCTTTTTTCTCAGGCACATCATTGAGCTGCTTCCTTCTATTAAACGACTGACGCGCCCTGTTCCTTCCTATAGCGCCATGAAGCCTCCGGGCGTACGAGCGCTCAATAAATGACAGTTAACATTAATATTAACATTAACTCCCCATTACCGGAGGGTATGTATCATTGGTAAGCCAGCCTCTGTCAGAGAGCAGGCCACCATCCTTCTCAGGATTGTAATTCCAGCATGGGGTGACCTTGACAGTGCCAGCAAAATGTTCCTCTCTCTAAACAAAGGGCTGGTGGTGTTTTTATAATAATCTTCACTTATACTCTCAATGTCCGAGTTCTAGTCTGGTTGATATTGTACATTCTATTCTTGTAGAATTGTTGCCGAATAGACCGCAGCAAAGAACATTTTGCACAGTGAACTTAGTCATGTTACAGAATGTTCAAGGCCCTGATAATTTGCCTATGAAGAATTGTAAACGTAAGTAAATGTAAGGATGTTATGAAATATGGATGTTCAAGCAAATGTGTGTCGAGTCATTCATTTATTTATTTGTATAGTTCCAGAGTCGACCCAGAAGGGGTATCTCTGCGCTTGGACAGGCGGCATGTAGAGAACTATCTGCTGAGAATCAAAAACAAAAGAGAGTAGTCTTGAGCTGCTTCCTGAATTGAAGATGTTCTGAACATTGTCTCGGATGTAGTGGAAGCTCATTCCATTAGCGAGGGTGCAGATAGGACAGGGACTTCCTGCCCAATCTCGCCTTCCTGATTCTGGTAACCTCAAGAAAGGACTTGGATCCCAAGCGAAGTGACCTCGAAGGCGTATAAGGTATGAATTTATTGGAAAGATAAGTGGGACCGAGGTTGAGCAGAGCCTTATGTATGATACAGCATACTTTAAACTTCAACCGTTCTCGTATAGGGAGCCAGTGGAGCTGATAGAGCAGGGGACAGGAGGCTGTCCTGGAAGGGGCATTAAGGACCGGACGAGCCGCTGTATTCTGGACTACCTGCAGTCTGCTAAGTGAGGACTCATTAGCAGAGACCACCAGACCATTGCAGTTGTCCAGACGGCTTTAAATAAGTACCTGGGTCAGTGTTTTTCGAGTTGAATCGGGGAGCAAAGGGAAGACTCGGCGCAGCAAACCCAGCGTGTGGAAACTGGAAGCAGCTGTCTGAGCAGCTTGCTCCTTAAAAGTAAGGGCCTGTTCCAGGCGAACGCCTAGATTCTTAACACAGGTTTTTAGAGCGCGGGGGGGTACCCAGATCGGCTTGCCACCATTTAGGGGTCCATAGTAATGGGGCCTCTCCATTGTCTATAAAAGTGTCCACTATCAACGTGAACATGTAAAATGAGTGTTCAGTGCCCGGAGCCTATGTAACCACACAACACCACTCCTTGTTTGTAAGGTGACTAAAAAAAAGATTCATAAAACATGTACTAAAACAAGTCACTAAAGCTAAGAAAGTCTTCAAAGAACAGCGCTCTTTAGTTTTAAAATTAGAATGAAAGCTAAAATGCATTAGATAAAACTACTTTAAAAAAAGCGCATAAAAGCAATTTTGTAAGTAAAACATTGCCAAATAAAAATAAAGCTCTGTTCAAAAATGCCAAATTGTTTAAATACTCTGAGAAGCATAGGACACAATGTTGTTGTTCCCAGCTGTTGCAGACTGTTTCTATTGGCAACCCTCTTACAAATTCCAATGCACAAACATGGTCAAATCCAGCCCCTTCAGCAGCAACTGAAGATGTGACAGCCATTAGTGCATCCGCAGAGGACGAGCCAGGATCTGAAAATCCAAGTGCCCGGCATCCCAGAAAGGCGCCTGATATGTGTTTTGCAGCAGCGGCAATTGCACTGAGCAACTGTGCACATGGGTTTTCAACGGACCCACCAGCAGTTCTATGTCCATAGTTTTGACCGGTTGCATCCCAAGGCATATATCCAAGGCACGCTCCAAAGTGCACAGCAAATAGTGGAATACAGTCTGCACGCAATGTTACCAGGTAGGCCGAAAGAATAAGACCGTTATCATTAAGTTCCTGAATCATGGGTACGCCAAAATACTGTATCGTCCTTTCCCGACACAGTAGCTTATTTGGCAGTGCTATCCCTATTTGGCGGCGTGATGGAACATCCATTGAGCAGCAAATAAAATAAAGCTAGTGTCCCGACAATGGGGTACAGGACAAGCAGTGAGCCTCCAAAAATGCTTCCAAGTTTGGACCGTACGAAAGATGGAATCACTTCAAAGACAGCCTGGTAGCTACTTAAAAAACCAGAGCCAATTGTTTCAAAAAAGTGTATTACTCCTGCAGTATTTGAGGTGTTTAAAATGCAGTGCTCTCCAAAATGGTGTGAGAGGTTAGTTCATAGTAACAACTGTTTTTTAAAAAAAAGACCTTGAAACTTGAAAACTAAACATTTCCCATTCAGAAGGTAATGCCACTTCTGAAACAATATGGCTTTTAGTCGGCTTAAACCATCAAAGTTCACATTTGAAATTGGAATTGAAGGACAAAATATTGCTTCCCTAACTGTTCGGGCAGGTGGAAAGAGCACTTGTGTACAATAGTTAACGACCCGAGAAACAGTCACCACGTAGGGTACTCGTGGTTTCATCCCACAGCAGCCTTGGTCGTTCAACATCAAATAACTAATATTCAAAAGCAATTTGAATGCTGGACGAATTACACCATCCCGGGGAGTTTACTAGAGAATGGCCCAAAGTGTTCTCACAGTCTGTTCTTCTAAGAATAACCCCAGTGCCTCCATTTCTAAGCTTGTAAGTGAAAGGCAGGACCCATGCCTCATGTACAGATCTTTCGCTAAGCGCTTCATATCTGCCTACTTGATAGTGTTGCTCCAGGCAGCATCGGCCATTCTGTGCGAGGAGAGGGAAGGGAAGGAGAGACGAGGAAGGAAGATGCCAGCGCTGAACGCCAGAGCGAGGAGGATATCACTCTGTTTTTCCCGAACCTCCAAGCCTCTGAGTTGGACGCCAAAGTGGGTTGAGCGAGCCGGTAGGCCTCCAGGCGCCTGTAGCGCCCGCAGCCTATAAAACCTTGCAGCCTATTAATCCTTGCAGCAATGTAGCTGCGGCTGACGAGCAGGTACGAGGGGGGAAGCTGGGAAGAGAACACGGTAACGCAGTGGAGCCAATTAAGTAAATAAGTAGAGCAAAGCCGGGAAAAGAACCGGGAGACCACCTATCCTTTTCCCCTGCTTTGCTTTCTGTACAGTTTGAGAGAGAGGTGGGGAGCAGGTGAGAGCGCTCCCACTGGCGTTACCCCTCTCCAATTTGGTACAGGAACAGGGGCAGAGAGAAGGACTCTGCACTTGTCTTTACTTCACTCAAAATTACACCTCATGAGAGAGGAGGACTCTGCACTTCTGGGGTGTTCTTTTGCTGCCTTTGGTTTCTGTGGCGCTTCTTTGCTGCTGCTGCCCTCCCGCAATTTTCGACTCCCCCCTGGTGGGACAAGGGTCCCAGGGGCCATGTTGATACCACTGTGCAACCCGCGCCATTGAAGGTCTGCACACTCTGAGACTCCAATCCCCAGAGTGCACCGCTGTGCAACACACCTGCCGCGAGTGAGGGGGAGGCGGGGCCAACGCGCTCATAGCGCAGCCTCTCCCACCGTGACGCAGGACTGAGCGCGGATGAAGCCCGGACCAAGGGCGGGCCCGACTGAGGCTGGGCTGGGCCACCTAATTTGGTTTTTGGACTCTGAAGGAACACTCAGGCGCAAGGTAATGTGAAGCACTTTGTAGACAATTGACTCTAACTTGCTGTCTGGTGGATTTACACTGCTATACTAGGGATAACTAGCCATCATTGATTAGAATGAGTAAGCGGAGAGGGGTAGCTGGGACTTTGGATGCTTTTATCGTAAGGGCTGAGTGCTCCTTAAGCATGAGATTCAGTTGACAGTCAGTTGACAGAGAGACGACTGTCCTTGGACCCAGCCACGCCACAGTCTCATCTGTCGCTGGGGGGGACAAGTTGATTCCAATACATTATGCCCAGACATAGTGAGCGCATCACCAGTCCTAGCTGGTCCTATTATTTTGAGTCCCCCCTCACCACTTCTGGACTCTTCTAACATGTCGGCCTCAGGCACGCCCTGCCCTAACACACAGGGACATGATGCTAAATCTCAGACACCATAAACCAGCTGTTCAACCAGTCAAAAGGAAGAAAAATGCTGTAAATGTGAGGATCACACTCCGCAGGATCCGTATGTAGAAGAAATGCTCCACCTCCGGACCCCCCAAACACCCTGAATGGATATCACAGGGTGTTCAGGTGATACGGTGAGGGAAAAACCCCAAAAGGGGAAAAACCCCAAAAGAAAAGATAGAAGGGAAAGGGTCAGCGGGGGAAAAGAAGCTGTAAATAGAAAAGCACAAGCATTAATAATATTCTTAATGCTACTCTCATTCAATTCTCGCTAAAGGAAACATATACTAGTTTCACCTGTAATAAACACCTTTCTGCCCCTTCACACAGCTGTGTCTTCATATGTCCCTCCTGCCCCTGCACAACACAAGAAGCGCAAACATCAACATAAGGTAATTGCAACCAGACTGTCTCAATTACTGTTACTCCTCTAGTTACCTACCCACATACCTACCCACAATAGTAGTAGGTTACTCTTAAAGGAAACCCTTCCCAGAAAGACTGAGACCTCAATGGACTGTTCCCAACGAAATATAAAAGGAAATGCAAACAGTGAGGTACTCCACATCCAACAAACAAAATTACAGCTGCTCGATGTATGCACCAACAAGTTCCAGGATCTCTAGTCACAAGTTATAAACCTAACACGGTATGTTGTAGTTGAAGGCACTACCAACATCCGCTTAGGCATTTGTAATCCATTGTATTACAAAACCACGTACTCTTTACTTCGTGCCGGCATTGCGGAGGCCTCCCCCCCTGCAATCCGTCACTGTACGAACATGCTGTAACCCCCCTCGGGAGGTAGCTGCCAACAGTACGTTGTTCTGAAAACAAACAGTGGAAACCACTCGCAGCTGCGAGGGTCTCAGAGTCTGTAGCCGACTGCAAAGTAAATCGGAAACAGAACTAACACCAACAAAAGCGCGTTAGCGCTAACACATTTACCCGACAGGATTCCTTCCCTCGGGCTGCGCGCACCGGCTTGTCTGAAGCTGCACGCGTGATGACAGTCTAGAATTAAACAGGAAAACAGGATAACTCCTCGGAAAGCCACAAAATCACAGGCACTGTTTCCTGGCCCTGCCCCACTTTATCCAGGTGCAGCAAAGGAGCATGGGACCAGTAGTTCTTGTCCCGTGATTCATGGGAAGTGTAGTTCTAGG
This sequence comes from Lissotriton vulgaris, assembly GCF_964263255.1. Taxonomy (NCBI): domain Eukaryota; kingdom Metazoa; phylum Chordata; class Amphibia; order Caudata; family Salamandridae; genus Lissotriton; species Lissotriton vulgaris. The sequence goes on along the minus strand of NW_028254425.1, from coordinate 239,239 downwards.
TAGGCGCGTCAATGGCCTAGATCCTGACAGTACGCCCTCCTCCCAGGCGCCTCCTAGGACCCGGCTTGCCAGGAAACCTTGCATGGAAAGACTTGACCGCTCTGGGGGCATGTACATTGTGCCACGGTTCCCATGAATCATCCTCTGCCGTGTAACCCTTCCACGAGACCAGATACCAAAGCACCCCCCTACGGAGTTCGGAGTCACGAATAGACTTTACCTCGTACTCCAGACCACCATTGCAATATACAGGAGGCGGCGCCTTCCGGCGTGAGGAAAGGGCTTTTTTCAGCAAATGCACATGGAACACTGGATGGATTTTCAATGAAGCAGGCAACTTTAACTTATACGCCACAGGATTCACTTGCCTCACTATGGTATAAGGGCCGATGAACCGTGGATGAAAAACACTCCTCATTTTGAACCGGATGTAACGTGTGGACAGCCACACCCTGTCTCCCACCTGAAACAGAGGACCCTGAGCACGGTGTGTGTCCTCCCATTTTTTGTACGCTTCCTTGGCTTTCAGCAGATGTTTCTGAACCCACCTATGCACCTTCCTTAAGACCACAACCCTTTCTCTCACTGTGGGTTGGTTGGTCAATTCTGCGGGGATGTCTATTGGCAACGTGTTTGCATCGTATCCAAAGTTAGCTGTAAAAGGCGACATGCCCGTTGAGCTATGCCAGGTGTTATTGTAGGACAACTCAGCCATCCATAGCAAGTCCACCCAAGATTCATGAGCAGCCTCAGAGTAACAGCGCAAGTATTTCTTCAACGTCTGATTTAGACGTTCCGTTTGTCCATCTGTTTGAGGATGGAAGCTTGTAGATCGCGCCGCCTCTATGCCCAAAGCCTTGCACCACATTTGCCAAAAGCGAGCTATGAACTGTGGTCCTCTGTCTGATACGATTACTCGCGGAATGCCATGCAGCCTTATGACCTGTGAGGCCAGCAATTGAGCGGTGTGTCCTGCCGTAGGTAGGTTTACACAAGGGATAAAATGACCCATCTTTTTCAGATTGTCCACTACCACCAATACTGCTGAATTGCCCTGGTCCAAAGGTAAGCCTGTTATGAAGTCCAGGCTTATGTTCTGCCAAGGGCGAGCGGGGGTGGGCATACGCATTAATAGCCCTTTCCTTTTGGTATTCTCACCTTTTGCTCTGGCGCAGGTGTCACACTTCCCTACCCATCTGGAAACATCCAAGGCCAAAGACTCCCACCAGAAATGTCTTCTAACCAGTCTCCCAGTTTTGGTAACCCCTGGATGTCCCGCCGATGGTACTTCATGACACCAGCTGAAAGCTTTCATCCGCAGTTCCTCCGTAGGTAAAAACAAGCTCTCTCCCTGAAAAGGCAGCCCCTGTCTCACCTTCCTGCCTGGTTTCTTAGCTGCCCAACGTTCCCAAGATCCCAAAGACCTGGCGTTTTTAATATCTCCCAAAAACTTCTCAGCGCGAACCACACACACTACCTTATTAGGAGGGAGAATGGAGTGCTGTACTTCCTCAAGAGACTCCGTACAAGTTTCCTGCATGGACAGGGCATCTGCCTTCCTGTTCTCTACACCAGGACGGAAAGTCACCACGAAGTTATATTCGGAAAAGAACAGCATCCACCGCATTTGTCTTTGCGTTAAATGTCTCGCAGAGGTCATATATTGAAGATTCTGGTGATCGGTGTATACTGTCACCGCTTGACTAGACCCCCAGAGGTATGGTCTCCATTCTTGAAATGCTCTTTTAATAGCCAACAGTTCTTTCTCAGCTATTGTATAATTGACCTCCGCAGGGCTCAATTTTTTTGACAAATAGGCGACCGGATGGAGCTGGCCATTGTCTGAATCTCTCTGGGATAGTATATCCCCTATGGCTTCATCAGAAGCATCCGCTTCGACTATGAAGGGTACTTCCAGTACAGGATGTGCCAACACGGGTGCAGTGGTAAAGGCTCTTTTCAAAGCATGGAAAGCTTCGTTCGCCTCAGAAGTCCATACAAAAGGTGATCCCTTTCTTAACAGTCTTGTGATGGGAACTGCTGTCTGAGAGAAGTGCAGGATGAATCTGCGATAATAATTCGCAAATCCTAGGAAGCTCTGTACCTCTCTCACATTTCTTGGGGCTGGCCAGTCCTGGACTGCCCTTACTTTTCTCTCTGACATCTGTAGGCCATGAGGACTAAGATTCACTCCCAGAAATTCCACTTCCTGTACCCCAAACTCGCACTTGCTCAGCTTTACGTATAAACTATGCTCTCTCAGTTTGTCCAAAACCTTACACACCTGGGCTGTGTGACATGAGACATCTTGAGAGTATATCAAAATGTCGTCAATGTACATGACCACGAACTGATCCACATACTCCTTCAACACATCGTTTATGAAAAATTGAAATGCCGCTGGAGCATTACAAAGCCCGAAGGGCATCACCAGGTATTCATAAAGACCGAATCGCGTCTTGAACGCTGTTTTCCACTCGTCCCCCTCTCTTACTCGAACCAGGTGATAAGCCCCACGCAAATCCAAACAGGTGTAAATTTTGGCCTCTCTCACCTGGTCGAGTAATACTGAAATAAGGGGAAGAGGGTAACGATTGCGTATGGTGTTTTTATTTAATACGCGGTAGTCTACACACGCTCTCAAATCCCCATTGGCTTTCGCTATGAAAAACAGAGGAGAAGCCGCGGGAGAACGGGAAGGCCTGATGAACCCCAACCGCTCGTAGTGGTCTATGTATTCCCTGAAATGGGTGGTCTCAGGTACAGACAAAGCCTAAACCCTGCAGGTTGGAATCGTAGCCCCCTCTGCCAGATCTATACGGCAGTCATACTCCCTGTGTGGGGGTAAGGATTCAGCTTTCCTCTCACTAAAAACATCGCTATATGCCCTGTATTCTTTGGGTAATTGGACATCTTTTTCAGCCGCTGTGGCGGCCAAAAACGGGGTTGTTAACACTGCGACATGAGCAGGAACACATGGCACTAAATGATCCTGACAAAATTCGGGTACAAAACGGAAGGTCTTTGTCTTCCAATCCACCACAGGATTGTGTCTGTGCAACCAAGGCATGCCCAGGATAACCTCGTATTGAGGAGCAGCAATGATGTTTAAAGACAGCGACTCTGAATGCACATAACCATGCAACACAAATGACAAACCTACTTCGCTGGTTCTTTCAGTAATTTGACCTGATGTTAACGGTTTACCATCAACGGCCAAAACATCTTCAGGGTTTTCTCTCATGACACGAGTTAATGCCAAACGTGTTACTAATCCATCATCAATGAAATTGCCTGTGGCTCCAGAATCCACCATCACCATAACCTGATGTTGTACATGATCGCTTTCAATATTCATAACCACTACAAGATGAGATTAATTTTCCTCTGGTCCTGCAGAGGACAACGAGGTGAGTTTCCATTCCTGCCCCCCGTCGGCCTTGGGTTTGCTGTCATCCCTTGCTGTTAGTTCTGACACATTAGATGAAACAGCCACCCTCTTAAACCTGTTGAAACTACCAGAGGTCTTAGGTTTGGAGGGACACTCCCTAACGTAGTGCCCCTTCTTCCCACAGTACATACACAAGCCCTGTACACGCCTTGTCTCCCCTCTTGTCTCTTGACAAAGGAGCCCCAACAGCACCAATCTCCATGGGCTCAGGTGCAGATTTTGCTCCGCCTAAACTTTCATAACTGTAAGTTCCTTTGTCCCAACGTCTTCTACTACCCCCTCTCTCAGTGAGACGGCTATCCAATCTTAAAGCTAAATTCACCATGTCCACATAAGTAGTGGGTTGTGGATCCACCTGAGCCACCACATCCTTCAACTCCTCTTTCAACCCTAGATAAAAGAGGGACATCCTTTTCTCCTCTGGCCATTCTGCTTCGGCCACCAACCTGTTAAAGGCTGTCAAATAGGGAACAAGTTCTCCCTTACCCTGCCGTAATTCCAAGAGTTCCCGATCTGCACTACATGAAGTAGCCCTCCGATCAAAAACTCTCTCGAATTCAGTTCTAAAAGCGGACCAATCTGACAATATAGCGTCGTCTCGTTTTACTAAGGGTACTGCCCAGTTTGCTGCATCTCCCACCAGATAAGAAATAGTGAAAGCCACCCTAGAATGGTTTGTAGGAAAAGAAGACGGTTTACATGAAAAATGCATAAGAACCTGGGTCAGGAACACTTGCACCTTTCGGGGGTCACCAGAAAATCTTTCAGGATTAGCCAAAGGGATGGGAGGTGGTACTGTAACCTGTACCGTGGAAGCCGGGGCGGAAGCAATAACAGGGTTACTCCCCAACCTGTCCACCTTTTCCCTCAAGGCAGCTGTTTCTGCCTTAGAGGCGGCCAACTCCTGCTGTACCAACACCAAAGCGTGTAACACATCCTCCATGGGCGCCATTACTCCCACACACGGATCGGGCAGAGTGAAATTCGTGGGCTTGTGATTCTGTCAGGATCACACTCCGCAGGATCCGTATGTAGAAGAAATGCTCCACCTCTGTACCCCCCAAACACCCTGAATGGATATCACAGGGTGTTCAGGTGATACGTTGAGGGAAAAACCCCAAAAGGGGAAAAAACCCAAAAGAAAAGATAGAAGGGAAAGGTTCAGCGGGGGAAAAGAAGCTGTAAATAGAAAAGCACAAGCATTAATAATATTCTTAATGCTACTCTCATTCAATTCTCGCTAAAGGAAACATATACTAGTTTCACCTGTAATAAACACCTTTCTGTCCCTTCACACAGCTGTGTCTTCATATGTCCCTCCTACCCCTGCACAACACAAGAAGCCCAAACATCAACATAAGGTAATTGCAACCAGACTGTCTCAATTACTGATACTCCTCTAGTTACCTACCCACAATAGTAGTAGGTTACTCTTAAAGGAAACCCTTCATAGAAAGACTGAGACCTCAATGGACTGTTACCAACGAAATATAAAAGGAAATGCAAACAGTGAGGTACTCCACATCCAACAAGCAAAATCACCGCTGCTCGATATATGCACCAACAAGTTCCAGGATCTCTAGTCACAAGTTATAAACCTAACACGGTATGTTGTAGTTGAAGGCACTACCAACATCCGCTTAGGCATTTGTAATCCATTGTATTACAAAACCACGTACTCTTTACTTCGTGCCGGCATTGCGGAGGCCTCCCCCCCCCCCTGCAATCCGTCACTGTATGAAAATGCTGTAACCCCCCTCCGGTGGTAGCTGCCAACAGTACGTTGTTCTGAAAACAAACAGTGGAAACCACTCGCAGCTGCGAGGGTCTCAGAGTCTGTAGCCGACTGCAAAGTAAATCGGAAACAGAACTAACACCAACAAAAGCGCGTTAGCGCTAACACATTTACCCGACAGGATTCCTTCCCTCGGGCTGCGCGTACCGGCTTGTCTGAAGCTGCACGCGTGATGACAGTCTAGAATTAAACAGGAAAACGGGATACTCCCCAGAAAGCCACAAAATCACGAGCACTGTTTCCTGGCCCTGCCCCACTTTATCCAGGCGCAGCAAAGGAGCATGGGACCAGTAGTTCTTGTCCCGTGATTCATGGGAAGTGTAGTTCTAGGTAGGCGCGTCAATGGCCTAGATCCTGACAGTAAACACTGTAAATACTAAGCCCAAACCCAAACCAAAAAAATGCCAAAAGTGGGTTACTAACTAGTAGTCTGGAAATTCACGAGACTGTTAGCACAAACTCTGCTGCGACTCATACAGATATTACTCCAGAGAACAGACGTAACGAGGAAGATATGGGTACTGCACCTTTGGGACTTACAACGGAAGCGATTGAAATAAGGCTGGATTGCATAAAGGAGGCGATTGTCAAGAACTTTGACTTTCTTTGGGGGAAACTAACGCACTTGAACTCTGCCATGGATAAGTTAAGCGGGGGAAAGCCTAATAAGGTTTTTACTGATGCGGGGGAGGGGAACCCTATAACACTTATAACATCCACAGCTGATAGATGTGGTATCGAGTTGCAACCAATCGTTATTGCCCCTCCCATAGACATACCCTTTGCTACCTCATGTGTATCTTGTCGAAACCGAGGAGACCATTTTGTGCCTAACCTTACCTCCATTGGGAGAGATAACCAGGTTACATCAAGGTTAGACAATATTAATTATTTAAACTTGGTCACAGGGAGTGTAAATCGTAACCAACCCCAGTCGGGTATCACCGCGGTTGACCCCATTAAAGACACCAGAGAGCACCTTAGGGATTTACGCACAAGTCCAAACACCGATGTCCTGAATTTACCACCTGCCTCTAGTCCCTATGTGCTAGTTTTGGCTGGTGTCCCAAATCTTGCTGAGGGTCAGAGGGAGTCCTGGTCAGATCTTCGAAATAAATCTGTAGACTGGCTACGCAAACATAAAAGTGTCAACCCTTCCTCAATGGATGAAAATATTATGGCCAGGAAAGTAGGGTGGGATGGCCAATCAAGTAAGAATATTAACAGTGACTGTATTGTTCTCAACTTTCGGAGCCCGCAAACGGTCAGTCGCTTACTAACCACTAGAGAGCAGTTCTTTGCCGTCAACAGACATTTGCGCACTTCCCTTGGGTTATTTCTATAAACCACTAGTTACACCAGTAAGGGATCCTGACATACCTGTTCTGACAGCCAATAGGTTCCATGCACTTTCCAACCTGGACGCTCAGGACTGACATCCACCGTTGATGCCCAAAACACAGGTCTATGAGGGGGCCAGATTGGGCACCAGCCCCATATCCCATAAACACACAGATAGGGCAGTGACTTCTAGGGCTAGCAGTGGGACAGATCTGAGCGTCCTAAGCTGGAACGTGGCGGGGCTTCGAACTAGGCTCGACAATCAAGATTGGTTGCGCATAATAAAGGAACATGATATAGTCATGTTCCAGGAGACCTGGGCCTCCGAAAATGTATATATTGAAGGGTTTCATTGCTTCAGTGTGGTCTCAAACTGGGCAGACAGTCGGGGGCATTTTTATTGGGATTAATGTGGCCGCTGGCAGTAGTTTTAAGGCCCTTCCGACCAACAGCCAAAATTATCAAGTTGCGCTTTTTAAAAGGAGAGTTTGTTTTCATCTGGTAAACTTTTATAACAATGACTTTTACTCCGTTCCTAATAAGAACTTCATTGGGCTTTTTGATTTTATTTCAAACTTGGATACCCAGCTCAATATGGGGGGCCCTACTGGAATCTTGTTGGGGGGTGATTTTAATGCCAAACTTACTAACAATGGGTACGATGTGGGGATGAGCAACTCTGGACCATGTACTCGCAGGGGTGCTGAACTGCTATGTTCCTAAGATCACATAATCTGGTCAATGTCATGGATCTGGTGGGAGGCCACAATGCAACCGGCCATATACATCCAACATTCAGGGGAAGGGGATGTTGTTCAACAATAGATTTTGTTTTCATCTCCCCTTCTCTCGAAGACCAATTAAAGGCTGCAGAGGTTATCGCACGGATCATGGGGATCATAATCCTATCAAAATATTATTGGACTCTGCTCCCAGACCGGTGTTTCAGAATGAACGCGGGGCCTTGAATTTGATCCCCTCAACTGATAACCTAAGACTAATATGGAAGGGTGTCCATAGTGGCGTAGTGTTCAAGAAACGAATTAAGGGACATATGCATCTTATTAACACCTGCTTGTCATCGCAACCTATACATTCTGAGGTAATTCAGGATTTTACTAAAGTTTGTCAGGGCACAAAAACCCTGCTATCAAAACATGCACTCCCAGCAGGGAGTACTCCTAGATGGTTTGACCGAGAATGTACATTTGCCAACAGGAATTTACGTAGGGTCTTGTCAGCCAATCCGAGGTGTTATAGACGTTCAGCTGGCAAGGAGGGAATATAATAAGACGATTGCGAATAGGAAGAAAGTCCTCACGACTGAACGTTAGGAAACCCTTTCTGAGGCAGCTAGCATAAAAAAGGGCAATATCTTTTGGTCCGCAGTAAGGGACCTTCGTTCAATGGGCCAGTTATCAACCCCCATCATCTGTAATATTTCCAGCGAGTCCTGGGAAAACCATTTTTCAAAAATTTACGCCACTCTCCCCCCCCCCCCCCCCCCCCCCTGACCCCCCCCACCCTCCCTCTCAAACCAGAAACAGAACATTCCAAGCCCGGTCCACTGGCCACCATAGAGCTAACTATCATAGAAGTATAAGAGGCCACCCAACAGAGTATAGGGAACAAAGCACCAGGGCCAGATGGGTTGCCAATTGACTTAATTAAATGGAACCCAGACTTTTGGGCACCGTTACTTTTGAATGTTTTTAATAGTTTAACTAATGCCACCTTACCCGAAACATGGGCTAAAAGTATTATAGTTCCAATATTTTAAAAAGGAGACCGGTCCCAGCCGAGTAATTACAGACCAATATCATTGATAGATAACACTCAAAAAGTATTGGGAAGAGTTCTCTATAATAAAATTTTAACCTGGACAGAAAAAAATGATATTTTAGAGCCATGCCAGCTAGGCTTCCGGAGCAATGTGGGCACAGTCGAACAATGCCTCAATCTTAATTTGGTTATTGGGAAATACACCATTGCACAAAAGTCTCCGGTCTATCTGGCATTTAAGGATTTGTCCACAGCCTTTGACCTTGTCAATAGGTCAAAGCTGTGGACAATCCTTCTGGCAAATGGGCTAGATGAGCCGTTGGTACACTTTTTAGTGTACCTTCATAAAGATCTCCAGGCCCAGGTGAGGATTAGCATGGGTGGAGAGGTTTCGGGAGTTATCAAAGTAGGAAGGGTGGTAAAACAGGGTTGCCTCTTGGCCCCCCTTCTCTTCATTATTTATATTAATGGGTTGAACAGCTCTTTGAAAACTGTAACCCAAGATGTTCCCTTAATCAATGGGAAACCTCTCCCTGTGCTATTATCCACAGATGATGCGGTCCTCATAGCCCATACTCCAAATTATCTGCGTATTTTAGTACAAATTTCGTAAGGTTTATGGATGGCTTGGATCTGTGTGTCAATTTAAAAAAATCTTTTTCAATATGTTGTGGTCCTGGGAAGCGAGAGATAAGCTCTATCGCAGTGGATAGCGAAAAACTGACATGTGCTCGTTCATTCTCTTATCTTGTGTTGGTCTTCACTGAGAACGGCTCCTGGAATGAGCATTTAGCCCATTCCAGGAGCAAGTTCTCAAAGGCCACCAATTCAATTCTTGGTCTCCCCCGTCCTAGGACCACTGGAGCCATCTTAGCTATTCAGAAAATTTATAAACTACAGTGCACTCCTGTGGCCACATATGGGGCTGAGATTTGGGGTATTGCAAGCAGTTCATGCATCCAGCAGGAAGAAAATAGGTTTTGTAGGAAACTGCTGAGTATCCCAATCTCTACACCACAATATATATATCACAGAGAATACAATCTTAATTTTATATCTGATTTTATACGTGCCCGACCTGCTCTTTTTTGGCTATCAGTATGGAAGAACTCGGCTGCCTCTCTTACCCGAGAGATTATTAGCGACTGTGTCATGTGTGAGAAAGGGATGGATATCCCTTGGTTGAGTGGAGTGCAACAAAATCTGCACAGTATCAACAAGGAACACATTTTCTTAGATCCAAGTACAGTTGAAACTGTGTCCAAAAAGGAACTGAGAGATGCCCTTTATTCTTTATACAACATCGAAAGGATAGATCGAGAATCCACGAAATCTTCTGTCCTTAAATATTTTTCCACCGAACAGTATTAGCACCCTTTGCATATATATCTCACTTTACCCATGAGCTAATGGAAAAGGAGCATGTTATTCTGTCTAAGAGCTGGAACTGTCAGATTTGCACTGTGCTTTCCTCTTGGCTACCACCCCAACCTCAATCATTCATGTCCTTGTGATGGGAGGATGGGTCAATCATTTATACATTTTTTATTCTTTGTAAGTATTACATCAAATACTCTAAGTGGCTTTTAAACCCTTTTTTCAAAAAGAGACAACCTATTAGTTTGGATGAGGCCAATTTGTGTATAGTAACTCTGGACGATGAAGATTTGATCTTTCGTATAAGCACTTTCCTCAGAATGGCTGTTAGAGCACGTAAGTCCATGTCTGATCCTTGAGACTTTTGGCATGACTGTAAAATGTTTTAATGTTGTATATTAGTAATTTATCCATTTTGTATCACCAGTGAAGTCATTTTTTAATCGGTAAATTTAAATTATTAAAACATTGTGTATTATTATTGTACATTTTCATACCGTTGTGTGTTCTCAAACTCTCAGATTGTTATTTTTACTTATTATGATATTGTGCTTTTATGGGCATTAAGATATCCGAATAAAGTTTATGAACTGAACTGATAGTGTTATAAACAATTCTTAAAGGGAAAGCTTGAAATTGGCAGAGAAATAAACCCATGTATTATTCAATCATCTGATGTGTGTCCTTGCTACAGTGAATGTTAACTTCTCTAGCTTTTCAGTGTGTAACATTGTGTAGTTGGCGTATTTTTGTGCCATGATGTTCTGTTCTTTTGTCAAATTGTATGGCAAAAAATAGACTTGTGGCATTTTAATGCTTCCATGGAACACGACCATTTCACAAGTCTGTATAGTCCAGCTCCAAAGCATGATAGATTTAAGTTGTATTTGTCTATGTTGTAACGAACGGATGCAGCTAGCGAGAGGGACTACGCACTTCCAATCTGGCACGATTTGTATCCACGAAGCCGTAAACGACGGGCCATTGCGCCGCGCTGATTCAGGCTGAGGTTCACTGGTCTGAAGCCTAAACTGTCATCTATATCTTGTCTTAAGAAAGACCCGCCGCGACTACCTACTGGGGCACATGAGGGTCGAAACGTCAATGCATTCATAGGTCCAGAACCACCAGGATCCCAATAGGAACCATAGGAATCTTTGGTTGAAAATCATTATCTGGCCAATGAAACCACTTGTATATATTTGTACATATCAAATTTCCTTACACTGTATATATTGTTACACTCATTGAGCACCTTTTCACCAAAAAGTCACATTATTGCACTTTTTATGACGGTCCTATCATGCATTGTATGTTATCCTTGAATGAAGTTATTTGGATACAATTGGAATACATTTCGTTTTCAGGCAGGATTCTGCCAAAAGGTAGGCACGATGGACCAGGTCTTTCGTTTTTTTGCTATCTATTGGAAGTGTGTGACCATCAACAAGGGTAGTCTCTACCTCGCTTTCATAGATCTTAAGACGGCATTTGACCTGGTCCCTCGGGCAAGGCTGTGGGACACGCTAGAGAAGATGGGCTTTCCCGGGCCTCTTTTGGGCTTGATTGTAAGGCTTCACGAGGGGAACTACGCGAGGATTAGATGGGGCACCCAGGGACATCTGACAGATAGGGTGCCCGTGAGGAGTGGAGTCCGCCAGGGTTGTGTCATGGCGCCGACCCTCTTCTCTCTCTTTGTGAACGGTGTGGTGGACCATCTGAGAGAGGAAGAGGCAGACGCGCCAACCCTGGCGGGGGAAAAAACACCTACTCTGCTCTTCGTGGATGATACCATACTGATCTCCAAATCCTCTGTGGGACTCCAAAAGCTTTTGCACCGCTTTAGCACCTTTTGCACGGATAGAGGTCTCATCATCAATACCTCTAAAACTAATCTTATGGCCCTCTCTCCCTCCAAAAGATTTAGGAACAACTTCACGCTCAACGGGACACCTTTGGAGCTGGTAGATTCCTTCGACTATTTGGGGGTTCGGGTTAATAGTCGGATGAATTGGAAGGACCACCTGGCCAAAATGTTACTCAGCCATAAAAGAGTGTCAGGGGTGACCTTGAGAGAACATCGGGAGTCGATGAGCAAACCTGTGGCACCGGCTCTGGCGATCTATGAGGGACAGATTCTACCGACTGCCCAATACGGCTCCGAGCTGTGGGGGTTTGAGAATGTCTCGGAGTTGGTCTCAGCTGAAAACACATTTTTGAGGGACTTGGTGGCCCTCCCAGTCTCCACCCCGCTAATCCCTTTACGGCTAGATTTAGGCAGGCGCTCCTTTAAAGATCTAGTGCGACTGCGCCCACTATTATTTTGGGTACGGCTGAGAAGGACCGAGGAGCTTACAAACTATGCTGCTGTCTTAGATGAACTTATTTTGCTCAATACCAGTGATAAGATCAGATGGTTGAGCAACCTGAGACAGCTGGTTGTGCATCTGGGCTTGAGCGATGTATGGATTAGCCAAATGCCACCCCCTAAATTGGTGATGAAGAAACTCTACTGGGATTGGGTTCAGGCAGAGGCAATGCGTAGTGACACTGGGGGCTTGCTCACGGAGCGGTTCTTAGAGTTTAAATGGTCAAGAAAATTGGAATCTTTCCTAGACCTTATATCAAAGCCACTGGATAGAGCACTTTATTTAAAACTTAGGTATGGGACCCTCCCGGTGCATGACTTCACTTCGGGGTGGACCAACGTTGGTGGTTTGTTGAACCCCTGCCCCTGTTGTGTTGCCCCGAATGAGTCTGTGGCGCACCTCCTCTTTGCTTGCCCCGCATATAAAACTGCCAGAAAGGTTTGGCTAAAACCACTATGTAGGGAGTTGGGTCTTAGATGCCACAAAATGGCCCTACGAGTACTCTGCACTGATACGTCCTCCACCCTTATGGTCTGCGGGGTAGCTAAATATCTGGGTAGTGCTTGGCTGACACGTATGAGGAGGATGAAGCCCCGTCCCACCCCGCTTAACACCTAGACAGCCCTTTTTTTGAGGATACTTGATGGTATTTTTGTAGTGGTTAAAATGGACCCCACCAGTATGCAAGGGGACAGTCATGTGAGATCACAGGCATATTTGGTTGTTGGGCCTTACCATACTATGTGTACTGTACAATATGCACACTCTTCATGGAATTTTATTGAATGAGGTATCTATTAATGTATTTTTAACTTAAATATGTATGCTATAAATTGTATACTTTTATGGTGAAATTTTTACCGAATAAAGTTATTTCACACAGTTAATAAATTTCGTAATGATTTGCACAATATAACCCTTAGATCCTACAACTCTGTATTTTGAGCATTCATTTCTAAAAGTAGGTGTGTATCAGAGAGCATTTGTGTTAGATTGCATTAATAAGCATTGTTCAAATAACCTGTCTTACCCAAAAGAACCACCGTCTTGCTTAACTATGTTGTAAAAGGGCCATGTCACTCTATGGTGTCAATGGCAGATGACACAATGTTACTTAAAGAAAATATCCTAGTGGATAATATAGTCGTACCATTGTTCACCACTGTTAAGGAAACATGCATGGCATCCATTATTATGTAAAGGCCACACTAACCAACCCTCTGGACTGGAATGCAAAGAATTCTGTGTACCATTCTGAAGCATGTTGTCGAATCTTTCTTCCATGTAATTTTTTAGTCGTTGACCGTTCTCAAAACGTGCACATTTGGGAATATTTGGTGTGTTTATAGCCTTTATCTTGCCTAAGCCGAGACAAGACCTTTGCTGCAGTTTTTTGTTCAGGAAAATCATTTGGCTTGTTATAAGGCATACTTTAAACAAAGCCTCATTGCCCTGATCTTGTCAATCTTTAGTTCTCAAAACTAATTTTAAAACATTGTCTTTCCAAAAGTCATACCCTTATATTAACAACTAGAAAATAAAGGCAGTTGAGTAAATTAGCTGTCTCACAGTCAGCATAATTTTCTTTGCAGGGAAAGGGAGAAGCTTATTGTAGTAAGAGTCAGGATTTGCGGAGTTGTGACCAGAAAAATATGTAAACGTCTGTGTTGATGTCTTGGAGCTACCATTGGGGGTATATAGGGCAGTGTCCCCATTGTGTGTAAATAAATACCACACATGGAGTACTTGCTTTGTGTAAGAAATGGTGTGCATAATGGTAAAAACAGAAAATGTCATAATTTGATGTACTACTATTTTCGTTTTCAAATACAGTATAATACTCTAAATTCTCAAGCATTTGTTTTACTGTACGAATATCCCAATCATCGGAGATGTTGCCAGGAGTGATGCCGTTATTGAAAGAAATTTAAAAACATAAGGAACTACCCGGTTGCCCTCTTGGCCTACTATGTAGAACCGCCCAGATGGTGTGGTTTGATGAGATCTATAGACACAAATCTTGTTTGCTACCAGAAATGGTCAGTAAAATTACCGTCTAGTACCTTCAACAGCCAGGACTAACACAGGTGTAGGATGGCCTGAATACCTCCAATTCCTCAATCCTCTCCTGCAGTAGATCACTGATTCCAGAATACAGCCAGGAGCTACTGGTACTGCCTGCACTTTGCCAGTGGCAGCCTGTTTCTGTAGCTCATTGCTTTGCTGGCCTCAGATGTCATTCAGTTCCTGTAAGACAGCCAAACGTTCACTGATATCAAAAGGCATTTTTGCCGCCTCTGTATTAGGACTGTCCAGGTCTGGAAACCACATCTTAACCCCGAAAAGACTTCTTCGGGAGTCTGACCACTCAAGGATCTTCTTAGCAGATTGTTTAAGGTTTTCGGTACCATCCATACAGGTGCTGGACCCAACTGCGACCTGAACCTTGTTAAAGACTACTTTAAGTCATGGTTTTTCTTCTCCACTACCTTGATTTCCTCCGAATGGTATGGCAAGTGTTAGACGGGGACCTGGAGGGTCGGCCGAGTACAGGGGGGGAGAGGCCTCCGGTGAGGGTCCTCTCCGGTAATCGTACAGACAGATAACTTCCCCCCCACAGATAGACACCACACAGGGACGAGTTCTTCACACTTTTATATATATCTTAAAAGCAAGGTACTTGACGGTACAGCAGGACCAGGATACGAGGATCCTGTCAATTCTAGTCTCTTTGGGGGAAAGGGTAGCGGGACAGTCTCAGTACCGGACAGGTACGGGGGTAGCAGGTGTGGAGCTCCCAATCCTCGAGCTGATGGTTCGCAAGCAGGGGCCGCGGCGGCGCCAGCGGGCCTTCGAGATGGTTTACGAGAGGATGAGCCGCGGCAGCGCCAGCAGGCCTTCAAGATGGTTCACGAAAGGATGAGCTGCGGCAGCGCCAGCAGGCCTTCAAGATGGTTCACGAAAGGATGAGTCGCGGCAGCGCCAGCAGGCCTTCAAGATGGTTCACGAAGAGGAGCCGCGGCAGCGCCAGCAGGCCTCCAAGGATGAGTTTGTCTCGGTGTCTCTCGACTCCAGGATACAACTGACTTCCTGCTCTGGAGCTGCCCCAGTTATAGGCCTGGCACCCTTTGATGTCCGGACCCTCGCACTTGGAGGTCGGGAGGACCGGGATGAGGGAGTCCAGACACCCAGCAGGGGGGTGGAGCCAGCGCCCAGGGAGGCTGGGGGCGATCGACACCTGGCGGAGGGGAGCCGTTGACACTCCTTCTCCCATTGACCTGCCAAGTGGTCTCTTCACCCCCTGGGTGGATGGTGGTGCCTCGATGTCGGGGCCTGGCTGGACCCGAGGCCGAGGTCGACCCGAGGCCACGAGGCCTGGTCGAGTAGTGTCCAAAATGGCGGCTGGGCCGGGGACAGGGGACAGGGGTTCTGGAAAGGACCCGGGCCAGCCGATACGGTGGTGTTCAGGAGCCAGAGTTCCGCCGGGGAAGGGCAGGGGAAGGGCCGGAGGTTGCCCCGGCGCGTTGCAGGGGTGGTTCTTGTCCGGGGTACAGGAGGAGCAGGGGTCCGCGACCCGCCATGCGGGGAGGGGACGGCCCGGCCACGAGGCCTGTCCAACATGCATCCCCCCAGCTGAAGACAGGGAGAGTCAGCCATCCTCTTGGGTACTCTCCTCGCCGAGGCGGAAGAAGCGGGACAGGCCGTCTGCGTTGGCGTGGTCTTGGCGTGGTCTTGGCCTGGGCGATGCTCCACAGTGAAGTCCATTCCCTGCAGGGAGATAGACCAACGCAACAGCTTCGGGTTTTCTCCCCGCATCTGCATCAGCCATTGCAGGGGTCGGTGATCTGTTTGTACCCGGAAGTGTGTACCGAAGAGATAGGGCTGGAGCTTCTTGAGGGCCCACACTACGGCGAAGGCCTCCCGCTCGATGGTGCCCCAGCGCTGTTCTCGGGCCAGCAGGCGTCGGCTGATGAAGACCACTGGCTGATCAACCCCCTCGGGGTTGAGTTGGAAGAGGACGGCCCCTATGCCATGATCGGAGGCGTCCGTCTGCACTATGAGTTCCCGGCTGTAGTCGGGGGCTTGGAGTACGGGGGCGGTGCACATGACTTCAGGTTCTCGAAGGCCGCCTGACATTCCGGCGTCCAGTTGACTTTCTGGGCGTTCTTTTTGGATGTGAGTTCTGTGAGTGGCCCTACAATGCTGCCATAGTCTTTTACGAAGCGCCGGTAGTACCCTGTGAGCCCCAGGAAGGCTCAGACCTCTGTCTGGGTGACCGGGGGCTCCCAGGCCTGGATGGCGGCAATCTTGAGCTGGAGGGGGGCCACCAGGCCACTTCCCACCTGGTGTCCCAGGTAGGTCACATACCCTTGGCCGATCTGGCACTTGCTGGCCTTGATTGTTAGCCCGGCCTGCCGGAGGGCGTTCAGGACCTCCCGGAGGTGGTGGAGGTGGTCTGCCCAGTGGCGGCTGTACACAGCAATATCGTCCAGATAGGCGGCGCTGAATTCCTCCAGAACCCGCCAAGACTTTGTTCACTAGTCTCTGGAAGGTGGCGGGTGCGTTTTTCATTCCGAATGGCATCACCTTGAAGTGGTAGTGGCCGTCCGGGGTGGAGAAGGCGGATCGTTCCTGGGCACCTGGAGTGAGGCCGATCTGCCAGTAGCCCGCTGTCAAATCGAAGATGCTCAGATAGCGGGCGGCCCCCATGCGGTCGATCAGCTCATCTGCCCGGGGAATGGGGTGAGCGTCGGTCCTGGTGACGGCATTCAGACCCCGATAGTCTACACAGAACCTGAGCTCGGGGGCGACGCCCGGGGCGGCGGCCTTGGGGACCAACACGACTGGGCTGGCCCAGGGGCTGTCGGACGGCTCGATCACTCCCAGAGCTAGCATCTTGGAGACTTCCGACTGGATGCAGGCGCGTACTCGATCAGGCACCCTGTACGCCCTGTGTCGGATAGGAGGGCTACCCCCGGTGTCAACGTCGTGGAGGCACCAGGGGGTGACCCCAGGGATGAGGGAGAACAGGTCGGCAAACTGTAGTAGCAGTTCTCGGCAGTCTTGGCATTGCGCTGGGGACAGGGCCTCGGAGAGGTGGACTCCCTCCACGGAGCCGTCTTTCTCGAGCGTTTTCAGGAGATCGGGGAGTGGCTCAGAGTCTTCTTCAGCCCCACTGTCGGTAGCCATCAGGAGGCTAAGTTCAGAGCGTACAAAGTGGGGCTTGAGTCGGTTGGCGTGGAGGACCCGCAGGGGGTTTCGGGGGGACTCCAGGTCCACCAGGTAGGTGACGGGGCCCTTGCACTCCACTACTTTGAAGGGTCCTGTCCATTTGTCCTGGAGGGCGCAAGGTTCAACCGGGAACATCACCCAGACCTGTTGTCCCGGCTCGAACTCGATGGATGAGGCATTCTGATCATACCAGCGCTTCATGTCCTCTTGGCTGGCTTCGATGTTGGCTTTGGCGAGTTCCCTGAACCGCCGGGTCTGGTTACGGAGAGTCAAGAGGTACTTGTATACATCAGGGGGAGTCTTCTGAGGGGTCACCTCCCATCCTTCTTTGACTAGGCTGAGGGGGCCCCGGACGGGGTGTCCATACAAGAGTTCGAACGGACTGAAGCCCAGGAATTTCTGGGGGACCTCCCTGTAAGCGAACAGGAGGCACGGGAGCAGCACATCCCATTGGCGACGTAGGGGTTCCTCCAGGCCCATGATCATCCCTTTGAGGGTGCGGTTAAATCGTTCTACTAGTCCGTTCCCTTGCGGGTGATAGGGGGTCGTGAATTTGTAGGTGACCCCGCACTGTTGCCATAGGGACTTCATGTACCTGGAGATAAAGTTCGTGCCCCTGTCACTGACGACTTCTCGGGGTAAGCCCACCCGCGAGAAGATCCCCATCAGGGCTCGGCCCACCACGGGCGCCGTCACGGTCCGGAGAGGTATGGCCTCGGGATAGCGGGTGGCATGGTCCACCAGGACAAGGATGAACCGGTGTCCCTGTGTGTCCGGGGCTCCAGGGGCCCCACAATGTCTATTCCCACCCGTTCAAAGGGTGTGGTGACGATGGGAAAGGGTTGCAGGGGGACTTTCAGTTTTCGACCGCTTTTCCCGCTGGCCTGGCAGGTGGGACAGGCCCGGCAGTGGTTCGCTACATCGTTCCGCATCTTCGGCCAGTAGAAGTGGGTCACCAGGCGGCTGTACGTCTTGTCCTGCCCCAGGTGCCCGGCCAGAGGCACATCGTGTGCCAAGTTCAATAGGAAGTCTCTGAATCGGAGGGGGACCACCAGCACCCGGCTGGCTCCAAGCTCGGCGATCTTTTGCTCACTGTAGAGCAGCTCGTTGTCCCAGTAGATCCAGTGGGCCCCCGATGTATCCCCTGCGCTCTGGGCTATGGCTTGTTGTCGGAGGCCCTCGAGGGAGGGACACGCTCTTTGTTCCCGGCGGAACTGTTCCTGAGTGGGGCCACCTTCTTGGCGCCACTGGGCCAACTCCGGG
The DNA here is from genome assembly GCF_964263255.1 of Lissotriton vulgaris. Taxonomy (NCBI): domain Eukaryota; kingdom Metazoa; phylum Chordata; class Amphibia; order Caudata; family Salamandridae; genus Lissotriton; species Lissotriton vulgaris. The sequence continues at coordinate 220,629 of NW_028254425.1, read as the reverse complement.
AGGTCTTGGGGTTGATCCCGTTCTTCGTTGTCGGACCCCGGAGGACCAGGCTCAGTGGTGGTTTCTTCGGTGACAATCGGTGGGGGAGGCTCGGGCCACTCTGGTTCCTCTTGGCTGGGGCTGGCGCGGGCGGCCATGGATCGGGTCGTCACACAGACCCATTCAGGGAGTCCCAGCATCCCCGGGTGCTCCCTCCGCTCAACGGCTGACCAGGGGGAGCTTTCGAGGTCGTTCCCCAGAAGGCAGTCCACCGGGGCTTCGTCGCGGACAGTTACTTTTAGCATGCCGGATACCCCCCCCCACTCGAAGGGGACGCGGGCCATCTGGCACAGGCTTTCGGAGTTGTCTGCCGACCGCACTGGACAAAGTACATTTGGTAGGATCTGGTCAGGGGTCACCAGGTGGCAGCGGACTGCGGTCACACTGGCCCCTGTGTCACGGAGGGCTTCCGCCCAGCGTCCATTGATTGTGACCCACAGGCTGTATTTCTGCGTGTTGGCGGGGATGGGCGCCCGCGGTACCATGTCCCTCTCTCCTAGACAGACCAGGGACATGGCAGCTGGTTCCCACTCGGGTTGGCACGGCTCGTATTCTTCGGCGTCTTCTTGGCCTGGCTCTTCTCCCAGAACGGCGGCGGTGATCTGGCGGTTCATGGGACTCTGATTTTTCGGGCAATTGGGATCATTGGCGTAGTGGCCGGGTCGCTGGCATTTGTGGCAGGTAACGTTGGCGCGGAAACCTGGTCGCGTTGGAGGGCTACCTCTTCCGGCCGGGGGCGGGGGCTTGCTAGTGGAGGGCACCGTGACGGTGTCCCGGCCCCGACCCTGGCCTCCTCCTCCTCCTCCTCGTGGTCGGTGGGGCCCTTGGGAGGCTCTGTTTTGCTCGCTGGGCCAGTTTCGAGGGACTCGGGTGCTTTCCCATCGGTCTGCTTCGATGGCGAGTTTCCGGGGTTCGGTCAGTTTACTATCAAGGAGGTGCTGTCTTAGCTCGACAAAGCAATTATTGGAGAGGTGCTCCCATACAATATGGTCGAATAATTGCTCGTAGGTGGTGACCTGGCTGCCCTTGATCCATCCCTCAAAGGCTCGGCTAAAAAAGTTCACATACTCCACCCAAGTTGTACCAGGGATTCGTTTGCATTCCCGAAATCTCTGCCGGTACATCTCGTGCGTGAGCCCATAGCCAGTGAGGAGGGCGGCCTTCATGTGGTCGTAGGATGTCATCTGGTGGTCGGGGAGTTGCAGCAGGGCGTCTCTTCCTTCGTTAACAAATTTACCCCATAGCCCGGCTCCCCAGTCACTCCGTGGAATTCGGTGGGAGGTCATTGCTGGATATCATCGTTCCGGTAGTATTCCCGGACGACGTCCTTGGGGATATGGACCTTGGGGTCCGTCGGAGCAGTGGGGCTCTGGTGCCTGGAGACGCCGAGGTCTTTGTTCTGCCGTCGAATTGCTAGCTCCTTCAAGTTGCGCTCATGCTCGTAGGCTAGTCTTTTTTCTTCCAGCTCCCTCTGGCTCTTTTTTTCTTCTCGTTCTTCCCTGAGCCGTAAGTGTTCGAGTGTTATTTTTTGTTCTGCCAATTTGAGTTCTCCATCTAAGCGGAGTCGAGCCAGCTCCAATTCGTGGAGCCGGCTTTTCTCCCGTTCTCGGGCCTCTTCGGACGAGAGGCCCGATCTTCTTTCGTCTGCAGGGGTGGTACTTGTTTCGGTGGTCTCGAGACTTTGATTTTGGGGTGGGGATGTTTCCGTCTCCACCCAAGCTTCTAAGGCGTGCTTGAGGTCATCTTTCGTGCTCAGTCCCGTGGTAGCAATGCCCAGCTCTATGCAAAATTGCTTTAGTTCTTTGTGGCTGTATTCTTCCAGCTTTTCCATCTGAAATTTTTCCGTTGTTCCACTCTCCTTTGTCGTCATGGTGGCTGTGTGTCGTGGGGTGAGTTACTCTCTGTACGATTATGCGTCGGCTCGGATCGCGCCGCTGGCCACCAATGTTAGACTGGGACCCGGAGGGTCGGCCGAGTACAGGGGGGGAGAGGCCTCCGGTGAGGGTCCTCTCCGGTAATCGTACAGACAGATAACTCCCCCCCCCACAGATAGACACCACACAGGGACGAGTTCTTCACACTTTTATATATATCTTAAAAGCAAGGTACTTGACGGTACAGCAGGACCAGGATACGAGGATCCTGTCAATTCTAGTCTCTTTGGGGGAAAGGGTAGCGGGACAGTCTCAGTACCGGACAGGTACGGGGGTAGCAGGTGTGGAGCTCCCAATCCTCGAGCTGATGGTTCGCAAGCAGGGGCCGCTGCGGCGCCAGCGGGCCTTCGAGATGGTTTACGAGAGGATGAGCCGCGGCAGCGCCAGCAGGCCTTCAAGATGGTTCACGAAAGGATGAGCTGCGGCAGCGCCAGCAGGCCTTCAAGATGGTTCACGAAGAGGAGCCGCGGCAGCGCCAGCAGGCCTCCAAGGATGAGTTTGTCTCGGTGTCTCTCGACTCCAGGATACAACTGACTTCCTGCTCTGGAGCTGCCCCAGTTATAGGCCTGGCGCCCTTTGATGTCCGGACCCTCGCACTTGGAGGTCGGGAGGTCCGGGATGAGGGAGTCCAGACACCCAGCAGGGGGGGTGGAGCCAGCGCCCAGGGAGGCTGGGGGCGATCGACACCTGGCGGAGGGGAGCCGTTGACACTCCTTCTCTCATTGACCTGCCAAGTGGTCTCTTCACTCCCTGGGTGGATGGTGGTGCCTCGATGTCGGGGCCTGGCTGGACCCGAGGCCGAGGTCGACCCGAGGCCACGAGGCCTGGTCGAGTAGTGTCCAAAATGGCGGCTGGGCCGGGGACAGGGGTTCTGGAAAGGACCCGGGCCAGCCGATACGGTGGTGTTCAGGAGCCAGGGTTCCGCCGGGGAAGGGCAGGAGGTTGCCCCGGCGGGTTGCAGGGGTGGTTCTTGTCCGGGGAACAGGAGGAGCAGGGGTCCGCGACCCGCCATGCGGGGAGGGGACGGCCCGGCCACGAGGCCTGTCCAACAGCAAGGAATAGTGCACGGTCACACCCAATGTTCCCATGGTGTCTTGGTAAGCCCTAGAGGCGAACGTTGGACCCTGGGCCGAATGGAATACAGTTACTGCATATGTCCTGATACAGACTTGACATTTTTTATAACAGTTCGAGTGTCAGCTGATCGCTGTGGCCATATCCATAGGAATCGAGAGCTGGAATCCACTGCTAACATGATGTATTTAAAAGAGCCAACAGAGTTTTTAGGGACCTGCAGTGATCCAAATTAGCACAAGCCAGAGGATTGTTTACTATCACGAGAGGTGTCTGTGGGAGGCTTCCTGTAGTGGAAACCTTTATTTAATGACAAATGTCACGTTAAAAGACACAGTCCTTTGTCTGTTTGTATAGACCTGGGCACCAGTAGTGTTGCTGCAATAATTAAATTGAGCTGACTCCTCTGCGTGAGCAGACGCTAGATCTTTGTGCTGCTAGAACTAATTCTTACCTGATCTGAATTTGAAATTACTCTATCCTCCACTCCAGGAAGATGAGCAAATGGAATGTTTTGTGCACTTCGCTGGTGGAGTTCTGGACTTTTTGGTTCCGTCCAGAGGTGTCAGGGATAACACCCGAAGACCCCGGAGTTCCACCTGTCTCGGTGCACAAACAAACAGAAACACGGGCTTCTCGATGGTGGCGTCAAAGACCAAAGGTTTATTACTGCAGGGACACAGAAGTCACAGAAACTACACACGGGCAGTATCTAGGAGCCTGTTCGATTTGTACAAAGAGGGTTGCTCCTTATATACTAAAAAGTGAGCTTCGGGCAAATTCTTTACATGTTAGTACATTCCCAAACCTTTGTGTCCTAAACAATAAATATTTGGCGTTGCACAGGAATCGTCGGCAATATCTGATGTCAAAACATTACGAACGACTGTTCCATCATAATCCCATGTCAACTTCTCATTCAGGAGCCGGACCGCCTCATCGTAAATTTCGTTACCTCCCCCTAATAAAGGCCCAGAAGGAAAGGAGCAGAGCCAGGTGCAGAAGATAGAAAAGCAGGATAAGAGATGTTTGTGGGTCGTAAATGGGCAAGGCTACCAGCTTCGGCCGCCTAATCATGATCAGGCCAACGAACACGAGAACCAGTATAGCAGGACTGGCCTCGGGCAGAGGAGGCAGTTTCTGTCGAGTCATGCAGCCATGGCGTGTTCTGTTCCAAGGTGCACGTGTCACTAGAGAGGTGAATCGCCGGCCAAGCCTACGTGTCTTTAATCGAAATGAAGTAATCAGAGGTCACTGCGTGTCCATTGTCTATGTGAGGGCAAGAAACACAAGATGGCTGCCATAATCTAAAATGGATGCCATGGGTAGATCAGAAATGTGTTTGTAACAGGAGTACTCTTGCTCGTAGCATAGCGAAAACACCAGGATATACTAAATGGACCATTTGCGGTTCGCTGATACCAAAATTATGTATTTACGACAATGTTGAAAACACGGGTTCAAAATCGTCACGGAACCTCAGACCCTCCTTTTGCCCTTACATAGGCAATTACTCAGTCTATGTCAGAGTCTAATTCTATGCTCATCAGGTCAGTGACATGTTGCTGTATCATCATCCTTTCTCGCGCCTTTTCTCCAAACGCAGATGGTTCTCTGAGACAGGTTGCAGCACAGAGACTACATAAAGCTGGACCACACTGGATAATCAGGCAACATGAGAATAGGAATACTAAGATGACACCAATGACCATCGGAACCTTCCATCCCCACGCTGATATCAGAGTCCAAAACCACTCCATGAAGGACCAGTTTCCCTTGTCTACATGTATAGAGTCGGAAATCTTGTGTAGCTTAGAGATCGCCTCATAAACAGTTGGAGCATTATTGGGAATAAAAACACAGCAGCTCGATTGGATCATTCTGCATACCCCACCTCGATCTGCAAGTATCACGTCTAGAACCATACGGTTCTGTAACGTCATGAGCCGATCCGCCTGAAGCTCAGCTGTCAAGTTGCTAAGGGCACCAGCAGTTTCGGTAATAGTAGATTCAACTACCCGTGTTAGCTGACGTATGTTTCTACTATTGGCCATAGGCCCCCAGAACGGAAGGAAACCTTTGAAGAAGTCTCCAGCTTCCTGACCAGCAGTATCTTCCTTGCTGAAGACACCTCTTGCTACTCTGGTTTTGTGATAATCAGAAGAAGCAGTGTATGTTGGAGGCAACAATCGAGCAATATAACATGATCCTGAAAAGTCAGCAGGCGACCATGTATACGCTCTGTCCTGACAGATGAAGTAGGTACCCCTAGCAGTAAGAAAGGCAGGGGAAGAGTTAGACGGAAACACGTAGGTCTCAACGCACTCACTCCTCCCTAGCTGAGCTCTCGGATTCCTCCCATTTCCTTGCAAACAGACTTGACCCCGGTGAGGTACGACCCAGACTGGAGTTGAGCTTTTACGCTTGCTTTCTCCCAAGCTAAGGCGATACTCTGTAGAGTTCCAACTCAAATACACCCGTAATTCATCTCTAGGGTAAGATGGAGTATTATTGACGTCTCTAATCATGTCAATAATTCCCTGGACTAAAGCTTTGTTGACAGAGTTGTATTTAGTGGAACGTGGTGGACGCGGAGGATAGGTCTCAAGGGCATAGGCAAAAATGGTCTGGAAGGCCTGAAATGATCCATTATAGCTAAAAGGCAAAACTAGATAGGGAATGCCTTTATCCATGGTGTGGGGTATCAAGCCACACACCCAGCAGTCTGTAGTGTTAACTACCAGTTGGTGTTGATGCAAGAGCTGTACAAATGTGTTATTAATGAATTCTGAGCGTCGAGCTTGCTCATGTTCAGGAAATGAGTGAAAAGAATGCATAGAAGAAACAGTAGAAGTAGCAGGATCAAGGGGAGGTACTGTTGTTACTGGCATAAAAATTAAATTCACACCAAAGACGATTCCACCCACCAACGTTATCAAGACAATCAAAAATGTAATTGCACATTGCATTAGAAAACATTTGCTGTGAAGAATTCTGTAAAGTCTATTTCTGCGAACATAGATTACATTTTCTCGTTGCAGCTCAGGAAGCTCCATCTTCTACAATCCGCTCGCGACCACTGATGATGTGTACGTAGATGAAAATGCCTCTATTAGCTCTGGGAGTTCCCAGAACTAACAGAAAGATCGACCTTGTGTCTGACCCCTGCAGATTCAACTAGGCACACAGCCACGACCCTACGGCTGCCCAGACGGCAAGGCAATTTTTAAAACAACAAAACAATAGCAAACTTCCTGGCTGGAGGCAAAAGTGTCAAAATTCAAATGTGTAAAATAGGCAGTTTCCTGTTGTATTTGTCCATATTGCGAGATCGTAAATTGTATCTCAGTTTTGCAGGAGCTGTTTGATCTGGAAACAGTGTATTATCAGCAGGTGTTGCAATGTTCAGGTTCGCAGTTGGCAAATGTTCTTCTGATGTGGAAGACAAATGTTCAGAGTTCAAAGGAGCAGTTTCAGGAGAAGAGCCAGAGTTCGATGTATCAGTGATTAGTTCGGCATCGCTGAAAGGGATAAACCTGGGTGTTCGTTCAAACTCAGAGGCACCAATTCCCTTCTTCACCCAGTTATCGTAAGGAAGTGGCAAGGGCACACGTTTGACGTGTGTCGTGTGAATCCAATTCTTGCGACCAGCCACACGAATAGCAGTTCTCGTTGCTAGCAGCACCTGGTAGGGGCCGACAAATCTGGGTTGAAGATTTTTTGTCCTTGCAAAATTGCGCACGACAACCTGGTCGCCAGGTTTCAGCTGATGACCTGGACTCTCCGGTGGCTTTGGCAATGCATCGAAAACCTGTTGGTGAATAAGACTCAATTTAGTAGTCAAGTCGTAAAGGTAATCAATCAACATTGGATATTCCAGCTGTCTGAACTCTTTTGGCCTTGGTACCCCCCAAATATTGGCAGGACGACCGAATACAATCTCATAAGGGCTAAGCCCTACTCGAGAATGTACAGTCGCTCTTGTGGATAACAGAGCCAAAGGCAGTGCATCTGGCCAGGGTAAACCCGTGGATGCCTGTATTTTAGCAAGTTTCAGCTTGAGGGTGCCATTGTAACCCTCAACTAAACCAGCAGACTGTGGATGGTTTGCACTGTGAAATTTCTGCTTGATCCCTAAACCGGCAAACACACTCTGCATAACTTTCCCTACAAACTCACTTCCGTTATCTGACCATACAATCCGTGGCATACCGTACCTAGGGAAGTATTCTTTGAGAAGAATTTTTGCAGTTGATAGGGCAGTGTTGTCCTTCAGTGGATATGCTTCGATCCATCTGGAGAAAGCACAAACTACCACTAGGACGTACTCTAGATTGTTGCAACGATCCATGTGAATGAAGTCTAACTGAATCACTTCAAAGGGGCAGGAATGAGGAGCGAAGTGACCAGCAGGTGTGGGGACTCCCTTGCCAGGATTATGCATCAGGCATACCATACAATTTTTCACCACTCTCTCTGCACACTTACTAATCCCATCATTCTTCCAGACTGGAGCCAAAATCTTGCAAATCCCTTTAGAACTGATGTGCGCTGCTCCATGCGCCATCGTTACTACTGCAAGCACATACGCATCAGGCAACATCCAACGCTGTTGTTCCGACAGATCAATCCAACATTCACTCGAGTCCAATTTACCCGTACTCTCTTTCCATGCAAGCTTTTCCTCCTCAGTCGCCTCTTTCTGAATTTCTTTCACACTTTCCACTGTGTCCTCACACATTCCAGACTCCGAAATCCATCTTGCAGATGTTGCAACATACATTCTACTCATCATATTTCTAGCTGTCTGTTTAGCGGTTTCATCAGCAAAAGCATTCCCACGACCAACATCATCCGTGATTGCTTTATGAGCACTACATTTCACAATTGCAACTTCAGTCGGCAAGGTTAGAGATTCCAACAAGTCGTTAACTAGCTGACCATGTTGAATCTTAGTCCCATGGGACGTAATGAAACCTCTTTCTTTCCACAAACGGCCAAAACTATGGGCCACGCCAAACGCGTACTGACTATCTGTGAACACATTCACTCTCTTTCCCTTAGCTAAAACACACGCTCTCGTTAGTGCTATCAATTCTGCAGCTTGGGCAGAATTCTGACTCACTCTCGCAGTCTCCACAATCGTACTCAAAGTCGTTACTGCGTAAGCAGCAGTCACATCACCATTCTCCAGTTTAAAGCACGACCCATCAACATACAACGTGCCATCTGGATCTGACAACGGAGTGTCTTTTAAATCAATTCGTCCTTTTGTCTCCTCCTCGGTTCTGAAACAACAATCATGGGGTTCAGAATTACTCGACTCCTGATTAGTCGGCAACAATGTTGCTGGATTCAATACATTGCATCTTTTGATCTGAATATGACTCGCTAACAGTGTCAACTCATAACCTGATAACCTAGCACTGGTAAGATGCTGCGTCTTGGTTCGGTTCATGAGTGTATCCACAGCATGAGGAACCATGACCACTAGCATGTTATTCATCACCAAACCAGCAGATTGTCGAATGGAAGCTGCAGCTGCCGCTGTAGCTCTCAAACAACTAGGCAACGCTCTAGCTACCGGATCTAATGTTGATGAAAAATACGCACAAGGGCGTTGTTTATCACCAAATCTCTGTGTCAGAACACTCAACGCGCAACCTTCTCTTTCGTGAACATAGAGCGTGAATGGTTTACTGTAATCGGGTGTACCCAATACAGGAGCTGAACATAGTGCATTACGTAACTCAGAAAAACTCTCCAGACATTCAGCAGACCATGGCACCGGACTCGGAACACCTTTCCCAGTCAAAGCTACTAATGGTTTTGCCAAAAGAGAAAAATTTGGGATCCACTGCCTGCAGTATGAGGTAATACCTAAAAAGGCACGTACTTCTCTCTGTGTGCGGGGAACACTCATCTGCGTAATTGCTTTTATTCTCTCTGGGGTCAACTTCCTTCCCTCCTTTGACAAGAGATGACCTAGGTAGGTCACTTCTTGGCAGCAGTATTGCATTTTCGAAGGTGACACCTTATGGTTCAAACTAGACAAATGATGCAATAAGGAAATTGTAGCTGCTTTGCAAGTTTCCTTGTCATCGGCAGCCACTAGAAGATCGTCTACATACTGTACTAAGGCAGAACCAGGAGGAAGTACAAAGGAATCTAACTGACTTTTTAATGCCTGACTGTAAATCGAAGGACTCTCACAATAGCCTTGTGGAGCACGTTTAAACCTGAAGCTTCGACCTCCTAGAGAGAAGCCGAAAATATCTCTGCTTTCCTCGGCTATCGGAATGCTGAAAAAGGCATTCTTCAAGTCGATGACTGAAAATCATGTAGCTGTGGCAGGAATCAACGTTAACAATGCAGTAATGTCTGGAACCACAGGAAACTGCGGAACCACAATTTTATTAACCTCTCTGAGATCGATAACAAACCTATACACTGGAGGCTTTGAAGGATCAGTACGTTTCAAAATTGGCAATACAGGACTGTTACAGACATTTCCTCTAGTTTCCTCAACCACACCTTTCTTAATCAAATCTTGCACAATCAATAAAAGTGCACGTTCACCTTCACTAGAGATTTTGTATTGAGGAATTCGTGGAAATTTGACATTTGCTTTCAAAGTGACTACATATGGTGGAATTTCCAAAAGGCCTACATCGTTAGGACCAGTCGCCCAAAGAGTATCAGGGAGAGAACGCAGCTCTGGTGGGAGCGCATCCATTGACAAGTACATCGGAGAGGTGATTCTTTTACCTAATGTAAGCTGTACTCCTGATGGAGAACAGTACAATGTCGCATATAGGCGTTTTAACAAGTCTAAACCAAGCAGATTTTCATTACAACCTGTCGTCAAAATCAAGGGTGCTTTCAATTGACACGGTCCAACAGAGATAGGCAAAGTACCAGATACAGGGTTGTAAACAGGGGCGCCTGAAAAACCTACAGAAACATTTGTTAAGCCGGACAAAGGTGCGCCAGGGAGTTTCGCATGAATGATAGAACTTTTTGCGGCACCAGTATCCAACAGAAACGGTTCGACTACACCTGATGTTGCTACTGCGACATAAGGCCCACTCTGATCCACTGGAACTGATACTACTCCCTCTCTCTCTGTCCATGGCTGTCCTAGTACTCAGTTTGCTGAAATCCCTCATCAACCTCACAATAGTCTTCAACATGATACTGTTGAGATCTATTTTGTTGGGCAGACTGTCCATTCCGCTGATCAAAATGATTAGAAGGGCGATCATTCGTTTGTGGAGGTATAGCACCTCGTCCTCGACCTCTAGAATTTTGCATAGAACCACCACGACCTCTCTGAGCTGCTGCAGCATTATTTTGCGCTAAGACTGGACACTCGTTCTTATAATGACCCTCTTTCTTACAGTACGCACACTGGTTCCACTGATATTGCGGCCTCGGTGAGCTATAATCTGTCCTTTGATATGACCCTTGCTGTGTATTAGTCTGATTCATGCGAGGCGGATATGCCTGCTGTAAAAGAACTTTAGTTTTTAAATCTTTCGTCTTCTTATCTGATTTCTCTTTCTCCTCTTTATCCCTATTTTCATAATACTGTGCAGTTGCAAGTATTTGCGCAGTTGTAGAGACAGCCCACGCACTCTCGGAGTCTTTCAATTTATTACTGAGCTCTGGCAGTAGATTGTGTACAAATTTATCGACAAACAGTCTCTGTCCTCCTTCTGTACTCATATCCTGACCACTGTGATCTACAAAAGTCTCTTCGAACCTTGTGAAAAAGTCGGAGACACTCTCGTCTTTCTTCTGTCTGCATGCGGACAACTTGTCCCAGTTAACGCGCAATGCTGGCATCAGAGTCTTCATTAATTCAATTATTCTACCTGGAAGATTAGCAATTAGAGGTTCGGGTTTGGAACCACCTATTTGCTGACCATCTGCCGCAATAATAGCTGCCCAATCACCACCTAGGGCAACGGGATGATTCTCCTTACGGATTTTAGCCCATATTGGTTGCGGAACTACATTCCCAAATAACATGTCAATGTCCGCTAAATTCATCACACAAGCCTCAACTGTCTGTGCTAACTCTTTATAGTATCCGACGGGATTCTTACGCGGATCTGGTAAGGCCTGTTTCACTGCTAACACTTCGGCTCGCTTCCACGGAATGTGTATCCACACTCTCTGGAATTGGGCCGGAGCGGCTGCAATACCACGGTTCACATCAGCTGGAACGGCTTCGTGCCAAATTGGAGGAACCTCCCTCATTGGATATTGGCGATTCTGCTTCGTACTATGTTTCTCTAACTCTCTCGGTGAGCGAAGAGATGGATCATTCCTATAGCTTAAAATTAGTTCCATCGCTTCCTTTATATCCTCACCAACTATCATACCCGCAGCAAATTCTTTCTGAACATTAATTAATTCTTCTAGATTTGATTCAGAATCATCTTCTTCTAATTCGTCACGCAAAAGAGAGCACATCTCGTCGAACACATATCGTTGTCGGTTCTTTCCATTGCATAAATGTATCTAATACATCTCTAGTACTATATCTTCTACCTTTCGAAATCCATCTAAGAGTGGTGGAATCTAATATTCCCCGTTCTTCAGTACTGGGAAGCTGACTACGTCTCTGTACAGAGTCAGAGGCCGGAGTCTTAATGAAAGTTTTATAGAAGGGAGACAGAATATTGGAGACGGAATCAGTGATTCTCCGACGAACAGAAAGTGGAGTCATAATACTAGCAGAAGTAGAAAATACAGTAGCAGTTGGAACAGATAGAACAGGAACAGTAGGAGTATCAGGCAAAGTAGCTTGTGAGACAACAGGTGTAAGTGATGCAGGTATAGGGAAAGAAGTCGGCAACCCTGGAAGAGGAGGTGCCGAAGGAACATTAACATTGACCACAGGAGGTACAGGAGCTTGATTCAGGGGAGCAGGAGCAGAAATACCAGGTTGTCCAGCAACCGGCAATTGAACATTCGGTACAGGTGGAGCCGTAGCACCCTGTGCATACGGTGGGGGTGACCTTAACAAATAAGACAGCAGAGGATCATTCTCGGAGTCCTCTACCGCCTTAGTTGTACTCGATGGCAAGGCAGGGTAGCACTTGTCCATCGCTAAATTATGCTCTCTAGTAGCCACCTCTATTGCTTTTTCAGACTCATTGAGTTGCAGCTGCTTAGCAGCCTGTTCTAAAGTCAACTCTTGCCCTTTCTATTCTTTCTTCAATCTTTGAATTTCTCTCTGTTTAGATTCTTTTCGCCAATAACGGAAAGAATCAAACATTGCCGGCCGGGCTTTCTTCTTAAACAATTTCATATCCAAATTATCAAGGACCTCGGGTTCAAAACTACCATGCAGTGGCCAACTAAGGACACCGTCTTTTTCGGTATAACGGATCCATACCTCATTATAAGATATCGGACCCACACCAAACTTACAATATAAATCATAAAGAGGAGTTCCGATCGGAGGAACCAGACATGAGTCCTCCAACCGGGAATCACTGTTGCAACCAAAACACGACAACATACAATTTTTCCGACTTACCATTTTATAATCCGGAACACAGAACAGACAAAAACACAAACCGAAATGTGCACTCGAACCAAGAGCTTAGGCCTACCAAAACGAACCAATGTATCGATACCCAAACTAAACCAATAGATTATCGTAACTAGAACAACCAGTGATAATCTTACGAAACCAAACCAAACCAAGAACTAAAAGGATTATCCAAACAGGAGCAACCCTTACGGAGTAACCAACTAGCAACCACTTAATACTTAACTGAGGCACTGAAGACGTCACCAAGGAGAAACCCGTCTTGTCTCGCCGTACTAAGGACTGCACCTCGGGTCCAAGACAGGGCGACGGTCAAGGCAACGGACCACTGCAGCCGTCCGAACGGGAACCCTCGTGGAAGAGAACGTTGGGCCACTTTTGCGATATGCCGGGATCGATGAAGTGGGGCGCCTCCCTCTGGAATCTTCACACGAAGCTTCTCAAACTCTTCAGGCTTTTGGACCGGTACCGAATGACGTCGCCCAATGTTGGGCGCCAATTGGAGTTCTGGACTTTTTGGTTCCGTCCAGAGGTGTCGGGGATAACACCCGAAGACCCCGGAGTTCCACCTGTCTCGGTGCACAAACAAACAGAAACACGGGCTTCTCGATGGTGGCGTCAAAGACCAAAGGTTTATTACTGCAGGGACACAGAAGTCACAGAAACTACACACGGGCAGTATCTAGGAGCCTGTTCGATTTGTACAAAGAGGGTTGCTCCTTATATACTAAAAATTGAGCTTCGGGCAAATTCTTTACATGTTAGTACATTCCCAAACCTTTGTGTCCTAAACAATAAATATTTGGCGTTTCACAGGAATCGTGGGCAATATCTGATGTCAAAACATTACGAACGAGGGGTTCCCACTGTTCCATCATAATCCCATGTCAACTTCTCATTCAGGAGCCGGACCGCCTCATCGTAAATTTCGTTACCTCCCCCTAATAAAGGCCCAGAAAGAAAGGAGCAGAGCCAGGTGCAGAAGATAGAAAAGCAGGATAAGAGATGTTTGTGGGTCGTAAATGGGCAAGGCTACCAGCTTCGGCCACCTAATCATGATCAGGCCAACGAACACGAGAACCAGTATAGCAGGACTGGCCTCGGGCAGAGGAGGCAGTTTCTGTCGAGTCATGCAGCCATGGCGTGTTCTGTTCCAAGGTGCACGTGTCACTAGAGAGGTGAATCGCCGGCCAAGCCTACGTGTCTTTAATCGAAATGAAGTAATCAGAGGTCACTGCGTGTCCATTGTCTATGTGAGGGCAAGAAACACAAGATGGCTGCCATAATCTAAAATGGATGCCATGGGTAGATCAGAAATGTGTTTGTAACAGGAGTACTCTTGCTCGTAGCATAGCGAAAACACCAGGATATACTAAATGGACCATTTGCGGTTCGCTGATACCAAAATTATGTATTTACGACAATGTTGAAAACACGGGTTCAAAATCGTCACGGAACCTCACTGGTAGGAGTATTTTTGCTGGAAAATGTTTTGGTGAGGGGGTGTACAGGGCGAAGATGTGACAGCCTTCATAATGTCCCCATCTGTCCTCGTACTGGAATGAGTCACTGCAGCTACGACAGCAGTTTGCACTGTTGCCTTGGCAGCTTCATCGGCTGAATTCCCTTCAATGTATATTCCTAAATGTTGGTGGCTCAGTGTGCTGGGCTCGAAAAATCCCCTCGCCCACTTGCATTGTCGATTCTAGGGAATATTTGGTCTTTCTGGAGCAAATGTGACAAGATGAAAATGAAAGAGCAATAAAAATGCAATTAAATCCTGTTATCTTGTCACATTTGCTGGCTTTTAGAGACAGAGGTCAAAAGTTATTCTATCCTATTATATTTCTTTTTCTTTTTGTAACTTAAGTCAGAGGAATTTGTAAAGTGAACTGTGTGCCAATTGAACTGTGCAAAGCATATTAAATGAGAGGCTGTAATAAGTCAGGTTCTTTTCTAACACCACACTGAAATAGCGAAGTGAATTGTTCAAACATTTCACATATATTTCACTATTTATAAAGACCCATTTTTGGTAATTCTGTGTTGAATATTTGTATAGGATCAAAACAAATTAGAACACTTTACTTGGTGATGTGCAAATGTTAAATATTTTTGCTGAAACCCGATTTCTAAAAATTGTTTATGCGCTATTATCAGTAAAACTACATGTTAGTGGGGAGGTTTTGTGGCCATTTCAATGGAAAATATGCGATCTGTAAATGACAATGCACTACCACATCATGCATTGGAAATATATTTATGAAAAATTTGTTTTCAAATATGAACAGGGAATTATTACTGGTCCTGACCAGATGACAATGCGGTTAGTGAACTAAGAGGCAATCCAGGAATTGAGTACCCTTATATATGGGCTAGATTCTTGTTATACATGTAGTAAACATTTGGTCTACTAAATAGACTAGAAAAAAAGTTTTTGTACAGCAGAAATAGTGAACTTGCATATTTGAAGGTGCTCTCTTATGTGATAATAAAGAAAAGGGAGGCTCCATAAGACAAAATATTTGCCTAGGATCACACAATTTGTGACCTGTTCACAGGTCAACTACATTACAGTTAGGTTGAGTAGATTATTCAGGTTACTCCGCTCTAGTAAAATTGTTATAATTTTTGAGCCCTGTTGTGTGAATGACATGTGCCTGCGGCAAACTCGCTTTAAGTTTTGCCACCTATCCGGGGAGCTTATGCTTGATGGAGTTCTTTATAATATCTGAATCCATTCTGGCTCGAATGGTATAGATACTCATGATAAGACTGTACACCATAATACAAATCACACACTAAAAGTGTGGGGAATTCAGGATCAGTATTTCCAAGTGCCACAATTGGAGCTTTCAGTTCAGCCAGCTGTGCAGTGTAATCATCTAGACTCTGCGTGAATGTTTTGGGAGGTTGGAATTTTAATTCCTCATTTTGCTCTTTACCTCTGTGCAAGCAACAGAGTATTGGTAGTTTGTTCCAACTGCAGGCTGTGCGGAACCATCAGTATAAATTATAAAGCCATATCTATCTAGAGGCATTATTTCACTGGGAAGATGATATTCTTGTTAATATTGTAGGTGTGTTTGTAAATGTATAGTCAGAGACCTACTCTACATCTGTTGCAGATAAGTGAGTTGTCTCACTGTATCCATCTTGGATGTAAGGCATTTGCATTGGAAACACATTCTATTGTGACAGCCTCTAAAGCTGGAATCAGGGTTACCACAATTTCCCTGAGCCAATAATCTTTCTTTCATTACCGTTGTCTGTACACCAGTCAGTTTTTTTTCTGCTGGTGCAATACGCATTTCTGCATTTGAATATATATGCAATGTATATGCAATTGGTACAGTATCGCACTTGCTGAATGTGGCATATATGTATCCTGTGGTCCACGCAACGACATGGATTTGCAGTTCCACATTAAGGATCAGAGAAGGGCACCGCCTGCAGTTAAGTTAATATATGTGTGCAGATGGTAATGCTGTTCAAACTTGTATTAATGGTGCCTCTTTTTCAGGGGCGGGGTCCAAGATCGCGGAGTGAGGACGCCGCCGAGCGATAGCTAACCTGAATGCTCCCCACCTCGGACGAGTATCAATGGACTGAGCCGTGGATGCTCAAGATCAGAGAGAGTCTGTAATTATGAGAAAAACGACGGAGAAACAAGCATTGCGAAAGAGACTTTTGAGCGCCGATAAAACTTATCTGTACAGTGGTGAAAGCTTCTTCCAATCGCCCGATGGTCTGGTTGCTGCTGGGACACCTACGGCACTCGATACACGGATTGCTTACTGGATCAGGGTTTGTCTGGTCCAGCCTGCGGTCGTTTGTCCTTGTTCCGGGAGGCTGGTAAATGTCACAGAAGAATCCGCCTCGTTTAACCCGCAGCACCAAAAACGCCCCGGCGGCTGTTACTGCCCCCCCCCCCTCAACAACAGCAGTAGCGGTTGCAGCCCCAGCGACATCGACTACTACTACCCTAATGACAATGACAACCAGCACAACTCCAACGTGTACGATAGCGTCCGCAACTCCAGCTGCCATGGCTCCCCCGAGGGCGGAGACAAGAGTGAGCAATGATTCCATAGAGGCTGCAGCAACAGCAGAAACTCGCGTGGTGATGGTAACCAAGGGATCTGATCGGTTACCTATGGGTAAGCCTCTGCTCCGTCCACCCAAATTGACAGCTAAGGGAAGCTCTATGTTGGGGGACTATGCTGTAAAAAATGATGCATAAAACACAGCTAAACTGGGGGTGTCGGGACCCGTTTCTGGACGTTTGAAGGGGGGTGAAACGAACAATTTAACCACCGCATTAGAACTGGCAGCTCCAGCTCCAATACTAGATATAACGCCTATCACCACCAAAGCAACTGGGTTTACAATCATCACAGAGACAACAGAAGCTATTGAAGACACGACAATGTCTCAGATTACTAGCAATGTGGCTGCTCCTATGACGACAAAGACACCCTCTAGCACTTTGTCTGTTGAAGCTTCTACAGATGTATTGACTTTGGCCAGAAAGGATTTCGACGACAATATAAAAAGAAACATAACTGTAAGCTCAAACACAAATGATGGGGCACCCGAAGCCGCTCCAGATATCGAGAGGTCAGAAAATCCGGATTGGTGCTCCTCCGGAGTTACCGCTTGTCTCAGATTCAGGACAAACCACTGTTCTTCTTGTGGATGAGACCGGTCCACCTACTTTAGAACCGGATGCGCCTACCCTATGTCACAACACTGAAGGGGATGAGGAGCGAGCGCTGATACGGGCTCCTGTGAAGAGTACGAAGAGGAAGCTGACTCTGCTGATTGTATAGCAAAACTTTTGGCAGATAGAAGACGCCGCACCAGTCTTACGGACTTCGAACCTACTTTAGGCTGCCCTGGTGATCCGGAGAAATCGTCTGATATTTCTAAGGCTGGTACTGCTGTTTCATTTGACCAGGAGGCTGAGCCCCTGCTTGAGTCTGAGACGCCAAGCCTAACACCTGATGGCTTGACATTAGCTATCCGTGCCGGGACAACACATACATTTGAAAACGCACCAAACATTCTTAGCATAACTGCTAATCACTCCACCTCTAACGCGTTCACTGACCTCGCCTCGGTGATATCTGCGACCTCTGAGAACGTCTCTGCGACCCGCTGAGACCTCTGCTAAAGTAGCAAGTATGTGTCAAGAATATGATCAATTACAGGAGTCAAACTCCTCTCCCCTGGACATCCTATAGAAAACCTTAACGCCTAGAGGCACAAGAACATTATCTCCAACTCAGGGAGGATAATAATAAGTTACAGATTTCCTTACATGAACTGACCTCCAAACTTGGCGGGGTCTCACAGGATATTGAGGACTTACAACAACGGCTGGTGAATGCTGAGGAGGTGGCAACGCGCATCAACACCGTAGTGAACCAACATGATACCCAGTTGATATCTCTGCAACTAAAAGTTGAGGGTTTGGAGAACAGACAGAGAAGATCGAACTTGAGACTCTTTGGTGTACCGGAGGGGTCTGATCAGAGGGCTTTTCTTGTTAATTTGTTAGAAAAGGCCTTCCCAAATCTTGCCGATTGGGACTGGGATTCCCAAATTCAATGTGCACATCGCCTACCCCTAGTCCAAAGAAACAAAGAGT
This sequence comes from Lissotriton vulgaris, assembly GCF_964263255.1. Taxonomy (NCBI): domain Eukaryota; kingdom Metazoa; phylum Chordata; class Amphibia; order Caudata; family Salamandridae; genus Lissotriton; species Lissotriton vulgaris. Next base: position 202,361 of record NW_028254425.1, on the reverse strand, counting down.
AAATTTCCCTGGCCTTTTCTCATTAGTTTCGGTAATTTTCTGCTAAGACAGGCTGTCTGGCAAAAAGCACGCCCTAACTCACCCGTAATTGCAGAAAATCGGTCCCTTTTTGTTCTCTCAGATCTCAGCCAAGCCACCGTGGATAGACGATGGCAATTACGTAAATTAATTGACCCATTTAAATCTATTGGTGGCCAAGTTTTTCTTCAGGAACCTGCCCGACTTAAAGTTATTAAAGATGGTCAAGCCTATTTTTTTACTGATACAAAGAAATCCGAGCTGATGCTATCTAGTTTAACTAGAGCTTGACGTAAGCCACACCAATTGAGGGGGCAAAACTGCTCAATTGATATTACAGATAAGGGAGATTAAGATCTAACCCATTTTTTCCTTTTTGTCTCTCTTTTTATCTCCCTACCTTTTATTTTTTTTTATTTTTTTAGTAGCATCCAATTTACACTGTTAAGTGGGGTCTGCACCAGGCGCATCACTCCAGGCGCTGCCTCCACATCGGGGGGAGGGTGAAGGGGGGTCTCTCCCCCTGTTGGGTGGGAGACAGGGGGATAGGGGTGTGGGGTTCTCAGTTCTCCGCAGGGTGTTTGGGGGATAAAACTACAAGAAAATGCATTTTCAATTTGATGGGGAAACATGCGATAAAGGGGAACAAAAATATGAATACATCCATACATCTTTATGCTGTCCAGGAACTGATATATCCCACTTGGTTAACTATGTCTTTTCTGTCTCGTATTTTTGAATGTATAAAATAAGATGCTTGGCTTGGAATGTCGCAGGGTTAAACAGTAACAGTAAGAGTAAGAGACGCTTAGTGTCGGAAGAACTAAGATTGTACAACCCGCATTTTGCTTTGTCTGAAACACATATTGCTTACAAGGATAAAAAACTGTTAACACAATTGGGAGATGATATTATAATTTGCTCAGCCTTTGGGGCATCTATTAGAGGTGTCGCCATCCTTAAAGATAAACGGTTTAGGGCGGAAACTCTGAAAACTTCTTACGATATGGATGGCAGATGGGCTATTGCCCAGTTAAGTATTGAAAAACATAAATATGTTTTTGTGTGGTTTATGGATCAAATAGGCACGAACCCAGGATTTTTGATCGTTTGAATGTAGAACTTTTGAATTGGGAGGGGGAGCTCATTATAATGGGCGATTTTAATTGTACTATGAATCACCATCAAGACACTACCAAACCCGGGAACTTTCAGAGGATGCGTAAAACCAGAGCTTCCATCCTTGATATGTGCCGCATTCATAATGTTAAGGATGCTTGGCGCTCTATTCACTCAAACACTCCTGGGTATACATATTACTCGGCACCCCATAAATCTTGTTCTCGCTTGAATATGCCTTTTGTAAATGATAATTTATTAAACTCCAGCTCTATGGAGGTATGTCCCCGTATTTCTTCGGACCATAATCCTATAATGCTGACATTTTCCAACCCATTTACTCGACCCTGCCCCAGGTCATTTTCCTTTCCTAGATATTTAACAGATCCCGACTTTATAGCTAAACTCAAAATCCATCTTATAGACTTTATTGAACTCAACCAAAATTCCACCACATGTAAAATGGTTTGGGATGCCTGCAAAGCAAGTATTCGGGGGTTTACGCAAGGATATGTGTTTAGACAAAATCTAGAGCGCCGCAAACTGAATGAATTGCTAATCTCTCATATTGATGCACAAGAAATACTGCTTGCTACAGCTTTACGGCAAAACTTACCGACAGTAACTGATATAAGCCTAAAACTAGGGCAAATGAAAGTAGATACGAAGGCCAAACTTTTTCAAAAAAATAGTGCTAACTTACATAAATTTAGATTAGCGCAATATGAGGGAGGGGGTAAAATCAGCAAAATCCTGGCCTATAAGGTTGCGGAGGACAGGACAAGTACTCTGATTGCTAATATTAGAGGGTCTGATAATATACTATATGACCAGCCGAAGGATATATTAGAACAATTTGTGGACTTTTATAGTGCTCTGTATACTCCGGAGTCTTCTCCAAGTACCGACTCAATACGCGAATATTTGGATGAGAATGAGATAAATATTTGTAATCTATGTGAAATGGATCAACTTTCGGAAGATATTACCGGATTAGAGCTTAGCCAAGCCATTGCTTCTCTACCTGCTGGGAAGGCCGCAGGGGAAGACACTATCACTGTTGAGATCTATAAAACTTGTTTAGAGGAATTATCACCTCTATTACTACAAGTAATGCAATCAATTGGGGTAACTGGAAAAGCTCCCAATTCATGGAATAGGGCTAAAATATTTTTTTCCTTTAAAGGGCAAACCAAAGGAGGATAGGGGTCATATAGACCCATTTCTCTGATTAACACCGACGCAAAAATTTTTGCGAAAATCTTAGCAACCAGATTGGCCCCCCTTATGCCTAAAATAGTTAATCCGCAACAGCACGGGTTCGTGATTGGGAGGGACACTACTACTCACGTTAATATGGCCATAACGGCGTTTGACGGAATCCACCCCACTCAGTATGATATTGCTTGATGCCGAGAAGGCTTTTGACCGAGTGGGGTGGGACTATCTCTGGTGCGTCATGACAAAGATGGGGCTTCGGGGTCAATTTGTAAAGGGGATACGTGCGCTTTATGATAACCCCTCAGCTTGTATTAGCTATGGGGGGCTGACCTCCTCAGATTTTAACATCTCACGCGGTACCCGCCAAGGTTGCCCCTTATCGCCTTTATTATTTGCCCTTTCTTTTGAACCATTTTTACAGGATCTTCAGGTACAACCTCGAATCGCACCTTTTAGATCTGGCTCCCAGGCACTAAAAATTACGGCGTATGCCGATGATATTGCCATTTATTCCTCCGATGTTATAGAGGCACTACAAGGGATTACTCAGGCGGCTTGTAAGTTCGGAAAAGTTTCTGGCTACAAGCTTAATATAAATAAAACGCAAATTGTAGCTAATTATGTACCTACGATGGCGGTTCCAGAGATCTGCAAAACCGCCACTTATCTTGGGGTAAAAATTACTTCTAAAATAAGAGAAATTAATCATATCAACTATAATGAGCTAATTAAATCTACTACCTTGTTACTAAAAAAATGGCATAGACTCCCCCTGAATTTAATCGGCAGAATTAATCTAATTAAAATGAAGGTTATGCCCAAATTTCTCTATCTTTTTCGCTCAATTCCTTTAGCACTGAACAATTCTTTTTTTCAAACAATTAGATGGAATCTTTAGCAGTTTTAAATAGGGATTCCGAAAAGCTCGTAGATCTTTGGCACTATTAAAAAAAATAACTTGGACAAGGGCGGCCTTAACTTTCCAGACGCTAAATTAAATTTCTGGGCCTCATTTGTTAAGCGTCTCCGGTCTCTACTCAATAGTGATGACCCATTTTTTTTCCATTTATTTATGTTAAAAACTGATTCAAATATGTTTTTCTTACGAGCCAGCGACCCCAATTATTTCAAGAGGGTGATATTTAAGACTGCCAGAGACACAATCAAAATAGGCTCCAATATATTAGCATTCTGTAAGACCACCTTTTACCACCCGAAATTACAACTTTGGGGCAATCCGGGTCTACCCGGGATCTTTAATGATGGTATGGCCCTTAGATGGTCTGCTCAGGGCATCAGTGTGTTGGGGGATCTATACGGTGCATCAGGGTTCTTGGATTTCCATACATTTAAAGTATTGTACGACTTGCCAGAAACAATGACATTCAAGTATCTACAACTATATGATTTTCTGATACGGAAAAACAAAATCTTTAACATTTCTGACTGTGATATTTGGAACTTTTTATATGCATCTAACAACAAGTCGACTATAAGCGAAGCTTACAGGTGACTTAGTACTTTCAAAACGGACGACTGTTTAAAACTAGCGGAGAAATGGAGTAATAAATTGGGTTTAAATATAACATCTAGTCAGATAGCTAATTCTTTCTCCAAAATTAATAACGTTGTGCGATCTTCAAGTTTAAGGCTGCAACAGTTTAGAACTACCTGTATGTTGCACTATACACCGGAAAGAATCTCCAAATGGTCCCGTAACAACATCTCTTGTGAACGTACTAAATGTCCTAAGTGCCAAGCTGTTGTAGCAGATTTGGTTCACATGTTGTTATCTTGTCCTGTTTTAAAGGAATTTTGGGTGGAATTACAGAACGTTTTCGAAATTAAGGCGATTTCCTTACCATCTATTACTGCTCTAACAGTACTACTGGATATACATCTTGTTTCTCTGTCCCGGCCTGCATTAGTCACGATTCTTCTTTCGTGTGCAAAACTAACTCTAGCTAGAGCCTGGCTTTCTCCTAAGCCCCCTAACATCAGAGACTGGTTGTCATTAGTAAACGAAACTCACTCCATGGAGTTTGCTTTGGCTAAACTCAGAGGGGTTCGGTCAATAAGAAAATTTAGAAACATTTGGGTTAACTTTATTTAATGAACTTTCTTTCCGTAATGGGTCACCAATTAATAACAATAACTCGCAACATTCCTGCTGGTCTGTTTTGCTTTTAACCCCTTCACTGCGGCGGCTATTCCGCCGCAGTGCTAAGGGGGCGGGGCGGAAATGCGGCGGGCGCATGCTGGTGACGGAACCGCTCCGTCACCAGCGTCGGTTGCGCTATGCTTATGACGGAACCGATCCGTCATCAGCACAGCGCCATCGCGGCTGATGACGTAGCGGTTCCGTCATCAGCAGGGAAGGGGTTAACTTGAATAATCTTTTTCTTTACCTGTGTACTAAGTGGAATATGAAAAAATGTGTTATGGAAATTATTGATCTTTATTTTGTAAAATGTTGTTTTTTTTGTACTGTATGGTATGTTTTCCTCATCAACTTGTCAATAAAAATTTGATAATAAAAAAAAAAACTTGTATTAATGGTTCATTAATTGAGAGTCGTTATTAGGCTGAGCGCTCTCAGTAAATGTAAGTTCTGACTGCACTACTGACAGTGGTTCCAGTATAAAAATGTGGACACAGGGTTTCAAAGTTTAGCATTATGAGGCTATGCATAATGCTCCCACAATGCTCTCTGATTAGATGCAAATGTTTGCAGTAGCTTGAAAGCAAGATTAATGATGCTTTGCTTTCAATATAAAATGTTCCTAAAAAATAAAAGTAGGAAAACATCTTTTTTGCTAAACTACTGTAAATTTTCAGGTACCATTTATTTGCAGCATCATTTAGTAAAATGTGTTGATGCATGCTAGTATTTCCCCAAAATATTCATATTAGAAAATCAATGTAACCAGTTTCAATAAGATTTTGGGAAACAAAAATAAACAAGCACTGGCGAAGCCAGTAGGTCTGAAATGGTGGTCAGCTTTTTAGTTTTGGCAATGCGTGACTTGTTTTGGCATGGTTTTTGTAAAACCTTATTGATGTGAGAGCTGCCGGACCCTCACCATTATAACAAACATTGGCAAAGGCAAAAATTGTTTTTGGTCTTAAAAAAGCACACACTGCCACATTAGTTACTGGCACTGAAAAAAAATACTTTGTGTGCCAATATGCTCCTTGTGAAAGAGCAGAATGCTGTCACTCAACGTGAAGCCAGCGATACAGAGAGAGAATTTTAATAAACACAAAAGGTCATATTTAACACCAGACCAAATTTGGGGCCCAGTTATTAAAGAAAGTCTCAAAAGTGCACCCTCGGTATATGTCCTTGCATTAAGGGCTGCTATATGGCTTTCGTGAATTCACAAGAATTTACAGCAGTAGGGCAAGAAATAGTACTCCTATAAAATATTTTAGCATGAGCCAATATGCAAGTATTCAAAAACTACTGTGGTATGAGCCCTGGCATAATCAGAGATGCTATATAAGAGCTTATATAATGAGATTGCTGCCAGAATTTGTCACCGCACAACATGGCACCAAAGGGACAAGTGGATTTTGTCACAGGACAAGTAGATTTATGAAGCAACCTGCCCCATGGACCAGTAGATATTTTAATAAATTCCATACCCCTGTTACGTGTGTGTGTGTTTTGGAACTAGCATGTCTGCTTGAAATGAACGCAAGATTTGTGTGGGTTCTGGTGTCCAATATGTATGTGAGAAGTCTGGATGAATCGGTACATAAAATGGTTTAACCTGTTGTGCATAATCTGGTATATATGTTCTATCAAAGTTCAGAAAACTGATTGTAGCCTTTTTATTGTTGTTGATGGTTGTAAAAGTGCACACCTCTCTAAGAAATGTGTTGCTTTCATTTGACAACTTGTATCCCAAGAGCAGGACGCTGACACAGGCAATTTTTTAAAGTTAGATTTGTAACCTAATCGGTAAATACAGACTCGGTAAAATACCGATTCTGTAAATGCAGATGTAGCTGGCACATGTCAGAGTGCAACAGGGCTTTAAGAATCTGTATTTTACCACCCAATCCAATTGGGTGGTAAAATACCGAATCCAGGTGTGCATGCACATCTGTGCCATGTGACACACAGATAATTACCTTCCGAGCTGTCCACGACCTAGGCCCTCTATACCTAAGGAAAAAATACGTAAGATACTGTCCAACTCGAGCACTACGATCCTCAAGTGCCAACCTACTGACCGTCCCAGGGTTTAGACTTAAAACCCGTGGGGGCAAATCCCTGGCGGTACTAGGTGCAAAAGCATGGAATGCCCTCCCCCCACACTTAAGGGCACTAGACAAGGAATCAGAATTCCGTAAACAATTAAAAACTTGGATTTACAACCTTCCAGACATAACTGCCAGAGCACTAGTGTGATTCTGGTCCTGGTCACTCCAAGCAGTAAGACAATCTTTGACATCAGGTTGACCTCACATTGGCGCCGAGATGCTCCCTGGAGCGATTGTAGCGTGGTATAAATGGGCAATTACATTACATTACATTACAGACATGCCCATAGGGCATGTATGTGTGCCACATGGCACACAAGCCTCTCATTGGGGTGCTAGAGGGTGTCAAAGTGACACCCCCTGCACCCTTGCAAGAATAGGTAATTACAGAATCGGTAAATAACGATTCGGTATTCCACATTGATTCCTATGGGCTTCAAGACCCATAGGAATCAATGGGGGATAACGATTCAGTATTTACAGAATCGGTAAATACCGAATCTTACAGATTCGGTATTTACCGAATCAGAATTACCTAGATTTCCCCCCCTCTAATTTACCACTTCTTAAATACCGATTCGGTATGATTCGGTATTTTAGAAGTGGTAAATTAGATTTACCTACATCGGGCCCTATGTTTGGCCAAAAAAAACGTTTGAGATTTCTAACATGGTTTTGTATTTCTTGCGCACTATGTTGCTCATTAGTGCAACGCCATGCACATTTTGTACTACAAAATGTGCGTCTAGCCCTTTTCAGTTGTCTACAGCCTAAGACTAAGTGATTTGAATGATCTGGTTTTTATTACTGGAAACAACGGATTGTTCATTGGTGAGGTGCAACTTTCTATTACACTCTGGTATTTATGGTATGTGAGTATTTCTCTAACCTATTTGGCTTCATGTTCAATTGAGTATTGTGGTTGCACTTGATGGCTGGACCATATGGGTATTGTATGGTAAGATGAATCTTCATCCCAATCTATGTGGTTGCGGTATAACGCTGGGGCTTGTGCACGGGTCCACTCTTTGTATGTATGTCCCCATTGGACTTTTCTAACAAACTCAGGTGGATAATCCTTTTCAATCTAGAGAATGTCATAACCAGATAAAACTTAAAAATCATTACGATGCTGGTTAGTCGGACCTGAAGAAAATAGAAACCTTCTCAGGGGTCTCACTGATACACCTGGTCCTTTTAAACCAACAAAGAAGAGATTGGCACAGAAGCTGTAATATCAAAAGACATATTTATTAACCTCACATGAGGGAGACTGCGTCACACAGGCAACTGTAGGAGGCATTCTAAGGAGTACAGAAAACATGGGCCTTATATATGCTTAGGTTACATTAGTCAGCATAAAACCAAGGGGAGGTCCTGGCATTTACCAGCATGCAAAATGACTAATATGGCTATACAAAAGGTGCTTGCTCAACAAGCACTAAACATTTCAGTAAGCAGATATAGATAGATATATATATATATATATATATATATATATATATATATATATGCAGGAGTACAAAGGGAACAGAGCATTGGGTCATAATTAACAAACAGATAGCAGGAGAGAGTAATAACTATCATCACAAACAGAATTATCAATTTTTTTCCAGCCCTAAACAAAAAGCAAATCCTAGAACCATCTAGTAAAAACATTTTCAGGGCTCCTATGCATTTCAATGACCATTCATTTTAATTTCAGATTAGCCAACAGCACATATCTAATAAAAACATTTTCAATAGACTTTTCCAGTGTTTCTTTCATGAGGGCTAGAATATCGATCATATTTTTAGGGGGAGGGCAAAGTAACATTTTTCAATTGCTCAGAAAAACGTTTTTCATGTAGAATAAACATTATAAGTAATGCAAATATTAAGGAAGTCAGACAGATTATTACAAAAACAATCCTGGCTCCAAAGGACCAGGAGAACCGCACAGGGTCATAGGAATTAGGACGAGGAGCCGCAAAGGGCTGCACCTCCTCAAAAATGAGACGTCCAAAGGGGTACATTATGAACAAAAAAGAAGTCCTTGGTAAATGGGAGCCGCTATGCAACAAGCCAGAGGGGAGTCTTCTCCCTGTATCCGTTTGAGCCTCACAGGCAGGCTCTTGTTGTTTCCACGGTGGAGCTGCACAACTCGCAACTCAAGAATCACAGCCCAGTTTCAAGGGAAAAGTTTCTTCTTTCAGGATAAGGCAATCACCCCCCCCCCCCCCCCCGAGCAAATGCCCTCAGCGATCCTGCCCAGTGTCTCAGGCAGTGCACCAGTTTTCGTCACTTCAATCTAACAGGCACCAGAGACACAGCACCTGTACCCTAAACTCATGTCCTTCCCTAACTCCTATATTGCTCTGCTGGCGCACTGCTCTTTTGTTGGGTCCCCGTAAGGAAGTGTATTGCAATTGACATACACTGAATTAAAATTACCAACAAAACAATTTAACAAACATAGGAAACAATTAGGAATTGATATTTGAGATTTATTACCAAAACACTGCGTAATTGCAGGTAGCAATTAATGAATCAACTTATGTGAATAACAAGCCCCAGGGGAAAGGAAGGGGGGGTTTGTGCTCAAGGGAGTGATAAAGAACAAGGAAAGTTGACACAGTATAACAAGGGTAACAATTATAATCCAAAATTAGTGACAGTAAACAACCAATTATAATGCAAATGCCAAAATATAAGGCAAAACTCAAAACATAGTCAATAAATCACATTCGACTGTCACATCTGATGGATCGGGGGTGTGCCGGAATATCAACAAAGAAAGGAAAAGTCGACGTTTCGACCCCTATCAGCAGGCTAATTAAAGTCCTTTCACGGGGTCTTCATCAGGACGTCACGCAAGGGAAGGGGAGGGGCAAATCTGTGTAAAGAATAATTAAACTTTAGCACATGGTAAGGACGACGAATAAATTAATCATCCTATCTAATATAGAGGGTGAGTTAAAACAATTACCATGGAGTACGGCCCAGCCGGGCTCTGTACATGGAGGGGACGCCACACAAGAAAGTCGTGGTCAGTCAAACGAGGTAAGAACCTTAGCTACAGAGGAGACAAACATATCAGTAAGATGATAAAATTGGCTAATCTAACCAAAGTGGGCTTCTATGCTGGATAGTGGGATATGATTCGAAATGATGATTGAACCCTGTTCAAGAACATTAATAGATCTCACATGGGAACTACAAGGTGGAAAATTGGCCTTACCATGTGCTAAAGTTTAATTATTCTTTACACAGATTTGCCCCTCCCCTTCCCTTGCGTGACGTCCTGATGAAGACCCCGTGAAAGGACTTTAATTAGCCTGCTGATAGGGGTCGAAACGTCGACTTTTCCTTTCTTTGTTGATATTCCGGCACACCCCCGATCCATCGAGTAATCAGATGTGACCGTCGAATGTGATTTATTGACTATGTTTTGAGTTTTGCCTTATATTTTGGCATTTGCATTATAATTGGTTGTTTACTGTCACTAATTTTGGATTATAATTGTTACCCTTGTTATACTGTGTCAACTTTCCTTGTTCTTTATCACTCCCTTGAGCACAAACCCCCCCCCCCCTTCCTTTCCCCTGGGGCTTGTTATTCACATAAGTTGATTCATTAATTGCTACCTGCAATTACGCAGTGTTTTGGTAATAAATCTCAAATACCAATTCCTAATTGTTTCCTATGTTTGTTAAATTGTTTTGTTGGTAATTTTAATTCAGTGTATGTCAATTGCAATACACTTCCTTACGGGGACGCCCCTTATATGTACAACACAGCACCCAGGTCCCCGTGACTGCATGGGTTCAACCCCCCTTTTTGTAACACTTTCTGAGCAGGTGCTGACCTGCGAGGTTTTTTCTTAAATTAAATTTACTCATACCATGGTGGAATCAGAATTACTTTCCTATACAGAGGAGTACATCAACCAGCTTACTAAAGACTTGTCCACCACCTTTTTATCCACTTCTGTCCCGACAATTGATATCACTTTAAATGATAAAATTTCCCGTCTTGAGAGATTAGAGAAGAAACTCATACGAACTTGGCTACATGGGCATCTCTTTACGAGATATCTGCAAGAAAATATTATCCCTGTTGGACTGCAAATTAAAATCGAACCTGTGATCTTTGTGGATGTACCAAAGTTTAGAGAGGGGTTTAGTTACGTGGCCAATAACTGCTCCCGGCACTGGATGGTGCTGGGAGTAGAGACGGCTGCGGAACAAGTTGTCTCTATAAGTAAAGAAATCGCAGACTTAAAGGCTGAAATCCTGGGAGATACCACACTTACCAAGGCCAAGGAAGCTATAGACAATTTGGAAGTCACGATCAAAGACTTTGATACAACAGCGCAAACTAAAAAGCTGGAAAAGCTAGCACGAGACCTCAGACTGTTTGATAAAAAATTAGTTTATCCATATTTACAGCCAGACTATCACAAACAGGACAATCAGGGTCGTTTTACCAACCGCGGTCGCGGGGGGTACAGAGGACGAAGGAATTTTGCAACTTTTTCCGACTCCTCATACAGTTCAGGCAGCGACGGAGAGGCAGGACCTAGTACCTCGTACTCCTATCCGCCCTATCCCCCCCAAGACTTATTCTACCAACAATATCCTCCACAATTTCCACCTCATTTTTTAGACCGAGGCCGGGGCCAATGGCGCCCCCCACGGGGCCGTGGGAACAACTGGCCCCGCGGCCAAGCAAGAGGACAACAACAGAATCAGGCAGGATGGGACGCTGGACGAGGCAAGCAGCAGAAACAGGTGACTTTCCGACCGGAGGTGCACAGGGAGATCTCGACCCGCAGGAACACATACAGATGGTAGATATTGATACCAGACCTGATCCCACTATGTCTACTACCAATAGTCCAGTGATCAACATCTCTAAACATACCTTTCAGGAAGAAGAACTTAGGGTCCTCGGCCGAGGACTCTCTTATGTTCCCACTGCGTCGGTGAACAAATTTCTGTTAAAAACTGAATTATACAGCTTCTTCAGGAAGATAAGGCTGCGATATTTTTTCCGAAATCAGACATCAAGACCACAGAATTCGGTCACTGGCCTTAGGGTACCATCTACCTTTTTTCCACCGACATATGCCATGAACAGTCGGATTCTTGCTTTTGAGGAAATTGTAACCTCGTCTATAGACCAATCACTCAAACAACGTAAATTCCTGAGGTTCAATCTACCCGCAACGGAGAAGAAGGCCCTGACCTCCTTAAGCAACAACAAAGATGTAGTCATCAAACCCGCGGATAAAGGCGGTGCCATTGTTGTGCAAGATATTTCAGATTACAAGGCAGAGATCTACAGACAATTGTCTGATGGCATCAGTTACTGTCTGTTACCCAGTGACCCCTCGCGTGAATTGGCTAGTACTATCCTTAGAATCACACAGAAAGGACTTGACACCGGTTTTTTGAGCAAACAGGAATTCGATTTCCTCAACCAGAAGTTTCCGAGACTTGCTACAATTTATACCCTCCCGAAGGTGCACAAGAACCTCAACAAACCCCCAGGACGCCCCATCGTATCTGGCTGTGGATCACTGTTGGAGCCCCTGTGCCAATATGTGGACTTCTTCCTTAAACCCATTGCCCTTAACACAAAGGCCTATCTACGAGATACTACTCAGGTCATTAACTTGATAGACGAAAAACCATTTGACTCAGAACATTCACTCTTAGTCACCTGTGATATCATATCACTTTACACCAGCATCCCACAGCAAGATGCCCTGGAAGTGATGAGAGAGGCTCTAGACACTCGAACTGCGCCCGTTCAGGTCCCCACACAATTCATAATTGAATTGCTGGAGATTGCCATGATGCACAATTTTTTTATTTTTCAAGAAGATTTCTATTTGCAGACCAAGGGGGTAGCTATGGGGGCTACTTTCGCTCCAAATTTGGCAATAATCTACATGGATCATTTTGAACATCAACATATCTTCCCAGCAACCAACCCTTTCAAAGCACATCTGCCCCTCTGGGTCAGATATATCGATGACGTTCTGTGCATCTGGGAAGGTAATCACGACCAGCTTCAAGCATTCCACGACTGGCTGAACTCTCGGAACCCCAATATCCAGTTCACGATGGAATCCAGCAACAAAACAATACCTTTCTTAGACATCTCGATCTATGTGGAATCAGACCATTTACAAACAACACTGTTCAGAAAGCCGACCGGGCGCAATTCATTATTACAATACCGGAGTCATCACCCGAGGGGCCTCAAAGATAACCTCCCTGTAGGACAGTTCCTACGCATCAGGAGGAATTGTTCTACAAGAGCCAACTACCTCAAAGAGTCGGAGGTCCTAAGCCAACGTCTCATATCACGAGGATACCCCTCCAGGATGGTAAAACGAGCCAGAAAACGGGCGTGGTACAACCCCCGCGACTCACTACTCAATCCAGAGAATCTACCCCGCGGCTCGACTGACCGCGTCATCTGTGTAACGACCTTTTCAACACGTAGCAATGACATTAAAAAGATCATTAATCATGATTGGCCTTTGGTCGCTGATGTCATCAACCAAACAGAACTGCCTCTTCACTCCTTCAAGAGAGCTAAAAACATAAGAGACATGGTGGTTCACTCTTACCTAGAGTCAGCGAGTCAACCGACTTGAACATCACTCTGGAATCTACCCCCGGTGGTCGGTCATTACAGATGTGGTACATGCACCGCCTGTGACACGACCGTCCAGACTAAAACCTTTGACCACGGGGGAAGAACGTATAATCTAAAACATTACACGAACTGTAACTCAACTGGAGTCATTTATATCATCCGGTGCCCATGTAGCCAGTTATATGTGGGCCAAACTCAACAAAAAATTAAGTCAAGGATCTCATCCCATTGTAGCAGATTAAGATGCAAAGTGACAGGGGCCCCTCTGGTTGACCACTGGCTAACAGCGGGACACGCAGTCACAGACTTAAGATGGTTTGTTATTGAGAAAGTCACCCTAGGGAGAAGAGGAGGGAATTTCTTGACAATACTGAACACACGTGAGTCAAAATGGATGTCCCTTCTGGACTCCATTAATAACGGTTTGAATGAACAGGACAGCAGTTTAGCGCAATTAGCAGCACTTGGATAATAATAATAGTACATCTCCAACAATGTTTCTCTGTTGCCCACACAACTGCCTACTCTACTATGAGTATGCTACCGAGATCATGCAATGTTTCCCACCTTTGACCCTGTAGTCACGTGGTTTCTCTATAATACACACATTTGCTGTAGAGGGGCGATTGTTCTTCGGAATGAGTATACTGCCAGGTTTATGCAATGTTTTCCACCTTTGACCTCGTGTGATGAGAGTCACGTGGTTTCTCCACAGTACACACATTTGCTGTAGATTGGCTATGGTCTTTTGAATTATTGTTTCCTAAATCCCGTATGTTCTGGTTTTTATCCTCCTGTGTGAGAGATACACCAGCAAACGGTTTTTGTATAAATGCTGTAATCTGTACCTATACCTGCAATTATACCTAGAGATACATATGCATATGTATGTCGGACTGTTTATCCCCATCGTAAAAAATTGTTTCCCCAACATCTGGTTTTCATCCTCCTGTGTGAGAGATGCACTAGTGAGTGCGAATCCATAATTTCTACATTAATTTCCACATCAATCTCTCTGAGACTCCGCCCGAAATCTTATGTCCAAATCTCATAAATTACTATGGGTCATATATGAGTTTATACCCTAATTTACAACCAGCCTTCCCACTCAGATGTCAGAGCGGGCTTTAGTGAGTAACTCTTCCATTTCCTTGAATTACTCTCCCTTTTGGCCACTCCCCAAACTCCGCATTGAAGCAGTTGCGGAGTCCATGACTAAACCGATTCAGACGGCGCTGCTTTTCTTTCTGTGAGTAATCCTCTATTCAGCGTCTATACAGTGTAGCCGAGAACATTGGATTTCAGCATCCCAACGATACAATTGTATCTTTCCACTCTAGGATTGTTTATTTCACGAGCGCAGGAGTTCTAACCCCGCTTCGAGTCAGTCCCGTGTGATGATTAAACAGATGCAGACGGCGCTTCCCTTTCTGTGAGTAATGGTCCAACTGTTTCCATACAGTGTAGCAGTGACTTTTAGATCGTAGCATCTAAACGATACAATTGTATCTTTTACTCTAGAATTGTTTAACACATGACCCCGCTTTGAGTCAGACCCGTGTGAATTTAACTTCGCTCCCCTTGCTTGACGAAGATTGTCTGAATGTTCCATTGAGACGGCGCTGTCCGCTTTTTTTTCCTGTGAGTATCTGTCAACTGCAGCGAATATTTGAGACCACGAGACTCGCTTGTTCATTTTATTTAGTACATTATTTCTCTCCTTTTAGCTGACCATAGGAGATTGAATCAGCGTTATTTATCTATTTTCCTGCATCGTGAAAACGCGTGGATTACAGGCAGAACTACTTTTCAGTAATTGGAGGTATTTCTTTATATGGCCAATTTTCCACCTTGTAGTTCCCATGTGAGATCTATTAATGTTCCTGAACAGGGTTCAATCATCATTTCGAATGATATCCCACTATCCAGCATAGAAGCCCACTTTGGTTAGATTAGCCAATTTTATCATCTTACTGATATGTTTGTCTCCTCTGTAGCTAAGGTTCTTACCTCGTTTGACTGACCACGACTTTCTTGTGTGGCATCCCCTCCATGTACAGAGCCCGGCTGGGCCGTACTCCATGGTAATTGTTTTAACTCACCCTCTATATTAGATAGGATGATTAATTTATTTGTCGTCCTTACCATGTGCTAAAGTTTAATTATTCTTTACACAGATTTGCCCCTCCCCTTCCCTTGCGTGACGTCCTGATGAAGACCCCGTGAAAGGACTTTAATTAGCCTGCTGATAGGGGTCGAAACGTCGACTTTTCCTTTCTTTGTTGAAATTCCGGCACACCCCCGATCCATCGAGTAATCAGATGTAACCGTCGAATGTGATTTATTGACTATGTTTTGAGTTTTGCCTTATATTTTGGCATTTGCATTATAATTGGTTGTTTACTGTCACTAATTTTGGATTATAATTGTTACCCTTGTTATACTGTGTCAACTTTCCTTGTTCTTTATCACTCCCTTGAGCACAAACCCCCCCCTTCCTTTCCCCTGGGGCTTGTTATTCACATAAGTTGATTCATTAATTGCTACCTGCAATTACGCAGTGTTTTGGTAATAAATCTCAAATACCAATTCCTAATTGTTTCCTATGTTTGTTAAATTGTTTTGTTGGTAATTTTAATTCAGTGTATGTCAATTGCAATACACTTCCTTACGGGGACCCCCCTTATATGTACAACACAGCACCCAGGTCCCCGTGACTGCATGGGTTCAACCCCCCTTTTTGTAACACTGCTCTTTTGTTGGGGCCACAAATTGCATCCAGTGGCCCAGATACTCTTGATCAACAAACAAAAAGGTGCAAACTGGCATTCACTTTGGGACCAGGATTCAGAGGCCTGCTGGGATCTCTGAAGCAACGCTTGTTTCAAAAGGGGTCACCTCAAGCAAAGCCTCCTCACCGTTCTGAGACTCTCAGCTGGGCATCAAAAACTTGATCCACAATTTCTCCTTACTGATTTGTGACCCCGTCTTTTGCCCAAGACAATGGCATGGGTACACACTTTACATCCCAGTGCTTTCGCCTTCATTGAGGTCCTAGTTGGCAGCAACGCCTGTGCTGGTTACCTTCACTTTGGCTTCAAGCTGGACTGCTGCTGGATCCCAGCTGGATCTGATGTCCGGGCCCCTCTGACAATGGTTGTAAGGCAGCAAATATCTATTGGTGGACAGAACAAAAGGTCTTTAGACAAGGCACAGAAATGGCCTATCAACAGAGAGGATAATTTCAGAATACTTCCTCGTCTTGGGGGCGCCCCATACATTAGCAAGGCACCCAAGAACCACTTTCATCTGTGAGAGTAAAAAAACAACAGCCTGGACCTATTGGCAAGTATAAAAGGAATGTTTAAGTGAACTGACGAGTAATAAGTCATCCAATCCCAAGCAGCCAAGGAAGTCTGTGTTCATTTACTAAATTCTGAGGAAAAGACAAAAACAATACAGACATACTCCAAATACTTACATTGGTGTATTCCTACATTACTAATCTGAAGACCCTCAAGAAAAAGTAAATGTTCTACACTTTTACTTATATTCTTTACATCACTTGTACAGGACTGCAGACACTTCTAAAATGATTTATCTTAATAAAAGCACCTACATTGTATGCTTAGGACTATGTTCTCATGTTTTAGGAGCAGCAGGAAAATCTAAAACTGCTAATTTAACAGGGATTCTTATTACATAAAAAACAAAAAAAATAACTTCAACATAGTGGGTACATTTTCTCCAGCAGTTGTGACAAACTCCTATAAGACAATATTTTCTTCAAAAATGTTTGCTTAGCATCACATGGGCGTCTTTCCTTCGTTCTACTTTTCACAATCCAAATTATGCAACATCCGCTCTAATAAGAACTATTAGTTTATTTACACAGACTAGCTAATAAATATGGTGTTATCACCTGAGAATTCTAGAACAAAAACTACCCACATCTAGTTCCCCTTAAAGATCAAATAAAGGAACAGCAATCTAGACTACTCATCCTTTCATTAAAAACATCAGACAGGATTGGCAGTAACATAGCATATATATCGTATTCATTGTATTAATGCTAACAATTTTTAAAACCGTATCACTGAATAGCCAATTAAATGCCTCATGGTTTTTTCACAGACAGCTTAGACGGGCTCAAAGAAAAGGAAGAAAAAGAGAGAAAAATCATACATTTGCATACCCTTAATTTGTAGAGGAGATAGCCTCCTTCTCCCATTTTGACAATAGGAGACCCTGAAACAGGTTTCACTTCTGTCAACACTATCAACCCCTATTTGTAGCAACTGGGCATAAACAAACTCTGAGGAGGTAAATAGCCCAATGAGCTAGCTAGAAACATTAATAACCAACCACCAATCCGTTTAGCAAGTATACTAGTTAGAACATGAGGGCACATGAAGTCAAACTAAATCCCATTGCCTCTGCCCTTGCACAGTAATCTTCAAACTAAAAGCATTAATGCTGTATACATGGCAGAGATCTGTTAATCAGAGCTCACATATACCATTATATTGTCTTCTGTTCATATGAGTCCATACAAACTTGCTTTTGCCAAAACAAAAGTAAGCTAAACTTCTTTTCCTCTCCCTGCGCTGTCACCTCGTCTTTCAAAAAGTTTCAGAGGTCAAAATGTCAAAGGCAAACCTTGTTCTGAGCCCTGCTAGGCGTTTAAATGTAGAACTCGACATTTACCCCTTTACCAGCTGTCTTTTTTGTGTGCAAGGGTTTCCATGCTGCTTTTCCCATTCAAAGTGACTATGAAGAATCACACCTGAAGGGCAGTCCTGTTATTCCTGTTTTCCAGTAATTTAGGGGTATGCTTAATAACTTCTGCTGGTTTTTATATTAATTTTCAATTGTAAGCAGTGTGCGGTATACTTTTCTAGCAGTACAGAGGTCAGCTATTTGTGTTCTACTTAAATGTGTGCATTTACTGAAGCCTATGAGCAGTTTGAAAGCTGCTCTGAGTGGCAGAACAGCTTTTAAATAGTGAATTTTGCCCAATTTCGACTTTGATGTTTGGGGCACTTAAAAATGAATATCGTACAATGTTTTTGCATAATAGTCATCCCCAGATTGTCCTCTACATATCCCAGAGATGGGGTTCAGAAATATATACGGTATACCCTTATAAAAATGAGTTTTGTACGCCTGTGTAAAGTGACATTTCACATGTAAGTTTCCCCCCATTGTGATAAAGCGCCGCTTAAATTCAACTTTGATGCTAGGAATTCACAGTATGATGATTAGACTTTATAAAGATCAAAAAACGAATCTAATGCACTTATTTTTAAATACATATTTTATTTATATAATCAAAAAAAAATAACTCCAACACTGTTGATTGTTCCACATATGAAAAGCAAGCTTCATCTCCTCCCTATCATAATTAAACACATTCATTTATAACCCTAAGCACAAAAGCCGAACTTGAAAGTTTTTAAAGGACAGTTATTATATAACATCAGAATCGCGGATTTGGTTATGCAAAAAGGCATTAAGAAAGGAAAATCCCTACTTTCAATCTTTTCTCCAAAATAATGAAACTGTATTTCTAACTTTGAAAACAGCAGTCTGAAATGCAGGGTTTTATACTGTGTTTGCACTGACTTAAGATTTAGTGGACTTCAGCATTCCTTGCTGTGGCCTGCAATCAGAAATGGCCATATGCTATTTATTCAGCTGTTTGACCAAAGCGATACCAAACAGGATGATGAACGGAGCGTTGGGGCAAAACAAAACAAGCATACTGGGATCGGTTTCTGGCTAATCAGCCGTCATCAGCCAGACTAGCTTGAATCCAGTGGCAAAGTGAGCAAGGGACCCAAGTCTGGGAAACCCTGGCAACGTAGGCGAAGAAAGCGATACCAAAGGGGATGATGGACGGAGCGTTGGAGCAAATCAAACACTTACCCCCAGTCAACTGATCTGGGTTTAATCCATCATTCTTTAGCTCACTCCACCATCCCAGTTCAGACATGGCCATATGCAAATCTGTCTGACCCTGTGCCTCATGGGAACAGTCCAGCCCGAACTGCCAAGCCATGTCTTCCCTGGACCGGAAATAAGCATCCTGGGACCAGTTTCTGGCTAATCAGCCGTCATCGGCCAGGCTAGCTTGAATCCAGTGGCAAAGTGAGCAAGGGACTCACGTCTGGGCAAACCCTGCCAACTTAGGACGAACAAAGCGATACCAAAGGGGATGATGGACTGAGCATTGGAGCAAATCAAACACTCACCCCCAGTCAACTGATCTGGGTTTAATCTATCATCATTCTTTAGCTCAC
The DNA here is from genome assembly GCF_964263255.1 of Lissotriton vulgaris. NCBI lineage: Eukaryota > Metazoa > Chordata > Amphibia > Caudata > Salamandridae > Lissotriton > Lissotriton vulgaris. The sequence continues at coordinate 182,775 of NW_028254425.1, read as the reverse complement.
TCCACCACCCCAGTTCAAACATGGCCATATGCAAATCAGTCTGACCCTGTTGTTCATGGGAACAGTCCAGCCCAAACTGCCTAGCCATGTCTTCACTGCACCAGGAAACCAGCATCCTGGGACCGGTTTCTGGCTAATCAGCCGTCATCAGCCATGCTGGCTTGAATCCCGTGGCAAAGTGAGCAAGGGACCAGCAGGCGTCGGATTCTCACGCCTTTCTCAGGAAAAAAAACCTTTTTTTCTGTATTTGTAATACCCTGACGGAGTTAAATCCCCATTTGTTTTGTCAAACAGCTTCTTCTCAGGGAGACAGTTTAAACGCAGCTGTTTGAAAGCTTTTTTTTTCTCTGGTGCTGAAAGTAAGCACGTCACAGTCTATTTAAAAACTGAGGCATTTCAATGCAGTCAAATCTATTGTTCTATAATGTTTATTTAGTTCAGCAACAACCACATTGACTCAGATGTGAATGTCTTTTAATATCTAATACAATGTATCTAAGGAAAATGCAGTAACATTTTGTATGTTAGTCATAATTATTACAAAGTACACAATTTCGTTTTTGAGGCCTATTTTATTCCTATTGAATGTGAATTCTAATTTTATCTTTAGCAGTGTGGCAATTTGCACTCATGTATACTGTCTTACTTTATCAAATTTAACGGTAGCGTGCAGCTATTTAGCATATGTTACATAATTTGTTTCTGGATTTTTTATTTATTATTAATTAAAATGACATTTTGCATAACAGAATGATGGCCGCAAAAAAATAAACACATTGAGCTCATTCCAGACATTTACAGAAGGGGGTCATACACTCAGAACACACAATACAGCGCGCTTAAGGCTAGTCATTCTTACACAAAGAGCGCAATCACTATTTACTAACATAAGTACCACTGATCCGCCTCCCCCCGTTCAGATCAGAAGCCACCGAAGTCATCTGCGGCGTACCATAAGGATCATCACTCAGCCCCACGCTGTTCAACATCTACATGAGCCCCCTCGCGGCCATCGCACGCCAACACAACCTCAACATCATCTCCTATGCCGACGACACCCAGCTGATCCTCTCCCTCACCAACGACCCCGCCACCGCCAGAACCAACCTACACGAAGGGATGAAAGACGTAGCCGAGTGGATGATGAACAGCCGCCTGAAACTGAACTCAGATAAGACGGAAGTCCTCATTCTGGGATCGTCGCCCTCCGCCTGGGACGACTCCTGGTGGCCCCCTGCCCTGGGCAGCACACCCAAACCAACAGACCACGCACGCAACCTGGGCTTCATCCTGGACTCCTCCCTCTCCATGACCAGACAAGTCAACGCCGTCTCCTCGTCATGCTACAACATCCTACGCATGCTACGTAAGATCTTCCGGTGGATCCCCACCGAAACCAGGAAGACGGTCACCCAGGCCCTCGTCACCAGCCGACTGGACTACGGCAACTCCCTCTACGCCGGAACCACTGCAAAACTCCAGAAAAGACTCCAGCGCATTCAGAACGCCTCAGCACGACTCATCCTGGACATCCCCCGACACAGCCACATCTCCGCACACCTGAGAAACCTGCACTGGCTCCCCGTCAGCAAGAGAATCACGTTCCGACTCCTCACCCACGCACACAAAGCTCTCCACAACCAAGGCCCAAGATACCTCAACGACCGCCTGAACTTCTACACTACCACCCGCCAGCTTCGATCGACCAGCCATGCCCTCGCCGCCGTCCCCCGCATCCGAAGAGCCACAACGGGAGGAAGATCCTTCTCCTACCTGGCCAAGACGTGGAACTCCCTCCCCACCCACCTCTGCCTGACCCAAGACCACCTCGCCTTCAGGAAGCAGGAGCGGACACCCCTACCCCAAGCGCCTTGAGACCCTCCGGGTGAGTAGCGCGCTATACGAATGCTTTGATTGATTGATGTCAAACCACATAGACATTTAAACACATGATTAAGCCACAAGTCAACACTTAGGACAGAAACAAAAGACAGACCGCAGACTGTACTGAAACCAAACTGTTTGAAAATTCTAATTGTGAGTCATATTTACAAGAAAAGCTTCTCAAAAGTACCCAAAAGACTGCACAAAAAAAAGAAACAGCCCGAAGACTGTTCCATTTTCAAGAAGCCAAAATACACCAAATTCACTAGTTTTGACTGGCAGAACACCAAAAAAAACGCTCTGCATATCTCCACTTATAAAAGTGCGCAGAATAGGATCCTTTTTATATACATATTTTAATTCCATGGGGTATGTAGTCACCAAGGAAGAAATACGTTTTTTTAACCTAAACCAATTTAGGTATCCCCTCTAGGATAGCCGGCTGAATCGGTTCAAATCCCATTATGGTACCTCCAAAAAGCAACACATTCTTCGATGTGCGCTTGAAACAGGCATGCCAAAAAATATTGAAGAATATACAATATTATACAGCAGTGGCACTTAACACAAAATGTGCCGGTACATTTCTCCAGTATTCAATCTTTCATAGATTCACATGCTTGTATCTTCCCCGTCGTCATGGTGGGAGTCTCCGGTAAATAATAATCATAGCAGTAGAAGAAAAAACTGCCTGAAACCATAGAGTAGAGAAACCAGAGGGTAACCTCTCCTCCTCATTATGTGGCCCAAACTACAGCCAATCAGCAACCAGCCCCAGCCTACACCATTCCCAGCAGAGCCACCATACCTCAGATTTCTAACCGCCTTCGTGTGAGAAGGAGTCTCCCTGAGCTCTGCTCAGTTTTCTCTCTCTTCACTGAACTTTTGACCTTTGTCAGTTGGAATCAGGTACTGTCTTTTGTTGTTAGAATTACTTCAGTCATGATGTCTGAAAGCTCTAAGAAGAGTCTTTTCAGAGCTTGCAGATCCTGTGGCAAGGCCAGACTTTTTTCTGAGGATCCTCACAAGGAATGCTTGTACTGCCTGTACCCCAAGCATATCCCTAAGGACTGCAAGTACTGCCAGAACTTCCCTCCCAAGACTCTGAGGGATAGGGAAGGGCGCCTCCTATTATGGCTTCAGAAAAGGAAGGTTCATGACTCTGAATCTGAAGGAGAAGCCAAGGGACACACCTCTAAGAAGTTAAGAGGGTCCTCTGAGGAAAAGGGAGATGTGAGGCAAAAAGCAGGAAAATCTAAGGAAGGTGAACCTTCTACTTCACTCCCTCCAACTCCTCTCAAGCCTTCCTCAGAAAAGAAGGCTCCGTCGTCGCTTCCGTCGACGAAATCTGTTAAAAATCCAGTCAGATCGACGACGAGATCGTCGACGACGGCGGCGAAGACCATTCCGTCGACGACGGCAGCGACGACCGTTCCGTCGACGACGACGACGACAATCTCGACGTCGACAGCTTCGTCGACGACGATGACAACGACGACTCAGTCGACGGTGAGTGTTAAGTCTTCGTCGACGGCGGGATCTTCGTCGACGAGCATCCCGTCGACGACCCCGTCGACGATCCCGTCGACGGCGAGTAAATCATTGAAGATGTCTTCTCCAACGAAAATAACGTCAACTTACATTTCTGTTAAAAGGATTGCTCCGTCGACGGTGGTGTTGACGAGCAGAAAAGGAGAATTTTCCACGCCAAAGATATCACCTCTGCTGCCCTCCACCATTCTGGATGGCCAGGAATCAGAGGAGGAAGGATCCTTTGGAGCGGCGTACAGTCCTTCGCAGCTCCGTATTAAGCATCAGGACACTGATGAGGAAGATCAACAGGAGGACTTTGCCTTTACAGACCGGCCGGTCAAGGGCCAGATGAGATATGAGTCTTTTCACCAGGCCTATCACTATGATGATGAGGAGGAAGTGGATACGCCTGCGCGAGATGAGGCAATGTCGGTGCCAATCTCTTTAATATCCGACTTAAGGAGTATGATAGACAGCTATTATCGTCGCTTTCCAGAAGATAATGCTTCCGCGGCCTCTGAGAAAGGCTCTCAACCTGTTAAAGAGACGCCTATAACTCAACCACCTCCCCCTCCTCGGAAGGAGGTTCAAAACGTAATTACGATTCGTGATGACCTGAATGAGTCTGATCATGAGGAGGAAGAAGGAGAAATTTCTCAGGATGAGGAAGTGGGAGACGAATGGAACCAGTATATTGCTCCAACGTCCCCGGCGTCACCCTTGCCTCAATCAAGTTCTCCACCAGAGGATATAGCCAGCTTTCATGACCTGATGGAGAAAGCGGCTAAAAGGTTCAAACTTTCTATGCCAGTCAAGGAAAACGATTGTTTCCTTTATGACTTTAAGGAGTCCTCCAGGAAGTCGGTAAGAGCTATTCCTATCATTGAGCATATCTGGGAGGAAGGACTCAAATTGATGAAGAATCCAGCTTCAGTCCCAGCATCCATACCCAGGCTGGACAAGAAGTATCGTGCTGTAGAGAAGGCTCCAGCATGTCTTATTGGACATCCTCGTCCAGACTCGGTGGTGACTCAAGCAGCCCAGAAGCGCTCCAAGAACCCGATGGCCACATGCGTGGCGCCCCCCGATAAGGAGGGCAAGAAGATGGATGGCATAGGTAAACGCTTTGCGGTGATGGCAGCGGCTTCCATCAAAGCTACCAACGCAATGGCTCTGCTGAGCCGGTTCAATAGACAGATGTGGTCGGACATCGTGCCTTTCCTGTCGCACCTTCCGGAGGACAAGAAAGAGGAGGCAACTACCATTCTTCAAGATGGAGCCAGAGCAGCGTCGAAGTCCATAGATGTGGCAATGGACATATCGTCTATAGCCTTTCGCCAAATGGCCGGGGCGGTAACCCTACGGAGGCAGGGATGGCTCAAGGCTACGTCTTTTCGACCGGAAGTCCAGTCTAAGATATTGGATATGCTATTTGATGGAGAAAGCCTCTTTGGAAAACAGATTGATGAGGAGTTACAGGGAATAAAAGCAGATACCGACACTGCTAGATCCTTCGGATCATTGCAACAAGGCCGTTATCAGTCCTTTCGCGGCCGAGGATCCAGAGGACACTTTCAACAGCAACGTTCCTCTTATCAATCTAATCGGTACCAACCTTATAACCAGCAGGGTTACCGTCAGTACTCCTCCAACCAGCAATATCGGTCCTCAAACACTTCCTTCCAACAACAAGGAAGGAGAAAGTCCGCAGCCAGAGGGAAGCAAGACTCTGGTCGCAGACAGTGATGTTCCGCAGGCGCCTCCATTGCCGCTTCAGATCAACCAGTTCCACTACCTCTCTCAGTTTCTCCCGCATTGGCAGTCCATAACATCGGACAGATGGGTATTGGACATTATTACACAGGGTCACACCCTGGAATTCTCGCAAAAACCTCCAAATCGTCCACCCCTCTGCAGAGTTCATCAACACCTAACGGCTCTCAAAGCAGAGGTCTTATCACTCATTCTGAAAGGAGCGATAGAGGAAGTACCACCAAACCAGCGGGGAACAGGTTTTTATTTGCACTTCTTCCTTATAAGGAAAAAGCAGTCATCAAAATGGAGACAGGTGCTGGACCTCAGAGATCTGAACACATACATAAAAAAGATTTCTTTCCGTATGCTATCCTTGCAGGAAATTCTGCTACTGCTTCGCAAAGGAGACTACATGGTCTCTCTAGACCTGCTGGAAGCATACTTCCACATTCCGATACACAAAAAGCACAAAAAATATCTACGATTCATGGTGGCGGGGCGCCATTACCAGTTCAGAGTTTTACCTTTCGGACTGAAGTCCGCCCCCAGAGTTTTCACGAAATGCATGGCCCCTATAGCGGCGCACTTAAGGCAGCAAGGTCTACAGGTGTTCCCATACTTGGACGACTGGTTAGTAAAAGGACCATCGTTCCAAGCAACGCGGAGATCTCTACAGAAGTGCACGGATCTCTTCCAAAGACTAGGTCTTCGGATAAACAAAGAAAAATCATCCTTTGTTCCGACTTGTGCTCTACAGTTCTTAGGAGCAATCTTGAAAACACAAGAATTGAAGGCTTACCCTTCAGAGGAAAGGGTAACGAAAATCTTGAATCTGACTGCATCCCTAGCAGCAAAAAAGGATATTCAAATCATTACTGGGAATGATGTCCTCTTGCATTCCGCTGATCCCCAACTGCCGTTTACAAATGAGACCGTTACAGGAAGCCCTGGACAAGCAATGGGTCCAAGCCCTGGGTTCCTTTGACGACAAGCTGGTCATAACAAGTCAGATCAAGCGGGCAATGTCATGGTGGGGTATCAGGAGCAACCTAACAAAGGGCCTCACATTCGAACCACAATCACCAAACTACGTCATGACGTCAGACGCTTCATTGCGAGGTTGGGGGGCTCATCTGCAAGACCTGGAAATTCAAGGTCTTTGGTCTCCTCAAGAGGCGAAACGTCACATCAATCTCTTGGAATTGGAAGCAGTCTTCCTGGGCCTCCAGGCTTTCCTTCCCAGGATACAAGGTTCATCGGTTTTAGTGCGGACAGACAGCACAACAACAATGTTTTACCTGCGCAAACAGGGTGGAACGAGATCAAAACCCTTGTCGATTCTGGCACAAAGAATCTGGAAATGGCTATTGTGTCAGAAAATAACGCTGCAAGTAGAACATGTTCCGGGAGTGGACAACACAAAAGCGGATCTGTTAAGCAGGTCATCCGACATTTGCCACGAGTGGGAAATCAACCAGATCCAGCTGAATCGGATTTTCAAAGTGTGGGGCAAACCAGGTCTGGACCTGTTTGCGACTCAGAGCAACAAAAAATGCGGTCATTATGCCAGCAGGTTCCCTCAGCAGGATTCGAGGGGGAACGCTCTTCACCTCCGATGGACAGGGATGTTTGCCTATGCCTTCCCTCCTTTTCCCTTAATTCCCAGACTACTAAGGAAAATGAGAGCAGAACCTTGCCAGATAATACTGATAGCCCCGGCATGGCCGAGGCAGTTTTGGTATACAGAGCTTCTGCAGTTGTCAGTAGAACCGAGAATACAGCTCCCGATAACCAGAGATCTGATTTCCATGAACAGAGGCCAAGTACTTCATCCGCAACTGACCTCGCTAAGATTGTCTGCTTGGAACCTTTTGAGCACGAATTCCAGTCCCTAGATATCGCCCCAGAATGTCGTGAAATACTGCAAAGTTCCGTGGCGCTGTCTACCAACAGGACATATGTGGCAAAATGGAAGCGATTCTGTAGTTGGTGCGTGGCTAATGCACTGCATCCCTTAACGTCCCCGGCTGAGCAAATCCTTCCGTATTTACTGCATTTAGCCAGATCAGGACTGGCGCACTCATCTATAAAAGTCCATCTAGCTGCAATTTCCAGCTATAGAAGATCACCAGGATGCCCTTCCTTGTGGTCTAACAGACTAATCAAGGAATTCTTGAAAGGGCTGTTCAGGAAGTTTCCTCCTGTCAAGCATCCTCCACCTTCATGGCAGCTTAACACAGTATTGTCGCAGCTGATGAAAGCTCCCTTCGAGCCCATAGACAAATCAGAATTGCAATTCTTGTCATGGAAAGTGGCTTTGCTGTTGGCGCTCACGTCAGCCAGAAGAGTGAGCGAGATACAAGCTTTTTCTATATTGGACCCCTTCATTCAATTCAGGCCGGATAAGGTGATGCTAAGAACTAACCCTAAATTTGTGCCTAAAATACCCTCTTATTTTCATCTGAATGAACCTGTCATCCTGCCTACATATTTTAAGAATCCATCCACGGCGACTGAAAAAGCTCTGCATACTTTGGATATTGGCAGATGCCTAAAATTTTACATTGAAAAGACAAAAAGCTTTCGCAAATCAAACCAACTGTTTGTTGCTTACTCAGGGGTCAGAAAAGGGCTGGCCCTTTCACGTTCCTCCATATCCAGATGGATTGCTTCCGCTATTTGCTTCTGTCATGAGAAAGCAGGAAGAACTCTCGACAGAAAAGTCCGTGCCCATGATACACGGAAAATGGCGACGTCTTCTGCATTGCTAGCAGGAGTACCCCTTCCAGACATATGTAGAGCAGCAACCTGGTCGACTGCTCATACATTCACCAAGCATTACTGTCTGGACACGGAATGGACAGCAGATGCAGCAGTGGGACAGGCAGTCCTGCGACATCTCTTTAAATAAGGTACATGTTTATGAATTGTATTCTGCAAATTTCTTTTTACTGTATAATATGCTTTTCTCTTTACGCAAATAATTATAATGACAATGTTTAATTGATCATGCCTTGGTATTGTGAAAAGTTCTTTTTAATAGAAGCAATTTATGGCACACAGCCCCGAGATCGGAAAGGGGTCTAGCCTAGAAACGCTCTAACTACAGGAACTGCTATCTAATCTGATACAAGCATGTGAATCTATGAAAGATTGAATACTGGAGAAAGAACTAGTTACTTTCCTGTACACTATGGTTCTCCAGTATTATCTTTCATAGATTCACATGCGCCCGCCCGCCTCCCCGTTTCCTTTAGGTAGACCACCTTTTATCTCTGGTTTTCCTGTATAGCTCACTCTTGGGCGGTAGGAAATCTGAGGTATGGTGGCTCTGCTGGGAATGGTGTAGGCTGGGGCTGGTTGCTGATTGGCTGTAGTTTGGGCCACATAATGAGGAGGAGAGGTTACCCTCTGGTTTCTCTACTCTATGGTTTCAGGCAGTTTTTTCTTCTACTGCTATGATTATTATTTACCGGGAGACTCCCACCATGACGACAGGGAAGATACAAGCATGTGAATCTATGAAAGATAATACTGGAGAACCATAGTGTACAGGTAAGTAACTAGTTCTATAATTCACAAATTAGAGAACAATCTCCTCATTACCTGCCTACACAAATTGCAATTCATATATTTCCATATTCCATAATCTTTGGCCTAAACCAAAACAAATCGCATGTCTACGACTTTTCCAAAGCACAAATCTCTCAAAGCACAAATCTCCAACCTCTCACTTCCAAGTTCTGAATGACCTAACAGTCGTTTTTAGAATACTCACGCCAAAAATTTCTCAGTCAGGAGCGGTAAACATTTTGGAGGATCAAACCAGGAAGACCAGAAATATACTTAGCTGCAGAGACAGAGAATCTCTGTGCACAGGGTACCTCCTTAGTAGAGTCCTGTCCTGTCCTCCTCCGTAGATTCCGGTCTCCTGTCAAGACCACTGCCTTGGATAGCCGCTTCTCTGATGAGCCCAACGTTGGGCGCCATTTGAAGAAAATAGAAACCTTCTCAGGGGTCTCACTGATACACCTTGTCCTTTTAAACCAACAAAGAAGAGATTGGCACAGAAGCTGTAACATCAAAAGACCTATTTATTAACCACACATGAGGGAGACTATGTCACACAGTACCCTCAGGCAACTGTAGGAGGCATTCTAAGGAGTACAGAAAACAGGGGCCTTATATATGCTTAGGTTACATTAGTCAGCATAAAACCAAGGGGAGGTCCTGGCATGTACCAGCATGCAAAATGAATAATATGGGTATACAAAATTTGCTTGCTCAATAAAGTGGGAGAAGAGATATTTCTCCTTACATCTACAAGAATAGCCTGACAGTTATAACACAGGAGCAGGTGCATTCTACTAGCTAGGCCCCTCTGAACATATGCAAGGCTCTGAAAGAGGGAGCAAGCACATGGCTAACTAAGATGGCTGCCATGTAAAAAATGGCTTTCAGCTGACCGAATGCAGCACCTAAACTTATCAGTGACCCTGTACTTCGAGTCAGAAATCCATTTACATATGATAATCAATAACCCACACAAGGCGATAATATTTATCATGCTACCAGATCGCTGCAATCTTTAACAGACCGACGGATCACGATGCGACCACTTGGCTGGCGGTCAGAAAATCTTTGGGGGCATGCTGCAACCATGGTAAAAAGGCGATAATATTTATCATGCTAACAGATCGCTGCAATCTTCAACAGACCGACGGATCACGATGCGACCACCGGGCTGGCGGTCAGAAAATCTTTGGGGGCAACGTGCAACCATGGTAAAAGGCTACAGCATATGCTGACACCGTGCAGTACCTCCTGCACGCCCTTGCACGACATTGTGCCATGTACTATGTCGTGCATGGCCCACGGTGCATTGAGTTGAGTGGGGGCACTATGTGTCCCAGGGCCACTTTTCAGTGGCCTATGATGGTTGGGGGCTCTGTTTGGGGCCCTCTTATTTCTTTCCGACAACCTTGCCGCCATGAAAAGGCTGTCAGAAAGGCATATTGTAATCTTGATGGCAGTGCCTGCCTTGGGATCGCCACCATTCAGGGGCGCTGCTCTGACAACCGCTCCGTCTGGATATATGATCCTGGCGGAGCCAGTGGTCTTGCGTCTGACAGCTTTGGGTCTGGCCACCAGTATCAGAATATGGCAGTTGGACCCCCACTGACGGTCTGTCGTCTGTCTGACTTCCACCATTGTAATGAGGTCCTTAATCTCTGGTCTGGTGTTTTCACCAGGACGTAAACATTTGCTGCTACTGCCACCTGACACTCCATAAGATTCTGGCAAATTATTGTGACTTCTGCTGCGTTGTCCAGCAGAGTCCGAGCCCACTCCCCATTCAGACACAGAGTCCTCAATATGTGTGGCATGCTTAACTTTAATCCCGTTAAATCAGTGAAATCCGAAGAACCTAGGTAAAGTTGGTACAGAAAACAATGGTCCTACCAAACATTCAAGATAATTTAATCAATTAACATATCAGTGTTCAATTCCAATAAATCCAAAACAAGTATCTATAGTATATATTGATAATCAACAATATTCATACACTATTTACACATTGGTCGCTCCAGTGACATAACAATGTGCTCAGAAAGGGTGCTTGTGCATGAATTTTTCCAAAAGGAAAGAAAGGAGACAGCCCCATAGCAAACCCAATATATTTACAATAAAGCCTGTCTGGAAATCATATTACATAATAAAAGTATTCTTCCAATAAACAATAGACATTGATTAAATCAACTTAACCTTGCTGTGGACAAGCTGTCCAATCAAGGCAGTACAATATGCTGATGTATCGACCCTTGAGGGTTATTATGAGCTTCTTAAGTGGGTCTTCATCAGGACAAGATTGATGGATTAAAGAAGGAGAAACCTATAAAGAAAATGAATTTAAATCTCATTAAAACAGTATAAAAAAATGTGCAGTAGTAAGTACTCTTCCCTATTGTGTAAAAACTCTCCAGAGGAAAACCATCCTCCGGTGAACATGTTAAACTTTTATCCCAGCTACCTTCTTCATTTTTAAATTGAGGCTTTTGCTATGGAAGTTTTTTTTTCCTTGTTTACTATGAAGTCAGAAGAGTGTTGTGAGTCCTTGTTCGGTTTCATGTATTGCTCCAACTTGCGCGCTGATCTTCCTCCACTCTCCGAGCGTATTTTGTTCAATTCCTCAAAGGAACGAGAAAGCTGTATGTCCTTATTCTGATGCCTATCAGGCTGTTTTATTATTTCACGGTTATGCAAGTTGTAGTGCTTTTCAGACGATTCCTTTTGAGGAGATCCACCTTACGGTTTAGTCTTTTCTTTGTTGTTCTGATTATCCCAGCATTTATTTTAGTAGACTATGGTGCCTGTTTTGAGTTATCCTTATCGGAATTACCCTATAGTTGTGGTTTCTGAGGTCTGGCTCCCAAATTATCTTTTACTATTGAGGAATAAGCTTCTGCAATTATTTTAGGTAGTTCACGTTCTTGGTCTCCCGGTGCAACCTGTGCGAGGCGTTGGCTTATTACCAATGCTGCTGCTTCCCCTTTTATATTACTTAAGATCATTGAGGATACTGCCGACAGTTTACATAAAGAGGCCAAGGAAATTCAACTGGGAACATGCCAATTGGCGTTGAGAGCTACTGAGTTTACAGTGTTATTGGGCTCTGCATAAAATGATAGTGACAAAAAGCAAGATCCATATTCGGGAAGTTGATTATTGAGACACCATCTTTAAAGCTGCTCAGGAGTTGTCTGATACCTATATATTAGAGGTTGTCATCGATCCAAACCTTGCAAGTGACATTCAATGAATAAACCTACAATATGCGATTATGGGAAAAAAAAAATTCAGGACGAGTCCGTTCATGATGAAATGCGGTTGCTACATGTGAATTAGGGCAGAAAACATTCATTTTAAGAAGATAACTTTGCATGAATAAAGAGGTTTCTACCAAAAGAATTCATGGAGTCTGTAAATTATGTAAAATTATTAATTTATTTGTATTGAACTGTGATGTACATGTTAAAATGTTGTGCTGGTGCACAAAAGACTTCTAAAATCATTGAGGATACTGTAGCAAAATTTCACATTAATTTTATCCCCGAATCAGGGGCCTGGGCTGTCCCATATCCGTTTAAATCTGTTTTTAGTACCTCTGGCAAGGCAGCCATCGATGGTGTGCCATGCGCAATGGCATAAATTGCAGAAAATACTGTTCCACATACGATGTACCGGGTCAACAATCCCTAAAGGCAGGCACATTGTGACAATTCTTTGATTTCATAGGAAACAATTCAAGCTGGTTTGTTTTTTTATACGCTTATTTTATGTTATGTTGCTGTCCATTTATAAAGCGCACATCAACCACACTGTCTCTTGGCGCTAGGTAGCCAGTCAACTTCAACCTCCCTTAGTAATAAACCTGTCTAAAAAGCAGTGTTTTCAGGAGTTTTCCGAATGTAGTAAAATTCGAGGAGGACCTTGGGTCCAAAAGCAGGCTATTCCATACACAAGGGGCACTAACAGCAAACCTGCGCCCTCCGATTCTTTGTTTTTTTCCAGGGCGGAGTTGTCAAGAGGGGCAAGTTGCTAGATCTTAAAGCTCTGGTTGGGAAGTATTTTGTGATCCTAGACTTCACAAAAACAGGATAAGTCAGGTAGAGGGACTTCAGCATGCTTTAAAAATGGATCTCTGTACAACTGGCAGCCATTACAGGTCCATTATTGCCTGTGTGGTGTTGGGCCCTAGGCCCACATGGTAGAAGGAATCATGACACCGGACACCAGTTAGGGGATAGCAGATCTGGCCACGAGCACGTGCGCTCTGGCTCTTTTATTAACAGCGTCACCTGACCCAGTGACGTCTGTGGTGGGTGGGTGTTTAGTGTAGGGTTACATATACACAACTAGACTGTGTCCTAGCAGGACACTACATTCCTCCCAAACTTTAATGAAAGGAAAAAGCGAAAGTCCAACCTGCAAGAAAACAGAACAATGACATTTGATAGCCCCAACAGATCTTCTTCAGGCGATCAGCTGGGAGAATGTTGAAAGTTCCAAAACTATAAAATCAGTCAGATGAGCTTCACCTCGGCGGTGTACTTCAGATCATCCGTGTCTTGCTGTGTTGACGCTTATATACAGTGTTCATCACTTGGAGCATTGGGAGCAGGATGGGTGTGACCCTAGAGGGGTCTCGCAGGTGTTCCTAGTCCAGTGGATGACAACGCTTGTTGGTTGTAGGAGATGACTATGTCACGAGGGGTCTTTCTTTGGATTTGCTGATCTTGATGCCTTCACATCTCCGTCCGGCCAAGTAACTTCCGACTTGCCTTCCTTGCCAGACTCCTCTCTCACTGGAGCCTCGAAGACTGGCCTCTCCTGCTTGGACTCTTCTCTCACTAGAGACGCTGGGAGGACCCTCTTGCCGGACACGATGGGACCGGGTGGACCGTGCGGGCTTCGCATGAGCCGCGCAAAGGCGTCGCTGCCGAACTGCCAACGGACTCACCGCCAAGTCTCTCATGATGTCCTCGGGGGTGTTGATGTCATCCGCCAGGATGGTCTTGCCGTTAGGACATGGGTTCAGTGTCTTCAACAGACCGTTTCTCGGTGCCAGGTGTTTACCTGGGGCCTTCATGCTTCCTGTTGCCTCTCGTGGAGCTGCCGCCGCTGCACCTCTCCCATCCGGATTCCTCTCTCACAGGATATGCGGCCGAGGCCCTTGTCCCCTGGACCGCCACTTGATCGCGTGGGCTGTACGGGTCGCTGCTGAACTTCGGACATGGCCACAGTCTAGTCTTGTGTGGTCCACAAGGGTGGATTGTCTAGTGCTCGGGTATGCTCTGCTTCGGCAAGCTTCAGGTTCACGGGGCACCCATGCAGTTCTTCAGTGGTTGGTCTCCTCGAATGCAGGTTGTAGGGATTACTGGGATCCACACGGATGTTGCGATGCTCCTTGGACAGCACCGATGTTCCTGTGTGCTGTGGTTCTCTCTCCTCCTCTGTGGAGTGATGTTGTGTTACTCCATTCTTCCTCTCCGTTCACATTCTCGACGCGGTCCGGTCTTCTTTCTTGCTTTCTCATGCTAACCAGGATTCTCCATGTAGCGGGCCCTCTACATGTCGTCCCCGTGGTCTTGTCCATGTGGTAGGACACTGTCTTCACTTGGCTTGGTGACTAGACCTGTCGTCGTATCTTCTCTGTTGCTGCTTTTCTTTCCTTGGTGACCAGACTGGGTGGTCGGTCTTCATCTTGGGCATGAGTTTCCATGCTGTGCTATTTTCTTTGTGGTCGCTATTCACCGTCACGGTGCTTTGGCGTTGGCGCGCTTTGTCTGCGCGGAGGAGGGTTGCGTCACCGCTCCTGGTACAACTCTGGTGCATGCTGCCATGCGTGCTGACGATGGCGCTCCGGTTGCTGCGAGACATCGATGTCTCTGTTGGGGACCTTTGTGTGCTGTCCCGTGGCGTTGGCGTGTCGCTGTGTAGCGTCACTTTGGCGCTCTTGATTCCTGGCACGTTCCGGCGCAGTGCTGCGCAGTCCTGTCGTGCGGGTGTGGAATTCTTGGACGCCTGTCGCGTTCTTGTGCTTTGTGGTGCGGTTCTGTGCTGTCTCCCGTTTGTCCTCATTTGAGCGTGGCAGTGTTGCTGCACACGGTTTGCTCAGTTTCTCATTGCGGGCTTGCGCTGGTGCTGTCTGGTGGGTTCTTGGACGCCTGTTGCGAGTCGTTGGGTACTTGCTGCTTTGGCTGTTGTCAGGGACTTGCTGCTTTGGACCGTTGGCGGGAGTGGTTGATGCTGCGGTGAACACCTGTGGCCACAAGGCGTCGCTGCTCTCTCCTTCGTTTGATCTCGGCACTCGTTTTCCCTGGACGTTCTTCTAGTGCTTGGCAGGCGTTTCCTCCAGACGTTCTGTCCGTGCTTGGATGCTTGGTGAGGCGTTCGTGCATTTGTCCCACGTCGCGCTGGAAGTGGCATCTGCAGACCCTTTGCCGGTGTGTGTGGGTGTCTTCTGCGTGGTTGCGCACTTACTTGCTGCGTGAGATTGGATGCGTTCCTTGGGGCGTTACTCAGTCTGTTGCCCCTTACTGCTGCTGATTGATCTTGTGTTGTGCAGTGCTTGTTTTTTTCTTCTCCTTATTGATGCAGGTGTGCTCCTGCTTTTGGCCACTGGGTGGCAGTGTTGCTGGATTGATCAGTTAGCAGTTCACCTCTGAGGTCTTTTATGGAGCTTTCCTTGGTGCTCTTAAATGGAGCTGTGCTGCCAGTGCTGGGCTCCGTGGGTGCAGGTGGTGCTGTAGCCACTCCGGCTTCCTTGGTATGCTGGAGGACAGTGGACGATCTGCGGGAGGTGCAGGCTTCGTGGATGGCAGGTAGGCCCTTTTAGTTTACTTCCTTCCCCGAGGGCAGGGGAGGGTCGCGCTACTCCCGTTCGGGATACACTTGCTGTTCCTCCCTGGGGCGGGTGAGACGCACGGTAGTGTCTCCTGGCAACTGCGGGTGGGCTCCGCTGTCAGTGTGTGTTCTCGCCCACTGTAGTGCACAGCGCCCGGCAGCTCTTCCACCCCTCCGCCGCACTTCACACACGCGGCGGGGGAGGGGGCGCTGCAGGCAGGCCGCAGGTGGGCTCCGCGAGTCCTGCATAAATTATGTTCATTCACCCTCGCGGCGGGGGGCAGGAGGCATCACAGGCAGGCCGCGGGTGGGCTCCGCTGGTTCTGCATTAGTGTCAGTTTATTTACGGCAGCATTGTGCCCGTCTAGGCGCTCTTCGGCACCGTCTTACACCCCTCCGCCGCACTTCACACACGCGGCGGGGAGGGGGGCGCTGCAGGCAGGCCGCGGGTGGGCTTCGCTGGCCTTGCCGTAATGTGAGTTTATCTTCGGCCGCGTTCCACGCAGGCCACGCGGGTGGGCTCCGCTTTGGTGCACAGTCTTCCGGGGGGAGTCACCTCCCGCTCCCGGCTCACCTTCGGCCGACGGGCCAGGTCCTGGGCTGCGGTCGTGGCGGGTGGGCTCCGTCCGGCCGGTGCACCTCTCCGGTGGGGGTCTCTGCTTCGCGGCCGTCTCAGGTGGGCACTGGGCGGTCCGCTCTTTTCCTGGTGGCGCTGGATGGTGGCGGCCGACGCGGGTGGGCTCCGGTCGGCTCGTCCTTGAAGGCTGGTGCGGTGGGCCTCACGGTCGCTGCAGGCTGCGGGGCTCTGACGTGCCCACCGGCTTCTCGGCGCTGCTGCGCCCTGCTACAGTGGGTGCCCTGCAGGCGGGCAGCTCTCTCCCCCTTTTCTCAGGATGTTATGGCAGTGGCACGCGTGGCTTCACTACCGGCCTCGTCGCCAATGTGGTGTTGGGCCCTAGGCCCACATGGTAGAAGGAATCATGACACCGGACACCAGTTAGGGGATAGCAGATCTGGCCACGAGCATGTGCGCTCTGGCTCTTTTATTAACAGCGTCACCTGACCCAGTGACGTCTGTGGTGGGTGGGTGTTTAGTGTAGGGTTACATATACACAACTAGACTGTGTCCTAGCAGGACACTACAGCCTGGGAGATGTGGCAATGTTTGGGCAAGGTGTATATTAGCCAAGCAGCCTGGTTTTGAATTAGCTGGAGCCTGCACTGGAGGATTTTAGGAAGGCCCTAGTAAATTGAGTTAGCGTAATCTAATCTAGACATAACTAGAGCTATGATTACTTGGATCAAAGCCTCCTTAATAAGTATTTTTTTTCTTTTTTATGCGACGTAGCTGGCAGAAGAAAGTAGAGGTCACGGCTCCTAGCTGCTGCTTAAAAGAAAGTTCTACATCTATTATGACACCTTAGCTTTTTACAGCTTTTTTGGGTGTTTGGGATAGCCCATCTTGCTGGGTCAGAACGATGGGCACCAATAGTTCACCTTACTTTTTGTGAGAATTATCTCCATTTTAACAGGGTTCAACTTCAGATGATTGCTGTTCATGCAATCACGGATGAACCGCATGTTATCCTGAAACAAGTGGATAGATGAAGGGCTGTCATTAATCGTAAAAAATAATTGCATGTTGTCTGCATGATTGAAGATGTTGATTTTTTTATTTTTGAGGGCATTAATCAGGGGCAAATGTAGATTTTAAAAAGATGGGGAGACAGTGGAGAGCCTTGAGGAACCCCACAATTCAGTTGCACCTCTGTGGACAAGTAAGGAGGAAACCTGACTGATTGAGATCTGTCCTTCAAAAGGGAGAGAAGCCAGTTCAGTGCTGAGTCTCGAAAGCCTGCGGCCCTAATCCGGTCAGCCAGTATGATATGGTCGACCGTATCAAAGGCTGCAGACAGGTCCAATAACACCAAGATTTGGATGTTGCCACTATCTAACTCTTTACGCATGCCTTAAACAACAGACATGATCACTGCTTCTGTAGAGTGTGCTCGTCGAAATCCTGCTGGTGCAGGATCCAAGAAGCCTGACTCTTCAATGAATAGACCTAGATGACAGGCTATATGGGACTCAAGTAATTTAGCAAAATAGAGTAAAACCGACATGGGCCAGACGTTTTTCATATCTGTAGGATCAGCACCAACTTTCTTTATGATTGGAGCAGTGATCTCTTTTTTAAAGGATTTCGGAACCACCCCCAAATTGACAGATTGGTATACGGTCAGGCAACCAAATACATACTGCTTTCAAGACCTTCGGGGGCAGATGTCAGTTGGTGAACCAGACTTCACCTTTGTCAATAGGAGTACTAGGTCCTCTTCCATTAGGTTAGGGAGGCAGGTAAGCGTTTGACTATTCACCACGTCAGCGGATAGATTATTAAGTGGTGGACAGGGTTACTGTTCATAATGGCCTTAATCTTATTTACAAAAAAGGCAGTCCGAGAATCGCACAAATCTTTAGTGGGTGACTTGGTCTGGGTTAGAAAGATCAGAGACCATCTTGAAAATCTCTTTAGATTTATTGGAGGCATTCATGATTCTGCCTGTGAAAAAGCTTACTTTAGTTTGCCGCAAAAGATTTTTATAATTTCAACGTTTTTGAGTGTACTCCTTTTTTTCAGGTCTGCCGCGTATCTCTACTGCCGTTTTCTCTCTGCTTGCCGGAGGTTCAGTTTGGCAATTTTCTGGTCGCCTGAGCACCATTTAGGGGGGGTGCATGACCACTACTGGCGACTGTCACCAGCTCGTAATGTCCTGCGCAGAGGTGTCTATATTTTTCTTCGGAATGGGAAGAGAGTTACTTAAGTCCTCGCAGAAGGCTGTGAGGTTAGCCCTAGCCCAATTCCTGGAGCAGATAGTAGGGCCAATAGAGGACTTATTCCATTTAGGCAGAGATACTGCAAAAGACATCACACGCAGTGCAGAATGGACTCTCATCACGTCTGGCTGGAACCGTACCCATAATTGCATTAATAGTTTCTGGCCCAAATCCGGGCATAGCCAATTGTGGTTGTGCATCTTTAACAGCAGTTGTTGGGAGTGCTGTTATTGTTCGCTTAACTAATCGAATACGTAGTCTGTATAGTGCAACTGTGTGTATGGTATTACCAGTAATGCTGCTGTGAGAACTCCTGGTTGTAGATATGGTGAATGGCTGGGTAGGACTGACTATGTGGCTCCCTCTTACTGAGGCGACCCAGCCTGACATTTTCTAAAGAATGTAGTAGGGCCCCTAGGACTCAAATAATTTGTTACTGATATGTTAATGGAATTTCTAAATTCTCATGTGATCTACATGTGTTTAGTTCTGCTCATTCAGTGCATGTGAGAAAATTCCCAGTGTTGGCATTTACTGCCAGGAATGTAACCCGTGAATAGTATACCTCTGTTTTATACACTTTGTGGGCCTCCACCACAAAGGTAACATCTCGTCCCGCTTGAGTGAGTCCATGTTATGTTAACAATTGGGTGAAAGCATGTCTGCAGTTTACTGATAGAACTACCTGTCCTGAATTAGCCATTTAAATATGTGGGATTCAGGGAGGGTAGCTATTGTGGGCCGTTTCTTTTAAATATTCAAGCTTGAACAACCTTCAGCTAAAAATAGGGGTTTCCGACTCTGCTGAGGAGGATATTTCCTTCAGACTATGGATGTCTCTGGTCAATGGGTGAATAGGGCTTTGGGCACAAAAAAAGCAATAGTACCCAGGAGACGCATTAAATAAGTACCCAAGCTAGAATGTTGGTAGCGCCATGTCGTACGGTACTTACTATGCCAGTAAGACTGTGAATTTGTATAACATAAATATCAAAACTGTGCTGAACGGAGTCCATGCACACCATCAGGATATGTTGACCTTCGTCCTGGCTAGCTCACAGTGCGCCATCTGGACCTCCAATCCTTACTAGTTGCCGGATGGTAGGTGCACCCTCAGAACATGATAATCCTGACTCCTGAGGAATTCTGGGAAACAGATTCTACCATTTTGTTAAAGACTTAGGCATGCCCAAAGGGAGACAGGAGAAATACTCAAATTGGCATTTCAAACATTTATTGAAGCAATAAGATTCTTGTGCAAAATACGTAGGCTGCAATGATTATTATTCGGAAACAAAACTGAGTAATCAGCATTACGAGACTGGTAAAGAAAATTAACAGTTCAACCATTGTGCTGTTACATTGACTATATGAATACATATAATTGCATCTATACTCCTACATAGCAGTTCATATCCTAATATGCATAGGGCTTGTGGATCATCCGGAATGCCCTAGAGTGGTCAAACTTGACATTACCTAAGGGTGTGTGTCATTGTGAATCCCGTCTCTGTCATAGAGCAGGCCTCCCTTCTTCTCAGGATCACAGCAGAATTCAGCTGGGCTAGAATTCCTGCATGGGGCGACCTCGACAGTGCTGTAAAATGTTCCTCTCTTTAAACTTAGGGCTGGGAGTGTTTTTATAAAAGTCTATTCTCATTCTCTCTATGCCGTAGTTCTAGTCTGGCTGATATTGTTTATTCTACTCCTGCAGAGCTGTCACTAAACAGATAACGAGAAAAAACCTCAAGGATTTTGGTCAGGGAAGGACAATGGGTGCACAACCTAAAGTGGACACACTGATAAGGTTAAGCAAGTAGAGCGGTGCACCTGGGTGAGTGGAGAGCCCTAGAACCACTCAGTGTTTGTTGGAAAACCACCAAGGAACAAGATGAACAGGTATTCCCAATGCACTCAACAGTAAAACATATATACAGTCAAATTCAGACAAATACACAGTGTACAAAGCGACAGAGGGATGTGGGAATCTCCAGAGGAAGAGTAGTCCGATGGAGTCCTTTATTTAGTACAACAGCCAGCCGACACGTGTTTCATCGCTATTGCGAATCCTCAGGGCTGCAAAAACAAATAAGTAACAATGGAGCATCTACTAAGCGCATAGTGTACATTCTCTCAGCTACCACTGTATCATACATAATGTATTTACATAGTTGTGGTCTTGTGCAACCCAACACATTCGTGTCGTTAGTGCTCCTACCGCTTCATCTTAAGGGAGTGCTGGTGATTCAGTGAACCCGTGAGTCGAGGAAGGGATCTATAACCCTCTCTTAATCATTGACAGTACGTATAATACTACTGCAACAGACAGATAATATATTCTGATAATCGCGGGTGCTATTGATTGTGTCCGACTCACTCGTACCATGTGCACATTGTGATGACGCTAATTCACATGCCCGTTTATAAAAGGATTGCACATACCTTTGTATGGCTGTATTACACCAGAAGGTCTATTGACAAATGACAAATTGGGAGGAAAGACCCATCAATATATAATATCATGTGTGAAAAAACTCCAGAAACGAGAAAAAACAAAGTCACATCAAACTAACAATAATATTATGAGGTTCACCGCTCCGCTGGTGATAATTCCGACCCAGCCGGGCCCTTGGGTACACTTAAATCAGATTTGATTTGGGGCAGCAAAGGCGCTCATATATATATGGTGCCTGTATGTTTAAAAGCATCCCTTTTTGGGCTGTAGCACAAACCGCAACAGAAAAATAAATGATTCAGAATGCCTACACAGCGATCGAATCATAATTTGGCGGGTGGGACCGCCGACTACTTGTCAGCGGATGAGCGTCCATCATCATCTGGCCCAATATGGCTATGTAAAAGTGTAAATGTAAACAAAAGCCATTTAAGAGAATATTATCCCATATGGGTGCACAAGGAAATATGCGTCAAGAATCCTCATCTAAAAAATGTGTAAACTTTAACTGTGAACATGTAAAGTGGTGATGTTCAGTGGCTGGGCCTATGTAAATAGACGTCTCTATGCCAGTCGCTTTGTGTGACCCCAGCAAGCAGCCAGTTTTGTTGGCCGTTTCTTTGTTTCTAGGCAGTTTCTTCATCTCTTCTCCTCTGGACGGTTCATCGTAACTGATTTGTTATCGGAAATAGGAATTTAATGATTATTTTGCCACCACCGCACGCATCACTGTTCTTGCATGAGGTATTATATTGCCATTTTCCTTAGTCACATCTTGGAGTTACTGACTATTTAGTTTGGTGTGTATTGTTTACCATAATTCCATATCGTTACTGCTATACAGCAGCATACTAAGACTAAGATTGTAAAGTATTTTTCCATATTTTCACTGTTCTTACCACAATGTGTGCTTCCCACACATCTTCACTTACTCCCCCTGTGCCTTTTATGTCTTTATCTGCTGGGCCTCCACTGAAGTGGCTTGAGTGGAAATAATATTTCCATAATTATATAAGACAAAATATAGTGAACAAGATTATCGTCTCATATTTATAATGTAAATAAAAAAAGTAGTGTCATAAATATTGTAATACAGAATGTCACCCCCAAAAAGTTTGAACATTTTTTAATGAGTATAGACTTTACATAATATTATTAAACTATTTTAAATAAAATAGTTGTAAGTATTTTTAATGAATTTGCGCACACATATATATTTAAACAAAAGATACCAACAATAACTAAAGTTTTTAAATTAAAACATTAACAATAGTTATAATTAGCAAACATATACATAACTAGTATAAATATCTAATCTAAACAATATAATGAACATTCAAAGATAGATTTAATATGTTAAAATAAATACTTTAAACTAATACATAAATGGGATATATAGCAAAAATATGTCAACAATTAAAAAAAAAAACATTAGCAGCTAAACAAACTTTATTATAAAATGTCTATATTAGAAAAAAGGAATTCCAAATAAAAGTACATTACAAATAATATAAACAATTATATAAACAATTACATTTTAAAACATAAAAGCAAATAATTTAAACCACAAAATAAAATAATATAATTCCAATCTAATCATCTTTAGGAAAAGGATTGCTCTTTGAAGATTTGTTGTTCATAAAATGGCTTAACGAATGTGACTCATACTTGAACTTCACTAGCACAGCAGACAAGGAAAAACTCCCATTCCTTGATTTCACCTCAGGCAAAAAAATGGCCACCTCAAAGCAACTACTTTTTATAAACTAACATCAAGAAATACACTCCGCGAATTCGGCAGCTTCCATCTGCGATCTTTGAGGGAGGAATTACCATACAGCCAATTCCTACTGTACTAAGCTAACTGAACTGTAGTAAGCTAGAGGACTACCGGGACCAATCAAAACATTTATCTGAGAAACTGTCAAATCGAGGTTACCCCAATAGAATAATAGAAAGGTCCAGAAAAAGAGCCAGGAACCAGAACAGGGATGTACTGCTGGAAGAAAACCAGAGGACCGACATACCGACCCCTGTAACTTGCGTGACCACATACAACACGATTTCCAACAAAATGATCAAAATCATTAGCAAGCATTGGAATATACTGAATACGGACAGACTGAAGTGGGATAAGCCCTTGTTTTCATTCAAACAAGCAGAAAGACTAGAAGACCGCATGATCTCGACACGCCCTAGACTGACTCCAAAAACACAATATACATCAGTCCTCAATGCGTGGGGCCTTCCTAGTATCACAGGCCACTTCCCCTGGACTGACGTATGCCACCTAACCACAGCCACGAATATCCTGGAACTTGAACCAGGCAAGACCTGGCACTAGGGAAACACACCAATTACAACTCTACACATGTGGTGTACATGATTAAGTGGCCATGTGGCCTGAGGTACATCAACATGACAAGCAGAAAAATAAAACTACGAATTGGAGAACACAGGAGTAATATCCTTTGCAAGAGGAACACCACCAGAATGACCGATCATTCCCTCAAACCGGGGACACACACCAAACGACATGAGATGGGTTGTCATAGAACAGATCACTGTTACATCTGGAACACTGGAGAACCTGTTACTAAGCAAGGAACAACGTTGGATCTACTGCCCTTCGAGCCACAAAAAGGGATCGAATGACAACATCCCTTGGAACTCACTTCATAGTACATAAAACCACGAAGAACAGCAAGAAAGACGCACGTTCCCCTATGAGATCTTTACACTATAATTACCTGAACGAACCGTCCTCAGATTTTGGACACATAACACCACAACATTAACATCCTAGTTTACCTTGCACATTGCATTGGTATTCTACTATCCATAATTAAAGAGCTACAAGTTAGGCTCTTGGGAAGAAATATTGGTAAATGTTCACCATTCAATTCATTCCTGGGGCACAATATACCTAATGCCCTTACATGAGTACATACACCTGAGAAAAGACTGCCTGGCTTATGCCATCCCAGATATGTACCCTAATAGAAGCATCCAAATCTATTCCTTAACATTTCAATCAGGTTCTGTTCTTTCTTTGTATATTTTTTTCACTCAATCATATTTAATTTTATTCATTGAAATTAGCCAGCAATCAATCTGAGTCAAGTGACATTTAAAATAGTCGAGAGAATAGTGACAATACAGGCACACAGCCCTAGATAGTCTTTCTTTTAGGTCTTACTAACGAAACCACGCCCCAGCGTGATTACGTCACGATGCGGGCATCAAGGACGGGCCGCTGGAAACTCAGCGTTAAGACGGCCTTCTGAGCAGCCATACATCCTCTGGATCCAGAAAGCAGGCTGCAACAGGTATTTATTTATTTATAGTTTTTTAGAGCGCAAACCAGACCTGTGAGGGTAAGTGGAGGGCAGTGGTCCTTGATGATGTAAGTATAGCCCCCGGTCTCACCTACTGGGATCACACCGAGCTGTGTGTCACTAAGCAGACACCGGCGTGCTAACCGTGTTTCCTTATTATTTCGGCGTGTGACTACAGGCACTGCCCCCCTGGCGGGATCCATGCTGTAAACTTGAAAAAACTGCAGTAGTAAGCCTATAGCTACATTTGTTAGATAGACCAACCACTCCTCTGTAGGCGCAGGGCTCAGTCCCCACGGATCATGATACCTGAGCTTACATTCATCCGTATACCCGTATATTGCGATGCATGCATGGGTGTACATTTTGTCACCTCTCTATATGATCATATATAGATCGAGCCTGACACTGTGTGTGGCACACGAGTACATGCCTGTCTCTAGTTTTATAGTATATGTCCCATTTGTGTCACGACGATTATTGTTTGTGTTTTTTGTTTCTTCACAGGATTTACAAAGAAATAGCAGTCAGTCAAATGCACTTCATTCGATTCGTTAAAATCATAAAAGCAATAAAACATATATATATACACAATTAAAAAACACTTATTTCATACATATGCAAGATCATTAGTGGAACATGTTAGGACAAGTGCAAATCTAGACGTATTGTAGATATTTCAATGTAATTACAAGCTTAACTGTACAGGATCACTTAGTGGGCATTTTTTGATTTAATTCTATGGGCCGCCACTAAGAAACTGGCCACACAAAAGATAACACGAATGCTAGATAAGGACTGTAAATAAACAAAGGCGGGCCTAACCTGGGTAAAACCTGCCTCTCTTAGTAGAGGTGCCAGATATTTCTTCCTGGGTGCCATATATAAGCTACAGAACATAATAAAATGCATGGAATCCTGTGAGGAGAATTCATCACAGCTACATAGGGGGCCACTTTCCGGTTTACACCATGAATGATAAGTGCCTAGGGAATAGTGTATTAAATTAAATCTAAATTTGGTTAACAATAGTCTGTGGAAGGGCTTAGTTCCAATACTAAGGTAGGGCTCAAGGGAAGGCGAACTAAGTAACCGATAATGTTGTCTAACCATTGGTTTTGACAGTTCCTGCTCTTCCCGAGCTACTCTTGCCACGGCCAGAAAGTTCTTTTTGGTTCAGGTCACGTCCTCCCGCCTAATGCTGGATGGAACATTATATAAATCCGGGCGTCCTAGCTGCGCAAAAGTATGTCTTACGTATTCTAGCCAAGGGATTTTCGTTGCATGGTCTAATGACATAACGTCTGTCATAATAGAATGATTAAGTGTTAACTCGTCATTAAGCCAGGTCTTTAGCCAGAATAATAGGGGGGCCATTCTGATTCTATCAGTGACATAGTCAAGTCCCACCTCCCCGTGAATTGAGAATGTCGGAGTAGACTGAGGGGTGGATAACAAGCGTCTCAAAAATTTATTTTCCGCTTTTTGTATCAGTTCTTGTGACACATAGCCCCATAATGCGGAATCATACATGACTATGGAAATACATTTAGAATCATAAATTTTTAATAGGGCGTCCATGGGCCTAGCACCCAACCTTTTTTGAAAAACTCAGCAAGGCCGAGGTCGCTCTCACCATAGACAAACTTTTAGCCTTTATTTGTGGGCCCCACGTGCCCTTCTCATCAAAGATTACTCCCAGGTAGGGAAAAACTTCCACCCTCGACACAGCTTCCCCCTTACAGAAACATTTTATGGTTTTCCTCTTATTTCTGTGTTGGCCCACCATCATGGTATGATACTTGTTTGCATTGATCTTTAGATCCAGCTGGTCCACAAAGGTACCAAAGGAATCAAGCAAACGCTGGAGGCCCACCCCGGTGCGTGCTATTAGGACAGCATTGTCCGCGTATAGGAGAGCCGGGGATCTTCGCTTCTCCCATACGCGGAACGTCCCCCTCCACTGCCTCTAGATGTTTATCCAGGCCATTTATGTAGATGGTAAAAAGGAGGGGGCTAGGATGCAGTCCTGACGCACTCCTCTTAACGATTTGAAATGGGTTGTGCATCTCCCTTCCTTCGTAACCCTCACTTGGGCGAATAGTTCTTGGTGTAAAGAAGCCAAAAAGTAAACGAGTGGTTTGTCCACCCCCATCTGCACTAGAACTTCCCACAGTTTTGACCGGTTCACAAGGTCGAAAGCCGAGGAGAGGTCCATAAAAGCTAGAAACAAGGACCCCTCCTTGGCAACTGTATACTTAGATATTATCAGGTGCAGATTAGAACACTGGTCCACCGTGCCCTTTTTTTCTCTGAAGCCGTATTGAGTATTTATTAGGCCCCCACACCTTTCAATGTTGTCTCTAAGTTTGTATAATAGGACTCTGCCTAGGATCTTAATCGCAGAGTCTAAAAGGGAAATTGGCCTGTAACACCCAGGATCATCCCGCTGTCCTTTTTTATAGATTGGTACGATGATAGAGGTGGACCAAGCGCTGGGGAGGACTTTACCGTTTGCTGCTGTAAAAACATTTGTTAGGACCCCCGTCCAGAATTTTGGGGAATATCTATAAAAGTCCGCAGGCACACCATCTGGCCCTGGGGCCTTCTTTTTGGAGGTCTCCAAAATTGCCTTCTCCACATCCTCGGGTGAAAAGGACAAGGGAGCACACTCATCCTTCTCCCACAGAGTGTCCTGGGCTATAATTTCACTATTCCCATATACCTCCCCGAAATGCCTCCCCCACTTGTCATCTGGGATAATGCATTCAGTAGCTGTTTGGTCCCCCTCTGAAAAAAATGGGTGATTAACTATAGCCCAAAACTGTGAGCTATCACGCAGGACCTCACAGAAAAGTAGATCTTCCCAGGCCTTCTTTTTAATATCATTTTTCCTCCCTGTTAAAATGGCCTTGTACTCCTTTCTTAAACTAGCCACCACTGCCCTATCTCTCGGGGCTGTCATTAGTGCCTTGTGCGCTTTAGAACACTTGGCGTCAAACCAACGGTGCTGTTTAGTCCCACCCTGTAAGGGTTTAGCGGTTAAGGCTCCAGCGACATGGGAGCATATAGATTCAAAGGCCTTCATCACTCTGAGCGTGTACACACTTTTAGCACCCCAGCCTTGGAAACTCTCCATTGACTGAGTTACGCACTTCCTTTTACCCCTGGTCCTGACGAAAGCCAGCATAGGATACAGTCTGGCTGAAACATGTAGACCAGTATTTAGGATACTTGAGACAAAACATAATACTCCGCCAATCTTTTTTAACCCTGTCATAGGGCCCCACTATTAAAGTTATTTTCTACTATCTGAAGGGGACTCTATAGATTGTTTTAACATCGCTAATCCCTGCACCTATCACAACACACCAAAAAAAAAAAAGCTCCGCTGTAGTTCAGGCGTTGAAGCACACCCATGGTGCACTCGGCGCCTTGGGTGGGACCTGTTGATGAAGCATGCCACCAACTAGGTTGGTGGGTGAGGGTTTTCGTAAGAAACCTATCGGTTTCCCAAACACAAACTACAGGCTTCAACTATGAGCCAGTTATTTTTTTTATTACACATGTCTAAGTGAGGAAGTAAACTAGCTCAATCTGCTTTCCTCTCTCTCTTGTTGATATTTACAGTACTGGTAACGGACGACCCTCACTGCAGATATGTGTTATGTGAATGTAAGAAGTGTAAGTTACAGTTAGCCCAGTATTGAACCTTTCATAGATTCCCTTGCTATGTATCATTGCCCGTCGTCGAAATGGGAGCCTCGGTAAATAAAAAATATCATAACCATAGGTACAAAAGAGAAAACGAGGCCTAGGCCTCATCTCATTTTGTAGCATATCACCCTCTTTGTGTAAAAGAGCCCAAACTTTTCGCAACAACCAATCAGAATAGCCTCACCACATAGAACCTTCCTGAGAGAGCCTCAGAGCCTCAGATTTTCTACTGCACGTTGTGCTAGGGAGTCTCCACTGAGCTCTGCTCAGTTTTCTTTCTTCAACTTCAATTCTTATTCAAAATTACTTCAGAATATTATTATGTCGGACAAGTAAAAGAAGGCTTTGTTCAGAGCATGTGCTACCTGTGCGAAAAAGAGACTTTTTGTGGAGGACAAGCATGATGATTGAATTTATTGCTTGTATCCTGACCACAAGGCCACAGATTGCAAAATCTGTAGGACCTTTTCTACAAAGACATTGAGAGACAGAGAAGGCCGATTACTAACTTGGCTACAGAAAATGAAGTCACGGAAGGACGTGCTATCTTCGGATGAGCAGGACTCTTCATCTGCTTCATCTTCAAGAAGGTCAATCAATCAATCAATCAATCATTGACACTTGTAAAGCGCGCTACATACCCGTAGGGTCTCAAGGCGCTGGGGGGGGGGGGGGGGGGGGGGTGCCGCTACTGCTCGAACAGCCAGGTCTTCAGCTTCTTCCTGAAGGAGAGGTGGTCTTGGGTCAGGCGCAGGTTGGTCGGGAGGGAGTTCCAGGTCTTGGCGGCCAGGTAGGAGAAGGACCTTCCTCCTGTAGTCGCTCTTCGGATGCGGGGGACGGCGGCGAGGGCGTGGTTGGCTGATCGGAGGTGGCGTTTGGGAGCGTAGAAGTTGACTCGGCTGTTGAGGTAGCTCGGGCCTTGGTCGTGTAGGGCTTTGTGTGCGTGGGTGAGGTCCAGAAAGAGGGGTAGGTCACCTCCCTCTACTTCTTCAGAAATCCCTGTCAAAGCCCAACAAAAGATCTCTGATAGGTCTGAGAGGGCTAGTCCCATTAAATCTCCTCACCAAGGTGAAAAGGAGAGGCTGGGACAGGCTGCTGAGGTGGACACAGCCAAAAAGATGAAAAAGGATGTTTCTATTCCTTCACAACCATCTCTAAAAGTGAAGGAAGGCAAGAAACTGGCGGCTGACTCGCTGGACAGAAAACCTGACAAGAAGCAGCGTCCGTCGACGACGAAATCGTCAGGTACGTCAACGATGTCTTCTCAAAAAGCCTTGATTTCTATGGTGGCTCAGTCGACGGGACCGTCGACGGTAGCTCTGTTGACGTGGACTCCATTGAGACCATTGTCGACGTTTAAGGTGCTTTCTTGCTCGTCGACAATAGCTGTATTCGACGATCATGACGACGAGAGTAGTGTCGACGGCTGCTGCGACGACGAAGACTACGACGACGTCGCCGACGGCGGCTGCAATGATGATGACGACGAGTTCGTCGAAGACGCCGTCGACGATCCATCCTCCGTCGACGATAAAATCTCCGTCGACGAAGTCCACTTCTCCGTC
Organism: Lissotriton vulgaris; assembly: GCF_964263255.1. Taxonomy (NCBI): domain Eukaryota; kingdom Metazoa; phylum Chordata; class Amphibia; order Caudata; family Salamandridae; genus Lissotriton; species Lissotriton vulgaris. The sequence goes on along the minus strand of NW_028254425.1, from coordinate 153,283 downwards.
GACGGTTCCTTCGACGACGACTCCGTCGAATCTGTCGTCGACGATTCAGAAAATACACATTTCCATGCGAAAACAGCAAATAACTCCGGAGATGACTTCTCCTAGAAGAGTATCATCCTTACTCCCAACTATGTTGTTTGATGAGGAGTCTGATGACGAGGAGGATGAGAATCCATATGGGGATGCCTACAGTCCCTTGGACTTAAATGTGAAGTGTCAGGATACGGACACTGAGGAGTATTTTGAGCAACAATATGTCCAACAAAGCACACCTCCTCCCACCTTAGGACAGGACATGGTGGCCATGTCATCGTCCCTCATATCGGACTTACAACTGATGTTGCAGGATTACAGGAGCAGGTTTCCAACTCCGCCAGTTCCACAGCAGGAGCGCCCTCCTTCTCCTGTTAGACCTCCTGCTCCGGCAATCATAGTAACGATGGTGGTTTCACGGGCTGTGCATCCAGAGCCTAGAGAGGACGTCCAGGAAGTAGTTGATGATGTTTCTTCTGATGATGGTGTCCAGGATGAACCTACGCATGATCCAGATCTGGATGATGATGATACTGGTATGAAAGATCCAGATGTGGCAGGGCAGGATACAGCTACCTCTCCGCCTGCTGACATTAGGGGATTCCATAACCTCATGGAGAGAGCATCTGTACGATTTGGTCTGCCTATCACGACTGTGCAGTCAGACTGCTTTCTATATGACTTTAAAGAACCATACAAGAGGTCGGTCCGATCTATTCCTATCATCGAACATGTATGGTCGGAGGGAGTTAGTTATGCAAAATCCGGCTACAGTCATTCCTGTTCTTCCCAGACTAGAGAAAAAATACAAAGCGCCGGATGGCAGTCCAGCTTGTCTTCTGGGTCAACCTAAGCCGGATTCAGTAATCTCTCAAGCAGCACAAAGCAAATCGAAGAATCCTTCCACGCCCCTTACTACACCTCCGGATAAAGAAGGAAGGCGCTTGGACAATGTGGGCAAAAGATTCTCCTCTATGGCCAGTCTCCTTGTCCGTGCTGCTAATGCCCTTGCCATCCTCGGCAGGTACGATCGCCAGATGTGGTGCGACCTGTCCCCGTTTGTGGAACAGATTTCAGAATCTACAAGGGATGAGGCCAAGAAAGTCTTGGTGGAAGGAGAGAGGTCTTCATCGGAGGTCATAGATTGCGCTATGGACATCGCATCCACTACCTTTCGTGCGCTGGCTGGATCAGCTGTGCTACGGCATCAGGGCTGGTTGCGGGCGACCTGGTTTCGCCAGGAAGTCCAGAACAAAATCTTGGACTTAACATTTGACGGAGAGATGCTTTTTGGAAAGCATGTGGATGAGGCCCTTCAGAGCATTAAGAAGGATACGGACACAGCAAAATCATTGGGTTTGTTGAACTACCGTAAAGTTCCTTTTAGAGGAGCGAGAGGGAGAGGTTTCTCCTCTTATAGAGGTGGCAACCAACAGAGATATTCATCCCAGTCCTCCTACTTGTACAAGCCTCAGTATTCCAATCAACGTCAGGGCCAGTCGGCGTCTTTCTCTCGTCAATCGCAGAGAGGACGCTAGAATCGTCAAGGACGTGACAACTCCAAGAGGCAATAGCGGCCTTGCGGCTCTTTCTACTGTTCCTACTCCTCCGATTACATCAGTGGGGGGGCAGGATATCTCTGTCTCGGCAGCTGGAATCTTATAACATCAGATCAGTGGGTCTTAAATATCATCAAGAGTGGCCATACGTTGGAGTTTCAACATCTACCTCCAACCAGAGCTCCAGGCGCCTGTCAATCAAAACATCTGGGACTGCTACGTCTAGAAGCCCACCAGCTTTTCATCAAGGGGGCAATAGAACCTGTACCTCTCTTGCAGAGGAGGAAAGGGTTTTATTCCAGGTTCTTCCTGGTTTGCAAAACGACGGAAACTTGGCACCCCATATTAGATCTACGGGAGCTCAACACCCATCTCATCAAACTATCCTTCAGGATGGGCACTCTTCAGGATATTCTTCGTCTTTTAAATCCAGGCGATTACATGGCGACTCTGGATTTAGAGGATGCTTAATTCCATGTGCCGTTCCACCCAGCTCATAGGCAATACTTGCGCTTCACAGTAGGCAAGAGCCATTTCCAATTCAAAGTACCTTTTGGTCTAAGGTCTGCTCCAAGGATATTTATGAAGGTGTTGGCCCCAGTGGCTGCTTTCCTCAGGAAACAATCTCTGGAAGTTTTTACCTACATGGACGACTGGCTAGTCAAAGCTCCAACTTTCCAGGAAACTTCCAAGGCGATTACAACCTGCAGTCAATTGTTCAATGTCCTGGGCTTCAGCTCAACAAGAACAAATCAGTTCCACCTGTCCAGGTCAGCAAGGTTTCTGGGGGCCATTCTGGACACAAAACGTTGCAAGGCTTACCCTTCAGTCGATCGTCAAAACAAATTGATGCTCTCGGCTCGCCAATTGCTCAAAAAGAAGTCTGTCAGTGCGACTCTACAAGTCCTTTCTCGGGTCGATCTCATCCTGCATACCATTAATTCTGCATTGCAGGCTGCGAATGCGTCCTCTGCAAGAGCAGCTCGACAAACAATGGTACCAAGCAGAGGGCTCTTTCGACGACAAGATTTCAATAACACCAGAAATGAGAAAGGCATGCGACTGGTGGGTGATAAGGAGCAACATCGCCAAGGGCTTGACTTTCATGCTTCCTCCGTCTCCCATGGTTCTCACCACGGACGCCTCATTAGAAGGCTGGGGAGCGGTCCTCCAAGAATTGCAAGTCAGTGGACACTGGGATCCAAGTCAACGCCAGTGCCACATCAACCTGTTGGAGCTCAAAGCCATCCGATTAGCTTTACAGGCTTTTCTGCCACGAATACAGAATCAATCAGTGCTGGTCCAGACGGACAACACGACGGCCATGCACTATATCAACAAACGGGGGGGGGGGAACAAGATCTCAAACTCTGTCCAAGGAAGCTCATTTGATTTGGGATTGGGCGATCCTTCACAAGATTGCCTTAACAGCCGAACACCTGGCAGGTTCGCTCAACATAACAGAGGACGGGGGAGGAGGTACGACACCAACCTAGATGGCCGCATAGTCTCCCGGCTCCGCTGACCTCCGTCCTACGCTCACCTATCCTGTCGAATATCCTGATCTCCTGCCCCGGATTCGTGTGGGTGAACTAGTCTGCACCCCGATGGTGTGACCACAGAACTTTTCTGATGTTCTGGGGTGAAGTAACATCGAAAATGTTTTGAGGCCTAACCCAGACTGGAAGCCGGGGACTCGATTGCTGCTCTACCCGGGTCCAAAGTGAACAACAACGGACAGAGGAGAGTGGTTGGGTCCGGTCCTTGGAACTTTTGAAAATTTCTCTGGACTACTTTGCAACCATCTGCTGCCTGGTGCTGTACCTGAGGTGACGGGTGGCGCGCGGTGCTGCGTCGAGGGGGCCCGGAGGCCCGGCACTAGCACCGCTGGTGCCCCGGGGCGGGGGTCCCGCTGCGCGTTGCTGGCCCATCCCTCACGGCTTGATTCTGCTCCGGCGTGTCCTGTCCCGGAGAGGGTACCTCTCCGTGGAGATCGTTATGCCTGCGGACGTATGGAACTTGGCAGAACGGACTCAATGTGGCCCTTCCTTGCGGATGGTAATAGCGGAACTTGCGGCGCTTCGCGCGACGATGAGGGCCCAGGTCAATCGTTTGCTGTCGGCAGCAGATGGAATCATGGGACCGGGAGCAAGCCCGGACTTGAATCTTGAGACACGGCAGCCGACTTGCCTCCTGTTGGGCGCCCTAGTGGCGCGTTTAGACCCGGTGCTGGAAGCTGTGCCTGCCCCCGAAGAAATGGAACGCATCGTGTGTGCTGAGATTGGTGACCCTCTTACGTTCTCGGAAACATCGGTCCTACAGTTATCGGAACATTTCACTGCTTCCCCCATCCTGGACACTGTTGGCCCACACTATAATTTGGATCGGAACGAGTCGCACCCCCACCCCAATCGGTCTCCCAACATGGCGGATGTAACGATGCTTGGTTTCGGAGACTGGGAGGGACATCGTTTGTGCAAGCCGTTGGGATCTGCTATTCCTCTCCCATTTGCTGGCCCAAGCTTCGGCTGCTACTGTGTGACTTTTGACTTTCCGGGGATGGGGCTTTACTTATCCGAGGGACTCGCCAACTTTGATAGACGGGGCCAAGGCTGAGATTGTGGGTTGAATTGTTTACGATGGATCTATTGGTAACGGGACTGCTTCATTAACAGACTGATTCCGGGGCGGGGGGTTTGTGGTTCCCCCCGGGGCGCATTTTTGTATGGTGGACAACTTTATTCGTGCTGGCTTAGGGGGGCCCCTTTGTTAGGGCGGAGGGGAGAGACCGGGAGCGCAGAGACTATCGCCCTCCTCCACTTCCCCGTTGGGTGGGGTTTCCTTTCTTTTTCCTTTTTCTCTGTTCTTCTATATTTCGGGTTTGGTTCTCGGGCGACAGGCACACTGCTGGGGGGGGGGGGGGCCGTAGTCATCTGCAGGGGTGCAGGGTGGGGGGTTGGGGGAGGGGATTTTTCGTTTTTATTTTGTTTCTATGGCCTTTGTTCTCTTTTCTTATCTTTCTTTGTCTTTTTCTTTTTCCGGGTCAGTGCAGTGGGTTTCCTTTGGAATCAATCACTGCTTTTTCATCTGTGCCTCAATTTTCATGGTGTTCTCTGGGTCTTAGGGCAGGTGACTAGCAGGCGCAAATTGACCGTAATATTCCTTCATATCCTGAACCGCCTGTTTCAGCGCCATTGATTTGACCGATTACTGTTGACACGTTTACTATTCTGCCTGCCATTTTTCGCTGCTGGGAAATTGTTCGGCACCTGATCCTTCCATCTTATACTATAAAATGAAAACCTTTTATATCCTGTTTTTCTAATTGTGCTATTCAGTGACCAAGTGTACGCTAGTATGGTGATTCTGCTCCCCGCGGTGCTGCATGTGATTTAAAATTTGCTCTCTGCTAATCTAACTGCTTAGCGGCCAGCTCCGGGGATTGTAGGCCCATACTTGTATTTGGTTGAAATGTCAATAAAGGTTTTAAAAAAAAAGAAAAAAACATAACAGCGGACGCCCTGAGTTGCCAGAAATCGACCACTCACGAATGGGAGTTGGATCAGGCCATTCTGGAAGAGGTGTTTTTCGGTCTGGGGGACCCCGACCATAGACCTGTTTGCGACTCCGGAGAACACCAAATGCCGGTTCTATGCAAGCAGGGATCACCATCCGGGATCCTTGGGGAACGCGCTTTCGATTGCCTGGTACGGCGCATTCTTTTACGCTTTTCCACCGATACCCCTCATTCAGAGGGTACTCAGGAAGGTCAAAGCGGAGCCGTGCAAAATGATTTTGATTGCACTGGCGTGACCCCGGCAGTTCTGGTACACAGAACTCCTATTATCCTCCCAGGATCATCCGATTCCCCTAGAACTGGTTCCTTCCCTGTTGTCGAGGTCTCAGGGTCAAGTGCTCCATCCGGATCCGGGCTTGCTTCACTTAACAGCGTGGCTCCTGAATACAGGGAGCTCCGACATCTGAATCTCCCCAAGGAGTGTAGGGACGTGTTGTCTCAGGCTCGAGCCCCAAGCACTAACAAAACTTATAAGGCAAAATGGAAGAGGTTCTGCCTATGGTGTCAGAAGCAACATCTCCATCCGTACACTTCAGCTCCTCATCAACTTTTACCATACATCCTGTTACTGGCTAAATCTGGTCTGGCACATTCTTCTGTGAAAGTTCATCTGGCAGCCATCTCAAGATTCAGATGGACGTCTTCAGGTCCTTCTCTTTGGTCGGCTAGAATTGTCAAACAGTTTATGAAAGGCCTGTTTCGGATGTATCCCCCAGTCCGTCCTCCACCTCCAATTTGGCAACTTAATTTGGTGTTGGCTCAGCTAATGAAAGCTCCGTTTGAGCCCATCCACAAGGCGGACCTTAAATACCTATCATGGAAACTAGCTCTTCTGTTGGCTCTGACATCTGCCAGGAGAGTTAGTGAGCTTCAGGCGCTGTCAATAGTGGAACCTTTTCTTCAGTTCAAGCGCCCACCCTCCTCCCCTGGGAAAGCTCGGCCTTTTTTTACAGAGATAGTGGCTGTTTGCACAACGGCTACGAAAATCTGAGGCTCTGAGAAGGAAGGTTCTATGTAGTGAGGCTATTCTGATTGGTTGTTGCGAAAAGTTTGGGCTCTTTTACACAAAGAGGGTGATATGCTACAAAATGAGATGAGGCATAGGCCTGGTTTTCTCTTTTGTACCTATGGTTATGATATTTTTTATTTACCGAGGCTCCCATTCTGACGACGGGAAATGATGCACAGCATGGAAATCTATGAAAGTTAATACTGGGGAACCAAAGTTACAGGTAAGTAACTTGTTTTCTTGGCTTCCAACCTCTGAGAGTTATGATATTAGTGTAGGACAGAAATTAGCTACTTACCCCAGTGGTGAACCATAGTCAGTCCTTCATACCTTACCTGCCTATCAAAAGTAGTTTTCTAATTGGTTTGTTCCCAATCTTTGGATTGTAAGCTGAAGATTGAGCTTGAGGGTGCAAATGTCTTTCCATGTTCTGTTGCTGGGATGTGTGGTGGTGTAGTTGTCTTGGAAATAGCCATGTTTTCAACTCTCAAGTGTATATACTTCAGGTGTCTTCTTATTCTGGCTGGTAGTGAGTTCCAGAGACTTGCACTGAGAAAGTAGTGCCTCCAATGGATTTCTTTCTGTAAGGTGGTATGATAAGTGGTGCTAGCCTGGAACGCAGTGCCCTGTTTTGTTTGCATCTCTTGAATTTAACTTTTAGGTCTAGCACTCCTTTTCCTTGGAGGCTCTGTGGACAATGCAAAGAGCCTTGAACCCTGCCTTTCTTGCTATAGGTAATGAGTGGAGTGATGGCAAGACTGGAGTCGTGTGTTTTCTAGGGTGAAGGTGAGAAGTCATTTTTCAGCAGCATTTTGAATAATTGTATTTATCATTTGATTACATTGGGTTTGCCAAGGTTGTAGGAAGGTGGATACCGGACTATGGTTACCCCAGCTTTTTGCCTAAAAGTTGGCTGGTTTTCGACTTAGTTGGCCCGGGATCCTGCTAATCAGGGCCCCAGGCCATCGTCTCTCTCTGTAAAATGGACTCCATGTACTTTAGGTACATCTCCAATTGGACATTGGATCACCTTATGAGCCCCTGTACAGTGTACTATAGGTACCCAGGGCATAGGTGCATCCAAGGCCTACCAGGGGCTGCAGCATGTATTATGCCACCCCTGGCTGGCCACTCACATTGACACAACTGGCTGATCACTCAGCCTGGGCAAGGGCGTGTGATCACCCCTTGCTTAGATATAGTATTCCTATATCTAACCTTATATCTAGACACATATACACCTATAAGTCACTCCTATGGCAGGCCTTAACAATCCTGGAGGCAGAGTGCTTGGTTTTATGTGAGATGGTGCTCTAGCATGAGCTGAGCCTGTCTGCAGCTTTCGGAACCATGTCCTTATAGCTGTTCTAGGATATAGCCATACCATATACTCTTAAGTGCATTATGAACCTCGCGGTTAAATGCTAACTCTGGTTTGGCTTTATCAAAACATGTTGTGTAAGGTGTCATATGCTTTGGAATACTACCCCCTCGCCAGTTCTGGTGACGGGGGTAGCATTCCACCCTTCTAGAGGGAGAAGACATGTTGTTCCTACTTTTCCCGGTTAAAGTTAACCAGAGCCTCAGCATCACAAAATGGATGCTGCTGCCACAGACACAAGTCTGACCTCCTGCTGCTGGGAGTCCTTCCAGCGAGGGAGGCTTGGACAATAGGCTTCCTGTCTTGGGAGGTGCTAGCACCACCCCAGACGGTGTTGCGTGTTTATCTAGGATCCTGATCGATACTGTGACCTTATGCCCCTATTCAGCTATAAATCCATTTATTCCCTATATTGGCATAACCGTTCAAGTGCGATATTCAGAAAGTCATCTCTGGCCTCACACAAACAGAGCCACGTTCCAGAATAGTTTTCTCTGCCACTTCCTTTGCAACCAATTAGTGCAATGACAGAGCAGAAGTCACTATCTGATATTCCTAGATTAACACTCCGAGTTCTTCAACAAGATAAAAACTCAGCAAACCTAGAAATCCCCGCTTGCTGTGTTTTGATTAGTAATGGAACTCTAATGAGCAACTGATAGCTATCACTTCCTAGTGACATCTTTAATTGACGTCTTATGTCCAGCAAACTTATGTCAAACAAGGCACCTTTCAGGTATAAATACTACCAACGTTGCCTTAAGCAATTGCTGGTGTCCCATTGCTGTTGTATGCTGTATGCAGTACGCTGATGCTGCTGCAGTCCCGTTGCTGGTGGTGAAGCTACTGATACCATTATCGCTGCTAAAGCGCGAACGATGGTGTGGTAAGCTTAGGAGCTGAACAGCCGTCCCTCTGCGAAGAGCCCAGCAGATGCCAGCTGCCCGCGGACGCTGTCCCCCTCCTCCTCCTCGACGCGCTGAAGAGAGACGCTGCCTTTCTCCTGCAGAGAAATCCAGCTCCAGCGTTTCTGGTGTACCCTTGCGGGTGACTGGAATACCGAGACCCCCTGAAGGAGATACCAGACCTCCATCATTCTATTCAGAGGTATGGTGTTGACTAAACCCTTAGATGAGAATTCTTGAAGCAAACCTTGGCAAAACCAACTTAACTTAAAGCTACTTACTTACTCCCCTCCCACGTGTTAGGCTTAGGTCAGGCACACTGGGGTAGGCTTAGTTAGAAGCACCAGTTGAGTATTTTAGCCTAATGTATATATGACTGTATATATGTTTTATTACTTTTAAACCATTGTATGGCTAAGAAACCATATCAATGCTTTTACTGTATTATCTCGCAATACTTATCTTACTGTACGTACTTTTTATCATAACAAGTCTTGCAATTGTGGCAATTCATTTCTCTTGTACGAGAAGAGACTGTTCAATAAATGTTAACCCTTTATTGACAAACGCCCGTCTCTCTATTCTCTACATATTGTGAAAGTAATCTGCACTAATCTGACTGAGTGAAATACCTGTCTATTGTTTCATACGACCCTAGAGATTGACTCTTGATCTGAGGAGCAAAGTTGTCATGTTGCACGGTTGTTGGAAAACTGAATCCCTTCTTGTCTGTGCCAGGGAAGCTGATCACTTCCTATGCAGAGAAGAAAGTTTCCAGTGACCTCTGAGCTAGTTGGTAACAAACCCAATTAAGTTTAGCATAGTCAGTAGAGGCCTGGAAGATCCGTACTTCTACGTCGATACTACTATTTATGTTATTCCAATGCGCAGGGCCTAGTGGGAAACTAGGAACTACACTACATGGCGCCCAACGTTTGGTAAGGCGATAAACTAACGCAAGACGTTAGAGTAACTCAGTCGTGCATATTTCACACAGACCCCTTTCTCCCGTAAATACTCCAATAGACGTCTGGAGTGGGTGAAAGGTTAAAATCCGCCGACCTTAGTAGGAAGAGATTCCTATGTAAAGCTCTGGTTTATTCAACGTTGAAGGATACAGTGTTCCAAAATATTGTGCACCTAATCTTTGTCTCCTTGGAGACCAACTCTGCAAAGCCTGCATTAATAAAATGTCAGACTTAGAAAACAACGGAACAACTGGGGGCGCAGTAAATGCAACTCAGCAGGATTCCGACGATACAGTACCGGGTGCAATAATCATCCCGGCACATTTAAGAAAATCTATAACGTTAAAACTTATAGAAAACGGACTGACACCACAAGGTGGTACAGTAATTTTCGTGATAGAGGCACACGAATATCGGCAGACAGAGGTATTCTATTCATGGATAAACTTTCCAGCGGCAAACGCTACAACAAGAGTTTCACTATTACAAAATAGAGGAACCTCCGGAAGAGTACGCTCCTTTCGAGGAGACTGAAATCCCACTAAAATTCCAAGAGCACTTGCTCTGGTTTAATGGCGCCCTAGAACATAATGATCATATAACCAGGCTCGGTCCACTAGGTAGACCAGGAGCAACGTGGCCGGTTCTAGCCAGCTACACACCACATCCTGACATTGCAAAAATGTCCAGAGAAGAGCTGTTAGTACAGCTAAAAACACTTATAAAAATACATAGGCAATTAGTCCAATATGTAATGCGGACTGCAACAGTCCAACTAGCTGTAAATGTACCACAGCTGACCCCTCATCAGGGGAACACTAATAAAATTACACCACAGAACATACAGTCATGTCTTGGTAAAACACCCATAAAACGGGAACACATTCATTTCTGGTTAGCACAGAAAATCACTCAAATAGAGGCAGTATTTCCTGATACTACCCCTATTGAGAAACACAGAATCTTGACCATCTGCCTTCCTATGGGAATCGCACCACACATAGAGGACTGTGACACTTGGGGTGCAGTCTTTGCTTCCATTTACACAAAAACACATGGTGTTCCGTCTATGGCGGTAATACCAGAAGTGCTAAAACAGATTCAAAATGAATACGGTCCAGAGCCTGCTTTAACTCTTGGTATGAAATTACTGAAGGACTTCAAGCAGGTCTCGGCTATATTATTAGCCAATATAAAGGGAGAAGCAGCATCTGTGGCAATCCGCCAGAAGTTGTAGGAAACAGATATAAAAGATCCAGTTGAGCTTGCCAAAATCATAGAAAAATGCTATGAAGAACTAGGTAGAGACCGCTTGGGTGGAAAACCGGTAAAACCCCAACTGCTCGAAAATCCTGAAAAATTATTTATTAAAAATAATTTAAACACTCCTAAAAAGAGCTGGGATGGAAATAAACAATCCACTCCCAAGGAAAAAGTTTTCCAGTCCAGAGGAAGGTCTCCTCGACGGAGGGAAAGAACTCCGACTCGAGAACACCAGTCTCCCCAGAGGGAGCCCTCTGAGAAAAGATATAACCTTAGAAATAGGGATAATCTGAAAAAATCTGATAGATATCAAAGTATTGATACACGTCCCTCTCGATCTTTTTCGCAGAAATCGGATAGAAGAGGGCGGTCAGACCCAGGAGAGCACACCAAGTCCAAAGACAAGGAACCTGCTCAAAATAAGAAATCACAATTTCCAAAAAAGAAGGTAGCCAGTATTAGAGTAATCAACCATGCCGAGAATACTGAGGACACAGTTGAAAAACGGGGAGTGGGCATTGACAATGTTGGACAGTGCAGCAGAAATCAGTATAGCCCGCAAGATCTTGATGAGTCATCTGGAGACAGTGGACACGAATGAATACATTCAGGTTGAAACTGCCGACACCAGACTTAGCGAGCCCCATAAAATATACGAAATAACATTGCGTATAGAGGGTGATAAGACTAGGAAAATAAAGGTTCTATTTTGGGATAAACTCTCAAAAGGCTATGATATTCTGTTAGCTGAAAAAGATTGGCCCCCAGAGTTTGTCAGGGAGTGCCCTCGTGGCGAAGAAATGATTATGCCTGCCTTCTCGAATCACATTCCGATTCACAAAAAATATACATATGCAAGGAAATGGGCAGTAGCCCAGGCACCTGCATTATATAAAAATCATGTAGGATGGGATGAGGACTCCCCTCCTCACAAAATCCAATTAAAAAGTGAACCAACTGCCCAACGGCAGTATCCCATTAAGCAAGAAGCTAAAAAACAAGTCAGGGAGATCTTAGATCAACTTGAATACCAGGGGGTGATTGAAACATGCACCTCTCAAATGAACAATCCTTTGTTTCCTGTCTCCAAGCCAGACAATTCATATCGTCTAGTTTTGGACTACAGACACCTTAATGCATGTTGTTAAACATTTGCAGTACAAAACTCGCATAGTGCAGCCCTAATGAATAACATAGGAAAAAATATAAAACGACATTAGACATATCTAATGGTTTCTTTTGTCAAAACATTGCACCGGAAAGCAGATATTTGACCGCTTTCTCATCATTTGGGTCGCAGAAAAAATTCTGTCGACTCCCACAGGGGTTCAAGAACAGCCCAGGACTATTCTCAGCTAGGGTAACAGAGTTACTACAAATATATGATGATGAGGCATTATCTTACGTAGATGATATCTATCTCACAGACGACGACTTGGATACTCACTTGAAAAGAGTGAACACCATTATACTTGGGTTCGCAGCAGAGGGTTACAAATTCAACTTTAAAAAGTCCCGAATTGCCCATCTGACAGTACTATTCTTAGGGTACGAATTATCAAGTGAAGGGAAAAGCCTAGCGGACAACTTCTTAGAGAAGTGCGCTGTACTCCAAGCTCCAAAAACGCTGAAGAATTTACAATCCATACTAGGTTTTCTGAATTTTGGAGGAACTTACATTCTAAATTACGCAGAGAGGGTTAAACCTCTCTACGAACTAATTAAACCTGATTTTAAACAAATCAATTGGACTCAAAAACACACAGAAATTTTGAGATCACTGCAAACAGACATGTTAGCAAAAACAAAATTAGATACACGTGACAACACACGCGATCTTGTAATCCGAGTCATCCCAGGAAGATGCGGATTCACGTACCTGACCTCTAATGAGGGACAAAAGGTACCAATTTCAGTTAAATCTCACTTGTACACCCAAGTAGAAAAAACATTCAGTAACACAGAAAGAACTGTGAAAGCAGTGCAAATTGCATTAGCAAATGAACGAGAACTAGCACACGGCAAACGGATTAATATCCTCACAGCGGAATCCGCCTTCGAGGCGCTATTCAGCCCAGTAAACCTGCCTACAGTGTCACTGGATCCGAAATGGATACAGTATGTAGATTCTCTAGGAGCGGAAGACGTGAAATACTATTTCGCCCCGCAATTTGAAGAACTGAATGATTTAGAATATGAAGAAGAATATCCTCTGCCAATCGAACTTCTGCCTCTCCCACAATACGCCTGTATAATCTATACAGATAGCTTTGTACAGCATTTCAACGTAGAGAGCAAATCCTACAATGCAGCATGTGCGATTATTAAAGGTCGTTGGCTGTGCGGTAAATTCAGACCGAAAGTAACAAAAACTGAATCTGTAAGAAACTGTTCGGTTCAGAGAACTGAAATCAGATCTTTAAAGATGGCGCTCGAAAATGCAGAACGTGAATTCCCGACACTTATCGTGTGTGATTCTCATTTTTGCGTCAACTCTTACAATAACAAACTGCAGAGCTGGATTGAAAACGATTACAAAGATGACACAGGTGCCACAATAAAGCATAAATTGCTCTGGAAACAGGTAGCTCTTTTACACAAAGAACTACAAAAGACTCACGTGATTCACGCACAGAGTCTTCAATGTGATGGCGTTCACGTTGCAGGGAATTCATTGGCTAATACAGCCACAGCGGAAGCAACTAAACCGGCTTCCGTAGCTACAAAAAAGCGTACAGAAAAATACATAGACGGGGAAACCATGCTGGCAGTAAAAACGACCGTAAAAGGCGACTGTGCAGCACTACCCGTGAACTATCCACTCAATTATGCATACGTAATCGATGCAAACTCTGTTCCTTTTGCTCGAATCCCTGGAGTGGGGGACAGAGTAATTCCAAACAGGAGCAGGAGGGGCTTCCTCTTACTGGAAGCACACATGGGGTTGGGTGTGAGACACCAAACAATTAAGGATTCTCTGAAAGAATTACAACCAGAGTACTGGTGGCCAGGAATGAGCATAGATATTCAATGTTTTGCTCAAAATTGTGAAAACTGCAACAGAGATCGCAGTTATGAACAGGCCAGTGTTGTTTCAGGAACCCTGATAGACAGCATAAGGCGGTCTATCTGCGCAATCAAAGAAGAGAAGCGCGTCCCATTGTACACAGTTAAGGCTAAACACACTTAGAAAATGTGGCCCCCAGCGCTCGGCTGACGCTAGAACGGTTATAAAAGATCTGCGAGTCTTTATCGGCACATACGCAATTACCACGTTTCATTCTGACCAGGGTCCTGCTTTCAGCTCTCGAGCTTATAAGGAGGCCATGGCCAGCATGGGAATTGGGTTGCAGTATTCTTGTCCGTCGCACCCCGAAGGGAATAGTGTGGTTGAAAGAAAAAAACGAGACATAAAGCGATCTATAACAGCGAAGGTATTAGGTTCAGGCGCTGGGTGGGTCAAACATCTAATAAGTGTCCAGACTAGTCTTAATAACTTGCCAAGAAATTCTCTAAAAGGTTTCAGCCCATAAGAACTATTGTTCGGAATTAGAATGAACATTCAGGACCTCGATAGTCAGATGTCAGTGGTACAAGAAAAAACAACAAACTTTGATGTAAAGGATCGTTTGGCTGTTTTACAGGAACTGAATGAAACAAGAAAATCCTTAAGCAACATAAAGTTAAAGCAACAGCCAGATACCACTGACGAGGCACCACAAGCAACAGCCCCAGCAAGGCCTGTCTGGATTCCAAAGATTGGGGATCTAGTCAGAGAAAAGATCGCGGTGAAGAAGGAATTTGGGCCTTCTTACAGAAAAGCAGTACCTGTCTTGGCAGTCACCGGAACAAGATCAGTTGTGCGACCGCCCCTTGCTGGTAAAAAGGAGAACAGAGTTGTGTCCATCGACCTGGTAAAACCACAAGCATGTGGCCTATAATCAACAGTAGGCCCAGCGGACTCCCAAGAAACAACAGAATACCCAAACTTGCAACAATCCAAGAGGTTCAAACTGAAAGACTAATCACATTCGATCAGCCTGCAGTGCACAATGAAGGACTATGCAATAATGCCATGGAACTCGTGCCTCTTGGGACACAGATTGAAACAGTTCGTCAAGAAACACCAGTCTACAATAATGTGGCATCAGAAAATGCTACTGAGAGACAGATTGAAAGAACAATCCCAACAATTGACAGAACTGCCTCTGGTTATTTCATCAACTTCGACAACTTCTCTGAAGATCAAAACGACCCCGAAGTGATGCCAGAAACAAAAAAATATTCTAAAGAAATTACAACAGGACTCCTTCAACAAATCAAAGAATTATATCTGGATTCACCGTTGATTGAGCATTGGATTATTTCAGGGTATTCATACTCCTACTATGCCTAATTTTAGTTTTAATTTTAGGAAAGTTTATTACAATTGAATGGACACAGCAAGTCAGAACATCAACCTAGTCCTGAAACCACACAGATCATCCCACGTGAAGAAAAGAGAACTGTCAACAGTAAATGTCACAGCCATTCCAATACCTGGTGGGGTAGTATGGGAGAAAACTGACTATGAGATCTATGGTCCGGTCGAGATCCTGAAGTATCCTCATCAACTGAAGGTTTCCTTAAGTGACTTTGTAAAACCTAGTACATTCTCTGATGATTGGGACTTTAACAGTATTAATGACATGATGTCTGATTTAGTAATGTCAGCTAGATTCACAGATCATGATTATTTACAAGGTTCATCTAGTTATGAGCAATTATTCTGCTACACACATTATGGTGATCATTATTTGCATAAATCTGCAGAGCCTAGAAATGTTTTTATGTATAATCAATGGGAACATTGTGCAACACCACCTAAAAGCAGTTCTAAGACATTCTTTGAGAAATTCAAATACTTCTCAGGGTTTAATCCCAGTGATGCAGAAACGTTTTATTACAAACTGTTAGATAAAACAGGAATGAAAACAACGCTGACAAATTCAAAATTGATATATTCAGAAGCATTTTATGACAAAATGATGACATTTGGTTTTGATTATTGGAAAAATAACATTGAAACGAAAACAATTTGGGGTACAAAAGATTGGCAGGTACAAGGCCTCGAAGCACTATTCAGAACCTGCATGATACCAGAACAAATGATGTTTTTAAATGACACAATACACCAAACATCTTGTCTTGGCCTAGCTAAGATCAAAGACCTTAAAAAACCGTCTATACCAAAGCCAATACCTGAAAATACAACTGCAGATATTGAGTTAGACGTATCACAAATTTGACATTTTAACAGAACACATCCTGATTGGAAAAAGTGGTTAATCTGGCCTACTGACACAAACAACTGTCAAGACAGATTCCTGAGCAAAACACAGGGGTTAAAAATGACCAGACTAGACCCTAGATACTCCCAGAGACAACATCCAGGGATAATAACAACATACAGTGTAGGGAAACTCTGCCTTGAATGGCTAACATCATCCACACTGGCTGAAATTAAGCAACACTTGTCTTTACTAAAAGATGGTGCTGATTTGCGCGATTTCTTTCTTGGACCACGCAAACAGCGTCAAAAGCGTTTCATAGCGACCAGTATCTATGCTGCGTACAACGAGGCTTGGAAAGTCACACAAATTGAAACAGCAGAAAAAATACGAGAAATTGATCGTATTAATTTGGAAAAATCACTTTCTGTAGTAGACAATGGGTTAATGACTCTGTCCTCCAGAATATATTCGTTGGACAATATTGTATCCCCTGCCTTTGATGTGATAGACAGAGACTTGCTAATGTTACAACATGGCCAGTCGTAATTACGTTCTATTATAGAATTAGGCTGGACGCTGCAAAATCTTCGTTCAGGCTATGTGCCCTGGCGTTTAATCAACACAACGTCATTATTTTCCATTTTTAACCTTACTGATAAACAAATCAGTTTGGCACAGAAAGGAGCAGACTATACAATCCTGAGCATCGAAAAACTTGAGAGATTACCATTGACAATGTCAGAGAGTCCTGTCATTGAATGGATAATACACGGAATTATCACATTTCCGATAACAACTTTCCGATTTAAAAAGTGCCTTGAGTACATACCTACTGGCCAGTATGAACGATTGGGTAAAGGATATGTAAAATCAGAATGGAAATTACCATAGACACATTCTTGCTACAGTGACAGCGACAAAAATGTATTTCTTAGTGGTGACAACTGTAAACATTCACTAAGCGGTACACTTTTGTGTCAGGGTATTAATTTAAACGGAGCTTGTGATGGAAATGCTAACAACCTTTCATGCCACCAGCTTGTCACACCTGCAACTCAGATAGAGCCCTTCTTTATGCAACTTGCGAACGGGAGTTACATTCTTAGAACGGATCACAGATGTTGTGGCCTTGTGCCAGGGAAAAGTTATCTAGTAAGCGTAACATCCATGGTCAAATGCTGTATGCAGGCATTGTTCCCGAGTGGGCCTGCAGACACAGTGACTCCCATCTGCCCTCGTCTGAATCTCTATTCTATACGAATTGATACTTTAAGCAAAATGAAGTCTGTGCTTTTGCAGACAACAGTGCCTATAACGTCATCAAAAGAGACGTATGATCTTCTAGTTGCAAGGACAGCTACTGAAGTTCATGAACTTTCATCAACAAATTGCCCCGTGCATTTCACAGGAATGCTTAGCCAACTCCTTAACATGTCTAGTGCCACAGGCATCCCAGGCATATTTAAGACGATTTTTACGGGACTGCTAACACCTTTTCAAGCAATTCTGGGAATCGTTCCTAATTTTGTCCACTCTGTTTTTGGCGGCATACCACTATTTTTGGGACTCGTTGCAGGGATTTTATTTTTGACCCTCCTGCTTCGTTATGGCAAGCCGAAACTCGGACATAGCTCCCATGGGAATGGAAGAGACAATCCTAGCAATGCGCTACCGGGACAGGATAACTAACGTCCTTGGATTGGCCAGGCTGAGAGATCTAAACATGACCTGGTTCCTTTCATTCAGACCTATATGGCAAAATTGCATCTTACCTGTGCTACGATGTATGCTTTGCGGAGATGAGTGCGTGTTGGACATCTGTCTTTCACTTCCATCAGCAGTACCAATGGACGTCGATACTTTGCTCAGTCCGATAAAGGCTCACGCATTGTGTTGTCCCCAGCGGCTACCAATCCTGATGACGGCATTCGTGGAGACTCCTGTTCTACAACCAAGTGGTAACAGTGGAGCGAGTGACAAAAGCAACATCATCCAGGTACAACAATCTGTGAGCATTGCTGATCCCGACTATGATGACAGCAATCATTCTCACACCTGCCAAGTTACAGCACTATCGAATTTGGTTGAACTGTCACCTGATTTTGTAGACCAATTCTTTGAGAGCCTGTCTGATATGATGTTCTCACCCGAACAGAAACAATAACTTTTTGAGAAGCTTTCCGACACACAGCGTTCCCATGAACTCTGAATTCGGCCTTCAGTTTTGATCAACAAAAACTGCTAAAAGCGTTGGTACTCTATTTCCCCGTTCAAGCATTAATTCTTTTGAATTGAACAATTTTTAATATTGACCCTTTTTTTGGCACGAACAAATCTTTGCTTAAGGTAAAAACTATTCTTAAAGAACAGAAGTTCAAACTTCTATTTCTACACACATCTAGAGACATAATAACTTACATCAGCCTCTAGCACACATTTATTGCAATGCATTTATATGTGATGATTTATCTCGCCCTTCTTCTGTTTCAGAGATATTTCATGTGTAATTCTTTTTGCATAATTGTTCATTGATTTCATATGCCATCATTTTTGAATGATTTCTATGCTTCAAAAACGTACAGTACCTAAATTTCACGTATTACATTATACGCCTATTTCGAATGCATTTATGTATTTTGGGGTGGGCAACGTTACATATGCATCTTATTGCTCTAGTTTTTAGTAATTTGATGGACATGAACCCGTGGAGTGGGTGTTGCGTGTTTATCTAGGATCCTGATCGATACTGTGACCTTATGCCCCTATTCGGCTATAAATCCATTTATTCCCTATATTGGCATAACCGTTCAAGTGCGATATTCAGAAAGTCATCTCTGGCCTCACACGAACAGAGCCACTTTCCAGAATAGTTTTCTCTGCCACTTCCTTTGCAACCAATTAGTGCAATGACAGAGCAGAAGTCACTATCTGATATTCCTAGATTAACACTCCGAGTTCTTCAACAAGATAAAAACTCAGCAAACCTGGAAATGCCCGCTTGCTGTGTTTTGATTAGTAATGGAACTCTAATGAGCAACTGATAGCTATCACTTCCTAGTGACATCTTTAATTGATGTCTTATGTCCAGCAAACTTACGTCAAACAAGGCACCTTTCAGGTATAAATACTACCAACGTTGCCTTAAGCAATTGCTGGTGTCCCATTGCTGTTGTATGCTGTATGCAGTACGCTGATGCTGCTGCTGTCCCGTTGCTGGTGGTGAAGCTACTGATACCATTATCGCTGCTAAAGCGCGAACGATGGTGTGGTAAGCTTAGAAGCTGAACAGCCGTCCCTCTGCGAAGAGCCCAGCAGATGCCAGCTGCCCGCGGACGCTGTCCCCCCTCCTCCTCCTCGACGCGCTGAAGAGAGACGCTGCCTTTCTCCTGCAGAGAAATCCAGCTCCAGCGTTTCTGGTGTACCCTTGCGGGTGACTGGAATACCGAGACCCCCTGAAGGAGATACCAGACCTCCATCATTCTATTCAGAGGTATGGTGTTGACTAAACCCTTAGATGAGAATTCTTGAAGCAAACCTTGGCAAAACCAACTTAACTTAAAGCTACTTACCTACTCCCCTCCCACGTGTTAGGCTTAGGTCAGGCACACTGGGGTAGGCTTAGTTAGAAGCACCAGTTGAGTATTTTAGCCTAATGTATATATGACTGTATATATGTTTTATTACTTTTAAACCATTGTATGGCTAAGAAACCATATCAATGCTTTTACTGTATTATCTCGCAATACTTATCTTACTGTACGTACTTTTTATCATAACAAGTCTTGCAATTGTGGCAATTCATTTCTCTTGTACGAGAAGAAAGACTGTTCAATAAATGTTAACCCTTTATTGACAAACGCCCGTCTCTCTATTCTCTACATATTGTGAAAGTAATCTGCACTAATCTGACTGAGTGAAATACCTGTCTATTGTTTCACACGACCCTAGAGATTGACTCTTGATCTGAGGAGCAAAGTTGTCATGTTGCACGGTTGTTGGAAAACTGAATCCCTTCTTGTCTGTGCCAGGGAAGCTGATCACTTCCTATGCAGAGAAGAAAGTTTCCAGTGACCTCTGAGCTAGTTGGTAATAAACCCAATTAAGTTTAGCATAGTCAGTAGAGGCCTGGAAGATCCGCACTTCTACGTCGATACTACTGTTTATGTTATTCCAATGCGCAGGGCCTAGTGGGAAACTAGGAACTACACTACAACGGGCTATAGTGTATTGGGGCAGGGAGGGCTGAAAGAAATGAGACACCGCCTGGGGCACACAAGGTGTCCCATGCAAAGTCCAATTCAAACCGGTGCTGGGGCACTCCAGCCCCAGCTCTGGCGCGAAACTGGACAAAGGGAAAGGGGTGTAATCACCCATAGGAGGGACCTAGCAGGTAATCCAGGCCCTAGATTTGGTATATAGGTAGGAGCTGAGTCCCAAGACTTTAGATTTATCCTGACTGAAACTTGAAACGAAACTCTAGACCTTCGACATTCTACCTGAAGATAGAAGACTGAAGAATCTCCCTTGTGATCAAGGAGTGACCACCTTGCACAAGCAGGCACCATCCAGCGATCAACGGCTTGCTTTGTCGACGCTCCCGTCGGAGCCCAAGCACAAGACACGGATTTCCAGACTTCCTTCAGCCCGATCCACAGCCCCAGCAAAGCTGAGACCCGTGGAGGCGACGCGAGACGTGGGACCGGCCATCTTGAAAAGTCAGCGAATTGCTTTCCATGCAGCTTCTGAGGCACCCTCGAAGCTGTGCATTGGGGATTGAGAAGCCCCAGCCGGAGCAACATCTGCACCGAAGATCAGACTTCCACACTCCACGAGTTCTGCGTGGGGCCCTACTGCATTTTCCTGCTCGACGCGTCTGTCCGGTCACTTGCCCGTTGGCTAGTGGCCATCTTGACGACGAAACTTTGAATCTACACCGCTGGTCTGGTTTCTCCAGACTGGCCCTTGCTTCCCTGAGCCAGTCCGTGCCTGACTCCTGGTAGTCGTCGACGCCTCCTGGTCCACGTGGCTGTTGCTTCGCGACATCACCTGGTTCCTTCCTGGTTCCTCCCTGGTCACTGGCTAGTGACCCAGACTCTCTCTCCTCTGCTTTCAGGTACTCTTCATCCTCGATCCGCCCTTGGATCCAACGGGACACTTCTCTCCTGGTCGCCTGCAGCATCTTTCTTCAAGGCTACCATAGGACTCAGCGAAACCCGACACACTTGGACACCTATGCACCCGCTTCCTGTGGGTGAGGTAACGCGAGTACTCCGGTGCTCCTGTGTGTATTGACTATCCTAGTGTCTAGGTTTCAAGTAACTTTCATTGAGTCCAGTCAGAAGTGCCCTAAAAGAACTAGTTTCTAATTCTTTCGTTCCCATTCTAACTCTATGGTAACTTGCGTGTGAGTAAAGACTCTGCTCACGCCTCCCGTGGGCCTCCTACTTCCTATCCTTTGGTAGTACAGTGTAGCCTCAGCGATGCCCTAGGCCTATCCTTTGTTTGTGACGTGGTTCTTATACCACTATTTTAGTATATGGTTTAGCGTGCCCCTAGGGCCCTACTGTATTTTGTGCAACTTATTGTATGATAATTAAGTAACTTGTTATGTGCTTGTGCCTCTGACCTCATAAAGAGTTCAGAGGGGTTGTTTAGAAATAAATACATATATATTTTATATATATCCTGTGTGGTGTCCTTTCATTTGGTATTAAAGGGGTTACATATGGTAAAACAGCTGGCTTCACATGCCCTCTTGAGTTTAGCTTAAGACTGCTTTGTCCATGCTACCACTAGGATAGCTGGTCTATAAGGTTGACTTTACAACCATCACCATAAGGGTTGTTCGGACTGGTGCAAGGTGCTCACTAAAATAGTGAACGTCATATACCAGGCCAACTTCTCACAAAGGTGGCATAGTCAAGCTAGGAGACTACCAGTGTGTGAATGGTTTGCAGTTTCTGTTGGTATCCAAGGTATGGCGGAAGCCGCGTAGTGTTTTCATTGTGTGGAGGTACTCTGTTTGACATTAATGTGTGGTATCCAGTATAGGTCTGAATCCCTGGTTAACCCTAGGTTTCTGATTTCTCTTGATATTGTTGGAGGGGCTTCACATTCCTTAGGCCATATGGCAGTAGATTGGTAATTTTGCTTTTGTCTTCAGGTCATACTCTGCCTTTGAAGTATTTAGCTTTAAATGGTTATTCCTCATACATGCGTTTCTGGCCTAAAGGCAGTCATCAAGTTTTAAATTGTAGCCGTCTTCATGACCATCCATTTTTTAAATGATTTGGGTGTCACCTGCATAGTTGTAACATGTGAGGTTGAACGATTTAATCTGATTTGATAAGAGACTTTGATTGATGCTGAAAAATAGAGGAGATATGATGGATACCTGAAGGGATGCCACAGCATTGTATGTAAGGAGCTGATGTGAAAGGTGGTATCAACACCAATTCACAGTCACTGCTGAGGGTTTTCCAAGAATTCAATGGGCATTAGCTAAACTCCCTTCTCCCCTTTCACATATGGTATATATGGTATATATCAGAAATAATGTGCACTCAATACATCATATTAATCTCAAATATAGTTAATTTGTTCCATAATAGAACATTGTCCACACAAAAAAATCCAATCAGAATGTCATTTACATTTTAAAATCTTTTATTCTTCTTGTTGCTCAAACGTTTCTTACAATTCCAACGTATCTCAATATATTTAATACCACAATCCATTTAATAAGTTCATAGACAGACGCCACGTTTTGTCCCTTTGGTAATTTATCAAGGTTCAGCTCAAATTAGTCACTATGCTGTTGTTTATTTCCACATTTTCAAACACATTAGTACCTGCTAAATATTGCATGAGTGTTAGAAGGTGGTTCTGACACTAAGGGCAGCCCAGAATTTTTGCTTTTTGAGAACCTAATTATTGAGCTTTTACTGTTGGGGAGCCTCATAATCTGGGTCTCGCCCACAGTAAACTCATAATGAAGGAGACTGCATGGAGATATTACTGGTGTCCCCCTGGCTTGACTAGGCCGCTGCGCAGCAGCTGGAGTATGGGGCACCGGGCTGGTTACATGCAGACACGTGTGTACATGCGTGTGCACACGTGTAGGGGCTGCGCAGGGGAGATTCCTAGCATGCGCAGTCCAGGAGCAGCTGCAAATTGAATGGTGTGGCAGGACTTAGGCAGAATTGGGTGGTGACCTAGAATAGGCATTATACCCTGGAAAGAAACATGCCAGGGAAAGTCAGTGTGTTTTACTGTGTTTTCACGTAATTATTCCCCTATGGTGATGTGGGGCCCATGGCTAGAGTGACTTCCACAAGGCCTACAGATTCCAGACACACACTAAAGTCCATTGTAGTAGAGGTGAAAAGAAGTATTCTGCAGAGTCCAAGTCATATTTGTACTGCTTTTGGGTCGGCCAGAAATGTCATATTTCTCCGAGTCCCTGACTGGGGTCTGGCCCTGGCAGGTTAAATTGATGCCCTATCTTCCCTGAGCGAAGATCTTTCCTCCAAGAAAGGGAGATAGGTGGAGCTACAAGCCAATCCATCAACCGCCGGTTGCTGGGTGGCAGGCACCAAGCTGGACCAAGGTGAAGGCAGCACTGGGGGGAAGGGGAGCATCTGGCCAGACACACTGGACGCCGCCATGTTTGAACTAACCCAGAGGCTGGACAAGAAGAAGGGAGCAGGGGCAGGGAAGGGGTGTGTCGCTGGTTGATAGGCCAAACAGAGACTTCCTGCCAGCCCCCTACTCAACTTTTAAAAAGTGCTTGCACAGGAAGAGAAGCTCTCTCTGGAGTTTGGTCTGCAGAGGCAGAAGGTGCTGGAGCCTGGCGCAATGGGCAGTTGGAAGTAGCACCCCGCTGACTGTCCCAGGAATCTGAACAGCGCCAGGAGCAGAGTCCAGGACCAGTGAGCAGCCGCCCGGTCCCCTGTGCAAGCAGAAGAGTGGCCATGAGAGGAGACAGGCGAAATGCTGGCGCAGGAAGCCAGTGAAGACCGCTCCCTGCAGAATGGGACCCTCTTGGAAGACCCCGAGGCGAAGGAGTTTGCTCCCAGTGGCTGGGGGGCACCACCAGGAGCAAGAAGACCCTAAAATGAACATCCCCCCCCCCCAGGGGCTGAGATATGGCCCTTTGCCGATTGACGACCTTTGACCTTTCATGAGACCAGCGACGAAGCATGTGGAGCTCCGCCGCCGGTCTGTAATGGGTCCCTGTGGTGGGTCAGGTCCCGGGGGCTGCCCCACAAAAATGTAAAGCCGGGGTGCGCTGTTGCGCACCCCGTGAAGCTGTCCCTGCGGGGTGCCAGGAACCCACCCTGGCCCCCGCTGAACACTAAGCCGGGGAGCGCCGCCACGCTCCCCGTGAAGTGTTGCAGGGGAAGAGGCCCGCGAGCCCAACTTCGGGCCCCGTGTGAGGAGGCGAGGCGGGAGGTGCCGTTGCGCCCCTCCCCTCCCCTCCCCCGCGAAGAAGACTGGAGGGGGCCCGGGACACCATCCCAGGCCTCGAAGTCAAGCCGGGGAGCACGGTCGAGCTCCCCTTGGAAATGCCCAACGGGGGCCAGGAGCCCACCCTGGCCCCCGCCGGAGGTGGAGGAGGGAGGAGCGCCGTTGTGCCCCCACTCATCCCCCGAAGATATCCAGGGGCCCGGGACCCCAACCCCAGGTCCCGACGGCGAGGAGGAGGCCGGGGGAGTGCCGCTGCTCTCCCCGGAGGTCCCGACGGGACTTCTGGAGTCCGCGTCTGCCCACCGGAGCTGGCAGACCAGAAGTGCTTGGCCTTTGCTGCACAGAAGAATGCTGGCCCTATGGGGAACCGGCGGGTACAGCCGAGGGTGGGTTCCCCAGGCTGCCCTCCAACACGGAGGCAAGTGGGGGTCCCGGGTGGGACCGGGACCCCGAAAACGGGCAGAGTGGCCGGGGGTGGGCTCCCTGAGCTGCATGTACTCACCTGGTGGTCCAGGTCGGATCTGGCCCCCCACCGAGGCTGGAAAATGCTGCGAAGCCACCAGCTGATCACCGCGGCTCTCCCCGGCACAGCGGGAGAGCAGCTAATCCCATATTCATGAACAGGAGCACAATCGCCCCATAATGCCTTGACAGGCATTTGGAAGTCTGCCGTTTTGGGGCGCTGGTGGCCCCCAGGGGAGGGAGGTCACCCTAATTTGTTGAAGGAGGGCAGGGGGAGCTGCAGGAGCAACAGGAGCAAAGCAGCCTCCCCAAGCCCAAAGAAGAAAAGTCTCACCCTAGGTGTCCTGATGACTAGTAAGAATAACCCCTCAAGGGCTCAGCTATTATTTGAACATCTCTTGGGCTGGAACTTTTGTTCTACAGCTGGAGGTGTGAGAAGAAGTGTGCTAAGGGATGAAAGGCTGAGTTGGGGAAGTCTAGTGAATGGCATCCCCTAGAGGCAAAGCATTGCAATTGCACAAGAAGTGCATTTTGAATGGTATTTCTATGACATGCATTGACCAATGTTATTTCTTTTTAGGTGGGACTGAAAGTCACATATGTAAAGTGAAGTACATGTGTAAGGTGGAGTCATAAGCAACGTGGATTTAAGTGGCTAGATATTCCTGCTAGGGTGTCTGACTCTATTTACTTAAACCTGTGATTTTATCTCTGATGCATTTAAGAGGTTTTTATTGCAATTATTATAATGGTTAACAACTGTGATGAGTACTGCAAGTCTAAGTGATGCTTAAACATGTGTTCTTGCTGCTGTGCTTAGGTGAAGAACAACCCAGATTGATAGCCCCTCAGGTGTAGAGGTGTATACCTCTTGCTCGATAGTAGATGCTCAATCAGGGTTATGTGTCACCAAGGCAGGTGTACCCATTTTTAATGCTTGTTGAGGTGATGGGGTGGGTCGTTACTGGGATGATGCCAGTGCGCAGGGCCCACCCCCCAGGTTATGTTCAACTAGTTGCATTAGGGGGCATGATGATGTGCATTCATGGGAGTGGTGGTGCTAGACCCTCCCCCCATCCCCCCCCTTCCCATGGGAGGGGTGGAAATGTTATGCAAGATTACAAAGTAATTCCAACAGCTTATGTATATTTATAGATTGGTGCATAGTATTCAGTAGTGTGTGTGTTTAATAAATGTACTCTTACTTTTATAAAGCAAAGTACAGACTGGACAATCAATTATTGAGTGTTATTGCTACACACCTGTAATGGCGATTACTAGCCCACACCACCTCCCTTGAGTAAGCCTCAGACTGCTCCGCAACGCTACCCTCTGAGAGTCAGGCGCTGCCCTAGGCTGTTTGGTTCCCAGTGAAGGACAAATGTGTCATGTTATTTGTACAGGCCTCACAGATACTGCCTCGTTTTCCAACATTGGTGTCTAGCGGCGGGAAACATAGTATCCCATTCTGGGGCGCATTTATAGCATTTGATAAGTCCAGTTTTGCCACACATTATCTATGCAGTAATGAGCAAAGAGAAGAGCGCAAGGCTCTGAGAAGGGTTCAAAATTTTGGTTATATGAATTAGAAGTATGGGAAAGGAAAGCCTCACACACATTTATGTCATGTGAAGATATTATGGTTTAAAGGTAAACTGTATTGATATGACTGAGTAATGTTGATTTACATGTGCTGGCAGGATGGTGCTTTCCAGGAAATGAGTGCATACAAATGTTCTAAGCCATATTGTACACCTTTGAACCCCGACACTACACGTGCTACACCTGCATGAGGAGGGTGTCTCCTCAAGAGATAGGGACAGCAACTGATACCTACATCATGGAGGGGGGTGTAGGGGTGGATTGACCTTGGGAGGGAGAGGTAGGGGTCCTGGGAAATTCCTGCGCTTTTTAAAGGGCAAGGAGGGTTTCCACAGTAGCGGCCCCAGATATCCTTCCCCCGCTGAAAGTTTCTTGCTATTGGCGCAGGCCAAACCAACTGGAAGGGTGGGGCAGGAGGTTTCTTTACCCCGGGTAGTAACACCCGAGGGGTTCCCATGGTGGGGAACCCCAAGAAACTTCTCACGGTGGGAGGAGGGTGTGGTAGAGATGAGTGTCCGGCAGGCCCCCCAGGTTAACTGGTGGGGAGGTGAGCAACCCAGGGGTGGCCCCTAGTAGTGGGTGGCCCCAAAGGAAGGACCCTGAAGTGGTGGCTGGGGCGATGCCTAGCCGGTAACCAGTCAGGTAGGTCCTGTGGGACTTGCACCCAAGGACCAGGAGCATGGGGGTGTTCCCCTAGCTCGAGGCAGGAGGTGGACTTTTGCAAGGTAGTACCACTCTGAACACAGAAGGGGCCTATCTTCAGTGAAGGGACCCTGTGTTTCGCGAAGCGGTGGTGCAGGCCTAGCCGGGATCTTTAGGGTCCCTGGCTGAGAGTGGTAGTACTACCCTGAAGGCAGGTGGGGCCTATCTTAAGTGAAGGGACCCTGCTCTTCAGAAGGGTTGGGCAGGCCATCCAGGGATCATGTAGGTCCCTGGACGGTCTCCCAAGGCGCTGCTGGGAGACTGGGGAGAGCCATGAGAGGTGGGCCTGGGTCTCGCTAACTCTGGGCCCACAGGCTCTCTAAAGGTACTCCGGGAGGAGAGCGCGCCTCTCGAAGTGAAGGGTGCATAGGCCCTGTTCTCGCAGCGGAGAACAAAGGAGTCTAGGTTACCAGGGTAGTTTCTGTTTGGAGCTACTGACGGGGGAATGAGCTGTAGGGGGGTTTGATGAGGCACCCTCAGTGTTCCTCCCTGGCACTGCCAGTGTGGTGGTGAGGCCGGTCTGAGGTCCTATTCTGGGAGTCAGGCCAGTGGCCAAAGGTACTTTTCTGTGTGGGGAAAGTACAAATGGCTGTGCTATCTTTAGGGAAGCCAGTCATCCCGAAATGGTGGTGGCAGCAAAATGACTTCAGCGGCTGGCTGATGGTGAGGGTCCAGGGAGGTTGCATCCTTGGGGTGCAGGGACCAAAACGGAGAGAGGGTACTGGTTGGAACAAACTCTGGAAGGGAGACTAGCTAGTGACACGGGGATGGGAGGTAGACCTATCCCAGGAGACCGCATCAGTGCTGAGGCAATGTACCCTTGTCCAGAGAAGTGGGAGGCATAGTGTTGCATGCCCAAGGGCAAGGGTGGGCCTAATTGGGCTTAGTCCATGTAGAACATGAGTGACATAGAGGTATCTATCCTAGAGCCTGGAGGGTTCTTAGGGTAGTCTGGGATCCTTGTTATGGGTGGAGAATTCATGGATGGGAGGAGCAGGTGTCTGAGCGGATAACTGGTGAGTAAGGGGGGGGGGGGGTCTGGTTAGAACCCCTTATAACTAGTTATCAGTGACTACGGGAAGTGTACCCATGTAGAGTGGCTACTTCTTCGCTGCAGGAATCAGCTGGGCGCGGCGTGTGTTAGATGGTGGTTCTGACACTAAGGGCCACCTGGATTTTTTGCTCTTTGAGCACCCATTTGTTGAGCTTTTACTGTGGGGGAGCCGCATAATCTGGGACTCACCCACAGTGAATTCATAATGAAAGAGACTGCATAGAGATTTTACTGGTGTCCCCCTGGCTTGACTAGGACGCTGAGTATGGGGCACCGGGCTGGTTACATGCAGACACATGTGTACATGCGTGTGCACACCTGTAGGGACTGCGTAGGGGAGAGTCCTAGCGTGCGCAGTCCAGGAGCAGCTACAAATTGAATGGTGTTGCAGGACTTAGGCAGAATTGGGTGGTGACCTGGAATAGGCTTTATACACTGTAAAGAAACATGCTAGGGAAAGTCAGTGAGTTTTACTGTGTTTTCACTTCATTATTCCCCTATGGGGATGTGGGGCCCATGGCTAGAGTGACTTCCACAAGGCCTACAGTCCAAAGTCCTATTTATACTGCTTTTGGGTCATCCAGAAATGTCATATTTCTCCGAGTCCCTGGCTGGGGTCTGGCCCTGGCAGGATAGATTAATGCCCTTTCTTCCCTGAGCGAAGATCTTCCTTCCAAGGAAGGGAGATAGGTGGAGCTACAAGCCAATCCATCAACCGCTGTCGATGGATCCCAGGCACCAAGCTGAACCGAGGTGAAGGCAGCACTGGTGGGAAGGGGAGCATGTGGCCAGAGACACTGGAAGACGCCATGTTTGAACAAACCTAGAGGCTGGACAAGAAGGAGGGAGCAGGGAAGTGATGTGCCGCTGGTTGATAGGCCAAACAGAGACTTCCTGCCAGCCCCCTACTCAACTTTTAAAAAGTGCTTGCACAGGAAGAGAAGCTCTCTGGGTTGTGGTCTGCAGAGCCAGAAGATGCTGAAGCCTGGCGCAATAGACAGTTGGAAGGAGCAACCCCCTGACTGTCCCAGGAATCTGAACAGTGCCAGGAGAAGAGTCCAGGACCAGTGAGCAGCCGCCTGGTCCCCTGCGCAAGCAAAAGAGTGGCGCAGAAGAGGAGACAGGCGAAATGCTGGTGCAGGGAGCCAGTGAACACCGCTCCCTGCAGAATGGGAGCCTCTTGGAGACCCCGAGGGCGAATGAGTGTGGAGAGGTGTGGCTCACTGGTTAGGGGCGCAGACCCGGAAGCAGAGAACGGCCCAGGACCAGGGTTCAATTCCCGACGCGGCAGGGTCGTGTACCAGGGTCAGCGGACTCGACAATTCTCGCCTCGGTGCCTACTCTAACCAGGGATCACACTCGGCAACTCTGGGCATTAAGCTTGCCTCATCTCTACAACGGCCCCCCACAGATGCCGGGGATGCTTGGTTTCACCTTGGAGATACCCAGAAGGTACCATCTCACAGGGAAAGCCAGGACGGGTTCCCCAGCGGTCTTCAGCGCCGGGACGCTCATGGGCAGCTATGCGCTTTACAAGTCCAACACATTCACTCCCAGTGGCTGGGGGGCGCCACCAGGAGTAAGAAGACCCTGCAATGGAGAAGATCGGGCCCCCAGGGGCTGAGGTATGGCCCCTTGAAGGTAGACTACCTCTGACCTTTCAAAGGAACCCACCCTGGCCCCCGCTGAACACTAAGCCGGGGAGCGCCGTTGCTCTTCCCGTGAAGAGTTGCAGTGGGAGGGGCCCAGGGCCCAACTCCGGGGCCCCGTGTGAGGAGGCGGGGGCGGGAGGCACCTTTGCGCAGCCCCCCCTCCACGAAGAGGACTGGAGGGGGCCCGGGACCCCATCCCCGGGCCCGAAGTCAAGCCGGGGAGCGCAGTCGCGCTCCCCGTGGAAATGCCCAACAGGGGGCCAGGTGCCCACCCTGGCCCCTGTCGAAGGTGGAGGAGGGGGGAGCGCCATCATACCCCCTTGCCCTCCCCCCCCCCCCCGAAAATATCGAGGCGACGACCACAACGACGACTAGGAGGCCGGGGGAGTGCCGCCGCACTCCCCCGAGGTCCCGACGGGTCTGCCGGAGTCCGCGTCTGCCCGCCGGAGCGGGCAGACCAGAAGTGCTCGGATGGCTTCCGCGGCACCACAGAAGGGTGCTGGCCGTGCGGGAAGCCGGCGGGGGCAGCCGGGGGTGGGCTCTCCAGGCTGCCCTCCAACACGGAGGCAAGTGGGACCCCCGAAAACGGGCAGAGCGGCCGGGGGTGGGCTCTCCGAGCCGCATGCACTCACCTGGGGGTCCGGGTGGGACCGGACCCCCACCAAGGCCGGAGAATGCGGCGAAGCCGCCAGCTGATCGGCGCGGCTCTCCCCAGCACAGCGGGAGAGCCGCTAATCCTATATTCATGAACAGGAGCACTATCGCCCCATAATGCTTTGCCAGGCATTTGGAAGTCTGCCGCTTTGAGGCGCTGGTGGCCCCCAGAGGAGGGAGCTCACCCTCATTTGTTGAACGAGGGGCAGGGGGAGCTGCAGGAGCAACGCAGCCTCTCGCAGCCCAAAGAAGAAAAGTCTCACCCTAGGTGTCCTGGGGACTAGAAAGAATAACCCCTCAAGGGCTCAGCTGTTATTTGAACATCTCTTGGGCTGGAACTTTTGTTCTACAGCTTGTGATGTGAGGAGAAGTGTGCCAAGGGATGAAGGGCTGAGTTGGGGTTAGTCTACAGAAGGGCATCCCCTGGAGGCAAAGATGTGCAATTGCACTAGAAGTGCATTTTGAATGGTAATTCTGTTTCGTACATTGACTAATGTTATTTCTTTTTAGGTGGGACTGAAAGTCACATATGTAAAGTGAAGTACATGTGTATGGTGGAGTCATAAGCAATGTGGATTTAAGTGGCTAGACATTCCTGCTAGGGTGTCTGACTCTATTTACTTAAACCTGTGATTTTATCTCTGATGCATTTAAGAGGTTTTTATTGCAATTATTATAATGGTTAACAACTGTGATGAGTACTGCCAGTCTAAGTGATGCTTAAAAATTTATTCTTGCTGCTGTGCTTAAGTGAAGAACAACCCAGATTGATAGCCCCTCAGGTGTAGAGGTGTATACCTCTTGCTCGATAGTAGATGCACAATCAGGATTATGTGCAACCAAGGCTGGTGTACCCATTTTTAATGCTTGTTGGGGTGATGGGGTGGGTCGTTACTGGGATGAGGCCAGTGCGCAGGGCCCACCCCCCAGGTTATGTTCACTTAGTTGCATTAGGGGGCAAAGTGATGTGCATTCATGGGAGTTGTGGTGCTAGACCTCACTCCCCCCCCCCCCTCCCCATGGGAGGGGTGGAAATGTTATGCAAGGTCACAAAGTAATTCCAAAAGTTTATGTATATTTGTAAATTGGTGCATAGTATTCAGTATTAAATGTACTCTTACTTTTATAAAGCAAAGTACATACTGGACAATCAATTGAGTGTTATTGCTGCGCACCTGTAATGGCGATTACTAGCCCCCACCACCTCCCTTGAGTAAGCCTCAGACTGCTCTGCAACACTACCCTCTGAGAGTCAGGCGCTGCCCTAGGGTGTTTGGTTCCCAGTGAAGGACCAATGTGTCATGTTATTTGTACAGGCCTCCTAGATTCCAACAATGAGCCTCGGCGAAGAGGTTGCTCCCCTCGCTACCCCCTACACATCAGCCTGCTTCTGGTGGTATTGTTTTCACCTTGCTGTGCACGCTCCGCTATCTGCAGCGCATCTTTACAGACTTGGTTTCACTGCTTAATTAATTATTTATCGTAGCGCCGTGCCCCAGCTTGCCACAGACTTGGTTTCACTGCTTAATTATTTATTTATCATAGCGCCGTGCCCCAGCTTGCCACAGACTTGGTTTCACTGCTTAATTATTTATTTATTGTAGCGCCGTGCCCCAGCTCGTCCTGCGCTGTTTGTATCACTGCCATTTTGTGCGTTTGCTGTTATTGTGGTTTTGCCTCGCCTACCAGCCCAGCACCCGCCTCCCGGCTGCTCCTCCCTCCCACAGAGATTAAATGCCCTCACAGCCGGAAATAGCGCTGTGACCGTCCTGAGCCTCGGCGAAGAGGTTGCTCCCCTCGCTACCCCCTACACATCAGCCTGCTTCTGGTGGTATCGTTTTCACCTTGCTGTGCACGCTCCGCTATCTGCAGCGCCTCTTTACAGACTTGGTTTCACTGCTTAATTAATTATTTATCGTAGCGCCGTGCCCCAGCTTGCCACAGACTTGGTTTCACTGCTTAATTAATTATTTATCGTAGCGCCGTGCCCCAGCTTGCCACAGACTTGGTTTCACTGCTTAATTAATTATTTATCGTAGCGCCGTGCCCCAGCTTGCCACAGACTTGGTTTCACTGCTTAATTATTTATTTATCATAGCGCCGTGCCCCAGCTTGCCACAGACTTGGTTTCACTGCTTAATTATTTATTTATTGTAGCGCCGTGCCCCAGCTCGTCCTGCGCTGTTTGTATCACTGCCATTTTGTGCTTTTGCTGTTGTTGTTGTTTTGACTCGCCTACCAGCCCAGCACCCGCCTCCCGTCTGCTCCTCCCTCGCCCCTCCCCCCCACTATCCATATATGACAGATGCTTTTACGTGCAGCGTCCACGCGCAGCGTTCGCGCCCCATGCGCGCCGAAGGTGCGCCAAAGGTAAGCCCGTCTACGCCCGTCCGCGCCAAGCCCGCGGCCAGCGCCAGACCCCCTGGCCCCAGTACCTCCCACCCCACCCGCATTACATATGCCGCCTCCACCCTCTTAGCCCTTAATCCCGGCCGTCTCCCCACCTGCGTCCAAGCCGCCCCTGGACACACCCATGGACCCTTCACATGTAACTCCTGCAAATTTGACGGCACCAAGACCAACTCCACATCCACGAACACCAAACAGAGATCTGACACCAACCATCTAAAATGCATCCTGCTCAACACCCGCTCGGTCCACAGACACGCCATCGACCTTTGGAATTTACTAGACACCATCTCTCCGGACGTCGCCTTCCTAACAGAAACATGGATGAACGCCTCCTCAGCCCCAGACATCACCATCGCCATCCCGGAAGGATACAAGATTATTCGTAAAGACAGCACCAAGCAAACAGGAGGAGGCATCGCCATCGTCCATAAGAATTCCATCCGCATCTCAACCAGCTCAGACGTCAACCTCACTAGCGCCGAACACCTTCACTTCCAGATCCACACCGACCCCAAGACCACTCTCAGAGGTACCCTCCTCTACAGGCCACCAGGACCCCGTGCACAATTCAGTGAAGACATCACTGACTTTATCACTCCTCACGCCCTCCCCTCCGAGGACTACATTCTACTGGGAGACCTCAATTTTCATCTGGAAAAGAGCAACTACAGCAACGCCACCACCTTACTGGACAACCTCGCCAACCTTGGACTCAAACAACTTGTTAACACCCCACTCATCACGCAGGCCACACACTCGACCCCATCTTCACCTCCAGCAAACATATCTCCTTCAGTCACACCACAGTTCTCCAATGGACGGACCACAGCTGCGTTCACTTTGTCTACAAAAAGACCACAACCCACAACCATCCTCAACCCACTCTACGAAGAAACTGGAACAAAATCACCATCGACCAGATCTCCTCCTCGCTTCTCCAAAACCCCCCTGCCCACTCTTCGAACCCCAACCAAGCAGCCATGAACTTCACTCACTGGCTAACCAACAGCGCCGACAACTTAGCACCTCTGAAAAAACGTCAAAACAAACTAGACCGCAAAAACGCTCCCTGGTTCAACGATGATCTTAAGAAATCCAAGAAACTCTGTCGCTCCCTCGAGAAGGCCTGGAAAAAAGACCCGAACACCAGCACCAAGGACGCCTTCAAAAACGCCACCCGCACACACCACCAACTGATCCGGACTGCCAAGAAAGCTGCACTTAAAGACCGACTAGACAACAACGCCCACAACAGCAAGGAATTATTCAACATCATCAAAGAACTTACCAACCCCTCTACCAACTCCAACGACATCACTCCCTCTCAAACCCTTTGCGACTCCCTAGCCTCGTTCTTCCACAACAAAATTGCAGACCTCCACAACAGCTACGACAACCAACCCAGAGACCAACCCTCACAACCTTCTGCCGTACCCTCACCCCCCTCGAACATCCTCAACGACTGGAACCCTATCTCCATCGAGGACACCATCAGCCTGATGAACACCATTCACTCTGGCTCCCCTACAGACCCATGCCCTCACCACATCTCCAACAAAGCAGACTCCATCATAGCACCTCACCTCCGGGACGTCATCAACTGCTCCTTCAACTCCACCACCTTCCCGGAAAGCTGGAAACACGCCGAACTCAGCGCCCTCCTGAAAAAACCCACAGCCGACCCCACCGAACTCAAAAACTACCGCCCCATCTCGCTCCTACCTTTCCCGGCCAAAG
Source organism: Lissotriton vulgaris (assembly GCF_964263255.1). Taxonomy (NCBI): domain Eukaryota; kingdom Metazoa; phylum Chordata; class Amphibia; order Caudata; family Salamandridae; genus Lissotriton; species Lissotriton vulgaris. Next base: position 118,571 of record NW_028254425.1, on the reverse strand, counting down.
TCATCGAGAAAGCTGTCAACAACCAGCTCGCCGCCTTCCTCGAAACCAACAAATCCCTCGACTCCTCACAGTCCGGCTTCCGAGCCAAACACAGCACTGAGACCGCCCTCATCGCAACAACAGACGACATTCGAACTCTACTGGACAATGGAGACACAGTCGCCCTCATCCTCCTTGACCTCTCCGCAGCCTTCGACACAGTCTGTCATAGCACCCTCCTACAACGCCTCAGAAACATCGAAATCCAAGGAAAAGCACTGGAATGGATCTCCTCGTTCCTTGCCGGAAGAACTCAAAGAGTCCTCCTTCCACCATTCAAGTCAGAGGCCACTGAAGTCACTTGTGGAGTTCCACAAGGATCCTCACTCAGCCCCACCCTCTTCAACGTATACATGAGCCCCCTCGCGACCATCGCACGCCAACACAACCTCAACATCATCTCCTACGCTGATGACACTCAACTGATCCTTTCACTCACCAAAGACCCGACTACTGCCAAAACCAACCTACATGAAGGAATGAAAGAAGTTGCCGAGTGGATGAAGCCCAGCCGTCTGAAAGTGAACTCAGACAAAACAGAAGTCCTTATCCTAGGTACCTCTCCCTCCGCCTGGGACGACTCTTGGTGGCCAGAGGTCCTTGGAAAAGCACCCATCCCGTCGGACCACGCACGGACCTAGGCGTCATCCTGGACTCCTCTCTCTCGATGAACAGACAAGTCAACGCCGTTTCATCATCTTGCTTCAACATTCTTCGCATGCTCAAAAAAACATTTCGCTGGATCCCCACCGAAACCAGAAAAACGGTCACCCATGCACTGGTCACGAGTCGCCTAGACTACGGGAACACCCTGTACGCCGGCACCACCGCAAAACTTCAGAAAAAACTCCAACGCATCCAGAACGCATCAGCCAGACTCATACTAGACATCCCGCGTAACGACCACATATCTGGTCACCTGAAAGACCTCCACTGGCTCCCCGTCAATAAGAGGATAACATTCCGCCTCCTAACCCACGCACACAAAGCTCTTTACGAACTCGGACCCGAATGCCTTAACACTCGACTTTCCTTCTACATCCCCCCCCCCGCCAGCTACGCTCCTCCAACCAAGCCCTTGCCACTGTACCTCGCATCAACAAGACTAATATGGGAGGAAGATCCTTCTCCTACCTGGCAGCTAAAACCTGGAACTCACTTCCCACTCACCTTCGCCTCACTCAGAACCATCTAGCATTCAGAAAGCAACTGAAAACCTGGATATTCGACAAGTAATTCCCCACCCCATCAAGCGCCTTGAGACCCTCTGGGTATGTAGTGCGCTATATAAATTATTTGACTTGACTTGACTTGACATGGCATTTCTTCCCTCTTTCCCAATTGTCGTGGTCTTTGACAGCCTGTCATGTCACAATGAGCTGCTATGACAGGCTATCTATCTTTCAAAAATAGTTTAATATCTACATAACCCTGCCAAGCTCAACATGCTGAAGTTTCATCTCCTTGAACCAAATATTCTGGTAACCATAATCTCTGCATTCGAGACTGAAAGCATTTGAATTATAATGGATCTATCTAGACATCTCTGCAGAACATCGGCTAACATTTTCTGATTTTTATATATTGTAATTATTGTAGTATGAATCTGCTTTTTGAATTGTATTGACTCATTTGATATTCTACTTTATCTTTATCTAATTTATGGTTGTAGTCGATGTACTAAATGCATAATACTTGGTAAACATTTGGGGTTGCGTTTTCATTGGGAGAAGTGTGGAAATGCTGGATGGTAAGAATCTTATGGATCCTCACAGATTACAGAATTTTCCTTCACAGAAATATAAGGGAAAGCTGTGATTTAGCCAAAGTTTAGTGTTTGCAGGGCATTCTGGGAAAGAAAAGGTATTGGGATCCTGTTATAATTAGCTTGTTTGCATGTGTGTAGAACATTGCAGAATGTGGAATGTATGATACCAAAGATTGTTGATGAAACATTCCAGTAGTAGTCAGGCAGTTGAAGACTGGATTTGTTGGTAGTTGCATCTAAATAAACCTACTCACAAAAGACCACTGGAATAGCGTCTTTTGATCACTGCCGACGAGGAGCTTGATTGGGGACAAGCGCAGCAACCACTGACTCCCCTGCGAACCCATAGAACAAAGAATTGAAACGTGAATTTTTAATTTCACATCACCACGTAGCTAGAACCAGAAGTCTGGAAACGGAAACCTATTGATTCAAACTATGCATACCTAAAACAAAGGTATTTTAAAAAAAATTGGACTTACTCGTTTTGAAAGTTTTTAGACGAATTTGAAAGCCTCGCTCGAGCTCAAGCGAAGAGGAACGAGGAAGAGCGACTCGCGAGCTCCGATCGCGTGCATATGCGACTTGTTTTTCCTTGAATGTTCTCGCGTGCAGCCTGCTTCACGTCGTGTTGACACTGATGTTTTGATACGCGTCAGTTCACGCAAAAACAAAACGTGGCGGCCATCTTTGTTAATTACCGAACCACAGTGTTTACAAAAGTGTTTTATTGCTTAACGCTACCTTCGGAGATCTTAAACACCGCTGCTCCTGCATTCAATTCAATCGGATAGCGATCACACCCTTCATAAAACGGTGAGGAGTTCTATAATTCACTGTTGGGACATTAAATTGAATTTTGGGACATTGAACAATGATTACTCCATTTTTGTTTTCTTCACAAGTATAGTTACATTTACTAGTGGGTGTTTTGCAATTTAAACTTTGTTGTTGTCTCTCTACGTTTTCACAACTATGGCCACATCCACTAGTATGTCCGAATCTCCAGCGTTTCTCTCAGAAAAAGGAGATCCAATTCTCCCTTGGAAGAGGTGGAGGAACTTATTTGATTCCTATATAGTAGCTATAGGGGGAGAAAAGTTTTCGGCCATCAGAAAGCAAGCTATCTTACTGCACAACTTAGGTGTAGAAGGTAGAAACATCTGACAGCAGGGACCTTATACCAATAGGTAATGGTGAACCTGCAGACGTATCTGAAATGTCCATGACTATGTTGGAACGTTATTTTGGTCCCAGGATTAATGTTGTTTTGGAACGACACAGGTTTTTCACAAGAGTTCAAGCTGTCACTGAACGTGTAGGAAGTTATGTTGCATCTCACAACTCTGGCACGCACTTGTGAGTTTGGGGAACTTTCTGATTCTCTGGTGAGAGATCAGCTAGTGAGATGTACGAACAGTTCAAGAGTTCAGGAAAAACTTTTGTCCAAAAATCCAACACTATCTGAAGCTGTTGCTATTGTTGAGGGTATGGAGAAACCCTCCTCTTGGGTTAAAGATATAAGGAAAAATCGAGAAAACAGTACTGAAATTCAAAATGAAGATGTGAAGAAAGCTCAAGATGGTGTGCACAAATTGTGTGATGGTGACTTTGATGAGGAAATTCCTGACAGCATCGCTAGAGTGTCAGTGACTGCTAAGAATTAAAATTTGCAAAAAACTCTCAACCGCGACCTCCGCCCAATAGGGAAACTCCACCGCATAGTGAGCAAGATGTCCATCAACGAAGACCACATGATCGGGACAAAAGTAATGATTATCAGAGAAGACGATGTTATAGATGTGGTAGTTTGTCCCATTCTTCAAGTTTTCCCAATTGTTATGCCAGAAAAAGTATATGCAATAATTGTGAAATCAAAGGGCATTACGCTCGTGTCTGCAGGTCATCTAGAAAGAGGAACACAAGTGATGAGACTTCTGATATCATCCGTACTGTGTTTGTATCAAATATATCTGGAGGTGAAGGGGTGGTTGATTCGGAAAAAGTAATCATGCCTTTTTGTAATATTGGCGTGGATGAAAATAAGTTCGAAGTCATGGCTGACTCAGATTCTCCATTTACCCTGATTGGAAACAAAATATGGGATGAAGTTGTGGGGTTGGAAAATGTGAAGCTTTTACCTCCTGACATTGCTCCTCTAAGTTATGGTGGATCACTTATTGATATTGTAGGGTATGTTGTAGCGAACATTGTGTTCAAGGATAGAGAGACAATTGGAAAAGTCTATGTGGCTGTGAGGGGAGACAATCTTCTTGGTTGGAGGCATCAACCTGATCTAGGGATAATCCTGAATCCTGGTGCTAAAGATCCCCAAGATCATGTCATGTTGATGGATGATTTGAAAAGAAGCACTCGGATCATGTCTGTTGATGTAGTGAGTGATGTGAGTAGATATTTGAAAGATTTTCCTGAAGTGTTCTCTGATGCTCTTGGTTGTCTCAAAGGCTTTGAGCATCGGATCATTCTTAAAAAATCAGCTAGGCCTTGTGTCCACAAAGTACGGAGAGTGCTAAATGTAATGGTTGAACCATTGAGGCTTGAACTTGAAAGACTTTTGAAACTAGGTGTAATTGAAGAGATTGAAGCCTCTGAATGGTTGGCTCCGGTGGTTTTGGCACCCAAGGATGGAGGTTCAGCTGTGAGAATGTGTGTGAACTTGCGTGGATTGAATGAATGGATATGGGTAGACCAACAGCCTCTCCCCAACATATTGGAGTCCATTAGTTTGCTGAAAGGAGCTAAAATTTTTAGTGTGCTAGATTTATCATCTGCTTATCATCAGATCACTCTTCACAAGGATTCCAGGCATTTGACATCTTTTGTCACTCCTTTAGGGGCCTATTGCTTCCTGAGAATGCCTTTTGGGCTAGCTTCAGCGGCAGCCTGTTTTCAAAGAGTTATGAAGATGATCCTTGGAAGTTTGTCAAATGTTATGTTCTTCCAGAATGACATCCTTGTGTTTGGAAAAAATGAGTGTGAGCATAAAACTGTGTTTAGATCTGTGTTGAAGGAAAAAGGACTCACTGTTAAGAAGGATAAGTGTCGAATCGGGTTGGAGTCTGTTACCTATCTGGGCCATGTGATTTCCGGAGATGGGGTGCGGCCAAAGTTGGACCTTGCGGAGAGCATTGTCAAAGTCCCTACGCCTAAGGACAAGGAGCAAGTAAGATCCTTCTTAGGAATGGCAGAGTTTTACTCTAAGTTTGTCAAAAGATTTGCAAGTGTTGCTGAGCCTATTGGGGCTTTACTTAGGAAGGGAACAAGGTTTGAATGGTCAGCTGAATGTGAAGAAGCTTTCAATCTGATAAAATTAGGAATTGGAAAAATGCCGACTTTAGGTCACTTTGACTCAAAGTTAAAGACCATCCTGACAACGGATGCCAGTCTCAGGGTATTTGGGGCTGTTCTTTCTCAAATGGTGGATGGAGAGGAGAAAGTTGTAGATTTTGCATCAAGGGCCCTTAGAGATGCAGAAGTCAATTATTCTTGTATTGCGGAGGGAAGCGCTGAGTGAGTTTTGGGGAGTGCAACACTTTAAGTTTTATCTTTGGGGTATTCCTTTTGTTGTGAAATCTGACCATTGTCCTCTTGTACAAATCTTTTCATGTCATCGCAGTGACCACATGACTCCTAGAATTAGTAGATGGAGTGAAGGATTGCAAGAATTTAATTTTTATGTGCAGTATATTCCAGGCCAAAATAATAAAGCAGCTGATTGTTTGTCGCGCATGCCCATTGAAACTAAACAGTCACAAGAAGAGGTTGAGAGTGTGAATTGGATTGTTGAGTCTTCCTTATCTAAAGAAGATAAAGAAGTTGGCGCGTGTTGAAAGTGACAAAATGTTTTCTTCCCTTAAAACGGTCATATCCAAGGGTTGGCCAGACTACAGAGATCTTAATAGTGATCTGAAATCTTTCAGGACTGTGAGGGATGATCTCACTTTTTGTAAAGGAAATCTTATGAGAGGTGACAGGGTAGTTCCACCTGGTGAGTTAAGGGAACAAGTAGTCAATTTAGCTCATGAGGGGCACTTGGGAAGGAGTCTCACCAAAGCACGGTCAGAGAAAAATACTGGTGGCCTGGCATGGATCGGATGGTGGAATCTGTTGTTAAAGATTGTCATTTGTGTGCTGTTAATGACAAATCTCGCACCACTAGTCATACACCCCTCTCACCTGTTGAGGTGCCTGATACGGTTTGGACAAAACTGGGGCTAGACATTTTGGGCCCTTTTGAGTTGATGCCCTCTCATGAGAGATTTGTGGTCCTTTTAGTTGATTACACCTCTATGTGGGTAGTTTCAAAGTGTATGGGTGATGTCAACTCAAGATCTGTGATTGAATTCTTAAAGGATGTATTTGTTTCAGAAGGAATTCCAAAGTATTTAATCACAGATAACGGAGTACAATTTATTTCTCATGAGATGGATACTTTTCTCAGTAATCTCGGAATTGTTCATAAAAAGACAGCTTTGTATTCTCCACAGGCTAATGGTCTCACAGAGAGGATGAACAGGGTTCTCAAGAGTTGTGCTCAACGAGCATTAGACACCAGGGATAGTTTCAGTAGCGTGTTGAGAGAAACTTGGTGGGCACACCGTACTGTTCTCAATGCGATTTTTCAAAAATCCCCTTTTGAAGCTTTAAGAGGCAGAGTGGCAAGTTCTAAGCTTAATCCAGCCTGGCTTCCTGTTAGGAATAGTGATTTTGTGAATGATGAACAAGACAGGAAGAACAAACTTGCTGATTACCAGCAAAGGTATAAACAGAGATATGATTCCAGGAAGGTCAAGAAGTGGAATGTGTGTGATCGTGTATTAGTAAGGAAAGCTAAGCATGGTCACAAAGGTTCTTCTAATTTCTGTCGTCCTTTTATCATCACTGCAATAAGAAAAAATGTTGTAACTCTGGACAATGGATGTACTTGGAGTATGTCCAGGTTAGCAAAGTTTACTTGGTTAAATCACGAGTCAGCTGCTACTCGTAGCTTTGCCCCTGTGAACAAGAACAGAGGCACTGGTCATTTAATTAGAGATATGTTTATGCCACAGAGATTCAATGATTATATTTTAAATTGAAGCGTCTTGTTCAATCTAGATTTTTGCAATTGTACATTTCATGTTTCTCACATAGAAAGTCATATGTTGCAATAATTATTTCTAGTTAAAAAAAATGTTCTATTATTCAGTAAGGGGTATGTGTTATAGTTAGCATTTTTGTATGTGTGGAGAACATTGTAGAATGTGGAATGTATGACACCAAAGATTGTTGGTGAAACATTCCAGTAGTAGTCAGGCAGTTGAAGATTGGATTTGTTGGTGGTTGCATCTAAATAAACCTACTCACAAAAGACCACTGGAATAGTGTCTTTTTATCAGATCCATGCTGGCCTAGCCACCCCAGACTACAGTATTTGGCTGGTTTTCTGAAATGTCATGGCCTCGCAGGCTTTTCCTGGGTGCCGACTGAGCCCTAGCCTAAATACTGTAGTTGCCCATATTGCGAGAATAGGTCGATTTGCAAGGCAAAATCTTGATGTTTCTTTGTGTCTTGAGGGTTTGGGGAGCCTTTCATTTCACAGGCAATAGCTGAATCACACAAATGAAGTACTGTTGTTGGTGGGAGAAGTGAAGGAACACTGTTTGGTAGGACAAATGTGGATCTCCACAGACTTCGATTTCACAGCCTGCTTTCACTTTTATTTTGCTGTGTAACATCAGAGCTTGCTGCACAATACTGCAAAACAAAAAAAATCACACTTGGGATTCATGGGAAGCATTTCCCTAGCATCCTGACTTTGAGTTTGGAAAAGAAAATGTTTCTGGTGTTTGATTTTCTTTTCCAGTGCTATGGACGAATTGTTGAAGTCCAACACACTGTGAAGGTGGAGGTCAACCAGTCTTTGTTTGCCATAAATCAGTTAAAACCCACCAAATCCATGCAACCTGATGTTTTATCCAACAAGAATTGATAACCAGCTGCAGGGACATGATGACCACATTGCTTTAACTTCTTTGTTCCATGGCTGCAGGGACCTTCTACAGTTCTAGGAGGCCCACAGGATGGTTTGTGGAGAATGATGAAAATCACAGTGGTCATAGAAAGGTGGCAGGTACTACTAATGGCCGTACACAGCCAAGAAAATGTTTGTTGCCATGCATAGTCTATGGAGCAGAGGGCTAGAAAGAGAATAAAACATATTGAGAAGTACAGAAAAGATAGAAGAGAAGATATAGAGGAAATGTTCTAGAAGAGGCGAGAAGATTGAGAGAAAGGAGAGTAAATAAAGACAGAAAGAGGGGGAGCAGGAGAGGCGGGAATTGGAAGATAGATGTGGCAGCACACAGAAAGTGGTAGTGGGGAAAAGGTTGTGGGAGGCAGTGGGGAGAGAGATTAGGAGTTGGGAAGAGAATAGAGAAAGTAAAAGAGCCTAGAGTGCAAAATAAGCACTAGATACACATAGAGAAAAAGGTGAGTTGAGATTTTAAGTGGAAGTAATGGTCTATCATGTTTTTGCCAATACATCTGGCCCAAAGTGATTTCGATGCGCAATTGTGCTGTTTTCTAAAAGGGATCTTAATGTAAGATCACAAAATCACCTTACATAGTGGCCTTTAAAGTCCTTATAAGGTCTAACCAATGTTACTTGATCCACAGTGTTTTTGGGAAAATGCATAGCATTGCCCCCCCCTCCCTTTGTTATTTGTTAATTCATACTCTTGGTGAGAAGAACTGACACCTTCTCTTTTAATGCATAACCGCCATGTCTACATTTGCTAGTATAGTTGCTCCACAGTACAACTTGCTTGCTGAGAAGTCCATGTTCTATTAAGCCGGTGATTCTGCTTTCTAGTGGACATTTATATATGGCAATCTCTTAACTGTTTCAAAACATGAAGCTTGACTTTTATCTGCACCTGTAATAACGCCAAGCAATCACTCTGCACATAATGCGTTTCCATTTCTAGTACATCTGGCAGACCTACTATGCTTTATGCGTTCACCACTCAGAAAAATGCATGCTTGTCCAAAAAATGTTACCACATTAGCGGGTGCCACCTTGATGATTGTATGCGAGGAGTCTACTGCATGTTAAAGAGTAGAGAATGTTCATAATTCCAGACGTGGAGGACTCTATAGCATCCAAATGAGGTACCATGCAAGCTGCAGCAACAAGAGATGCTATCACAGAGCAGGATCATAGATGCAAACTGTTTAACCACCAATCAGAGCCTTGGAGACTGTGCTGCTGCATGCCCATCTACAGCTCTTCTAACTGGAGATGTAACTAGTATCCTTGGCCAGGTCACAGGCCTCTAACAGACCCATCCCAGGCCTACACAATCGCCTATACGTTACCATGCCTAGCTGTTTTGCTTGTGGATGTATAGCAGTGGCCTCCTGTTGTACAGCACCTTTTGAATGGTGCTGACCAAATGTAATTGAACTATCCATCTTTTGTTTCAACCTTACAGTGAAATTCATTGTGGGGCCTTCCCAACCTCCCCGGTAAAATTACCTTTTCATTCTATTTAGTTTTCACCATTGTTGCAGACTGAAAATGTTTAAAACGCTGATTGGAGCTAATCCTGATGAATAAGCTCCAAGTTCTCCAAGGTTATTTTAAATTAGTGGGACGTTATATTAAAACGTCTCTTACAAAGTTGGGTGGAGTTAGGAACACTCTATGTTCAGCAGAGGAAATTATACCTCTCCAGCATAAAAGCGGCTAAAAAGGAATATTTTACTAAGGCTATAAATGAAGCTCACCAAAAACAAAAAACTGTCTTCTCAATAGTCAAGTCTTTTACCCACCCCAAAGCTCTCATGCCTGAAATCCCACCGTCCGAAATTCTGTGTAATCAAATCGCAGATTTCTCTGTGGATAAAATTGTTAATATTCAGAGAGACTTCCCTCCTCCCTCGATCACTCCTCATGAGGTAACTGATAACTATCCCCCCCTTTGCAGCTTTAAACCTGTTTCCCTCCAGCAAACACGCAAGGCAATTCTGGCCTGCAAATCAGGAGCCCCAACCGACTCCTGTCCTCCTAGCATTCTACACCATCTAATCGAGGTAGTAAATCCCAGCATTAATACCATCATCAATGAATCTCTTGATTCAGGGATAGTGCCCAGCGACTGGAAAAAGGCTATTGTGAAGCCCCTGATGAAGAAGCAGAACAAATCTCCAACTGATCTTACCAACATGCGCCCCATTTCACTACTACCTGTTCTAGGTAAGATCACGGAACAGTTAGTGCACGGAGAGTTAAAAACATTTGTAGAGACTCACAACATCCTGCATCCTCAAAAGTCGGGGTTTCGCTCCGGCCATTCCACCGAAACAGCCTTGATAGAACTATCCGATTCCATCAAGTTCCTGCAGGACGAGGGAAGGCAAGCCGTCCTCATCCTGCTTGACCTAACAGCAGCGTTCGACACTATCTCTCATGTCATTCTGATTAATAGAATGCGAGAGATTGGCGTGACAGACACAGTGTTGGCATGGGTAAAATCTTTCCTGTCTAACAGGTCCCAAACTGCGTCATTGGGTCCCTACCTATCCAGCGAAAAACCCATTACATCAGGAGTACCCCAGGGGTCCATATTAAGCCCACTTTTCTTTAACATCTATATGGCTCCCCTCCTCGCTGTGATAGAGTCTCATGGGATCCTCGTCACGTCATACGCCGACGACACCCAACTTGTCGTCACCATCGATAAAAAGTGTACGGACGCAGACTTGCGATTTCAGAACTGTCTCACTGATGTATTCCAGTGGCTGAACAAAAACCACTTGAGGTGCAACAGTGCGAAGACCGAAATCATACCGCTGGGTAAAGACCTATCTTTCTGCCCGAAAGAATGGTGGCCCAAAGGATCAGAGGCCCCACCCAGTGCAGTGTCTTCCGCGCGGAACCTGGGCGTGCAATTTGATTCATCCCTCTCTTTCGATGACCACGTCAGGATCACTGCTGGGCGCTGCTTCGGACTTATTAAATCCTTAAAGAAATTCTTCGACTTCCTCCCCATTGCAGCTAGAAAATCGGTTGCGGTAGCTCTAATACTCTCCCGACTCGACTACTGCAATGGTTTAATGGCTGGAGTGAAGAAGTCCACTCTTAGGAAGTTACAAAGTATACAACACGCGGCTGCCAGATTGGTACTGAAACTCCCTAGAAGGTCATCAGCCTCAGCAGCACTAAACTTCCTCCACTGGCTGCCACTTCATAAAAGAATCCTTTTCAAACTTCTACTCACTGTGTTCAAATCCACGAAAAATACAGGGCCCCATTACCTTGCTAATCGTTTCACGTATTACAACCCCACACGATGTCTGAGATCCTCAGGGACCAATCTCATCACGATCCCGAGGTTCAAGTATTAAATTAGGGGTGGGAAAACTTTCACCTTCTTGGCAGCAAGGGCATGGAACAACTTGCCCGTTAACCTCAGACTAATCGAAAAGGAGAGTCTCTTCAGGAAACTCCTCAAGACATGGGTGTATCAACAATCAGACACCTTTGTTCTGGCAGCTATCTAGATTCTCACCACGTATCACTTACACGCATGCTCAGCGCCAAGATGCTCCTTCCGGAGCGAAAGTTGGCGCTTTACAAATACCCATAAATATCAAATATCAAAAAAGCTCCACACTTAATGAAGCAGATGTGAAGTTTCCTATGTTTACATGAGGTAAGGTTTATTCTTTCGGGCCTTCCAGGTGTGAAGATTTCCTTATTCAGCGTGTCCCATGTAGGACTGCTTCCTACAAATAAATGTGTGGTGGCTGGACATCCACCCCTTGAGTTATGAGATGTGGGAGGGAGGGCTTCATACTGAAGCCAACTATATTAAAGAAAGAAAAAAAAAGATTCACAACCTTTGCTTTTCACAAACCAACAGTTTAGAAAATGCACAAAGTTACGAGTCAGCCTACTTTACAACTAACACCCCTCTGCTTTTGGATTGTGGAAAGTTGATTGAGTGTGCCCTGAGTTGGCAGGGTGTGCCCAGACGTGGGTCCCTTGCTCACTTTGCCCCGGTAGTCAAACTAGCTTGGCTGATGAGGGGTGTTAGCCCGAAACCGGTTCCAGGATGCTTGTTTCTGGTCCAGGGAAGATATGGCTTGGCAGTTCGGAGGCTGGACTGTTCCAATGAGGCACAGTGTCAAGACTGATTTGCATATAGCTGGGTCTGAACTGAGGTGGCGAAGTGAGTTAAAGAATGATGATGGATTCAGCCCTGATCTGTGACTGGGGGTGAGTGTCTGAAAAGTTTCAGCTCTCTGTCCATCATCTCCTTGTGTTTGCTTTGTTCGCCCTAAGTTGCCAGGGTATATCCAGACGTGGGTCCTTTGCTCACTTTGCCACTGGAGTCCAGCTAGCTTGGCTGATGAGGGATGTTACCCTGAAACCGGTCCCAGGATGCTTGTTTCCGGTCCAGGGAAGACCTTGCTTGTCAGTTTGGGCTGGACTGTTCCCATGAAGCACAGGGCCAAGACTGATTTACATATAGCTGGGTCTGAACTGAGGTGGCGAAGTGAGTTAAAGAATGATGATGGATTCAGCCCTGATCTGTGACTGGGGGTGAGTGTCTGAAACATTTTAGCGCTCCATCCATCATCTCCTCGTGTTTGCCTTGCTTTACTGTTTACCTTAAAAAATCCATGCATTCCTACACATGGAATTACACAATGAACACCCTGAATACCAAAACCAGCATAGCGATGACGCAGAATATTGATGACGGAATATGCAATCCAAAATATCAACCTGTAAGGAGGTACACATTTTCTATACCTTACTCCACATATAGGTGCCGACACAATATGCATATATCTTCATGGTATGAAGATGTAGAGCAATAGTAAATCTACACTTCCCTATATGCACTTCCCTTAGATATTTTGCCCCACGAAATTCTGGGGATCGATATTTAGTAGTACAACCAGTATTTGTGAAAGAATGCACCCACAGAGTACAGCATTAATGTTTGATCATAGCTGAGGGCCATGCCCCCTGAAAATATACTTTTGGCCACGGGCTTGGTCTGTTTGCTGGTATGGGACCATCTACTTCTTTTAATCCTTAAAACTTGTATTCTATCCACTGAGATGTTCAAAGTTCCTAATGTCTCCATGTCTCCTCTCTGCAGGAACTGAACAAGCGCCTCAAGGCTCCTGTCTCCTCCTTCCTGAAGCACTTATCGGAGCTGATGTACCCTCTTCTAGACGGGTCACAGACCGAGTCCGCCTCCTTCACCTGTGAGCAGACGCCCAGCAGGCTCTCCATCCGTGTGAAAAGTGAGCTCTCCGGCCTGCCCTTCTACTGGGATTTCCGCTGCATTGAGGCCAGTGTTGCAATGGTAAGTCTGGCACATTGTGACATCAGCTGCCCCTGAGACACTATGTCCTGGTGTTTGAGACACTGACTGCCCCTGGTCGTAGAATGGAAGGTCAGTTGATGTAATCGGAAAGATGATGGATACTTCAGATAAATTACTTAAGTTACTTTATTGAGTTAAGTTGTTAAGATAGAAATGATAACCCCATCAGGAGCAGCTGTCCTGCTGCTCAGCCCTCACCCAACTGACATTCACAACACACTAACATTCCATTCATCCAACATTCCACATCTCATGCATTCTAGCTGAGCAGCAGGAAGATATAAGATACAACATCATTCTTTCAGCAAAGACAGTGCTTTTCAGGAGTTGCAGACTGCTTGGCCTCATTCTGTCTGGGTTAGTGTGTCCCTTCCACGGCTGCCCAGCCCCAAGGAGTCTCTGTCTGGTGCCCTGACACATAGTAGGAAATTAGACGTCCAGGCTGGTCCCGAGGGTCAGACGCACAGGAACATTAACTCTACTGGCCGCCAGTTCTTTAGGGAGTAGCTCTGTACACATGAAGGTGGGGGTGGGTTAAGCGGTCTTCAACTCTTAGTGTGCATTTGTTTATAAATGGAAAGCCCGGGACATGCATTACTTGATAACCCTCAGTGGTGTAGCTTGGTCATTAATATTAGGGGTGTGGGTTTCAGATTTCTCAACAATATAATGTTAAAAACATACCACAGGCAGGGCACATGAGAGGGGCTTAAGGGTCCGAGAAAATGGAGAGGAATGCTGATTGGTAGGGGTACTAATTAAGAAAAATCACAATATTTTGTAAAATAACTGTTAGAGGGGGACCTGGAGGGTCGGCCGAGGACAGGGGGGAGAGGCCTCCGGTGAGGGCCGTCTCCAGCGATCGTACAGACGAGTAACTTCCCCCCCACAGATGGACACCACACAAGGATGAGGTTAACACTCTTTATATACGATTCTTGAGGCAAGGTTATCAACGATACAGGGAGGTCGGGACACGAGGGTCCTCTCAATTCTAGTCTCTGAAGGGGAAAGGGTAGCGGGACAGTCTTGGTACCGGTCCGGTACAGGTGTGGCAAGATGAGGAGCTCACAATCCTCGAGCTCGGAGTTCTGGAAGGTCGGGCCGCGGCAGCGCCAGCCGGCAGGAGAAGATGGTTCACAAGGATGGGCCGCGGCAGCGCCAGCAGGTCCCGACGACGGTGTAGGTTGCGGAGGGCCGTGGCAGCGCCAGCAGGCAGGAACGATGGTTCACGAGGATGGGCCGCGGCAGCGCCAGCAGGTCCCGACGAAGGTGTAGGTTGCAGAGGGCTGCGGCAGCGCCAGCAGGCAGGAACGATGGTTCACAAGGATGGGCCGCGGCAGCACCAGCAGGTCCCGACGAGGGTGTAGGTTGCAGAGGGCCGCGGCAGCGCCAGCAGGCAGGAACGATGATTCACAAGGCAGGACTGCGGCAGCGCCAGCAGTCCGTCAAGGATGAGTTCTTCAAGGTGTCTCTCGACTCCAGGATACAACTCCTTCCTGCTCTGGAGCTGCCCCAGTTATAGGTCTGGCCTCCTTTGATGTCCGGACCCTCGCGCTTGGAGGTCGGGAGGTCCGGGATGAGTGAGTCCAGACACCCAGCAGGGGGGTGGAGCCAGCGCCCAGGGAGACCGGGGGCGATCGGCACCTGGCGGGGGAGAGCCATCGACACCTCTCTCTCCCATTGACCTGCCAAGTGGTCTCTTCATCTCCTGGGTGGATGGTGGTGCCTCGATGTCGGGGCCTGGCCAGGCCCAAGGTTGGGGTCGAGCTGAGGCCACGCGGCCTCGTGGTGGAGCGTCCAAGATGACGGCTGGGCCGGGGTAATGCTGCCGATGGAGGCCCGGACCAGCCGATGTCGGGGGGTTCGGGAGCAGGTGTCCCGTTGGGGACGGGTTGCGGGTTGCTTCGATGGGTTGCCGGGGTGGTTCTTCTGGAGACACCGGGAGAGCCGGTGTTCGGGCCTTATCATGCGGGGAGGGAGCGGCCCCTTCACGAGGCCTGTCCAACATGCGTCCCCCCCAGCTGAAGGCAGGGAGAGTCACCCATCTTCTTGGGTACTCTCCTCGCCGAGGCGGAAAAAGCGTGACAGGCCGTCCGCGTTGGCGTGGTCCTGGCCAGGGCGATGCTCCACAGAGAAGTCCATCCCCTGCAAGGAGATGGACCATCACAACAGTTTTGGGTTCTCCCCCCGCATCTGCATCAGCCATTGCAGGGGTCTGTGGTCGGTCTGTACCCTGAAATGGGTACCGAAGAGGTAGGGCCGGAGTTTCTTGAGGGCCCATACTACTGCGAAGGCCTCCCGCTCGATGGTGCTCCAGCACTGTTCTCGAGCCAGCAGGCGTCGGCTGATGAAGGCCACTGGTTGATCGACTCCCTCGGCGTTGAGTTGAGAGAGTACTGCCCAAACGCCATGATCTGAGGCGTCCGTCTGGACGATGAATTCCCGGCTGTAGTCGGGGGCCTGGAGCACGGGGGCGGTGCACATGGCGGCCTTCAACTTCTCGAAGGCCGTTTGACAGTCCGGAGTCCGGCTGACGGTTTTGGGGTTTTTCTACGATGTGAGTTCTGTGACGGGCCCCACTATGCTGCCATTAGCCTCACAAACCGCCGGTAGTATCCGGTGAGCCCTAGGAAGGCCCGGACCTCGGTTTGGGTGACAGGAGGTTGCCAGGACTGGATGGCAGCGATCTTGAGCTGAAGGGGGGCCACCAGACCGCTCCCACTTGGTGTCCGAGGTAGGTCACGGACCCCTGGCCAATCTGACATTTGCTGGCTTTGATGGTGAGGCCGGCCTGCTGGAGGGCGTGCAGGACTTCTCGGAGGTGGTGAAGATGGTCTGCCCAGTGACGACTGTACACAGCGATATCGTCCAGGTAGGGGGCGCTGAACTCTTCGAGGCCCGCCAGTACCTGGTTCACGAGTCGTTGGAAAGTAGCTGGAGCGTTTTTCATGCCGAATAGCATCACTTTGAAGTGGTAGTGGCCATCCGGGGTAGAGAAGGCGGATCGTTCTTGGGCCCTGGGGGTGAGGCCGATTTGCCAGTAGCCCGCTGTTAGATCGAAGATGCTCAGGTAGCGGGCAGCCCCCATGCGGTCAACCAGCTCATCCGCCCAGGGGAGGGGGTGAGCGTCGGTTCGGGTAACAGCGTTCAGGCCTCGA
This sequence comes from Lissotriton vulgaris, assembly GCF_964263255.1. Taxonomy (NCBI): domain Eukaryota; kingdom Metazoa; phylum Chordata; class Amphibia; order Caudata; family Salamandridae; genus Lissotriton; species Lissotriton vulgaris. The sequence goes on along the minus strand of NW_028254425.1, from coordinate 102,192 downwards.
TAGTCTACACAGAACCGGAGCTCGGGGGCAGCGCCCGGGGCGGCAGCCTTGGGGACCAGTACGACTGGGCTGGCCCAGGGGCTGTCGGATGGCTTGATTACTCCTAGGGCCAGCATTTTGGAGACTTCGTCCTGGATGCAGGTGCGCACCCGATCTGGCACTCGGTACGCCCTTTGTAGAACAGGTGGACTATCCCCAGTGTCCACGTCGTGAAGGCACCAGGGGGTGACCCCTGGGGTGAGGGAGAACAGGTCCGCGAATTGAAGCAGGAGAGCCCGACAGTCTTGGCGTTGTTCCGGGGACAAGGCTTCGGAGAGTCTGACCCCTGCCACTGAGCCATCTTTCTCACGGGTCCTCAGTAGGTCAGGGAGGGGCTCGGAGTCTTCTTCCGTCCCACTATCCGTTGCCATCAGTAGGCTGAGTTCTGAGCGTACGAAGTGGGGTTTGAGTCTGTTAGCGTGGAGGGCTCGCATGAGGTTCCGGAAGGACTCCATGTCTATTAGGTAGGTGACAGGGCCCTTGCGTTCTATCACCTTGAAGGGCCCTGTCCATTTGTCCTGCAGGGCACAGGGTTCGACTGGAGACATCACCCAGACTTGCTGGCCTGGTTCGAACACGATGGAGGAGGCATGCTGATCGTACCATTTCTTTATGTCCTCCTGACTGGCCTCAAGGTTGGCTTTGGCGATTTCCCTGAATCGCCGGGTCTGGTTGCGGAGGGTCAGGAGATACTTATATACGTCCGGAGGTGTCTTCTGGGGGGCCATCTCCCATCCTTCCTTGACCAGGCTGAGGGGGCCCCGGACGGGGTGTCCATACAGGAGCTCGAAGGGACTGAAGCCGAGGGATTTCTGGGGGACTTCTCGGTAGGCGAAGAGGAGGCACGGGAGCAGCACGTCCCATTGGCGACGTAGGGGTTCTTCCAGGCCCATGATCATCCCTTTGGGAGTGCGGTTAAACCGCTCGACCAGTCCGTTTCCTTGCGGGTGGTAGGGGGTCGTGAACCAGTAGGTGACCCCGCACTGTTGCCAGAGAGACCTCATGTACTTTGAGATAAAGTTCGTGCCCCTGTCGCTGACGACTTCCCGGGGGAAGCCCACTCGAGAGAAGGTCCCCATTAGGGCTCGGCCTACCACGGGTGCTGTCACGGTCCGAAGAGGAATGGCCTCGGGATAGCGGGTGGCGTGGTCCACCAGGACTAGGATGAACCGGTCCCCTGGGCCGTTCGGGGGTCTAGGGGCCCCACAATGTCTATTCCCACCCATTTGAACGGGGTGGTGACGACGGGAAAGGGTTGCAAGGGTGCTTTGATCTTTCGACCGCTCTTCCCGCTGGCCTGGCAGGTGGGGCAGGCCCGGCAGTGGTTGGAGACATCATTTCGCATTTTGGGCCAGTAAAAGTGGGTTACCAGGCGACTGTATGTTTTGTCTTGCCCCAAGTGCCCAGCAAGGGGGACATCGTGTGCCAAGTTCAAAAGGAAGTCTCTGAAGCGGAGGGGCACTACCAGCACCCGACTGGCCCCCAGCTCAGCAATTCTTTGCTCACTGTAGAGCAGGTCATTGTCCCAATAAATCCAGTGGGCCCCCGCGGTATCTCCCGCGCTCTGGGCGAGGGCTTGCTGCCGGAGTCCCTCGAGGGAGGGACAGGTCTTCTGTTCTTGTCGGAATTGTTCCTGGGTGGGACCACCCTCTTGACGCCACTGGGCCAGTTCGGGAAGGTCCTGGAGTTGAACGGGCCCTTCTTTGTTTTGCTCTGGGGGATTGGCGCTTAGGTCGTCTCCCTCCGGGACGATCGAGGGAGGAGGTTCTGGCCATTCGGGTTCTTCGGGACTGGAGATGGCGCGGGTGGCCATGGACCGGGTCGTTAGGCAGGCCCATTCAGGGAGGCCCAACATCCCCAGGTGCTCTCTTCTTCCGACGGCTGCCCAGGGGGAACTTTCGAGGTCGTTCCCCAGGAGGCAGTCCACAGGGGCATCATCGCGGACAGTCACCTTCAGCATTCCGGACACTCCTCCCCACTCGAAGGGGACGCAGGCCATCCGACACAGGCTTTCTGAGTTGTCGGCTGACCGGACGGGGCAAAGGACGTTCGGCAAGATCTGCTCCGGGGTCACCAGATGACGGCGGACTGCTGTCACACTGGCCCCGGTGTCGCGTAGGGCTTCAGCCTGGCGCCCATTTATGTTGACCCACTGGCTGTATTTTCTGATATTGGGGGGGAGGGGAGCCCGCGGAATCATGTCTCTTTCCCCTAGGCAGACCAGGGACATGGCGGCTGGTTCCCACTTGGGCTGGTCCGGTTCGTACTCTTCATAATCCTCTGGGGTTTGCTCTTCTCCCAGGGCGGCGGCAGCGACCTAGCGGGGTATAGGATTCTGGTTCTTCGGGCAATTAGGGTCGTTGGCATAGTGGCCGGGCCGCTGGCACCGGTGGCAAGTAACGTTTGCTCGGAACCCTGGACGCATCGGGGGGTTTCCCTGCCGGCCGGGGGCGGGGTGTTGCTGGCGGGAGCCGCCGGGACGGCGTCTCTGCCCCGACCCTGGCCTCCTCCTCCTCGGGGGCGATGGGGACCTTGGTTGGTTCTGTTTGGCTCGCTGGGCCCGTTTCGGGCAAATCGGGTGCTTTCCCATCGGTCAGCTTCAGCGGCGAGTTGCCGAGGTTCAGTCAGTTTACTGTCGAGGAGGTGCTGCCTGAGCTCGACGAAGCAGTTGTTGGAGAGGTGCTCCCACACAATGAGGTTAAAGAGTTGTTCGTAGGTGGTTACCTGGCTGCCCTTGATCCACCCCTCGAATGCTCTGCTGAAAAAGTTCACGTACTCCACCCAAGTTGTACCCGGGATCCGTTTGCAGTCGCGGAACCGCTGGCGGTACATCTCGGGCGTGAGTCCGTATCGAGTGAGGAGGGCGGCCTTCATGTGGTCGTAGGAGGTCATCTGATGGTCCGGGAGTTGCAGCAGGGCATCTCGCCCTTCGTTGACGAACCTCCCCCATAACCCGGCTCCCCAGTCACTTTGAGAAATCCGGTGGGAGGTCATGGCTATCTCATAGGCTTTGAACCATTGCTGGATATCGTCGTTCCGGTAATATTCTCTGACGACATCCTTGGGGATGTGGACTTTAGGGTCTGTTGTGCCAGGAGTGTTCTGGCGCTCGGGCACCCCGAGATCTTTATTCTGTTTCCGAAGCTCTATTTCTGCTAGATTGCGCTCATGTTCGTAGGCTAGTTTTTTCTCTTCTAACTCCCTCTGTCTTTGCTTCTCTTCCCGCTCCTCTCGGAGCCGCAAGTGTTCCAACGTTCTTTTTTGTTCCGCCAATTTCAGTTCTCCATCCAAACGCAGTCGAGCCAGCTCCAATTCATGGAGTCGGCTTTTTTCACGTTCTCGGATCTCCTCCGGGGAGAGACCCGATCTCCTTCCTTCTGTCGGAGTGGTGTTTGTTTCTGGTGCCTCGAGGCTTTGGTTTCGGGGTACGGCCGTACCCGTCTCCGCCCAAGATTCCAGGGCCTTTTTGAAGTCTTCTTTCGTGCTCAGTCCTGTGGTAGCAATGCCTAGTTCTATGCAAAATTGTTTTAGCTCTCTGTGGTTGTAGTCTTCTAATTTCTCCATCTGGAAGTTTTCTGTGGTTCCGCTCTCTTTTGTTGTCATTGTGGTTGAGTCGTGGGGTGAGTTACTCTCTGTACGATTACGCGTTGGTTCGGATCGCGCCGCTGGCCACCAATGTTAGACAGGGACCTGGAGGGTCGGACGAGGACAGGGGGGAGAGGCCTCCGGTGAGGGCCGTCTCCAGCGATCGTACAGACGAGTAACTTCCCCCCCACAGATGGACACCACACAAGGATGAGGTTAACACTCTTTATATACGATTCTTGAGGCAAGGTTATCAACGATACAGGGAGGTCGGGACACAAGGGTCCTCTCAATTCTAGTCTCTGAAGGGGAAAGGGTAGCGGGACAGTCTTGGTACCGGTCCGGTACAGGTGTGGCACGATGAGGAGCTCACAATCCTCGAGCTCGGAGTTCTGGAAGGTCGGGCCGCGGCAGCGCCAGCCGGCTAGGATGACAAGTCTCGTTCGAGAAGGGCCGCGGCAGCGCCAGCAGGCAGGAGAAGATGGTTCACAAGGATGGGCCGCGGCAGCGCCAGCAGGTCCCGACGACGGTGTAGGTTGCAGTGGGCCACGGCAGCGCCAGCAGGCAGGAACGATGGTTCACCAGGATGGGCCGCGGCAGCGCCAGCAGGTCCCGACGAGGGTGTAGGTTGCAGAGGGCCGCGGCAGCGCCAGCAGGCAGGAACGATGATTCACAAGGCAGGGCTGCGGCAGCGCCAGCAGTCCGTCAAGGATGAGTTCTTCAAGGTGTCTCTCGACTCCAGGATACAACTCCTTCCTGCTCTGGAGCTGCCCCAGTTATAGGTCTGGCCTCCTTTGATGTCCGGACCCTCGCGCTTGGAGGTTGGGAGGTCCGGGATGAGTGAGTCCAGACACCCAGCAGGGGGGTGGAGCCAGCGCCCAGGGAGACCGGGGGCGATCGGCACCTGGCGGGGGAGAGCCATCGACACCTCTCTCTCCCATTGACCTGCCAAGTGGTCTCTTCATCTCCTGGGTGGATGGTGGTGCCTCGATGTCGGGGCCTGGCCAGGCCCAGGGTTGGGGTCGAGCTGAGGCCACGCGGCCTCGTGGTGCAGGGTCCAAGATGGCGGCTGGGCCGGGGTAATGCTGCCGATGGAGGCCCGGGCCAGCCGATGTCGGGGGGGGTTTGGGAGCAGGCGTCCCGTTGGGGACGGGTTGCGGGTTGCTTCGATGGGTTGCTGGGGTGGTTCTTCTGGAGACACCGGGAGAGCCGGTGTTCTGGCCTTATCATGCGGGGAGGGAGCGGCCCCTTCACGAGGCCTGTCCAACAATAACCAACATTTTTAAAACTTTCGAAACCGAGAGCTGGTATGTGTGTATATGTTTTTAAGGTCTGTTTGTAAAAAGTCTTGGTGAATTCTGACAGACACCTCACCAAACCCAATTGAGAGCACCTGTATCCAACTTGTTACCAAAAAATACATTTATTAGGGTGTTATAACCCCCCCCCCCCCCCCTCCAGCTACATCCCTCATGACCCTACTTGTATATGGCATCCGGGGTGGGTGGGGTTGTGCTGTGGAAGTATGCATGTGTCTCAGGATGTGATGGGAGACTGGGATTATGGAGATATGGTCATTCATAGCAGCCCCCGCCGCCCGGTGAGTTTTGCAGCTTTACCGCCGACCCTCAAACTGCGTCTGTTCCCAGGATATGTTCTACCTCTCTAGCTTCCAGATTGTAAAGGGAGGACGATAGTGCGCTCACTGCTCACCCCTTACCCAGGGAGTGCTACTGATTGATCATGTTATAGACCTACTGGGTATGTACTGATCCAGAGGACGACAAAGGAGATGGGTTTCATCACTCCCATGTCAGACCCTTTCACTTGTACATACATGACTACCCTCTAGATTCAGGCGGGAGACTTCCAATTTCAAGGCTAGTCTCCGACCTTCTGATTCCTGCATGCAAAAACCTGATTCAAAGTTTTGTGAAACTGCATTAAAAAAAATCAAATGAAGACATATGTCATGCACGCTCTAATCTCCCCCTCCAAGAATACCCCTGACATCTAAAGTTAACGTTTTGTCCTTAATTCTTGAGGGGAAGGGTGGAGATTAGAGAATTTGATAGGCTTCGACATTTTATTTTTGGCAGCTTTACATAGCGCAAACAAAACCGAGTTCAGAACTCTGTTATTAAACTGACAAGCTGATTATCTGTCACCGAGCATGCCAATCGAAACGATTCTGGCTGCCTCTGTTTCAATGTATGTCAGTGGGAAAACACATTCTTTCGACTTTTTTTTATAAAATCTCCCACTTGTCTGCTCTAAAATGATGACATTTATGTTCGTCAGACCTCAAGCAGGGGCACTAGGGTGCAGTGACACAAACTGAGATCAGTCCCTTTTACACACTAGAGTGCAGGCACGCACGCACTTGTTTTCTGCCTAGTAATCTGGTTCATTCCGATTGTCGCCCCCCCTCAGTCCGCGAGTGTAAGAAATGGGACCCCTGGCCGGCCAGGGCTTGCGCCACAGCCAGTCAGAGACCGCCACTCCTATATAAAGTCGACCCCTGCTCGCCCTCTAGGTAACGCGGCGCGGGCAGCCAGGCCTATCTCGGAGGACATGTGTGAAGCATTTGCGCACGCACCCACCAACAGCAACATCCCAGGCCTCCCACAAAAGGAACTCCACACCAAGTATATATGAAAATAGTCTTTGTATTAAGAAGGACACATAGGAACATACACTTTACAATGGGCTCGAGGCACGTCAGGGGTTACAAGGGAAAAGGTACAGGCCAGGGCCAAGGGGCCACTGCCAGGAAGGTGCACATGATGGAGTTGGCATTTAGAACATATAACAACTGGGAGTTTCCTCGGACTAGGACTAGACACATAATCGCCAGGAGCTTAGCATTAGAATACGTCACGCCCCGGGGTCTCATAGGATTAGCAATAGAACTCACTCTAACCAGCATAGACATTCATGAGGCAAGGTACATAACACAACAGAGGCCCCCATCAGCAGGGCAACACATAGGAATTCTCAGCATCCCATTGGTAATAGTCAGTAGCGCCCCCTAGGCCCGATGGCTTTCCTGGGCGAGGGCGCCTGAGAGTCTCGATGTCCAGAGTGGGCTGTAAGGGGCCCGGGGCAAACCTAAACGTGGCAGCGGCCCACTAAGTGCTGGGCCGCTGAGGGACTTGGACACAGCCCTGCAGGCTCGGGGGGACAGGGGGGCAATGGTGGAGCCTCTCGTAGGGTCAGGGACACGTGGTGGGGCCTCTCGGGGCCCAGGCAGGGCCAGGGACACGTTGGAGCCTCCTCGGGGCTCGGGGGCAAATGGTGGGGCCTCTCGGGGCCCAGGGGTAAGGACACGTGGTGGGGCCTCTCGGGGCCCAGGTACGTTGGAGCCTCCTCGGGGCTCAGGGGCAAATGGTGGGGCCTCTCGGGGCCCAGGGGTAAGGACACGTGGTGGGGCCTCTCGGGGCCCAGGTACGTTGGAGCCTCCTCGGGGCTCAGGTCAAGCACTGTGGGCAGGCGGGGCCCCCCTGGGGGGGGGGGGCCCGGCATCAATGGGGGCCCCAGGGGGCCGTGACGGAGCCTCGCGGGGCTCGGGACAAGAACTGAGGCAGGCGGGGCCCCCCCCTCGGGGGACCCGGCATCACTGGGGGCCCCTCGGGCCCTGAGGCGCATGCGTGCTCGCGCCGGAGGGGAGGGGCGAGCACCGACAATGTGCTCCGACGCCCCGCCTCCCCTCCTGCAGCACTCACCGGTGGCGGGCAGACGCGCCGGTCCTCCTTGCTCTCCGGGGCTCCCTCTCGCTCCTGGGGGCCCCGGGGAGGAAGCGGCAGTGGTCCTGGTGGGACGCAGGGGCGCGGAGTAGGCTCCCGCCGACCCCTGCCTTCGCAGCTCTCTCCACAGCTCCCCGGGCCGCCGGCCAATCCGAGCGCGGCCCGGGGAAACGTCATCAGCTCAGCCCGGGCCGCCAGCCAATCAGAGCGCGGCCCGGGGGCGGGCTTCACGCGGGGTCCCGGGCTGCGGCGGTGACACACAGGGGAAATTGACGAGTGCCCGGCTCCCTCGATAAGGCAGCCAGGAAGGAGATAAAGCGAGGTAGGCACTCGCTGGGGTTGCAGAGCCTCTGTAGCACGAGGCAGACGCCGGGTGGGCACCGGTCTTGTTGGATATAGCGTTCCCAGCGCGAGGGCATGAATGAAGCGCCCCAAGGCGCAAGAGAGTGCTCCCGAGCGCTAGGAGCATAGGTGAAGCACCCCAGGGCGCTAGGACCGCAGGGAAGCACTCCCACGGGCTGGGGCACGGAAAGCAGAAGCCATAGGAAGTTCGGGAGGTCCGTAGTTCAGGAGCAGAGCAGGGCCCAGGGGGGCACGCCCTTCCCTGAGCCCATGCAGCAGCACGACCCAGGCAGGGTCCCAAGCAGGAAGAAGAAGAGAGAGAGAAGAGGGCCCACCCTCCTTTTATACAGGAGCTTCCTTTGTCTCCCAAAGGGGCAGGCAGGGAGAGAACCAGCCAGAACTGGTTATAAGGAATTTCAGGTTACTGGCCAGGCCAGGGACACTGGACGCACCCCAGGGGGGTGGAGCCAGCCTGGTGGGGGAAGGCCCGGCCAGCCTCAGCCAATTAGGCGCCAGCACACCTACTGCACACACACACCAAAGTCTAGAAGTGGCACTTCCCTTCTAGTCACACACCTGCCGCATACATCATCTTGTAGCATTCAACCTCACGAGCGCATACATACCAAACACGACCCGGCGCGCCCCACGCACCAGGAACTACCCGAGCCACATACATTCCCCATGCATTCCTATGGGAGGCAGGTCTCTCTCACCACACACACACTCAGAAGGGGAATCACCATTCCCCGGACACATATGAGCACAAAACTTCAGGGGTGGACCTGCCAGACGGGCCAAGTCCAACACATGCCCCTCCCAGCCCAAACGCAGGGCAGACCAATCACTACCGTGATGGACTTCCCTGCTGCAGGGCGATAGAACGTGGACGCGGCCCGCACTGCCGGACCGATAGACATACACAAACTGAAAATAATAAAAGTTACAACCACACACAACAAAAAAAATGAAGACATAGGCCCAACCAGGCTACCCACCTGGTACTTCTTAGTTGTCCATGACTAGGACCAGGCCCTAAGCCAGCCAGATACCACTGGTCCCTGCTAATCCGAAGTGGGGGGTGGTAACCCCTGGCCCACCATAGCCATTCTCCACTCCCTTTCTCAGTGTAGCCACGACTACCACTGTTCCTTCCACCCAGGGTCCGCACCCTCAGGTTTGCCAGAGGTCACGGGCAAGAATGCCCCACCCTACCTCTACTTCTGAGGTTCCGCGTTCTCCCAGGAGAAACACCCTCAGAACACACTTTCCTACCAGTCTTGGAACTTCCTCCCTCCACTGGTCTTCCACCTGGGAACTAAGCGTTTAGCTCTCCCTTAAAGCAAGCCGCGGCCGAGCCAGCAGGTCTTCCTTGACCGGGATACCACTTAACATCAATTCAGCCAGGGCGACACCTGACGCCTAAAACACAACAAGATGAGCCTCGGCAGCGCCAGCAGGTCTCAGTGTTCAGCTCTCCCCAAGGCAAGCCGCGGCAGCGCCAGCAGGTCTTCCTTGTCCGGGATACAACTTCAACATAAGTTCAGCCAGGGCGACACCTGACGCCTAAAACACAATCAAGATGAGCCGCGGCAGCGCCAGCAGGTCTCAGTGTTCAGCTCTCCCCAAGGCAAGCCACGGCAGCGCCAGCAGGTCTTCCTTGTCCGGGATACAACTCAACATAAATTCAGCCAGGGCGACACCTGACACCTAAAACACAACAAGATGAGCCGCGGCAGCGCCAGCAGGTCTCAGTGTTCAGCTCTCCCCAAGGCAAGCCGCGGCAGCGCCAGCAGGTCTTCCTTGTCCGGGATACAACTCAACCTAAATTCAGCCAGGGCGACACCTGACGCCTTAAACACATTCAGCGGGGTAAGGAAGGACACTATTGTCGTTGATTCAGCAGCTCCCCATCCCAGAGAACTTACACTCCATTCCTCAGCACACCTCAACATTCATCCACACTCCGTCCCCTAGACTGGTAAGACAGTTTTCCACCGCCCCTGATTCCTCAACCTGACCCTTGTGGCACAGGTACCATTACTCTAGGGAAGGGACAAGGACAATACACATTTGAACACAACTACGCAGTCCCCACTGCATCCCACCCTTCTGGTGAATCCAGAAAACCATATTGTACTAGGGAGATGATTTACCCTCCCAAGCTAGGGGCACCTAACTAACAGTGTACCCGCACACTTTTTCCACAGAACAGACATTTAAGCAACCTTTAAAACTTTCCACAGTACAGGTATTTCTAATAATCATTAAACATTTCCACAGAACAGACATTTTTAGCAACCTGGCCATACACATTGAAAACAATTACACTACTTACTACTGGATCCCACCCTTCTGGTGAATTCAGAAAACCATATTGTACTAGGGAGATTATTTACCCTCCCAAGCTAGGGCCACCTAGTCATAGCGTACCAGAATACATTTTTCACAGAACGGACATTTAAGTAACCTCATAAAAACAATAATCTCCTTTCTTTGCGACCATTTACCATGCAGAGTTTTGTAGGGAGGCCAGTTATCGTTGTGGTACTGCGCAAACACAAGTCCGGATCCTACCGCTGCCACCAGTGTAGGAAATGGGACCCCCGGCCGGCCAGGGCTTGCGCCACAGCCAGTCAGAGACCGCCACTCCTATATAAAGTCGACCCCTGCTCGCCCTCTAGGTAACGCGGCGCGGGCAGCCAGGCCTATCTCGGAGGACATGTGTGAAGCATTTGCGCACGCACCCACCAACAGCAACATCCCAGGCCTCCCACAAAAGGAACTCCACACCAAGTATATATGAAAATAGTCTTTGTATTAAGAAGGACACATAGGAACATACACTTTACAATGGGCTCGAGGCACGTCAGGGGTTACAAGGGAAGAGGTACAGGCCAGGGCCAAGGGGCCACTGCCAGGAAGGTGCACATGATGGAGTTGGCATTTAGAACATATAACAACTGGGAGTTTCCTCGGACTAGGACTAGACACATAATCGCCAGGAGTTTAGCATTAGAATACGTCACGCCCCGGGGTCTCATAGGATTAGCAATAGAACTCACTCTAACCAGCATAGACATACATGAGGCAAGGTACATAACACAACAGAGGCCCCCATCAGCAGGGCAACACATAAGAATTCTCAGCATCCCATTGGTAATAGTCAGTAGCGCCCCCTAGGCCCGATGGCCTTCCTGGGCGAGGGCGCCTGAGAGTCTCGATGTCCAGAGTGGGCTGTAAGGGGCCCGGGGCAAACCTAAACGTGGCAGCGGCCCACTAAGTGCTGGGCCGCTGAGGGACTTGGACACAGCCCTGCAGGCTCGGGGGCACAGGGGGGCAATGGTGGAGCCTCTCGTAGGGTCAGGGACACGTGGTGGGGCCTCTCGGGGCCCAGGCAGGGCCAGGGACACGTTGGAGCCTCCTCGGGGCTCGGGGGCAAATGGTGGGGCCTCTCGGGGCCCAGGGGTAAGGACACGTGGTGGGGCCTCTCGGGGCCCAGGTACGTTGGAGCCTCCTCGGGGCTCAGGGGCAAATGGTGGGGCCTCTCGGGGCCCAGGGGTAAGGACACGTGGTGGGGCCTCTCGGGGCCCAGGTACGTTGGAGCCTCCTCGGGGCTCAGGTCAAGCACTGTGGGCAGGCGGGGCCCCCCTGGGGGGGGGGCCGGCATCAATGGGGGCCCCAGGGGGCCGTGACGGAGCCTCGCGGGGCTCGGGACAAGAACTGAGGCAGGCGGGGCCCCCCCCCTCGGGGGACCCGGCATCACTGGGGGCCCCTCGGGCCCTGAGGCGCATGCGTGCTCGCGCCGGAGGGGAGGGGCGAGCACCGACAATGTGCTCCGACGCCCCGCCTCCCCTCCTGCAGCGCTCACCGGTGGGGGGCAGACGCGCCGGTCCTCCTTGCTCTCCGGGGCTCCCTCTCGCTCCTGGGGGGAAGCGGCAGTGGTCCTGGTGGGACGCAGGGGCGCGGAGTAGGCTCCCGCCGACCCCTGCCTTCGCAGCTCTCTCCACAGCTCCCCGGGCCGCCGGCCAATCCGAGCGCGGCCCGGGGAAACGTCATCAGCTCAGCTCGGGCCGCCAGCCAATCAGAGCGCGGTCCGGGGGCGGGCTTCACGCGGGGTCCCGGGCTGCGGCGGTGACACACAGGGGAAATTGACGAGGGCCCGGCTCCCTCGATAAGGCAGCCAGGAAGGAGATAAAGCGAGGTAGGCACTCGCTGGGGTTGCAGAGCCTCTGTAGCACGAGGCAGACGCCGGGTGGGCACCGGTCTTGTTGGATATAGCGCTCCCAGCGCGAGGGCATGAATGAAGCGCCCCAAGGCGCAAGAGAGTGCTCCCGAGCGCTAGGAGCATAGATGAAGCACCCCAGGGCGCTAGGACCGCAGGGAAGCGCTCCCACGGGCTGGGGCACGGAAAGCAGAAGCCATAGGAAGTTCGGGAGGTCCGTAGTTCAGGAGCAGAGCAGGGCCCAGGGGGGCACGCCCTTCCCTGAGCCCATGCAGCAGCACGACCCAGGCAGGGTCCCAAGAAGGAAGAAGAAGAGAGAGAGAAGAGGGCCCACCCTCCTTTTATACAGGAGCTTCCTTTGTCTCCCGATTTAGAAAAGGGGGTGGTGATGAACAGAGTGTCTGAGTTAAACAGACCACTCTTACCCAGTCCAAAGATCAGGGCTTGATCCATCACCGTTATTTATCTCACTGCCCCATCCCAGCTCAGAACCTGGCTATGTGCAAATCAGTCTGTCCCTGGCCCAGTGCACCATGGGAACAGGGCAGACTAAACTACCAAGCCAATTCTTCACCAGAAAGGAGACAAGCTACCGGGGACCGGTTTCTGGCATTTCAGCCTTCTTCGGCCCGGCTTGCTTGAATCCTGATGGAGCAGTGAGAAAGGGACTCATGTCTGAGTATACCCTGCCACACCTATAGTGGCCAAAAACGATTTAGAAAAGGGGGTGGTGATGAACAGAGTGTCTGAGTTAAACAGACCACTCTTACCCAGTCCAAAGATCAGGGCTTGATCCATCACCGTCAGGATTCAAGCAAACCGGGCCGAAGACGGCTGTAATGCCAGAAACCGGTCCCCGGGAGCTTGTTTCCTTCCCAGTGTAAGAATTGGCTTTTGTAGTTTGGTTTGCCCTGTTCCCATCATGCACTGGGACAGGAACAGACTAATTTGCATACAGCCAGGTTCTGAAACTGGGATGGTGCAGTGAGCTAAAAAACGGTGTTGGATCTAGCCCTGATCTCTTGACTGGGTGAGAGCTTTCTGCTTAATTCAGAGACTCTGTCCCTCACCACCCCTTGTTGCAAATATTTTTGTCCACCCTAAGCGTGGAAGGGTATTCTCAGATGTGAGACCCTTGCTCATTGCACCATCAGGATTCAAGCAAACCGGGCCGAAGACGGCTGTAATGCCAGAAACCGGTCCCCGGGAGCTTGTTTCCTTCCCAGTGTAAGAATTGGCTTTTGTAGTTTGGTTTGCCCTGTTCCCATCATGCACTGGGACAGGAACAGACTAATTTGCATACAGCCAGGTTCTGAAACTGGGATGGTGCAGTGAGCTAAAAAACGGTGTTGGATCTAGCCCTGATCTCTTGACTGGGTGAGAGCTTTCTGCTTAATTCAGAGACTCTGTCCCTCACCACCCCTTGTTGCAAATATTTTTGTCCACCCTAAGCGTGGAAGGGTATTCTCAGATGTGAGACCCTTGCTCATTGCACCATCAGGATTCAAGCAAACAGGGCCGAAGACGGCTGTAATGCCAGAAACCGGTCCCCGGGAGCTTGTTTCCTTCCCAGTGTAAGAATTGGCTTTTGTAGTTTGGTTTGCCCTGTTCCCATCATGCACTGGGACAGGAACAGACTAATTTGCATACAGCCAGGTTCTGAAACTGGGATGGTGCAGTGAGCTAAAAAACGGTGTTGGATCTAGCCCTGATCTCTTGACTGGGTGAGAGCTTTCTGCTTAATTCAGAGACTCTGTCCCTCACCACCCCTTGTTGCAAATATTTTTGTCCACCCTAACCGTGGAAGGGTATTCTCAGATGTGAGACCCTTGCTCATTGCACCATCAGGATTCAAGCAAACCGGGCCGAAGACGGCTGTAATGCCAGAAACCGGTCCCCGGGAGCTTGTTTCCTTCCCAGTGTAAGAATTGGCTTTTGTAGTTTGGTTTGCCCTGTTCCCATCATGCACTGGGACAGGAACAGACTAATTTGCATACAGCCAGGTTCTGAAACTGGGATGGTGCAGTGAGCTAAAAAACGGTGTTGGATCTAGCCCTGATCTCTTGACTGGGTGAGAGCTTTCTGCTTAATTCAGAGACTCTGTCCCTCACCACCCCTTGTTGCAAATATTTTTGTCCACCCTAAGCGTGGAAGGGTATTCTCAGATGTGAGACCCTTGCTCATTGCACCATCAGGATTCAAGCAAACCGGGCCGAAGACGGCTGTAATGCCAGAAACCGGTCCCCGGGAGCTTGTTTCCTTCCCAGTGTAAGAATTGGCTTTTGTAGTTTGGTTTGCCCTGTTCCCATCATGCACTGGGACAGGAACAGACTAATTTGCATACAGCCAGGTTCTGAAACTGGGATGGTGCAGTGAGCTAAAAAACGGTGTTGGATCTAGCCCTGATCTCTTGACTGGGTGAGAGCTTTCTGCTTAATTCAGAGACTCTGTCCCTCACCACCCCTTGTTGCAAATATTTGTCTCCCAAAGGGGCAGGCAGGGAGAGAACCAGCCAGAACTGGTTATAAGGAGTTTCAGGTTACTGGCCAGGCCAGGGACACTGGACGCACCCCAGGGGGGTGGAGCCAGCCTGGTGGGGGAAGGCCCGGCCAGCCTCAGCCAATCAGGCGCCAGCACACCTACTGCACACACACACCAAAGTCTAGAAGTGGCACTTCCCTTCAAGTCACACACCTGCCGCATACATCATCTTGTAGCATTCAACCTCACGAGCGCATACATACCAAACACGACCCGGCACGCCCCACGCACCAGGAACTACCCGAGCCACATACATTCCCCATGCATTCCTATGGGAGGCAGGTCTCTCTCACCACACACACACTCAGAAGGGGAATCACCATTCCCCGGACACATATAATGAGCACAAAACTTCAGGGGTGGACCTGCCAGACGGGCCAAGTCCAACAGCGAGCTTTCCTGCATTTCCCGTGTTTACTCCCTCCCTTTGTGTTTCTAGGTTTTCCCGCATTTACTCCTTCAGTTTGTGTGCTTTCCTGCCTTTCCCGTGTTTTCTCCCTTAGTTCGCGCACTTTCCTGCTTTTGCCGTGTTTTCTCTCTGTTTGCGCACTTTCCTGCGTTTCCCGTGTTTACTCCCTCACTTCACATGCTTTCTGTTGTAAATAAAAAGACCATGAGCCAGGTATACAAAACAGGATGCATTTATTTGAGCTTAGCTCCAGGTTAGGTTCATTATAAGAGAGTACATAGATGGAAAAGAAGCAGCCTCCCTTCCGCTCAGCCTGCCTGCCATCAACTGCCACTCCACACACAAGCAGGCACCAAAGAATCCATGATGCCACCAGGCATTCTACCACTCGCACTAGCTGAGCAACAGGGAAGACGCAGCCAGAGTAAGGAAAGACACAAGTCAAATATAACACGTTCCTGCTTTTCCCATGTTTACTCCCTCAATTCACACGCTTTCTTGTTTTTTCCGTAGTTTGTCCCTCCGTTTCCCGTGTTTACTCCCTCAGTTTGCGCGCTTTCCTGCTTTCCCCGTGTTTACTCCCTCAGTTAGCGCGCTTTTCTGCTTTTCCCGTGTTAACGCCCTGGAGCCGTTTTTCACCGCACACTTACAGCGCTTCCTCGGGAGCTGCAGATAGCGCTTGAAATAACTTTCAACTCATCCCTCGTGACTTTAAAACTGGGTTAATTGTGGCAATTTTTTTAACATTAGAAAAGCGACGTAAACGCTCC
Organism: Lissotriton vulgaris; assembly: GCF_964263255.1. NCBI lineage: Eukaryota > Metazoa > Chordata > Amphibia > Caudata > Salamandridae > Lissotriton > Lissotriton vulgaris. Next base: position 86,535 of record NW_028254425.1, on the reverse strand, counting down.
GTTTTAATGCGAAGACCCACGCGCAGAATTTACGAAGTACGGGCTTTGTTCTTTGATGCTATGAAAATGTTTAATATTTTTGGGAGAATAATGCATGTGCTTTCTTACCTCACCTGCTGCAACGTGCTTCAAGCAGTCAGTCCTGTGCAGTGGACGTTTGGGTCACGTGAAGTTCTGTGTTTGGCCAGCAAGGGGCAGTGTCGCCTCACGCAGCAGGCAGGCTGGTTTACGTTCATCGATCTCCATACACGAATGTGCCCTGCGAAAAGCCAACACATGTAGCAGTCTCTAAGCGCTACGTTTTGGGTTAGATTTTCTACTTTTCAGGAATACTCCGAGAATGTGTGAAGTGCTCTGAGATGCAGATTGCAGCGGCGCTCTCGTGCATACCATGTACCCTAAGGGTCAACTATTTGATTTTATATGTGTTTTGTTGTGTTTGGAAGAGTTAGTGAATGCATGAATATGTTAGTGGATGAATGAATGGACGGATGCGTGAAAGTATGAGCGTCTGAGTGACCTTTATGATGACTTATTGAGAGCAGTCCCTGACTAAAGCATCACTGCCTGCACTGGGAAAACGCTGCCAGAACGAAAAGAAAGCCCTGGTAAAAGTCGCCGCCACTGCTGACCTTACCGCTGCTCCACCGCTGCCTCTCTCATCCCCCCGCCGCAGCCTCACGCCATCAGCGCTGCCGCAGTGTGGGGGAGTGGGAAAAACTACAACTCCCAGCGGCCTCCACGACCGGAAGTCGCGTCGAGGCGGAGCGCGCCAGGAGGCGCTTAAAAGCGGACTTCACCTCCCGTGGAGTGGGTCCCTGACTAAAGCATCACTGCCTGCACTGGGAAAACGCTGCCAGAACGAAAAGAAAGCCCTGGTAAAAGTCGCCGCCACTGCTGACCTTACCGCTGCTCCACCACTGCCTCTCTCCTCCCCCCGCCGCAGCCTCACGCCATCAGCGCTGCCGCAGTGTGGGGGAGTGGGAAAAACTACAACTCCCAGCGGCCTCCGCGACCGGAAGTCGCGTCGAGGCGGAGCGCGCCAGGAGGCGCTTAAAAGCGGACTTCACCACCCGCGTCGCGGGAGCGCGCGGGGCCGCTCCGGGCCGCTCCGGGCTAAGCCCCGGCAAAGGGCGGGCCCTCTGTGGCCCTCAGGGGCCCTCTGTGGCCGGGTCGGGCCACCCCCCTAAGCACGACTGTCAGGACTTTCATGTCATATCCATTATAATGCATAAACGGAGTACGGGGCACCAATCACTGTTTAAGGATGACCAAAACGATAAAAACACCGATGGCTACAAGATCAACCAGCAGACTTAAAACAGTGAGTACACCTTTACCCACTATAACCGCTATAGATAAAATGCTGCAAAAAACCATAAATGTTGTAGCGGATGCTATCCAGGACACTGAGAGGCGACTCTCTTTGACACCAAATCTAGGCTTCCCAGACCTGTCCACGCACACTACTAATGATGACCAAAACATGGATGACACTGCCTCATCGCAGGAGTCTCTACTGATGCAATCTTTTTCGCAATTACCAAGGTCATACGTCAAAGAAATAACCTCTAGATCTCTGTCCACTGAGTTATCGGCGAATAACTTGGATAACAGTCTTATGATTTTAACTAACTGTGCAAATAATGACCAACAGGAAAAGGTTACCCCCTTAACTTTGGATGCTCATCCTGAGGAGAGCGCTCTTTTGGTCACTGACTGTACAGAATTACAAACCCTTAAACAACTTAACCCTCCAAAGGGCAAACGAAAAAAGCTTAGAATCAAACTTCCCACGAGGAAAATCCATCTCCCTTCAGGCAAACCCAAACGCTCAATTAAAGACATGTGGCAGAAGAAAAGCCTGGAGAATCCCACTGAACCAACACGTGGGGGGTCCTCCTCAACTTCCTTACAGGTCCATGAAGCACACGGAAACACTAAGCTCAACACCGGTAGTTCTCTGGTCAACGAGGAAACAGGACACATAGACAAGAAGAGTAGCACGAACTTACCATCTATGAGCGAGATTGAAACTTTAATTAAATCACTCCTACAACCTATTAGCCACCAGATTGCTAATATTGAACAAGCTTTAAGTAAATTTGAAATGGCTCAAAATGACATATCATCTAGTATTCTTAGATTACTTAAAACACCCAATACTCCAACTACCTTTGTTCCAGCCTCCACAACTCTCAATATAAAAAAACCCAAAACCATTAAAAAAGCATGTGATTTATCAAAGAACACAGGAAAACAAAAAAAAAACACAATATCAGAGTCTCCCCACAACTGACCTGACGTCAAGCTCTCAAACAGCTCATCCTACTGCCGCGACCACAATGACACCCATAGGCAACACGTTAAACACCCAAGTAGGTGAGGACGACGATGATAGTGAGTGGGCAACAGAGGGTTACCCTCCTAATACAAACACAGGAACAACTGAGAATATAAGACATATAGTTCCCCCAAATGTTAACATCCAGTCAAAAGAAACAGGAGCACAGCCCCCTAGACCCACCACAACACGATCTCCTTCATACATAAATTTACCACCACAGTCCAATCCCTACACAATAGTCATGATCGGGGTACCAAAAGTAGACGAAAATAGAGAGGAGACGCGGGAGGAACTGAAGAACAAAGTAATGCAATGGCTAACTACACACAGGCCCCTCCCTCCCAACATAACAGGAACCATACAACATGTTAAAAGAGTAGAGTGGGTGGGCACTCGCTTCAAATCCACAGAGGGCGACTGCATTGTGGTCACCTTTAAATACATAGGAGCGGCGAAATTTATTGCAGACTGGCGGAGCCCCGTGACAAACAGCCTGATCCGTACTATGGGTCTAAGCTATTTTTATCCAGTTCGCTCAGACACCCAAAGGAATAAAACAAAATATAAATACACCCAAGAAGGACCTTTTATGACGCAGCCAAATTATCAACCCTGGGCGGCCCCTGTCCTACCCCATCAAGGCCTACCAATGGGTCTAGAGCCGTACCCCTACGCTCACCCCTGGGTAAGCAAAACGTACAATTACCAACCTACAGTAACTGCTGACAGACAAGGGTACAGTTTTCACCGAGCTCTTAACCATCCTACTTTACAGTATAATGACTATGGGTTCCCAACGACCAATAGATACAATGTACTCTACAACCACGACCAACTGGAAGAGGTTGATTGACTGTCATCTGACCTGCCTCCTGACTCACTCCCTGATAGGATAAATAACTTTGTAGAATGTAAGACCAACTTATCAATAACCTCGAACCCCCCGGAGGTCATTTCAGCCAACAGCCCTAATATGACGAGATCTAGTTTTTTAGCCAATCCCCCAGTAGAACAAATTCCTGCCCCATCGTTATCTGAAGTATGTAGTTTTTCTATCTCCACAGTCTCTCAATTTTCACCTTCCCACACAAATCACAGGATGAACTTTGTAACAAATGTTAACTCACAACCACTTCACTTTTCTAACACAATTCCTGCATTAACTTCAGATCACAACGACTCCAATCCAATCAAAATACTGTCATGGAACATCGCAGGACTGGCCTCCAAAATCAATGATCCGACGTGGGTATCCTTTGTCAACAAGTATACCATCCTGTGTTTTCAGGAAACCTGGCTAGTAGACAGCAACATCTATATTGAGGGATTTCAAAGCTTCTTTGTCCATGCATCCCCATCGCCTAGTGGCAGGGCAAAGGGGGGCTTAGCAACATTCATTAGTCTGTCACTTAAAACAGAGATCAATTGCATGCAACTGGATAGCAGGAACATCCAGATCTTGGCCCTCAGAAAGGGGAAGAAAGGAATAACCCTGGTTAACTTCTACAATTCTGTCTCTACTCCGAGCAAATGCAACATCGACACTCTTCAAAATCACTTAAATGATAACAGGACAAAATTGCCCCAGGACAAAATACTCCTTGGTGACTATAACACGCACATTTGCGGAAACCCTTCTACAACATCTCTGGGCTCCCTGGGCTGTGGACTTAAAACAGGTCCTCACTTTACCCACTGTCACCGCGGAACAAAATTGAATACCTTAATGGACACCATGAACCTGACCATGGCATTATCCATGAAAGACGACTCTTTTACCTTTAAAAATCCAACCTATAAAGGTTCTGAGTCAGGATCTTACATAGATCACATCCTCCTTTCTGCTGGAGTGGCCCAACAGGTTTTAAACTTTGGCATCCTTGAAAGTATTCACAGTGACCACAACCCTCTACATCTTGAGGTACAACGCGGCCCTTTTGTCCTCCGACAAAACATCAAGGATCCAGGCGTACTTAAACCGGTTAACAACAACCGCCGCCTGAAATGGAACCTGATAAACAGTGACAAACTGTACGAGACTGTTGCCAAACACTGTGAAATTGAACTCAAGCTTTGTGCCTCAAACTCTGCCCCTCCGGAATCTATCTTATCTGCCTTTGCAGTGGTGTCTAAAAGGATTGATCAACTGTTGACCGTACCCGTCAAGGGAACAACTGTCCAATACCCCCGATGGTTTGATCATGCCTGCTCTTCAGCTAATCGAAAACTAAAAGCTGCCCTTAAGAATAAGCCAAGAGACTCTGCACTCATTAAGGCCCTTCGTGCAGAATACAAAAATGCCCTTGCATCTCGCAAAAAGTCTATAAAATCTAGAACTTGGGAGACTCTACTTGATCCCTCAACCTTGGGCAATAGCTCAAAATTCTGGTGTATAATCAATAAACCACTTTTTAATGACCCGAATGACGAAAGCCTTGGAACCGTCATACCTGAGAATGACTGGATTACCCATTTCGGTTCTATTTTTAAAAGTGACGCTCCACAGACTCTGCAACCACCACATCCCCCTGAAAGTATTCCTCTACAATTTACCACCAAAGAAGTTGAACTAGGGATCCATGGTCTCTCTAGTAATAAAGCTCCGGGCCCAGACGGTCTCCCACCGGATTTATTTAAATCTAACATCACTCTCTGGGCCCCAATCCTCACAGCTGTCATTAACGCTGGGGCCGCAGTGGGGGCTCCTAAGTCCTGGGGAGCATCTACTATCATCCCTGTATATAAAAAGGGTGACAGAACAAAAGCGGCCTGTTATAGACCAATTTCTCTGATAAATTCTGTTGCAAAGGTAGTGGGTGGGGTCCTTTTAAACCGCTTGAATGCATGGGCCAAGCATAACAATGTATTAACCCCCGCCCAGTATGGATTCAGACCAGGACATGCTACAACCACTCAGTGTCTGAATCTATATTTAATCAGTGGCAAATACACTCAAGCTAGAGAAGGAACACTATACATGGCCTTTATGGACCTCTCCTCTGCCTTTGATTGTGTCGAGAGGAGTAAACTCTGGGAAGTCCTGCAGAATATGGGTGTTGAAAATAATCTGATAAACTTTTTGGCTGACCTCCATAATGACACTCGGGCAAATGTCCGTTACACAAAAGATCTGAAAGTAACGAGAGACTTTAAAATCAACCGGGGGGTCAGGCAGGGCTGTATTTTAGCACCTTTTCTTTTTAATTTATATATACATGGACTCGAAGAACACCTTCTAAAAACTGACACGGATTTTCCTCGCATTGGGAAACAGGGCGTGCCGGTTCTGCTATACGCGGACGACGCCGTTCTTATTTCTAGAACTGCACTCGGACTTCAAAAGCTATTGGATTCCTTTCTTCAATTTATGACCTCACGTGGCCTGAATATCAACAACTCCAAATCATTTGTTATGACGGTAGGCTCAGCTCCAAAAAAACGTTACCCCTTCTCAGTTAACGGGGAAAATATACCTTCAACAAAAACTTTTTCCTACCTAGGAGTACTGTTTGATCACAAACTTTCATGGGCCCCTGCCATAATTAAAAAGAAAGGTGAAATACTAAGGACTAACACTGGAATAATGGATTTTGCACGCAAATTGGGTAACACTCCAGTGTCCGCCATAATGAAGCTTTACCAAGCAAAAAGCGTAGCGGTTGCCTGTTACGGAAGTGAAATATGGGGCTTTTTACCAGCAGACGCTCTTGTAACTCTTGAAAACAACTTCCTGAAACAGGTCCTGTGTTTACCAAAAAGCACCGCTAATTTCTCCGTTCACGAGGAACTAGGCACTCCGTACCTAGGAGATAAAATTGCGGTAAATCCTCTGCTCTGTTGGATGAACTGTTGGTGCAATGTCTCAATACCACTGACCCATAATATCCTCGCTGAAGCCCTCACTTGGGAAGGGCAACTCAAGATACCCTGGCTGAAATACATTAGAAACTGCTGTAAAGATCTGGGCAGGCTGGACCTTTACCTAACACCCCAGCATATTACCAAGAAAGATGTTAATTTTGTAAAGGATACTTTTCAACTAAAAAGACATCTTGACAGGGAAGAAATTGAGTTGAAGAAGTCCAGTGTAAGGAGCCATATCCTAACTAAAACTTGTGTGCGCTCTGAACCGTATTTATCTTGGGACATATCTAGACACGAGCGCTTTCTGCTGAGCAGATTCCGATTTGGTATTTATCATCTGTTGTTAGCTGTACCGAGTGGAGCCCATAGAGGTCAAGTGTTGCCACCTTGCGGCTGCGACAACAAGTCTCCGCAAGACCTGGCTCACTTTTTATTCCTGTGTACTTTCTATTCGAGACCACGAAGTATGTTTTTAAAACCCTTGCTTAAAAAGATGAATTTTGTGCAAATTAAGCCAGCACTTTTATATCTCCAAATGTTGCACAGCGATAGCACTTTTTTTACTTGTAAGTTTTTAAAAACAGCTCTGAAGTTCAGATTAAGCATGGAAGGTTGATCCCAAGCTGAACTGTATTACACAAGCAACTATGCCCTAAACAAGTACACTCATAATGGACTATAGTATCTTTTAATCTTTTTGTGAATTGCCCTTTTTTTTATGTCCGTCGCAAATCTTTTATCAATGAATTGTATACAAATGTATTTTATGTGCTTTTATGACTGCATTTTTGACAGTCGAATAAAGAAATTTTTGATTTGATTTGATTTGACTTATTGAGAGCAGTCGCAGAAAAGCTCTTTCCGTTATAAGCCAGACTTGCTGTTGGGGGTCTTGTTTCTTTCTCGCCTCCTCCTGTGAGCGTTCTCTATCGTCCCTTCTTGTGATCACATTAGTGTTCAGTTCTACCTAAATGAAGCAGCAGATGGCAGCATGTCATCATTTTCTGTGAATTATTCCTGACCACAAGTGGCCTTCCATCTCTACAGGTTTTGTAGAAGTTTCCTGGAGATAGGACTGCAGAGGGAGTAAAAGAAGGAATATATTTGATATCTTGATGGAGCTCGCCTGCAGAAGCGCATGGTCAGAGGGCGTCTGTTTATTCAGTTCTCAGAGTGCAGAGAAGGACCGATCTGTTCGAGATGAAGCGCCTGCACACAGGATGCAGTGACACTGGGGCGCAATCAATCAGTCAATCACCCGCGCTACTCACCTGTGAGGGTCTCAAGCACTGTGAGGGGGTGGGGGGGAGCTGCTACTGCACGAAGAGCCAGGTCTTGAGCTGTTTCCTGAAGGAGAGATGGTCCTGGGCCAGTCGTAGGTGTGCGGGGAGGGAGTTCCATGTCTTGGCCGCCAGGTAGGAGAAGGATCTTCCTTCAGCGGTGGTTCTGCGAATGCGTGGGACGGTGGCCAGGGCGAGGCTGGCGGTTTGGAGCTGGCGAGTGGGTGTGTAGAATGTGAGGCGGCTGTTGAGGTACTTGGGGCCCATGTCATGGAGAGCCTTGTGTGCGTGGGTGAGGAGTCTGAAAGTGATCCTCTTGTTGACAGGGAGCCAGTGCAGGTCTTTCAGATGGGCAGAGAAGTTAAAGTTCAAAATTTGTATAGTGCACTACTCACCCATAGGGTCTCAAGGCGCTTGAAGGAGGGAGGTGCTTTACTAATCGAATATCCAAGTTTTTAGTTGCTTTCTGAATGAGAGGTGGTTCTGTGTAAGGCGGAGGTGGGTGGGGAGAGAATTCCAGGTTTTGGCCGCTAAGTAGGAGAAAGACCTTCCCCCCCATGGTGGATCTGTGGATGCGCGGAATTGCGGCGAGGGCTTGATTGGACGATCGTAGTTGGCGGGAGGGGGTGTAGAAGGATAGTCGCATGTTGAGGCATTCGGGTCCTAGGTCGTAGAGGGCTTTGTGTGCGTGGGTGAGGAGACGGAACGTTATTCTCTTGTTGACAGGGAGCCAATGGAGGTCTTTCAGGTGGCCGGAAATGTGAGCTTGCCGAGGGATGTCCAATATGAGTCTGGCTGAGGCGTTTTGGATGCGTTGGAGTTTTTTCTGTAGTTTGTCTGTGGTTCCGGCGTAAAGGGTGTTTCCGTAATCCAGTCCGCTTGTGACCAGTGCGTGGGTGACCGTCTTTCTTGTTTCGGTGGGGATCCAACGGAAGATTTTTTTGAGCATGCGTAGGATGTTGAAGCATGATGATGAGACGGCGTTGACTTGCCTGGTCATCGAGAGGGAGGAGTCCAGGATTAAGCCCAGGTTACGTGCGTGGTCCGTAGGTATGGGTGCGGTTCCCAGGGCCGGTGGCCACCATGAGTCGTCCCAGGCAGAGGGGGATGACCCTAAGATGAGGACTTCCGTTTTGTCCGAGTTTAGCTTTAAACGGCTGTTCTTCATCCACTCGCCTACTTCTTTCATTCCTTCGTGTAAGTTGGTTTTGGTGGTGTTTGGGTCTTTGGTGAGGAAGAGGATCAGCTGGGTGTCGTCTGCGTAGGAGATGATGTTGAGGTTGTGTTGGCGTGAGATGGATGCGAGGGGACTCATGTATACGTTGAAGAGGGTGGGACTGAGTGATGATCCTTGTGGTACGCCGCAGATGACTTCGGTGGCCTCTGATTTGAAAGGGAAGAGGCGGACTCTCTGGGTTCTTCCAGCGAGGAACGAGATGATCCATTCCAATGCTTTTCCTTGTATTCCGACGTTGCTGAGGCGTTGTATGAGGGTGCTATGACAGACTGTGTCGAAAGCTGCGGAGAGGTCAAGTAAGATGAGGGCAACTGTTTCTCTGTTGTCCAGTAGTGTTCGGATGTCGTCTGTTGCTGCGATGAGGGCGGTTTCGGTGCTGTGTTTGGCTCGGAAGCCGGATTGTGAAGGGTCGAGGGATTTGTTGGATTCGAGGAAGGCGGCGAGCTGACTGTTGACGGCTTTCTCAATGACTTTGGCAGGGAATGGGAGGAGCGAGATGGGGCTGTAGTTCTTAAGCTCGGTGGGGTCTGCTGTGGGTTTCTTCAGAAGGGCGCTGAGTTCGGCATGTTTCCAGTTTTCCGGGAAGGTAGCGGAGTTGAAGGAACAGTTGATGACATCGCGGAGATGGGGTGCGATGATGGAGTCTGCTTTGTTGAAAATGTGGTGGGGACATGGGTCGGTTGGCGATCCTGAGTGGATAGAGTTCATTAGGCGGATGGTGTCTTCGGTAGTGATTGGGTTCCAAACGCAAAGGTTGTTAGGGTGTGGTTTTGGTTCGGAGGTGGGTGGAGTGGACTGGTCTTCGGACTGGTTTTCAAAGCTGTTATGTATTTCGGCGATTTTGTTGTGGAAGTATGAGGATAGAGAGTCGCAGAGGTCTTGGGAGGGAGTGATGTCGTTGGTGCCGGCGGTGGGGTTAGTAAATTCTTTGACGATGTTGAGTTCCTTGCTGTTTTGGGCATTGTTGTCAAGTCGATCCTTTAATGCTGATTTCTTGGTGGATCGGATCAGTTGGTGGTGTTTGCGGGTGGCGTTCTTGAAGGTGGCTAGGTTGTCAGTGGTTGGGTTTTTTCTCCAGATTTTCTCGAGAGTACGACAGAACTTCTTGGATTTCTTAAGGTCATTGTTGAACCAGGGGACTTTTTTGCTACCTTGCTTGAGTAGATGGTTTTTCAAGGGTGCTAGTTCATCGGCGCTGTGGGTGATCCATTGTGTGAGGTTAGTGGCTGCTTGGTTTGGGTCCGATGATTTGGCAGGGGGGTTTTGGCGAAGCGATGTGAAGAGCTGGTCGGTGGTGATTTTGTTCCAATTTCTTCGAGGAATAGGTTGTGGGTCGTGGACTTTTTGTAGTTGAAGTGAACGCAGCTGTGGTCCGTCCAATGGAGCGCTGTGATGTGATCGAAGTAGATGTGCTTGCTGGAGGTGAAGATAGGGTCGAGCGTGTGTCCGGCAAAGTGGGTGGGGGTGTCAACAAGTTGTTTGAGTCCGAGATTGGCCAGGTTGTCCAGAAGGGTGGTGGTGTTGCTGTCGTTTTTTCCTTTCCAAGTGGAAGTTGAGGTCTCCCAGTAGAATGTAGTTCTCGGAAGGGAGGGCATGTGGGCTGATGAAGTCAGTGATGTCTTCGCTGAATTGTGTGCAGGGTCCTGGTGGTCTGTAGATGAGGGTGCCTCTGAGTGTGGTTTTGGGGTCGGTGTGAATCTGGAAGTGAAGGTGTTTGGCGGTAGTGAGGTTATCGTCGGAACTGGTCGTGATGCGGATGGTGTTCTTATGGACGATGGCGATGCCTCCTCCTGTTTGGTTGGTGCGATCTTTTCGGATGATCTTGTAGGCGTCCGGGATGGCTATGGCGATGTCGGGCGCTGATGAGACGTTCATCCATGTTTCTGTAAGGAAGGCGACGTCCGGCGATGTAGTGTCGAGTAGGTTCTAGAGGTCAATGGAGTGTCTGTGGACTGAGTGGGTATTGAGCAGGATGCACTTTAGGTGGTTAGTGTCGGAGCTCTGTTTGGAGTTTGTGGATTTCGTGAGGGTCCTGATGCAGTCGAACTTGCAGGAGTGCCAGGTGAAGGGTCCATGTGTGAGTCCTGGGGCGGCTTGGTAGCAGGCTGGGAGACGGGCGGAGTAAAGTGCAGAGAGGGTAGCGGAATCATACGTTATGCGGGAGGAGTGGATTTTGCGGGGACCAGGGGGTTTGGCGCTGGGCGCGGTCCAGGCGCGGACGGGCGTAGACGGGCTTAACTTTGGCACACATGGGGCGCGTTCGCTGCGCGTGAACGCTGCGCGCAAAAGCATCTGTCATAAGTGGATAGTGGAGGGGGGAGGGGCGAGGGAGGAGGAGGCGGGAGCGGGGTGGAGGGCCGGGCAGGGATGCACAACAACAAACAACAAAATGGCTGCAAGCCAAAAGCGAAACAGGATTGGGGCACAATGTAATTAAACGCAATCAGAACGGCAGTGGCACCGGCACAGTCAGGCACAAATGATTGATTCAGGCAAAGGAAATATCAATGACAATGGAAATATCGTCAAAGCGAACTTTCGCAATATAGCGCTACTATGCAAATATATTAAGCGATCAGGCACTTATAATAGGGGGAGCAATGCGAGCAAGCACACAGCAATTTGCCAGTATAGCGCTACGATACCACGAGCGCAGAGCAGATCAGGGAGCAGAGAGGAGCAACCGCTTCTGAAGGAATCATGACTGGGGATGTCCAGGATGAGTCGTGCAGAGGCGTTCTGTATGTGCTTCAGTCTTTTCTGGAGTTTGGCTGTGGTTCCAGCGTAGAGTGTGTTCCCGTAGTTCAGTCGGCTGGTGACGAGGGCCTGGGTGACCGTCTTCCTGGTGTCGGTGGGGATCCACCGGAAGATCTTTCGGAGCATGCGCAGGGTGTTGAAACAGGATGACGAGACGGCGTTGACTTGCTTGGTCATCGTGAGGGAGGAGTCCAGGATGAAGCCCAGGTTGCGTGCATGGTCCGTTGGCTTGGGGGCGGTGCCCAGGGCAGGGGACCACCAGGAGTCGTCCCAGGCAGAGGGGGATGTTCCCAGGATGAGGACTTTCGTTTTGTCTGAGTTCAGTTTCAGACGGCTGAACTTCATCCATTCCGCGACGTCTTTCATTCCTTCCTGGAGGCTGGCTCTCGCGGTGGGTGGGTCGTTGGTGAGGGAAAGGATCAGCTGGGTGTCGTCTGCGTAGGAGATGATGTTAAGGTTGTGTTGGCGTGCGATGACTGCGAGGGGGCCCATGTAGACGTTGAAGAGGGTGGGACAGAGAGAGGATCCTTGCGGGACGCTGCAGATGATTTCGGTGGGCGCAGACCGGAACGGGGGGAGGCGGACTCTCTGGGTTCTACCGGCAAAAAACGAGATGGTCTTTCCTTGGATTCCGGTGTTGCTGAGGTTCTGTATAAGAGTGCGGTGGCATACGGTGTCGAAGGCTGCTGAGGTCCAGGAGGATGAGGGCAGCTGTTTCCCCGTTGTAGAGCAGGGACCTGATGTCGTCGGTAGCTGCGATGAGGGCAGTCTCGGTGCTGTGGTTTGCTCGGAAACCGGACTGCGAGGGGTCGAGGGATCCGTTTGTCTCGAGGAAGGCGGCGAGTTGTTTGTTGACGGTCTTCTCGATGACTTTGGCCAGAAAAGGGAGGAGTGGATGGGGCGGAAGTTCTTGAGGTCCGTGGGATCCGCGGTGGGTTTCTTCAGGAGGGCGCTGAGCTCGGGGTGTTTCCAGCTCTTCGGGAGGGTGGCGGATGTGAAGGAGCTGTTAATGATGTCCCGGAGTTGGGGTGTGATGATGGAGTCGGCTTTGTTGAAGATGTGGTGTGGGCACGGGTCGGTTGGGGAGCCGGAGTGGATGGTGTTCATCGTGCGGGTGGTGTCTTTGGCGCTAACCGAGGTCCAGGTGCAGAGGGTGATGGTGGGGGGTGTTGGTTCGGTGGTTGGGTGCGTGGTCTGTGCGCCGAAGCTGTTGTGTATGTCGGCGATCTTGCGGTGAAAGAACGAGACGAGTGAGTCGCAGATGTCTTGCGAGGGTATGATGTTGTTGTTGCAGGCGCTGGGGCTGGAGAGCTCTTTAACTATGCTGAAGAGTTCCTTGCTGTTGTGGGAGTTGTTGTCCAGTCGTTCTTTTTAAGTGGTCCTTTTGGTGGTGCGGATCAGCTGGTGGTGTTTGCGGGTGGCGTTCTTGAGGGCTGTCATGTTTTCTGTTGTCTGGTCGTGGCGCCAGGCTTTCTCGAGGGTGCAGCAGGTTTTCTTGGAGTTTTTGAGGTTGTTGGTGAACCAAGAGGCTTTCTTGCTGCCGGGTTTGCTGGGAGGATTCTTCAGTGGTGCAAGGTCATCGGCGCAGTTGGTGAGCCACTGTGTGAGGTTACGGGCTGCTTCGGTGGGGTCAGTCGTGTTGGTGGGAGTGTTCTGGCTGAGGGAGGTGGTGAGCTGGTCGGCGGTGGTCTTGCTCCAGCTTCTGCAGGGAACCTGTTGTGGGTGGTGGTGGGTCGTGGTTCTCCTGAAGTTGAAGTGGACGCAGCTGTGATCTGTCCAGTGTAGTCCGGTGGAGTGGCTGAAGGAGATGTGCTTGCTGGAGGAGAAGATGGGGTCAAGCGTGTGGCCGGCGTAGTGGGTGGGGGTGTTCACCTGTTGCATGAGTCCGAGGTTGGCGAGGTTGTCCAGCAGGGCGGCTGTGTTTGTCATTGTCGTTCTCGAGGTGGAAGTTGAGGTCTCCTAGGAGGATGTAGTCTGAGGAGGTTAGGGCGTGCGGGCTGACGAAGTCTGCGATGGCTTCGCTGAATTGTGTGCATGGTCCCGGGGGTCTGTATATGAGGGTGCCTCTGAGGGTGGTCTTTGGGTCGGTGTGTATCAGGAAGTGAAGGTGCTCGGCGGCGGTGAGGGTGTCGTCGGAGTTGGTCGTGATGCGGATGTTGTTTCTGTGGACGATGGCGATGCCTCCTACGGTTTGGTTGACGCGGTCCTTCCGGGTGATCTTGTAGCCACCCGGGATGGCTATGGCGATGTCGGGGGCTGAGGATTTGCATATAGCCATGTCTGAACTGGGGTGGCAGAGTGGGCTAAAGAACGGTGATGGATTAAACCCAGATCTGTTGACTGGGTGTGAGTGTTTGATTGATTCAGATGCTCAGTCCATCACCACCCCCTTTTGTACCGCATTTGGCCGCCATAAGTGTGGCAGGGTATGCTCAGACGTGAGTCCCTTGCTCACTTTGCCACTGGATTCAAGCAAGCCGGGCTGAAGATGGCTGGAATGCCAGAAACCGTTCCTCGGAAGCTTGTTTCCGGTCCAGGGAAGACATGGCTTGGCAGTTCGGGCTGGACTGCTCCCATGGGGCACAGGGTCAGACTGATTTGCATATAGCCATGTCTGAACTGGGGTGGCAGAGTGGGCTAAAGAACGGTGATGGATTAAACCCAGATCTTTTGACTGGATGTGAGTGTTTGATTGATTCAGATGCTCCGTCCATCACCACCCCCTTTTGTACCTCGTCGGGGGCTGAGGATGCGTTCATCCAGGTTTCTGTGAGGAAGGCGACGTCTGGTGATGATGTGTCGAGGAAGTTCCAGAGTTCGACGGCGTGACTGTGGACGGAGCGGGTGTTGAGCAGGATGCACTTGAGGTGATTGTTGTTGGTGCCTCGCTTGGCGGGTGTGGTGCAGGTTCGGAGGCAGGTGAATTTGCAGGCTTGGCAGGTGAAGGGTCCGTGTGTGCGTTTCAGGGTGGCTCGGTGGCAGGCGGGGTTCCGGCCAGCGTTGAGTGCGTGGAGGGCGGCGGCGTCGTAAGTCCGTCGAGTGGGCTGGCATCGTCGAGGGCCAGGGGTCCTGGCGCTGGGTGCGGTCCAGGCGCGGACGGGTGTAGACGGGCTTGCCTTTGGGCGCCTTCGGCAGTTCGGGCTGGACTGTTCCCATGAGGCACAGGGTCAGACTGATTTGCATATGGCCATGTCTGATTTGGGGTGGCTGAGTGAGCTAAAGAATGGTGATGGATTAAACCCAGATCAGTTGACTGGGCGTGAGTGTTTGATTTGCTCAAACGCTCCGTCCATCATCCCCTTTTGTATCGCTTCGGCGTGCAATCGGCGTGCCCGCTGCGCACGTACGCGTGGACTCCGCCATAAATGGCGAAGTGGGAGGAAGGAGCAGCTGGGAGGCGGGAGCGGGGCGGCGAATGGGAAGGGTTTCAGAAGGAAAGGGGCGGGTCTGCAAGGGAGCAGCAGCGGGGGAGAACAGCGGGAAGACTGAGGCGAGGGGGCAGGTCACGAATACAGTGGAAACAGAGACAATCTACAGGCACAGAGAACCTAAATAAGAGGAGGCAAGTCACAAATACAGTGTCTTCTCTTTAATTTAAAGACGATTTCCCACTCTTTTAACTGTCTACAGGGGGTGGCTGTTGTATGCGTTTTCCGCGGTTCCAAAACGGATAGGTTCTGCCGCCTAGTCGCACCTTGCTTCCACTCCTGTTTGCCGGTGTATCGATAGTCGATACACCCGCCAAGTAGACAAACGTGGATACCGAATAATCAATAAGACCACGTGGATAAATCTAAATATATGGAATAAATGCAGTCGCTGATCTCACTAACAAAAGAGAAGAATTATCAATAATCTGTCAGAGAAAGACATCTCCATAACTCTGTGAAGCTTGTCGCCAAGGGATACTGTCCAGTACCTTGGTGTGCTATCCGTTCTAGATCTTTAAAGAAGGATATTTCTTCTATGAAACTGAGGACCCCACTATAAACTGTCCTGAGGAAGGTGTGACCGTATCTATGGTATTAACACCGAAACGCGTCGACGCATGGAAAAGATAGAGAATCCAACAAAGCCTAGAAGATACCAACTATATACAAATTCAATAACTGTGGTATGATGTGAATGTAGTAAGGCTATTGGATCACATTAATTGGTTGAAATATCATTCGAGCAAGTACTTCCATTGGGGTGTTTTTGTCCTGTATATCTTGTGTTATTGATACTTTTATACTGTACTGTATTTGTTTTGCATTCAGGTCTGTACGTAGTGTCCTTTTTAATTGAGAAAATGTCATTCATGTGTTTTTAGGGTATATTTTTTATTATTATGAAATGGTAATTTACATTATGTACACCGTATGTTTTCAGAAGAATGAATTGCTTTTTCTGAAATTTTAACCTTATTTCCTTGTTTTAATAAAAGATTGTAAACGTTCTACTTTGGTTGTTGGTGTGTCCCTTAAATATATGTTTACGGGTGTCCCTTGCACACTGTTATCTCTAGTACCATTCCAGGGATTTTCTCTAGACTTACTTGGTCACATAGTACCCTGTTCCCTGGAACTCGAGGGGTCTTCTCTCTTACCTTGAACTATGAACATTTACCAGCCAGAAACCATGCAATGTATGTGATTCTTTTTATTTTGAATTTGAACAATTAATATTGAGACCACCACCTGCAGGGTCAGAAATTGTAGCCCCGGCCCTGTGAAAGAAGTGCAGGTGCTGAGCACCTGAAAGCTCCTGCTCAAATTAAGCACTGGTTTGCACAACTTCCGTAGCACACTTCAAACACATGCCAGGTGCTCCAAATCCCAAACTGGGTGCATTCCATGCTGGTGACCTACACACAACTTATAGCATGTCAGTAAGTGGACCTGCTGGGCATGTCACACCAAACCTGGGCTCATTCGAAGTGTTCCCCCTCTAAAGGGTTCCCTTTGAGGTCTTCTAATGCCTTCATGGATCCACCTCATTGAGTCAGGAAGTGAGCATGTTGGGTCTGCTGTAGAGAAGACTACTCCAATTGGAGCACGCGGTGGCAGGCGGCGTTGCGCGCGCGGTCATGGAAGCATGCCGGCAGCACTCTCGCTCCCTCTCCGCCTGGGCGGAAGTGGCGGCGCTGATCCTCAGCCGTTGACACTTCCCAAGGGTCTGCGCGGCACGTGCTTCTTTTGTTGGCTTTGTAGTGCCCTATCTGGCGATCAGTCACCAGCGGTCCTGGGTGAGTGGCAGGAAGTGAGGCCTTCTGCAAGGTCACGCGGGCGCTGGCAGAGCAAGGATTGCTGCTCTTTGATCTGCACTTCCTGCAGAGAAAGCTTCTCCATTTCCTGTGGCAGGGATGTAGCGACTCCTGTTTTTTCATCTCATTGGCCTCCATTTCCTCTATAACATACTCGTGTCTCCTTCCAGAAATCTGGGTGGGAGACTTCTGGTGAGGAGGGAGACCTCTCAGACAGAGCTGGAAGCTTCCCGGGGGAGCGTCTGTGGCCTCTATCCCCCCCTCCAGGGCCGAGTGTGTGCTGGGCAGTGTCTGCCCCGCTCTCTCGGTTTCTGAGCATTCATGGAATTGGATGTCAGTGAGGCATTAGCAGTCTAGGGTCCGAGCGATGGATGTCACTCAAGCCAGCATTCTCCTGTCTGAGCTTGACACCTTCATATGGTGGGACACGTCCAGAGTGGACTCTGACGCTTCATAAAGAGAATAACCGCATGGCCACCGTTGTGTCTACCCGGGGTTTGCATCAGGGGGGTCGAAAGGGCTGAGGTATCGGAGTGTGCAGAAAGAGTGAATTGGACCCCGGCAGGTCGAGTGTCGCGGGCAGAGCGTGCCATGGCATGGCAGTCATGAGGAGTGAAGTTCCTTCTGCCATCTTAAGCTGCTAGTCCCACCTCACCTCCCTGCATGCACTGCTTTCACTACCTCGACCATAGTCCTCCTCATCAGCCCTTTCCCCAACCTCCCCCGCCTTCTAAGCGCTGTGAATGGCAGATTTTATGATTACGCACTCATGATACTCAATTGCCTGATCTTTGGGAGCCTGGAAGGCGGAGATGTCCTTGACAGGACTCGAGCTCGTGACCTTCTGATCACTGCTCACATTGATCTGCTCCAAGTTCTAAAGGCGACCCCTCCCCCTCGCCCTGCAGATCTGCAGGGTTTCATATTATACTATTAATGCATATGAACGGATAGAGGGGCCTGTATTATACTAATAATGCATATGAACGGATAAAGGGGCCTGTATTATACTAATAATGCATATGAACGGATAGAGGGGCCAGTATTATACTAATAATGCATATGAACGGATAGAGGGGCCAGTATTATACTAATAATGCATATGAACGGATAGAGGGGCCTGTATTATACTATTAATGCATATGAACGGATAGAGGGGCCTGTATTATACTAATAATGCATATGAACGGATAGAGGGGCCAGTATTATACTATTAATGCATATGAACGGATAGAGGGGCCTGTATTATACTAATAATGCATATGAACGGATAGAGGGGCCTGTATTATACTATTAATGCATATGAACGGATAGAGGGGCCTGTATTATACTAATAATGCATATGAACGGATAGAGGGGCCTGTATTATACTATTAATGCATATGAACGGATAGAGGGGCCAGTATTATACTATTAATGCATATGAACGGATAGAGGGGCCAGTATTACACTATTAATGCATATGAACGGATAGAGGGGCCAGTATTACACTATTAATGCATATGAACGGATAGAGGGGCCTGTATTATACTATTAACGCATACGAGAGTCCGTTTCAGTGGTTAGGGGGCCTGTATTATACTATTAATGCATATGAACGGATAGAGGGGCCAGTATTATACTATTAATGCGTATGAACAGATAGAGGGGCCTGTATTATACTATTAATGCATATGAATGGATAGAGGGGCCTGTATTATACTAATAATGCATATGAACGGATAAAGGGGCCTGTATTATACTATTAATGCATATGAACGGATAGAGGGGCCAGTATTATACTAATAATGCATATGAACAGATAGAGGGGCCTGTATTATACTATTAATGCATATGAACGGATAGAGGGGCCAGTATTATACTATTAATGCATATGAACGGATAGAGGGGCCAGTATTATACTATTAATGCATATGAACGGATAGAGGGGCCTGTATTATACTAATAATGCATACGAGAGTCCGTTTCAGCGGTTAGGGGGCCTGTATTATACTATTAATGCATATGAACGGATAGAGGGGCCTGTATTATACTAATAATGCATATGAACGGATAGAGAGGCCTGCATTATACTATTAATGCATATGAACGGATAGAGGGGCCTGTATTATACTAATAATGCATATGAACAGATAGAGGGGCCTGTATTATACTATTAATGCATATGAACGGATAGAGGGGCCAGTATTATACTAATAATGCATATGAACGGATAGAGAGGCCTGCATTATACTATTAATGCATATGAACGGATAGAGGGGCCTGTATTATACTATTAATGCATATGAACGGATAGAGGGGCCTGTATTATACTAATAATGCATATGAGAGTCTACCAAGAGCGCCCTCTACAGCTCCTGGAGGAATCCTCTGTACGGCCTTCCTACTTTGCACCCATCTTAGGCACTCCCTCTCCTCGGGTTCAACCCCGTGCAGAGCCTCTGGGGTCCGTGCACGGATTCACTGCTCTGATGAGTTTAGACCCCTGTGCAGACCGGCACCATGCCATGCGTTGCTGTTAGTGCACCAGCCATATTCAAAACCACCCTGACGGCGCAGAAGCAGAAGGAATAAGGTGCTTACAAGAGCAACATTAGGTATCTGGACACTGAGAAAGGAAGGTACACACCAGTGGTGGAAAGACTTAAGCAAGAACTGTAGAGCTGAGACTTGAGCCCAAAGTCATTGAAAAAGAGACGTCTTAAGGTCTTTCCAAAAGGTGAAATGCCCTAAAATGGATGGGAAGCCCGCTGGGAGCTGATGCCAGGCTCTTGCTGCCTCGGCCATATTCAGACCCATGAGTGATCCATGTATCGCTGTCACTGCCTGTGACATCTTTAGATCCTTTGGGCTGAAGATTGTCAATGCCAATTCAAATAGAGACGGTCTGGAAGCTCTGGCTAGGGCAAGCCCTGTTCAGCAACCGCCTGGTCTTTGCATGTGCTGATGGATTCTGTGTTTTATGGCCCCCTAAGCAATAGAATCCATCAGCACTTGGGTATGGGAACCCGCTGCGCCAGAATCCAGAAGCGCGCCTCATTGGTGATGAATGTAGGACTCTGACGAGTGTGGCCCCCACTGAGGGGGGCAGGATGGAAGCTGGAGCCGCTGGGGATATTTTCAATGTGCAGCTGGTGGGCGGTGATGCCCCAACCATCAGCTGGGTTTTCCCCCAAAGATCAGCTAAGGAGTTCTGAAAGTACTCAATTGTTCATCTTGGTTACTTGCTTTTCAATTTTGGTATAGATATGTTAACTCAACCAACAAAATCTTCTAGGATAGTAGGCTGGGCTGCACCCTGGAGAGCTACCTGTGGGTAGCAACCTACTCGGAGACTCCTGGCTGGAATCTGATCCCTACTGCAGGGGGAAGGCAATGGTGACCAGTATCTACTGGTAACAATGAGATTCATCTGCGCACACTGCCCTGGCCCCAAGTAGGCCTGGTTTGGATGGGTGTCTAGTCGGATAGTGTGGTGGTCGTAGTGTTAGTGGAGGTGGTGGTGGGTAGGGTTGGGATGTAACGGAATATACTCGTTTTGGGATACTTTCAGGGCACCTGGGCGCCTCGTGGTATTAGCTGTGCATTAAATCCTCTAAATCAATCAATCAATCAATGCACTAGTGTAAAAAAGTATTTTTGTTCAATAATTGCAGCATTAGTAATACAAAATGATGCAAACAGACTTTGCTCCAGTGCTGATTAGAGAAACCTATTTACACCAGGGCCACGTTTTTTAAATCTGACGCAGGGTGAGTTGACTGCAGGTCTGGTGTTGAGTTCATATTTATCATTCACCAGAAGGTCCCCGACAGGCAGGGGCTTCTCAGGAGCCACCCAGAATATACTGTATTCCTCCACATGCTTGCTCAGCCCAACACTACTGGGCCTGTATTATACTAATAATGCATATGAACGGATAGAGGGGCCTGTATTATACTAATAATGCATATGAACGGATAGAGGGGCCTGTATTATACTAATAATGCATATGAACGGATAGAGGGGCCTGTATTGTACTAATAATGCATATGAACGGATAGAGGGGCCTGTATTATACTAATAATGCATATGAACGGATAGAGGGGCCTGTATTATACTATTAATGCATATGAACGGATAGAGGGGCCTGTATTATACTATTAATGCATATGAACGGATAGAGGGGCCTGTATTATACTAATAATGCATACGAGAGTCCGTTCCAGCGGTTAGGGGGCCTGTATTATACTAATAATGCATATGAACGGATAGAGGGGCCTGTATTATACTAATAATGCATATGAACGGATAAAGGGGCCTGTATTATACTAATAATGCATATGAACGGATAGAGGGGCCTGTATTATACTAATAATGCATATGAACGGATAGAGGGGCCTGTATTATACTAATAATGCATATGAACGGATAGAGGGGCCTGTATTATACTAATAATGCATATGAACGGATAGAGGGGCCTGTATTATACTAATAATGCATATGAACGGATAGAGGGGCCTGTATTATACTAATAATGCATATGAACGGATAGAGGGGCCTGTATTATACTAATAATGCATATGAACGGATAGAGGGGCCTGTAATATACTATTAATGCATATGAACGGATAGAGGGGCCTGTATTATACTATTAATGCATATGAACGGATAGAGGGGCCTGTATTATACTAATAATGCATACGAGAGTCCGTTTCAGCGGTTAGGGGGCCTGTATTATACTATTAATGCATATGAACGGATAGAGGGGCCTGTATTATACTATTAATGCATATGAACGGATAAAGGGGCCTGTATTATACTAATAATGCATATGAACGGATAAAGGGGCCTGTATTATACAAATAATGCATATGAACGGATAGAGGGGCCTGTATTATACTAATAATGCATATGAACGGATAGAGGGGCCTGTATTATACTAATAATGCATATGAACGGATAGAGGGGCCTGTATTATACTAATAATGCATATGAACGGATAGAGGGGCCTGTATTATACTAATAATGCATATGAACGGATAGAGGGGCCTGTATTATACTAATAATGCATATGAACGGATAGAGGGGCCTGTATTATACTAATAATGCATATAAACGGATAGAGGGGCCTGTATTATACTATTAATGCATATGAACGGATAGAGGGGCCTGTATTATACTATTAATGCATATGAACGGATAAAGGGGCCTGTATTATACTAATAATGCATATGAACGGATAAAGGGGCCTGTATTATACAAATAATGCATATGAACGGATAGAGGGGCCTGTATTATACTAATAATGCATATGAACGGATAGAGGGGCCTGTATTATACTAATAATGCATATGAACGGATAAAGGGGCCTGTATTATACAAATAATGCATATGAACGGATAGAGGGGCCTGTATTATACTAATAATGCATATGAACGGATAGAGGGGCCTGTATTATACTAATAATGCATATGAACGGATAGAGGGGCCTGTATTATACTAATAATGCATATGAACGGATAGAGGGGCCTGTATTATACTAATAATGCATATAAACGGATAGAGGGGCCTGTATTATACTATTAATGCATATGAACGGATAGAGGGGCCTGTATTATACTATTAATGCATATGAACGGATAGAGGGGCCTGTATTATACTAATAATGCATACGAGAGTCCGTTTCAGCGGTTAGGGGGCCTGTATTATACTATTAATGCATATGAACGGATAGAGGGGCCTGTATTATACTAATAATGCATATGAACGGATAAAGGGGCCTGTATTATACTAATAATGCATATGAACGGATAAAGGGGCCTGTATTATACTAATAATGCATATGAACGGATAAAGGGGCCTGTATTATACTAATAATGCATATGAACGGATAAAGGGGCCTGTATTATACTAATAATGCATATGAACAGATAGAGGGGCCTGTATGATACTATTAATGCATATGAACGGATAGAGGGGCCAGTATTATACTATTAATGCATACGAGAGTCCGTTTCAGCGGTTAAGGGGCCTTTATTATACTATTAATGCATATGAACAGATAGAGGGGCCAGTATTATTCTATTAATGCATATGAACGGATAGAGAGGCCTGTATTATACTATTAATGCATATGAACGGATAGAGGGGCCTGTATTATACTATTAACGCATACGAGAGTCCGTTTCAGCGGTTAGGGGGCCTGTATTATACTATTAATGCATATGAACGGATAGAGGGGCCAGTATTATACTATTAATGCATATGAACGGATAGAGAGGCCTGTATTATACTATTAATGCATATGAACGGATAGAGGGGCCTGTATTATACTATTAATGCATATGAACGGATAGAGGGGCCTGTATTATACTATTAATGCATATGAACGGATAGAGGGGCCTGTATTATACTATTAATGCATAAGAGGGTCTGTTTCAGTGGTTAGTGGGGGTCTCTATTAATCGTTGGAGGATCTGTTATAACAGTGTGAGGAGCCCGTATTAACAACGAGAAGGGCCTGTTTCAGTGGTTGAAGGGGCCCATACTAACGCATAGGAGGGTCTGTTTCAACGGTTAGAGGGGCCCGTACTAATGCATAGGAGGGTCTGTATCAACGGTTAGAGGGGCCCGTACTAACGCATAGGAGGGTCTGTATCAACGGTTAGAGGGGCCCATACTAATGCATAGGAGGGTCTGTTTCAACGGTTAGAGGTGCCCGTACTCATATGAGGGTCTGTTTCAACGGTTAGAGGGGCCCGTACTAACGCATAAGAGGGTCTGTTTCAACGGTTAGAGGGGCCCGTATTTTTTAATATAAATCTTTTTATTAACAAAAATCGACATAAAAGTACAGTTCCGCAAACATGACAGCTGGAATTACAGTGGAAACAATTACCCTATACAGATACAGTAGGATAATTAATTGGAAATCACAGAGAAGGGGCATCATCACAATCAAAATTACGGGATGGAACACCAATATTACTATGGTAGACATTCCAGGGGTCCTAAATCTTGGACCATTTCCGCGGGCAGAGGGGCCCGTATTAACACAGAGGAAGGTCTGTTTCAATGGTTAGAGGAGCCCGTACTGACACGGAGGAGGGTCTGTTTCAACGGCTAGAGGGGCTGTACTAACATAGGAGGGTCTGTTTCAACGCGGCTAGAGGGGCTGTACTAACATAGGAGGGTCTGTTTCAACGGCTAGAGGGGCCGTACTAACACGTAGGAGGGTCTGTTTCAATGGTTAGAGGAGCCCGTACTGACACAGAGGAAGGCCTGTTTCAACGGCTTGAGGGGCTGTACTAACATAGGAGGGTCTGTTTCAACGGCTAGAGGGGCTGTACTAACATAGGAGGGTCTGTTTCAACGGCTAGAGGGGCTGTACTAACATAGGAGGGTCTGTTTCAACGGCTAGAGGGGCCATACTAACACGTAGGAGGGTCTGTTTTAACGGTTAGAGGGACCCGTACTGACACGGAGAAGGGCCCGTATTAATGGCTAGAAGGGCCCGTATTAACGGCTAGAGGGGCCCGTATTAACAAGTCTGAGGGTCTGTTTCAATGGTTATAGGGGCCGTACTAACACACGGGAGTGTCTGTTTCAATGGATAGAGGGCCCGTACTAACATGTTGGAGGGTCTCTTTCAACGGTTAGAAGGGCCCGTATTAACAAGTAGGAGGGTATGTTTCAACGGTTAGAGGGACCCGTACTGACACTGAGTAGGGTCTGTTTCAACGGCTAGAGGGGCCCGTATTATTAAGTAGGAGGGTCTGTTTCAACGGTTAGAGGGATCCGTACTGACACTGAGGAGGGTCTGTTTCAACGGTTAGAGGGATCCGTACTGACACGGAGGAGGGTCTGTTTCAACGGTTAGAGGGACCCATACTGACATGGAGGAGGGTCTATTTCAACGGTTATAGGGGCCGTACTAACACGTAAGAGGATATGTTTAAACGGTTAGAGGGACCCGTACTGGCACGGAGGAGGGTCTATTTCAACGGTTAGAGGGACCCGTATTAACATGGAGGAGGATCTGTTTCAACCGTTAGAAGGGGCCGTACTAGCACATAGAATGGTGAGGGGGACCCGTACTACCACGTAGGAGGGTCTGTTTCAACGGTTAGAGGGTCCCGTAATAACACGGAGGAGGGTCTGTTTCAACGGTTAGAGGGACCCGTACTGACATGGAGGAGGGTCTGTTTCAATGGCTAGAGGGACCCATATTAACACGTAGGAGGGTCTATTTCAACGGCTAGAGGGACCAGTATTAATAAGTAGGAGGGTCTGTTTTAACGGTTAGAGGGACCCGTACTTACACGGAGGAGGGTCTGTTTCAATGGTTAGAGGGGCCCGTATTAACACGGAGTAATGTCTGTTTCAACGGTTAGAGGGACCCGTACTGACACGGAGGAGGGTCTGTTTAAATGGCTAGAGGGACCTGTACTGACACGGAGGAGGGTCTGTTTCAACGGCTAGAGGGACCAGTATTAATAAGTAGGAGGGTCTGTTTTAACGGTTAGAGGGACCCGTACTTACACGGAGGAGGGTCTGTTTCAATGGTTAGAGGGGCCCGTATTAACAAGTAGGAGGGTCTGTTTCAATGGTTAGAGGGGCCCATATTAACACGTAGGAGGGTCTATATCAACGGTTAGAGGGGCCCGTATTAACACGGAGTAGTGTCTGTTTCAACGGTTAGAGGGACCCGTACTGACACAGAGGCGGGTCTGTTTCAATGGCTAGAGGGACCCGTACTGACACGGAGGAGGGTCTGTTTCAACGGCTAGAGGGACCCGTATTAATAGGTAGGAGGGTCTGTTTCAACGGCTAGAGGGGGCCATACTAACACGTTGGAGGGTCTGTTTCAACGGTTAGAGGGGCCCTTTTTAACAAGTAGGAGGGTCTGTTTCAATGGTTAGAGGAACCCGTACTGACAGGGAGGAGAGTCTGTTTCAACGGTTAGAGGGACCTGTACTGACACGGAGGTGGGTCTGTTTCAACGGTTAGAGGTGCCGTACTAACACATAGGAGGGTCTGTTTCAACGGTTAGAGGGACCCGTACTAACACATGGGAGGACCTGTTTCAAACGTTAGTGAAGCCCATATTAACATGGAGGAGGGTCTGTTTCAACGGTTAGAGGGGCCCGTATTAACACGGAGGAGGGACTGTTTCAACGGTTAGAGGGGTCCGTATTTTTTTTATATAAATCTGCCGCTCGTAGTCTTAGAACTGCTGTTAATCCCTACGGGTGCATGGAAGTACTCTTGTGCTGACCTCTTACCGGACCTGGAGGGCATTTCTTAATCCTTGGAACTTCGGAGCGGATGCTGGTGGGGAGTGCGGGACTGCGAGAGCCAGAGGGGCATTGCGCGGCACCAACTAGGCGCTTCTGGTGGCTCTTCCCGCCCCTCCTCCACACCCTCCTGCCTCCTTAATTCGTCTCGCGGCCCCCGCTCCGCGGGAGCCGCTCGTAGTCGTAGAACTGCTGTTAATCCCTACGGGTGCATGGAAGTACTCTTGTGCTGACCTCTTACCGGACCTGGAGGGCATTTCTTAATCCTTGGAACTTCGCAGCTGGCGCTGTGGGGGAGTGCGGGACTGGGAGAGCCAGAGGGCATTGCGCGGCACCAACTAGGCACACCTGGTGTCACTTCCCGCTCCTCCTCCCCCACGTCATTATTTAAGTGACGCCCCTAACGCTACCGCGGGATGCGCGCGGGCGTGCGCCGGCCCAAGGGCGGGCCCGTTGTAGCCCGTTAGAGCCCGGGTGAGACCGGACCGGGCCACCCCCCCTAAGTTTTCCCTCCAGCTGATTGATTCCATTACCTGGTCTAGGCTCCTTGCAGCAGGTGCTGAACAACATGGCATCAAGAGAGATAAGAAGCAAAGCGCCTGCCCTGGTTACTGGTACCCTTGATAGTTTCTTTAAGGCAAATACTGTGGTTAACCAGGGCCCTACAGCCCCAGAAAAACAGTTAGTAGAAGGGCTTGAAAGTTCAGAGCTGGTTCCTCCGGGCTCATCCATGATAGTCAGATACCCCGAACTGCTGGATGTTACACATCTATCCCTTCTGGATAGCATCGACCAAACAATAGAATCAGTGCTGCAGCAGCTGAGGACACCATCTCATTCACAAAGAGATCGAAACTCACTACTGATTATTCAAGAGTCGACGCCTCCTATAACATCCCATTCAGTTCCAACTCTGGTAGAGGGGGATGTTTCTACTGCAGCCCATCTTAGGGGTCTCAGGGAGGGTGCAGTTCAGAAAAGGAAAAGACCTAGGTTGTCAAAGGGTGCCAAGAGGGAAAAAGTAGATCATACCTTAAACACCATTGGTAACACTACTGACGCCACGGAAGTATCTCCTCCCATGAGCCCTTCACACCCACACACCCCAACCCCCTGGCCCGTTCATCTTCGGAGAGGGATTCTCTAATAGCTCGGACCATATTATTCACTCTCTTACTGACATTCTTAAACATTTGCTCAAGCCCTTGCTGGTTAAGCTTGACTATCGATGCCAGACTCTTAGCCATAGAAAATTTAAGTGGGGGTAAGGCCGTCCACCAAGGGCTGCGACCTAGCACGAACGGAGTAAATGGGATAAATAGTGGGACTCCACTCCCACCTAGTGCTCCTACTGCTGTGAATCGAATACAGCCCACTTCCTCTCTCACGGCGAATGTTCCCACAGTCACCCCACCTCAACCCGACCCATTACCTCTCCCAAGGCAAATCCCCCTGGTGCCTCTGGCTAGAAAGTCGAAGTTGCCTACTTCGACCACTGCAACGAGTCAGGAAAACTGCCCAATGTAACGGCCGACTGCCCTACCCGGACTAGTAATAGCTCAAATCGGCCAAAAGTAGTTAATCTGCCTCCGGAGGCAGCGGCCTATACTGTAATCCTGACCGGGGTACCCGAGCTTTTCGGCAATGCGGTGGAATCCTTCGATTCCTTACGCAATAAAGTTATTAATTGGTTGAATGTTCATCGGCCCTTACCACCTAATCTGAGAGGAGAAGTACGGATGGTTAGGAGGGTCCCACTGGTAGGGTATACTGTTAAGAAAAAGGGGGAGATTGTATTCTTGTAAGCTTTAAGAATTCCCAGATTATCCCTTATATATGTAACTGGTTCGGTGGTAGAGGGAACACATCTATAGAACTGGTCCCGCTCTCGTTTTTCTACCCACGTGGAGATAAATTTACCTTGTGGGCTAACGATGGCTGGACTAGGGTGGGATTTGCTATCGATGGGTCAAGGTATAGGCCCCCTCGTCATGACATATCAGCCTACAGCAATTATGTTCATGTTAATAGATATAGTTGCCTTGACCAGGTTGATTGACTCCCGATAGGTGCATGTACTGGGGACAGTGAAGGGGTGGTATCCCATATCGCTCTGCTGGAATCAGGGACAGTTGCCACTGCTAATATTAACTGTAGCCCTATTGTATTAACATCGGAGAGCTTACCTATCATTAGTATCCTGGGCCACCCCGCCAACTCTCCCCTAAGATCATTTAATTGTAATTCAACATCTCAAATTACCACTGACTTGGGGGTCTTTGAGGGGCAAGCAGCATCACGGGATAGGCCTTTATCACCATCTACAGATAATGTTGGTGAGAAAGCGAGGGAAATGGCACCTAAGTCCGGCTCGGGAATTATGAAGGTCCTTTCATGGAATGTTGCACGCATCGCCCAAAAATTAGATTCCAAAGACTGGGGTACCCTAGTAGATAGTAATGACATCTGTCTCTTCCAGGAGACTTGGGCTAGGGACATTTATCCCAGGGCCGGCTATGCTACCTTCTATATCCATGCCAGGTGGAGTGGGAAAGGCAGGCCTTCCGGTGGACTTGCTGTCTGGGTGGCGAGTCACATTGGCTGTAGTGCGGAGGAAATACCAACTTCCTCGGAGGACATTCAATGTGTTCTTCTTAAATGGCCAAACGCCCTCAATCTGGTGATTGTCAATGTGTATTCGCGCCCAGTTAGTGTGTCGTCGGAATCACCCACCTTGGATGATCTATCTTTATTTCTGGGGCAATTACCCGTCGATTGTAAAATACTGATGGGCGGTGACTTCAACTGCGATTTTGAACCATTGGAAGGCTTGAAGGAGGGTGCTCTAACTGCTGAGGATGACTACTGGGAGATTCCCCCATTGTCAATCCCCCAACCCGAAATCATGGTCCCCTCTAGCGGTGCAGATTACGTCCCTAACTTTGAATTATGCCCGGAGGGCCTGTAACGGGCGCACTCCATCTGACACCCCCTCACTGTGTACCTTTAATAGAAAGGACCACGAGTCTCGCTTGGACTACATTTTTGTAGATACAGGCATGTGGCCCAAGGTTTTGGATTTCAGGGTAATTGCAAGATTAGATAGTGACCATAATGCCCTTTGCTTAGATATGGTACACCCTGTGTCAGAAGTAGGGACGCCATGTACAGACCTAAGTGAGGACACAGGGAACTTAGTTCTATCTAATAATAGACGCAGGGTAAGATGGGGGAAACTGGTTACCTCACCAGAGTGTATCACTAAAATTTATGTCCTGGCACTCCCAAAGCTAGTGGAAATGAATGAACTAATTAGCAAACCCAGAACCACCGATTTTAATGAGAAATTAGCCCAAATCCATGCAGATCTAGTGGGAAGTTTAGGAGAGGTCTTTTACCCTGAGGTGGGGACTAGGAAGAAGAGGACATTAACTTCAGCTTGGTACAATTCTACATGTAAAAAGATTAAAACTGAGCTGATTTTTATGATAAAGTCTGGTGCCAATAAGGACAAGGTACTTGAGTTAAGACGTAAATATAGGGAAGCCATCGCTCAGGCAAAGTCAGATTGGGATTGGGATAGATGGCAGGACCTATCCCTGGCACTAGAAACTAGGGATTGAAGGAAATTCTGGTCTCTCGTTCAAACGGGTGCAGGCGAGCTGAAATCAGCTGTGGAGCCGAATATTGCTGCCTCAGTCTGGGAATCTCATTTTAGCAAATTGTATCAAGATACTCCCATTTTTGCTAACGAGGTAACACTTGACACCACCCATGAGTCCGCAGACAAATTAGAATTTACACTGGGTGGGGTGGTAAATGCCATGGAGAGATTGGCGCTGGGGAAGGCACCTGGCCTCGACAAGCTCCCAGGAGACTTGTTTAGATACCATCCAGAAATCTGGGACCCTTATTTTCAAGTTATATTTAATTCCATTTTGGGAGGGATGGAGGTCCCCTGCACTTGGCTGGAGGCAGAGATAGTTCTGATTTTTAAGAAGGGCTCTCCTCTGCTTCCAGCCAACTACAGGCCGATCAGCCTCATAGACGTAACCCAAAAACTCTTTGCCCGCCTTCTCCTGGAACATCTCCTTGACTGGATGGAGGACAATGCGATTCTTAGTCCCCTCCAGGCGGGCTTCAGAAAAAACACGTCCACCATGGATCAGATTTTCCGCCTCGTTCTGCTTTACTGGAAAACAGTGGTGATGGAGGGGGGGGGGGGGGGGGGGGGAGTCTGTGCATGGAATTTGTGGACCTGAAGTCCGCATTCGACTTGGTACCCCGCAGGAAATTATGGGAGGTTCTTAAGGAGCTAGGCGTTCCTCCACATTTGCTACAGGCAATAATCAGGCTTCACATTGGCAATTTTGCCCATGTTCGGTGTGGGAGGGATGGAGCGCTGTCTTCTAGGTTCCCAGTTCACAGGGGGGTAAGACAGGGGTGCGTCCCTGCACCAACCCTGTTTTGCCTCTTTGTTAACAATGTCATATCCCATCTCGATAATCTTAGGGACAACGATGCTCCTAGGTTGGGAGGTAGGAGAGTCCTGGCAATTATGTTTGCTGATGATACCCTCCTGCTCTCCAAATCTCCGATGGGGATCCAACGGATACTGGACGGGTTTGGGGATTTCTGCAAGGCACATGGCCTGGAGATCAACGCAGAAAAAACCAAATTCATGGTATTCAATCCCTCCTCAACAACTAGGCCAAACCCAACCCTGGGATCCGAAAGGCTGGAAAGGGTTAGAATGTTCCAGTATTTGGGGGTAACTTTGCAGGAAAACTTATCTTGGGGTCCACAGATAGCAAGATCCGTTTAAAGCTATCCCAAATGGTGGGAGCAATTCTGAAGGTCTCGAATTCATCAACCTTCAAACCTGTTAGTCCAGCCTTGGAGACGTACAAAACTCAAGCCAGAGCAGCCTCTTCCTACGGTGGTGAGCTATGGGGCCACAAAGCTGGGACAGAACTCATCAAGGTGGGAAACAACTTCAATAGACGCTTGTTGGCTCTTCCCCAAGGCACACCTTTGTTACCTCTGAGATTAGATCTGGGGCTCCCCTCAATAGGGGACGAATTGGCCATAAAACCATTGAGGTTTTGGCACAGGTTATGGACCACGGATGAACTCTCCCACTACAGGTAAGATCTCAAGAACATCCTGGACTTAAACCACTCTGACAGAATCCCATGGGCGGCATATGTTAAGCGAGAATTCTATCGCCTGGGACTGCCTGAGTTGTGGGACGATCCCGAAAGAGGTTGCCAAGGGGTATCACGCAAGATGGTTACTAAGATTTTTAAGGATAAAAGTCTAATCTCGCTCGTGGGCTCATCAAAAGTCGGCACCCTAACTGAACAATTTTTGGCCACCAAAAATTCTTTTTACTTTGAAGGTTTTATGGACATCATATTTTCTATCCTTGCAAGGAAACTTTTCATTCAATGGAGGTTTGGAACGCTGCCCCTTAAAGCCCTTACTAGTAAATGGATAATGTCGATAAAAACTGTCCTGGGTGCAGTGAGAATGAGGAGGACGAACTACATGTGTTGCTTTTTTGCCCTGCCTACAACAGACCGAGGAAATACTGGCTAGCGCCACTGTGCAGGAATTTGGGCATTAGAAACTATTTAGAATCCTATAGAATCCAGAAGACAAGCAGCATGCACCATATAGTTTTTGCAGTTGCCAAGTATTTAATGGCTATGTGGCAGATAAGGGGGAAAAGATTGAAAGGCTAACTTCCTACTGAAATGTACTGGACTGTACTGAAATGTAGCTAACTGTGCCTCTAGGTCTCCTGACTTTCCTGGAACTGAACTGATTGCACGTTGCTCCTTGCCCTGATTTTACTGTATGTTTTATGTGTTTTAAATGTTTTAATAAATCTTTTATGGTAACAAATGGCCGAAATAAAGAATTTTTGGGAAATCTTTTTATTAACAAAAATCGTCATGAAAGTACAGTTCCGCAAACACGACAGCTGGAGATACAGTGAAAACAATTACCTATACAGATACAGTAGGAGAATTAATTGGAAATCACAGAGAAGGGGCATCATCACAATCAAAATCACGGGATGGAACAAAAATATTACCACGGTAGACATTCCAGGGGTCCCAAATCTTGCACCATTTCCGGGGGCAGAGGGGCCCGTATGAACACAGAGGAAGGTATGTTTCAACGGTTAGAGGGGCCGCACTAACATGTAGGAGGGTCTGTTTCAACGGTTAGAGGGGCCGTACTAACACGAGGAGGGTCTGTTTCAACGGATAGAGGGCCCATATTAACAATTAGGAGGGTCTGTTTCAACGGTTAGAGGGATCCGTACTGACACTGAGGAGGGTCTGTTTCAACGGTTAGAGGGATCCGTACTGACACGGAGGAGGGTCTGTTTCAACGGTTAGAGGGACCCATACTGACATGGAGGAGGGTCTATTTCAACGGTTATAGGGGCCGTACTAACACGTAAGAGGATATGTTTAAACGGTTAGAGGGACCCGTACTGGCACGGAGGAGGGTCTATTTCAACGGTTAGAGGGACCCGTATTAACATGGAGGAGGATCTGTTTCAACCGTTAGAAGGGGCCCTACTAGCACATAGAATGGTGAGGGGGACCCGTACTAACACGTAGGAGGATCTGTTTTAATGGCTAGAGGGGCCCGTTTTAACAAGTAGGAGAGTCTGTTTCAAAGGTTCGAGGGACCCGTACTTACACGGAGGAGGGTCTGTTTCAACGGCTAGAGGGGCCCATATTAACAAGTAGGAGGGGCTGTTTCAACGGTTAGAGGGACCCGTACTCACACGGAGGAGGGTCTGTTTCAACGGTTAGAGGGGCCGTACTAACACATAGGAGGATCTGTTTTAACGGCCAGAGGGGCCGTATTAACAAATAGAAGGGTCTGTTTCAACGTTTAGAGGGACCCGTACTGACATGAAGAAGGGTCTGTTTCAATGGCTAGAGGGGCCCAAACTAACATGTAGGAGAGTCTGTTTCAACGGTTAGCGGGCCCGTACTGACACGGAGGAGGGTCTGTTTCAATGGCTAGAGGGGCCCGTATTATCAAGTAGGAGGGTCTGTTTCAACGGTTAGAGGGACCCGTACTGACACAGAGGAGGGTCTGTTTCAACGGTTAGAGGGGCTGTACTAACACATAGGAGGGTCTGTTTCAACGGTTAGAGGGGCCGTACTAACACATAGGAGGGTCTGTTTCAACGGTTAGAGGGGCTGTACTAACACATAGGAGGGTCTGTTTCAACGGTTAGAGGGGCCGTACTAACACATAGGAGGGTCTGTTTCAACGGTTAGAGGGACCCGTACTGACACAGAGGAGGGTCTGTTTCAACGGTTAGAGGGGCCGTACTAACACATAGGAGGGTCTGTTTCAACGGTTAGAGGGGCCGTACTAACACATAGGAGGGTCTGTTTCAACGGTTAGAGGGGCCGTACTAACACATAGGAGGGTCTGTTTCAACGGTTTGAGTGACCCGTTCTGACCTGGAGGAGGGTCTGTTTCAACGGTTAGACGGGTCGTACTAACACATAGGAGGATCTGTTTCAACGGCTAGAGGGGCCCGTTTTAACAAGTCGGAGGGTCTGTTTCAACGGTTAGAGGGACCTGTACTGACACGGAGGAGGGTCTGTTTCAACGGTTAGAGGGACCCATACTGACACGGAGGAGGGTCTGTTTCAATGGTTAGAGGGGCCGTACTAACACATAGGAGGGTCTGTTTCAATGGTTAGAGGGACCTGTACTGACACGGAGGAGTGTCTGTTTCAATGGCTAGAGGGGCCGGTATTAACAAGTAGGAGGATCTGTTGCAATGGTTAGAGGGACCCATACTGACACAGAGGAGGGTCTGTTTCAACGGTTAGAGGGGCCCGTATTTTTTTATATAAATCTTTTTATTAACAAAAATCGACATAAAAGTACAGTTCCGCAAACATGAGAGCTGGAATTACAGTGGAAACAATTACCCTATACAGATACAGTAGGATTATTAATTGGAAATCACGGAGAAGGGGCATCATCACAATCAAAATTACGGGATGGAACACCAGCATTACTATGGTAGACATTCCAGGGGTCCTAAATTCTGCACCATTTCCGGGGGCAGAGGGGCCCGTAATAACACAGAGGAATGTCTGTTTCAACGGCTAGAGGGGCCCGTATTAATAAGTCGGAGAGTTTGTTTCAACGGTTAGAGGGGCCGTACTGACATGGAGGAAGGTCTGTTTCAACGGTTAGAGGGGCCCGTACTAACATGTAGCAGGGTCTGTTTCAACGGCTAGAGGAGCCCGTATTAACACAGAGGAGGGTCTCTTTCAACGGTTAAAGGGGCCCGTATTAACACGGAGCAGGGTCTGTTTCAATGGTTAGAGGGGCCGCACTAACACATAGGAGGGTCTGTTTCAATGGTTGGAGGGACCTGTACTGACACGGAGGAGGGTCTGTTTAAATGGCTAGAGGGGCCGGTATTTACAAGTAGGAGGCTCTGTTTCAATGGTTAGAGGGACCCGTACTGACACAGAGGAGGGTTTGTTTCAACGGTTAGAGGGGCCTTACTGACATGGAGGAGGGTTTGTTTCAACGGTTAGAGGGGCCTTACTGACATGGAGGAGGGTTTGTTTCAACGGTTAGAGGGGCCGGTATTTACAAGTAGGAGGATCTGTTTCAACGGTTAGAGGGACCCGTACTGACACAGAGGAGGGTCTGTTTCAACGGTTAGAGGGGCCCGTGTTTTTTTTATATGAATCTTTTTATTAATAAAAATCGACATAAAAGTACAGTTCCGCAAACATGAGAGCTGGAATTACAGTGGAAACAATTACCCTATACAGATACAGTAGGATAATTATTTGGAAATCACGGAGAAGGGGCATCATCACAATCAAAATTACGGGATGGAACACCAATATTACTATGGTAGACATTCCAGGGGTCCTAAATCTTGGACCATTTCCGCGGGCAGAGGGGCCCGTATTAACACAGAGGAAGGTCTGTTTCAACGGCTAGAGGGGCCCGTATTAATAAGTCGGAGGGTTTGTTTCAACGGTTAGAGGGGCCGTACTGACATGGACGAAGGTCTGTTTCAACGGCTAGAGGGGCCCGTATTAACACAGAGGAGGGTCTGTTTCAACGGTTAAAGGGGCCCGTATTAACACAGAGGAGGGTCTGTTTTAACTGTTAGAGGGGCCTGTACTAACACGGAGCAGGGTCTGTTCCATCAGTTAGAGCGTCCCGTATTAACATGTAGGAGGGCCTGTTTCAACGGTTAGAGGGCCCCTTACTGACACGGAGGAGGGTCTGTTTCAACGGTTAGAGGGACCGTATTAACAAGTAGGAGGATCTGTTTCAATGGCTAGAGGGGCCCGTATTAACATGTAGGAGGGCCTGTTCCAACAGTTGGAGGGGCCCGTATTAACATGGAGGGGCCTGTTCCAACAGTTAGAGGGCCCGTATTAACATGTAGGAGGGTCTGTGTCAACGGATAGAGGGGCCTGTACTAACGCATAGGAGGGTCTGTTTCAACTTGTTGCAAAGATGAAAAGATCTCAGTCACTCTCTCCTCCTGACGGAGGTCCCAGACTGGTGGGTCTCAGAGGCACTCACTGGTCGCTGGATTGTTTTAGGAGCACCTTCGCAGTGTCACTCAGGTCTAAGGCCACTCCAGCTTCTTCCTAGGGACACGTTCAGCGACTGAAGACAGTGTGTGGGGTAGCCACCCGGTCTGCCCC
Source organism: Lissotriton vulgaris (assembly GCF_964263255.1). Lineage (NCBI taxonomy): Eukaryota > Metazoa > Chordata > Amphibia > Caudata > Salamandridae > Lissotriton > Lissotriton vulgaris. Next base: position 50,781 of record NW_028254425.1, on the reverse strand, counting down.
ACATGATTGTTTACAGGCTCTGGTTCTTGCAGTCACTCAATACTGCAGACACCGGGTGTGCCCCACATGATTTTATACAGGCTCTGGTTCTTGCAGTCACTCTCCATGCAGACACCGGGTCTAGCCCACATGATTGTATACAGGCTCTGGTTCTTGCAGTCACTCTTCATGCAGACTCTGGGTGAACGCCACATGATTGTTTACAGGCTCTGGTTCTTGCAGTCACTCAATACTGCAGACACCGGGTGTGCCCCACATGATTGTTTACAGGCTCTGGTTCTTGCAGTCACTCTTCATGCAGACACCGGATGCGCCCCACATGATTTTATACAGGCTCTGGTTCTTGCAGTCACTCTCCATGCAGACACTGGGTGTGCCCCACATGATTTTATACAGGCTCTGGTTCTTGCAGTCACTCTCCATGCAGACACCGGGTCTGGCCCACATGATTGTATACAGGCTCTGGTTCTTGCAGTCACTCTTCATGCAGACTCTGGGTGAACGCCACATGATTGTATACAGGCTCTGGTTCTTGCAGTCACTCAATACTGCAGACACCGGGTGTGCCCCGCATGATTGTATACAGGCTCTGGTTCTTGCAGTCACTCTTCATGCAGACACCAAGTGTGCCCTATATGATTGTATACAGGCTCTGGTTGTTGGAGTTACTATCCATGCAGACTCCGGGTGAGCCCCACATGATTGTATACAGGCTCTGGTTCTCGAGTCACTGTTCATGCAGACACCGGATGTGCCCCACATGATTGTATACAGGCTCTGGTTCTTGCAGTCACTGTTCATGCAGACACTGGGTGTGCCCCACATGATTGAATACAGGCTCTGGTTCTTGCAGTCACTCTCCATGCAGACACTCGGTGTGCCCCACATGATTTTATACAGGCTCTGGTTCTTGCAGTCACTCTCCATGCAGACACCGGGTGTGCCCATATGATTGTATACAGGCTCTGGTTCTTGCAGTCACTGTTCATGCAGACACTGGGTGTGCTCCATATGATTGTATACAGGCTCTGGTTCTTGCAGTCACTCTCCACGCAGACACTGGGTGTGCCCCACCTGATTGTATACAGGCTCTGGTTCTTGCAGTCACTCAATACTGCAGACACCGGGTGTGCCCCACATGATTGTATGCAGGCTCTGGTTCTTGCAGTCACTCTCCACGCAGACACCGGGTGTGCCCCACCTGATTGTATACAGGCTCTGGTTCTTGCAGTCACTCAATACTGCAGACACCGGGTGTGCCCCACATGATTGTATGCAGGCTCTGGTTCTTGCAGTCACTCTCCATGCAGACACCGGGTGTGCCCATATGATTGTATACAGGCTCTGGTTCTTGCAGTCACTCTTCATGCAGACACCGGGTGTGCCCCACATGATTGTATACAGGCTCTAGTTCTTGCAGTCACTCAATACTGCAATCACCAGGTGTGCCCCACATGATTGTGTACAGGGTTTGGTTCTTGCAGTCACTCAATACTGCAGACACCAGATGTGCCCCTCATGATTGAAAACAGGCTCTGTTTCTTGCAGTCACTCTCCATGCAAACTCCGGGTGTGCCCCTCATGATTGAAAACAGGCTCTGGTTCTTACCGTCACTCAATATTGCAGACACCGGGTGAGCACGACATGATTGTATACAGGCTCTGGTTCTTGCAGTCACTAATCATGCAGACACCGGGTGTGCCCCACATGATTGTATACAGGCTCTGGTTCTTGTAGCCACTCTCCATGCAGACTCCGGGTGAGCACCACATGATTGTATACAGGCTCTGGTTCTTGCAGTCACTATTCATGCAGACACCGGGTGTGCCCCACATGATTGTATACAGGCTCTGGTTCTTGCATTCACTCTCCATGCAGACTCCGGGTGTCCTCCACATGATTGTATACAGGCTCTGGTTCTTGCAGTCACTATTCATGCAGGCACCCGGTGAGCCCCACATGATTGTATACAGGCTCTGGTTCTTGTAGGCACTCTCCATGCAGACTCCGGGTGTGCCCCACATGATTGTATACAGGCTCCGGTTCTTGCATTCACTCTCCGTGCAGACTCCGGGTGAGCACCACATGATTGTATACAGGCTCTGGTACTTGCATTCACTCTTCATGCAGATTTCAGGTGTGCCCCACATGATTGTATACAGGCTCTGGTTCTTGCAGTCACTCTTCATGCAGACACCAGGTGTGCCCAACATGATTGTATACAGGCTCTGGTTCTTCCAGTCACTCTCCATGCAGACACCGGGTGTGCCCCACATGATTGTATACAGGCTCTTGTTCTTGTAGCCACGCTCCATGCAGACACCAGGTGAGCACCACATGATTGTATACAGGCTCTGGTTCTTGCAGTCACTCTCCATGCAGACACCAGGTGAGCACCACATGATTGTATACAGGCTCTGGTTCTTGCAGTCACTCTCCATGCAGACACCAGGTGAGCACCACATGATTGTATACAGGCTCTGGTTCTTGCATTCACTCTCTATGCAGACACTGGGTGTGCCCCACATGATTGTATACAGGCTCTGGTTCTTGCAGTCACTCTTCATGCACACTCCGGGTGTGCTCCACATGATTGCATACAGGTTCTGGTTCTTGCAGTCACTATTCACGCAGACACCGGGTGTGCCCCATATGATTGTATACAGGCTCTGGTTACTTGCAGTCACTGTTCATTCAGGCAACGGGTGTGTCCCACATGATTGTATACAGGCTCTGTTTCTTGCAGTCACTGTTCATGCAGACACTGGGTGTGTCCCACATGATTGTATACAGGTTCTGGTTCTTGCAGTCACTATTCATGCAGACACTGGGTGTGCCCCACATGATTGTACACAGGCTCTGGTTCTTGCAATCACTCAATACTGCAGACACCGGATGTGCCCCATATGATTGTGTACAGGCTCTGGTTCTTACAGTCACTCTTCATGCAGACTCTGGGTGTGCCCCACACGATTGTATACAGGCTCTGGTTCTTGCAGTCACTCTCCCTGCAGACACCGGGTGTGCCCCACATGATTGTATACAGGCTATGGTTCTTACAGTCACTCTTCATGCAGACTCCGGGTGTGCCCCACACGATTGTATACAGGCTCTGGTTCTTGCAGTCACTCAATACTGCAGACACCGGGTGTGCCCCACATGATTGTATACAGGCTCTGGTTCTCACAGTCACTCTTCATGCAGACTCCGGGTGTGCCTCACATGATTGTATACAGGCTCTGGTTCTTCCCGTCACTGTTCATGCAGACACCGGGTGTGCCACACATGATTGTATACAGGCTCTGGTTCTTGCAGTCACTCAGTACTGCAGACACCGGATGTGCCCCACATGATTGTATACAGGCTCTGGTTCTTGCAGCCACTCTCCATGCAGACACCGGATGTGCCCCACATGATTGTATGCAGGCTCTGGTTCTTGCATTCACTCTCCATGCAGGCACCGGATGTGCCACACATGATTGTATACAGGCTCTGGTTCTTGCAGTCCCTCTCCATGCAGACACCGGGTATGCCCCACATGATTGTATACAGGCTCTGGTTCTTGCAGTCACTAATCATACAGACACCGGATGTGCCACACATGATTGTATACAAGTTCTGGTTCTTGCCGTCACTGTTCATGCAGACACCGGGTGTGCCCCACATGATTGTATACAGGCTCTAGTTCTTGTAGCCACTCTCCATGCAGACTCCGGGTGAGCACCACATGATTGTATACAGGCTCTGGTTCTTGCAGTCTCTGTTCATGCAGACACCTGGTGTGCCCCACATGATTGTATACAGGCTCTGGTTCTCACAGTCACTCTCCATGCAGACACCGGGTGTGCCCCACATGATTGTATGCAGGCTCTGGTTCTTGCATTCACTCTCCATGCAGACACCGGGTGTGCCCCACATGATTGTATACAGGCTCTGGTTCTTCCAGTCACTATTCATGCAGACACCGGGTGTGCCCCACATGATTGTATACAGGCTCTGGTTCTTGCATTCACTCTCCATGCAGACTCCGGGTGTCCTCCACATGATTGTATACAGGCTCCGGTTCTTGCATTCACTCTCTATGCAGACACTGGGTGTGCCCCACATGATTGTATGCAGGCTCTGGTTCTTGCAGTCACTATTCATGCAGACACCTGATGTGCCCCACATGATTGTATACAGGCTCTGGTTCTTGCAGTCACTCTCCATGCAGACTCCGGTCTGCCCCACATGATTGTATACAGGCTCTGGTTCTTGCATTCACTCTCCATGCAGACACTGGGTGTGCCCCACATGATTGTATACAGGCTCTGGTTCTTGCATTCACTCTCTATGCAGACACTGGGTGTGCCCCACATGATTGTATGCAGGCTCTGGTTCTTGCAGTCACTATTCATGCAGACGCCTGATGTGCCCCACATGATTGTATGCAGGCTCTGGTTCTTGCAGTCACTATTCATGCAGACACCTGATGTGCCCCACATGATTGTATACAGGCTCTGGTTCTTGCAGTCACTCTCCATGCAGACACTGGGTGTGCCCCACATGATTGTATACAGGCTCTGGTTCTTGCAGTCACTCTCCATGCAGACTCCGGTCTGCCCCACATGATTGTATACAGGCTCTGGTTCTTGCAGTCACTGTTCATGCAGACTCCGGGTGTGCCACACATGATTGTATACAGGCTCTGGTTCTTGCAGTCACTCAATACTGCAGACACCCGATGTGCCCCACATGATTGTATACAGGCTCTGGTTCTTGCAGTCACTCTCCATGCAGACACCGGATGTGCCCCACATGATTGTATGCAGGCTCTGGTTCTTGCATTCACTCTCCATGCAGACACCGGGTGTGCCCCACATGATAGCATACAGGCTCTGGTTCTTGCAGTCACTCTCCATGCAGACACCGGATGTGCCCCACATGATTGTATACAGGCTCTGGTTCTTGCAGTCACTCTCCATGCAGACACCGGATGTGCCCCACATGATTGTATGCAGGCTCTGGTTCTTGCATTCACTCTCCATGCAGACACCGGATGTGCCACACATGATTGTATGCAGGCTCTGGTTCTTGCAGTCACTCAATACTGCAGACACCGGATGTGCCCCACATGATTGTATACAAGCTCTGGTTCTTGCAGTCCCTGTTCATGCAGCCACCGGGTGTGCCCCACATGATTGTATACAGGCTCTGTTTCTTGCAGTAACTCAATACTGCAGACACCGGATGTGCCCCACATGATTGTATACAGGCTCTGGTTCTTGCAGTCCCTGTTCATGCAGCCACCGGTTGTGCCCCACATGATTGTATACAGGCTCTGTTTCTTGCAGTCACTCAATACTGCAGACACCGGGTGTGCCCCACATGATTGTATACAGGCTCTGTTTCTTGCATTCACTCTCCATGCAGACACCGGATGTGCCCCTCATGATTGTATGCAGGCTCTGGTTCTTGCATTCACTCTCCATGCAGACACCAGGTGTGCCCCACATGATTGTATACAGGCTCTGGTTCTTGCAGTCACTCTCCATGCAGACACCGGATGTGCCCCACATGATTTTATACAGGCTCTGGTACTTGCAGTCACTCTCCATGCAGACACCGGATGTGCCCCACATGATTGTATGCAGGCTCTGGTTCTTGCATTCACTCTCCATGCAGACACCGGATGTGCCCCACATGATTGTATGCAGGCTCTGGTTCTTGCAGTCACTCAATACTGCAGACACCGGGTGTGCCCCAGATGATTGTATACAGGCTCTAGTTCTTGTAGCCACTCTCCATGCAGACTCCGGTTCTTGAGCACCACATGATTGTATACAGGCTCTGGTTCTTGCAGTCACTGTTCATGCAGACACCGGGTGTGCCCCACATGATTGTATACAGGCTCTGGTTCTTGTAGCCACTCTCCATGCAGACTCCGAGTGAGCCCCACATAATTGTATACAGGCTCTGGTTCTTGCAGTCACTATTCATGCAGACACCGGGTGTGCCCCGCACGATTGTATACAGGCTCTGGTTCTTGCAGTTACTCAATACTGCAGACACCGGGTGTGCCCCACATGATTGAATGCAGGCTCTGGTTCTTGTAGCCACTCTCCATGCAGACTCCCGAGTGAGCCCCACATAATTGTATACAGGCTCTGGTTCTTGCAGTCACTATTCATGCAGACACCGGGTGTGCCCCACATGATTGTATATAGGCTCTTGTTCTTGTAGCCACTCTCCATGCAGACACGGGGTGTGCCCCACATGATTGTATACAGGCTCTGGGTCTTGCAGTCACTCTTCATGCAGACACCGGGTGTGCCCCACATGATTGTATACAGGCTCTGGTTCTTGCAGTCACTATTCATGCAGACACCGGGTGTGCCCCACATGATTGTATACAGGCTCTTGTTCTTGTAGCCACTCTCCATGCAGACACCGGGTGTGCCCACATGATTGTATACAGGCTCTGGTTCTTGCATTCACTCTCCATGCAGACACCAGGTGAGCACCACATGATTGTATACAGGCTCTGGTTCTTGCAGTCACTCTTCATGCAGACACCTGATGTGCCCCACATGATTGTATACAGGCTCTGGTTCTTGCATTCACTCTCCATGCAGACACTGAATGTGCCCCGCATGATTGTATACAGGCTCTGGTTCTTGCTGTCACTCTTCATACAGACACTGGGTGTGCCCCACATGATTGTATACAGGCTCTGGTACTTGCAGTCACTATTCATGCAGACACTGGGTGTGCCCCATATGATTGTATACAGGCTCTGGTTCTTGTAGCCACTCTCCATGCAGACTCCGAGTGAGCCCCACATAATTGTATACAGGCTCTGGTTCTTGCAGTCACTATTCATGCAGACACCGGGTGTGCCCCGCACGATTGTATACAGGCTCTGGTTCTTGCAGTTACTCAATACTGCAGACACCGGGTGTGCCCCACATGATTGAATGCAGGCTCTGGTTCTTGTAGCCACTCTCCATGCAGACTCCCGAGTGAGCCCCACATAATTGTATACAGGCTCTGGTTCTTGCAGTCACTATTCATGCAGACACCGGGTGTGCCCCACATGATTGTATATAGGCTCTTGTTCTTGTAGCCACTCTCCATGCAGACACGGGGTGTGCCCCACATGATTGTATACAGGCTCTGGGTCTTGCAGTCACTCTTCATGCAGACACCGGGTGTGCCCCACATGATTGTATACAGGCTCTGGTTCTTGCAGTCACTATTCATGCAGACACCGGGTGTGCCCCACATGATTGTATACAGGCTCTTGTTCTTGTAGCCACTCTCCATGCAGACACCGGGTGTGCCCACATGATTGTATACAGGCTCTGGTTCTTGCATTCACTCTCCATGCAGACACCAGGTGAGCACCACATGATTGTATACAGGCTCTGGTTCTTGCAGTCACTCTTCATGCAGACACCTGATGTGCCCCACATGATTGTATACAGGCTCTGGTTCTTGCATTCACTCTCCATGCAGACACTGAATGTGCCCCGCATGATTGTATACAGGCTCTGGTTCTTGCTGTCACTCTTCATACAGACACTGGGTGTGCCCCACATGATTGTATACAGGCTCTGGTACTTGCAGTCACTATTCATGCAGACACTGGGTGTGCCCCATATGATTTTATACAGGCTCTGGGTCTTGCAGTCACTGTTCATGTAGACACTGGGTGTGCCCCACATGATTGTACACAGGCTCTGGTTCTTGCATTCACTCTCCATGCAGACACTGGGTGTGCCCCACATGATTGTATACAGGCTCTGGTTCTTGCATTCACTCTCTATGCAGACACTGGGTGTGCCCCACATGATTGTATACAGGCTCTGGTTCTTGCATTCACTCTCCATGCAGACACCGGATGTGCCCCACATGATTGTATGCAGGCTCTGGTTCTTGCATTCACTCTCCATGCAGACACAGGATGTGCCCCACATGATTGTATACAAGCTCTGGTTCTTGCAGTCCCTGTTCATGCAGCCACCGGGTGTGCCCCACATGATTGTATACAGGCTCTCTTTCTTGCAGTAACTCAATACTGCAGACACCGGATGTGCCCCACATGATTGTATACAGGCTCTGGTTCTTGCAGTCCCTGTTCATGCAGCCACCGGTTGTGCCCCACATGATTGTATACAGGCTCTGTTTCTTGCAGTCACTCAATACTGCAGACACCGGGTGTGCCCCACATGATTGTATACAGGCTCTGGTTCTTGCATTCACTCTCCATGCAGACACCGGATGTGCCCCTCATGATTGTATGCAGGCTCTGGTTCTTGCATTCACTCTCCATGCAGACACCGGGTGTGCCCCACATGATTGTATACAGGCTCTGGTTCTTGCAGTCACTCTCCATGCAGACACCGGATGTTCCCCACATGATTGTATGCAGGCTCTGGTTCTTGCATTCACTCTCCATGCAGACACCGGATGTGCCCCACATGATTTTATACAGGCTCTGGTTCTTGCAGTCACTCTCCATGCAGTCACCGGATGTGCCCCACATGATTGTATGCAGGCTCTGGTTCTTGCATTCACTCTCCATGCAGACACCGGATGTGCCCCACATGATTGTATGCAGGCTCTGGTTCTTGCTGTCACTCTTCATACAGACACTGGGTGTGCCCCACATGATTGTATACAGGCTCTGGTACTTGCAGTCACTATTCCTGCAGACACTGGGTGTGCCCCATATGATTTTATACAGGCTCTGGGTCTTGCAGTCACTGTTCATGTAGACACTGGGTGTGCCCCACATGATTGTACACAGGCTCTGGTTCTTGCATTCACTCTCCATGCAGACACTGGGTGTGCCCCACATGATTGTATACAGGCTCTGGTTCTTGCATTCACTCTCTATGCAGACACTGGGTGTGCCCCACATGATTGTATACAGGCTCTGGTTCTTGCAGTCACTCTTCATGCACACTCTGGGTGTGCTCCACATGATTGCATACAGGTTCTGGTTCTTGCAGTCACTATTCACGCAGACACCGGGTGTGCCCCATATGATTGTATACAGGCTCTGGTTCTTGCAGTCACTGTTCATGCACACTCCGGGTGTGCCCCACATGATTGTATACAGGCTCTGGTTCTTGCAGTCACTGTTCATTCAGGCAACCGGTGTGCCCCACATGATTGTATACAGGCTCTGTTTCTTGCAGTCACTGTTCATGCAGACACTGGGTGTGCCCCACATGATTGTATACAGGCTCTGGTTCTTGCAGTCACTGTTCATTCAGACAACGGGTGTGCCCCACATGATTGTATACAGGCTCTGTTTCTTGCAGTCACTGTTCATGCAGACTCCGGGTGTGCCCCATATGATTGTATACAGGCTCTGGTTCTTGCAGTCACTGTTCATGCAGACACCGGATGTGCCCCACATGATTGTATACAGGCTCTGGTTCTTGCAGTCACTCTCCATGCAGACACCGGATGTGCCCCACATGATTGTATGCAGGCTCTGGTTCTTGCATTCACTCTCCATGCAGACACCGGATGTGCCCCACATGATTGTATGCAGGCTCTGGTTCTTGCATTCACTCTCCATGCAGACACCGGATGTGCCACACATGATTGTGTGCAGGCTCTGGTTCTTGCAGTCACTCAATACTGCAGACACCGGGTGTGCCCCAGATGATTGTATACAGGCTCTAGTTCTTGTAGCCACTCTCCATGCAGACTCCGGTTCTTGAGCACCACATGATTGTATACAGGCTCTGGTTCTTGCAGTCACTGTTCTTGCAGACACCGGGTGTGCCCCACATGATTGTATACAGGCTCTGGTTCTTGTAGCCACTCTCCATGCAGACTCCGAGTGAGCCTCACATAATTGTATACAGGCTCTGGTTCTTGCAGTCACTATTCATGCAGACACCGGGTGTGCCCCGCATGATTGTATACAGGCTCTGGTTCTTGCAGTTACTCAATACTGCAGACACCGGGTGTGCCCCACATGATTGTATACAGGCTCTGGTTCTCACAGTCACTCTTCATGCAGACTCCGGGTGTGCCTCACATGATTGTATACAGGCTCTGGTTCTTCCCGTCACTGTTCATGCAGACACCGGGTGTGCCACACATGATTGTATACAGGCTCTGGTTCTTGCAGTCACTCAATACTGCAGACACCGGATGTGCCCCACATGATTGTATACAGGCTCTGGTTCTTGCAGCCACTCTCCATGCAGACATCGGATGTGCCCCACATGATTGTATGCAGGCTCTGGTTCTTGCATTCACTCTCCATGCAGACACCGGATGTGCCACACATGATTGCATACAGGCTCTGGTTCTTGCAGTCACTCTCCATGCAGACACCGGGTGTGCCCCACATGATTGTATACAGGCTCTGGTTCTTGCAGTCACTAATCATACAGACACCGGATGTGCCACACATGATTGTATACAAGTTCTGGTTCTTGCCGTCACTGTTCATGCAGACACCGGGTGTGCCCCACATGATTGTATACAGGCTCTAGTTCTTGTAGCCACTCTCCATGCAGACTCCGGGTGAGCACCACATGATTGTATACAGGCTCTGGTTCTTGCAGTCACTGTTCATGCAGACACCTGGTGTGCCCCACATGATTGTATACAGGCTCTGGTTCTCACAGTCACTCTCCATGCAGACACTGGGTGTGCCCCACATGATTGTATACAGGCTCTGGTTCTTCCAGTCACTATTCATGCAGACACCGGGTGTGCCCCACATGATTGTATACAGGCTCTGGTTCTTGCATTCACTCTCCATGCAGACTCCGGGTGTCCTCCACATGATTGTATACAGGCTCCGGTTCTTGCATTCACTCTTTATGCAGACACTGGGTGTGCCCCACATGATTGTATACAGGCTCTGGTTCTTGCAGTCACTATTCATGCAGACGCCTGATGTGCCCCACATGATTGTATGGAGGCTCTGGTTCTTGCAGTCACTATTCATGCAGACACCTGATGTGCCCCACATGATTGTATACAGGCTCTGGTTCTTGCAGTCACTCTCCATGCAGACTCCGGTCTGCCCCACATGATTGTATACAGGCTCTGGTTCTTGCATTCACTCTCCATGCAGACACTGGGTGTGCCCCACATGATTGTATACAGGCTCTGGTTCTTGCATTCACTCTCTATGCAGACACTGGGTGTGCCCCACATGATTGTATACAGGCTCTGGTTCTTGCAGTCACTCTTCATGCACACTCCGGGTGTGCTCCACATGATTGCATACAGGTTCTGGTTCTTGCAGTCACTATTCACACAGACACCGGGTGTGCCCCATATGATTGTATACAGGCTCTGGTTCTTGCAGTCACTGTTCCTTCATGCAACGGGTGTGCCCCACATGATTGTATACAGGCTCTGTTTCTTGCAGTCACTGTTCATGCAGACACTGGGTGTGCCCCACATGATTGTATACAGGTTCTGGTTCTTGCAGTCACTATTCATGCAGACACCGGGTGTGCCCCACATGATTGTATACAGGCTCTGGTTCTTACAGTCACTCAATACTGCAGATACCGGATGTGCCCCACATGATTGTATACAGGCTCTGGTTCTTGCAGTCACTCTCCATGCAGACACCGGATGTGCCCCACATGATTGTATGCAGGCTCTGATTCTTGCATTCACTCTCCATGCAGACACCGGGTGTGCCCCACATGATTGCATACAGGCTCTGGTTCTTGCAGTCACTCTCCATGCAGACACCGGATGTGCCCCACATGATTGTATACAGGCTCTGGTTCTTGCAGTCACTCTCCATGCAGACACCGGATGTGCCCCACATTATTGTATACAAGCTCTGGTTCTTGCAGTCACTGTTCATGCAGACACCGGGTGTGCCCCACATGATTGTATACAGGCTCTAGTTCTTGTAGCCACTCTCAATGCAGACTCCGGGTGAGCACCACATGATTGTATACAGGCTCTGGTTCTTGCAGTCACTCTCCATGCAGACCCCAGGTGTCCTCCACATGATTGTATACAGGCTCTGGTTCTTGCATTCACTCTTTATGCAGACACTGGGTGTGCCCCACATGATTGTATGCAGGCTCTGGTTCTTGCAGTCACTATTCATGCAGACGCCTGATGTGCCCCACATGATTATATGCAGGCTCTGGTCTTGCAGTCACTATTCATGCAGACACCTGATGTGCCCCACATGATTGTATACAGGCTCTGGTTCTTGCAGTCACTCTCCATGCAGACTCCGGTCTGCCCCACATGATTGTATACAGGCTCTGGTTCTTGCATTCACTCTCCATGCAGACACTGGGTGTGCCCCATATGATTGTATACAGGCTCTGGTTCTTGCAGTCACTGTTCCTTCATGCAACGGGTGTGCCCCACATGATTGTATACAGGCTCTGTTTCTTGCAGTCACTGTTCATGCAGACACTGGGTGTGCCCCACATGATTGTATACAGGTTCTGGTTCTTGCAGTCACTATTCATGCAGACACCGGGTGTGCCCCACATGATTGTATACAGGCTCTGGTTCTTGCAGTCACTGTTCATGCAGACTCCGGGTGTGCCACACATGATTGTATACAGGCTCTGGTTCTTGCATTCACTCTCTATGCAGACACTGGGTGTGCCCCACATGATTGTATACAGGCTCTGGTTCTTGCAGTCACTCTTCATGCACACTCCGGGTGTGCTCCACATGATTGCATACAGGTTCTGGTTCTTGCAGTCACTATTCACGCAGACACCGGGTGTGCCCCATATGATTGTATACAGGCTCTGGTTCTTGCAGTCACTGTTCCTTCATGCAACGGGTGTGCCCCACATGATTGTATACAGGCTCTGTTTCTTGCAGTCACTGTTCATGCAGACACTGGGTGTGCCCCACATGATTGTATACAGGTTCTGGTTCTTGCAGTCACTATTCATGCAGACACCGGGTGTGCCCCACATGATTGTATACAGGCTCTGGTTCTTGCAGTCACTGTTCATGCAGACTCCGGGTGTGCCACACATGATTGTATACAGGCTCTGGTTCTTGCAGTCACTCAATACTGCAGACACCGGATGTGCCCCACATGATTGTATACAGGCTCTGGTTCTTGATGTCACTCTTCATACAGACACTGGGTGTGCCCCACATGATTGTATACAGGCTCTGGTACTTGCAGTCACTATTCATGCAGACACTGGGTGTGCCCCATATGATTTTATACAGGCTCTGGTTCTTGCAGTCACTGTTCATGTAGACACTGGGTGTGCCCCACATGATTGTACACAGGCTCTGGTTCTTGCATTCACTCTCCATGCAGACACTGGGTGTGCCCCACATGATTGTATACAGGCTCTGGTTCTTGCATTCACTCTCTATGCAGACACTGGGTGTGCCCCACATGATTGTATACAGGCTCTGGTTCTTGCAGTCACTCTTCATGCACACTCCGGGTGTGCTCCACATGATTGCATACAGGTTCTGGTTCTTGCAGTCACTATTCACGCAGACACCGGGTGTGCCCCATATGATTGTATACAGGCTCTGGTTCTTGCAGTCACTCTTCATGCACACTCCGGGTGTGCTCCACATGATTGCATACAGGTTCTGGTTCTTGCAGTTACTCTTCATGCACACTCCGGGTGTGCTCCACATGATTGTATACAGGCTCTGGTTCTTGCAGTCACTATTCATGCAGACACCGGGTGTGCCCCACATGATTGTATACAGGCTCTGGTTCTTGCAGTCACTCTTCATGCACACTCTGGGTGTGCTCAACATGATTGCATACAGGTTCTGGTTCTTGCAGTCACTATTCACGCAGACACCGGGTGTGCCCCATATGATTGTATACAGGCTCTGGTTCTTGCAGTCACTGTTCATGCACACTCCGGGTGTGCCCCACATGATTGTATACAGGCTCTGGTTCTTGCAGTCACTGTTCATTCAGGCAACGGGTGTGCCCCACATGATTGTATACAGGCTCTGTTTTTTTGCAGTCACTGTTCATGCAGACACTGGGTGTGCCCCGCATGATTGTATACAGGCTCTGGTTCTTGCAGTCACTGTTCATTCAGACAACGGGTGTGCCCCACATGATTGTATACAGGCTCTGTTTCTTGCAGTCACTGTTCATGCAGACTCCGGGTGTGCCCCATATGATTGTATACAGGCTCTGGTTCTTGCAGTCACTGTTCATGCAGACACTGGGTGTGCCCCACATGATTGTATACAGGCTCTGTTTCTTGCATTCACTCTCCATGCAGACACCGGATGTGTCCCACATGATTGTATGCAGGCTCTGGTTCTTGCATTCACTCTCCATGCAGACACCGGGTGTGCCCCACATGATTGTATACAGGCTCTGGTTCTTGCAGTCACTCTCCATGCAGACACCGGATGTGCCCCACATGATTGTATACAGGCTCTGGTTCTTGCAGTCACTCTCCATGCAGACACCGGATGTGCCCCACATGATTGTATGCAGGCTCTGGTTCTTGCATTCACTCTCCATGCAGACACCGGATGTGCCCCACATGATTGTATGCAGGCTCTGGTTCTTGCATTCACTCTCCATGCAGACACCGGATGTGCCACACATGATTGTATGCAGGCTCTGGTTCTTGCAGTCACTCAATACTGCAGACACCGGGTGTGCCCCAGATGATTGTATACAGGCTCTAGTTCTTGTAGCCACTCTCCATGCAGACTCCGGTTCTTGAGCACCACATGATTGTATACAGGCTCTGGTTCTTGCAGTCACTGTTCATGCAGACACCGGGTGTGCCCCACATGATTGTATACAGGCTCTGGTTCTTGTAGCCACTCTCCATGCAGACTCCGAGTGAGCCCCACATAATTGTATACAGGCTCTGGTTCTTGCAGTCACTATTCATGCAGACACCGGGTGTGCCCCGCATGATTGTATACAGGCTCTGGTTCTTGCAGTTACTCAATACTGCAGACACCGGGTGTGCCCCACATGATTGAATGCAGGCTCTGGTTCTTGTAGCCACTCTCCATGCAGACTCCCGAGTGAGCCCCACATAATTATATACAGGCTCTGGTTCTTGCAGTCACTATTCATGCAGACACCGGGTGTGCCCCACATGATTGTATACAGGCTCTGGTTCTTGTAGCCACTCTCCATGCAGACACGGGGTGTGCCCCACATGATTGTATACAGGCTCTGGTTCTTGCAGTCACTATTCAAGCAGACACCGGGTGTGCCCCACATGATTGTATACAGGCTCTTGTTCTTGTAGCCACTCTCCATGCAGACACCGGGTGTGCCCCACATGATTGGAAACAGGCTTTGGTTCTTGCAGTCACTCTTCATGCAGACACCGGGTGTGCCCACATGATTGTATACAGGCTCTGGTTCTTGCATTCACTCTCCATGCAGACACCAGGTGAGCACCACATGATTGTATACAGGCTCTGGTTCTTGCAGTCACTCTTCATGCAGACACCTGATGTGCCCCACATGATTGTATACAGGCTATGGTTCTTGCAGTCACTCTCCATGCAGACACTGGGTGTGCCCCACATGATTGTATACAGGCTCTGGTTCTTGCATTCACTCTCCATGCAGACACTGAATGTGCCCCGCATGATTGTATACAGGCTCTGGTTCTTGCTGTCACTCTTCATGCAGACACTGGGTGTGCCCCACATGATTGTATACAGGCTCTGGTACTTGCAGTCACTATTCATGCAGACACTGGGTGTGCCCCATATGATTGTATACAGGCTCTGGTTCTTGCAGTCACTGTTCATGCAGACACTGGGTGTGCCCCACATGATTGTACACAGGCTCTGGTTCTTGCATTCACTCTCCATGCAGACACTGGGTGTGCCCCACATGATTGTATACAGGCTCTGGTTCTTGCATTCACTCTCTATGCAGACACTGGGTGTGCCCCACATGATTGTATACAGGCTCTGGTTCTTGCAGTCACTCTTCATGCACACTCCGGGTGTGCTCCACATGATTGCATACAGGTTCTGGTTCTTGCAGTCACTATTCACGCAGACACCGGGTGTGCCCCATATGATTGTATACAGGCTCTGGTTCTTGCAGTCACTCTTCATGCACACTCCGGGTGTGCTCCACATGATTGCATACAGGTTCTGGTTCTTGCAGTCACTCTTCATGCACTCTCCGGGTGTGCTCCACATGATTGTATACAGGCTCTGGTTCTTGCAGTCACTCTTCATGCACACTCCGGGTGTGCTCCACATGATTGCATACAGGTTCTGGTTCTTGCAGTCACTATTCACGCAGACACCGGGTGTGCCCCATATGATTGTATACAGGCTCTGGTTCTTGCAGTCACTGTTCATGCACACTCCGGGTGTGCCCCACATGATTGTATACAGGCTCTGGTTCTTGCATTCACTGTTCATTCAGGCAACGGGTGTGCCCCACATGATTGTATACAGGCTCTGTTTCTTGCAGTCACTGTTCATGCAGACACTGGGTGTGCCCCACATGATTGTATACAGGCTCTGGTTCTTGCAGTCACTGTTCATTCAGGCAACGGGTGTGCCCCACATGATTGTATACAGGCTCTGTTTCTTGCAGTCACTGTTCATGCAGACTCCGGGTGTGCCCCATATGATTGTATACAGGCTCTGGTTCTTGCAGTCACTGTTCATGCAGACACTGGGTGTGCCCCACATGATTGTATACAGGCTCTGGTTCTTGTAGCCACTCTCCATGCAGACACCGGATGTGCCACACATGATTGTATACAGGCTCTGGTTCTTGCAGTCACTCTCCATGCAGACACCGGGTGTGCCCCACATGATTGTATACAGGCTCTGGTTCTTGCAGTCACTAATCATGCAGACACCGGATGTGCCACACATGATTGTATACAGGCTCTGGTTCTTACAGTCACTCTTCATGCACACTCCGGGTGTGCTCCACATGATTGTATACAGGCTCTGGTTCTTGTAGCCACTCTCCATGCAGACTCCGAGTGAGCCCCACATAATTGTATACAGGCTCTGGTTCTTGCAGTCACTGTTCATGCAGACACCGGGTGTGGCACACATGATTGTATACAGGCTCTGGTTCTTGCAGTCACTCAATACTGCAGACACCGGATGTGCCCCACATGATTGTATACAGGCTCTGGTTCTTGCAGTCACTGTTCATTCAGACACCGGGTTGTAGTGTAGTTCCTATTTTCCCAATAGGCCCTGCGCATTGGAATAACATAAACAGTAGTATGGACGTAGAAGAGCGGATCTTCCAGGTCTCCACTGACTATGCTAAACTTAATTGGGTTTGTTACCAACTAGCTCAGAGGTCACTGGAAACTTTCTTGACTGAATAGGAAGTGATCAGCTTCCCTGGCACAGACAAGACGGGATTCAGTTTTCCAACAACCGCATAAACATGACCACTTTGCTCCTTAGAATAAGAGTCAATCTCTAGAGTCGTGTGAAACAATAGACAGTTATTTTACTCAGTCAGTTGTGCAGATTACTTTCACCAAGATGCAGAGAATAGAGAGACGGGCGTTTTCAATAAAAAGGTATTATTTATTGAACAGTCTTTCTTCTCGTGCAAGAGAAATGAATAAATAAAGATGTCACTAGGAATTGATCGTCTCTCAGTGCTCATTAGAGTTCTATTACTAATCAAAACATAGCAAGCGGGGTTTTCCCAGGTTGCTGGGTTTTATCTTGTTGAAGAACTCTGAGTGTAATCTAGGAATCTTAGATAGTGGCTGCTGCTGTGTCATTTGCTCTAATGAGCTGCAGAGGAAGCTGCAGAGGAAGCTGCAGAGGAAGAGATTCTGAAATGTGGCTCTGATCGTGTTAGGCCAGAGACGAGTTTCTGAAATATCACTCTTGATCGTTTATGCCATTATAGGGGTACAAATGGATTATAGCCGTATAAGGTCACAGAATTGATCGGGGTCCTAGATTAGAACGCAACACCCACTCAACGAATTTATGTCCATCAATTTACTAAAAACTATAGCAAAAGATGCATGTGTAACATTACCCACCCCAAAATACATATTTGCATTTGAAATGGCGTATTCGAAATACATGGATGTACTGTACGTCTTTAAGCATAGAAATCATTCAAAATTATAGCATATGTAATAAATGAACGATTTTGCGAAAAAATTACACATGAAATATCTCTTAATACAGGAAAAAAATGCGAGATAATTTCATCACATGTAAATGCATTGCTGTAACATGTGCTAGAGGCTGACGTAAAGTTATTATGTCTCTAGACATAATAACTTGCCCCGAAGCTGTCGCTCACCCACGCTCCCACGCCTGCTGCCTGATTGTATGCCTCATTGCTGCCTGCTACCCTGCTGGACCTGTGATCGAGCGTACTCTCTCAGCGCCTGGTATCGTTGCCGCTAAGCGCCATCAGTGCCCTTCCTGCACCGCATTGACAATTTCATAATAACATAGCCAGCCTGTTGGGGATTCAAAATTGAACAAGCTGATTGCTTTTTGTTAACGTTTGCGCTGCTCTGTTTGAACTAATTACCGTAGCCTGATACTGTTTACATTTTGATATTGTTCAGATTGTCGGTCCTCGGCTGTGCCCCGTTTCGTTTTATATTTGGGAAGCCATTTTGTTGTTGTTGTTGTGTCCACTCCTAGCCCGTGTCTCCTCCCCGCTCCCGCCTACCAGCTGACCCTCCCGCGCCCCTCCCCTTCCACTATCCTCATATGACAGATGCATTTTCGCGCAGCGGTCGTGCCCCATGCGCGCCGAAGGTGCGCCAAAGGTAAGCCCGTCCGCGCCTGGACCGCGCCCAGCGCTGGACCCCCTGGCCCCCGCAAACCGCACTCCTCCCACTGAACGTATGCCGCTGCCACCCTCCTTGCCCTCAACCCTGGACGCATCCCACATTGTTGCGTAGCTGCCCCAGGACACACCCACCGACCCTTCACCTGCCACTCATGCAAATTTACCAGCATCAAGTCCCATACCACTTCCAACAACCCCAAACGCAGCTCCGACCACCTGAAGTGCATCCTGCTGAACACCCGCTCGGTTCACAAACACGCCACCGAACTCTGGGATCTACTCGACACTACATCTCCGGACGTCGCCTTCCTTACTGAAACATGGATGAACGCATCATCAACACCCGACATCGCCATAGCCATCCCGGACAATTACAAGATTATCTGGAAAGACCGCACCGTCCAAACAGGAGGAGGCATCGCCATCGTCCATAAGAACACCATCAAAATCACGACCAGCTCCGACGATAACCTTACAACCGCCGAACACCTCCACTTCCAGGTCCACACCGACCCTAGAACCACACTTAGAGGCACCCTCATCTACAGACCTCCAGGAACCCGTAAACAATTCAGCGAAGACATCACTGACTTCATCAGCCCACATGCCCTAGCCTCCGAGAACTACATTCTGGATCACTAAAATAATATAGACTGCCAAAATATCGACCTGCAAAAATATTGTTGACAAAATATCGACAGACAAAATATCGACTTTCTATCTACAAACAGGTAAGTACAAAAATATCGAGTACAAAATATCGTTAACAATAATATAGATGTAAAAAATATCGACTTTATTAAAAAGTGTTAAATTAAATTAATATTAAATTTTAATGACTAAAATATACTTAAAAATACTTAAATTAAATTATAATAATTAAATAATAAATGAAAATAATTTTAAAAAAATTTACAATCTTATTTGTTGACCCTGAACCCTAAAATATACCCCTTTACCCAAAAACCCAAAACTGACCCTGAACCCTAAAAATACCCCTTTACCCAAAAACTAAAAACTGACCCTGAACCCTAAAAATGCCCCTTTACCCAAAAACTGAAAACTGACCCTGAACCCTAAAAATGCCCCTTTACCCAAAAACTAAAAACTGACCCTGAACCCCAAAAATACTCCTTTACCCAAAAACTGAAAACTGACCGTGAACCCTAAAAATGCCCCTTTACCCAAAAACTGAAAACTGACCCTGAACCCTAAAAATGCCCCTTTACCCAAAAACTAAAAACTGACCCTGAACCCTAAAAATACTCCTTTACCCAAAATTTAGCAATATTATTTAATTACCAATTAATTATTAATTAACAATAACAATAAAGTAAATATATTAGCACATTAGCTGTAATTATTTAATTAATTAATATTATTTTTCCCAATTAATTACTTAACAATAACACAAAATTATATATATTAAAATGTACTATAATTAATGTAATTAACTAATTACAATTAATCAATTACCAATTAATTACTAATTCAAAATATGTACACAATTATATTAATTAATTAACTAATTATTATTAATTATCAATTAATTATTAATTATAAATATTTACAAACATATATTAATTAATTAATTATTATTAAATTACTTCCCACCCTATTCCCCTATAAACCCACAACCCGCTACAGAATTACATAACGCAATTATTAAAAAAACAAATTCCATTTAATAAAATATTTTATTACATTAATACACACTTTTCACACATATTATTACATAAAAATACACTATAAAATATTATATATTATTAAAAATTCGATATTTTTGCTATCTATATTTTAAACAGTCGATATTACTTCACTTACCTGAAAAACGATATTTTTGTAGTCGATATTATGTCCAGTCGATATTTTGTCCAGTCTATATTTATAACTCGATATTATGTCCAGTCGATATTTTGGAGTCGATATTTTGTCTGTTCACCCTACATTCTATTAGGAGACCTCAACTTCCACCTGGAAAAGAAAAACGACAGCAACACCACCACCCTTCTCGACAACCTGGCCAATCTCGGCCTCAATCAACTTGTTGACGCCCCCACCCATGTAGCCGGACATACGCTCGACCCAATATTCACCTCCAGCAAACACATCTCCTTCGATCGCACCACAGCTCTCCACTGGACGGACCACAGCTGTGTCCACTTCAGCTACAAAACCACCTCGACCCACAACCCCCCACAACCTATCCCCCGAAGAAAATGGAACAAAATCACCACTGACCAACTCCTCACATCGCTCAACCAAAACCCACCCGCTCTCTCATCGGACCCAAACCAAGCTGCCATCAAATTCAAACAATGGATCACTCACAGCGCTGACGAACTAGCACCCTTGAAAAACCATCTCACCAAACAAGACAGCAAAACGGCCCCCTGGTTCAACGACGACCTTAAGAAATCCAAAAAGCAATGCCGCACTCTTGAGAAGACATGGAGAAAAAACCCAACCTCCGACAACATGACCAACCTCAAGGCAGCCACCCGCAAACACCACCAGCTGATCCGATCCACTAAGAAATCAGCATTCAAGAATCGAATCGACTCGACAACAACGCCCATAACAGCAAGGAACTATTCAACATCGTCAAAGAATTCACCAACCCCACCGCAGCCTCAAACGACATCACTCCCTCCCAAGACCTCTGCGATTCGTTATCCTCCTTCTTCTACAACAAAATTGCCGACATACACAACAGCTTCGAAAACAGTTCCAACAAACAATCCCCTCCACCGCCCTCAGAACCTAAACCGCCCTCTAACAACCTTAGCGCCTGGAACCCAATCACCACTGAAGACACCATCCGTCTCATGAATTCCATCCACTCTGGATCGCCAACCGACCCATGTCCCCACCACATCTTCAACAAAACAGACTCCATCATCGCACCCCATCTCCGTGATGTCATCAACTGCTCCTTCATCTCTGCCACCTTCCCAGAAAGCTGGAAACGTGCCGAAGTCAGCGCCCTCCTGAAGAAACCCACAGCAGACACATCTGAACTTAAAAACTACCGCCCCATATCCCTCCTCCCATTCCCGGCCAAAGTCATTGAGAAAGCCGTCAATAGCCAACTCGCTGCCTTCCTCGATCCCTCACAGTCCGGCTTTCGAGCCAAACACAGCACCGAAACCGCCCTCATCGCAGCAACAGACGACATCCGAACACTACTGGACAACGGAGAAACAGTGGCCCTCATCCTACTCGACCTCTCTGCCGCCTTTCGACACTGTCTGCCACAGTACACTCATACAACGCCTCAGCAACATCGGCATAAAAGGAAAAGCCTTGGACTGGATCATCTTGTTCTTAGCTGGGAGAACTCAGAGAGTCCGACTTCCCCCATTCAAATCAGAAGCCACCAAAGTCATCTGCGGTGTACCACAAGGATCATCACTCAGTCCCACCCTCTTCAACGTCTACATGAGTCCACTCGCTTCCATCGCGCGTTAACACAACCTTTACATCATCTCCTACGCTGACGACACCCAACTGATTCTTTCCCTCACCAAAGACCCCAACACCGCCAAAACCAATCTTCTCGAAGGCATGAAAGAAGTAGCCGTATGGATGAAAGAAAGCCGCCTCAAACTTAACTCAGACAAAACGGAAGTGCTCATCCTGGGACCAACCCCCTCTGCCTGGGACGACTCATGGTGGCCCTCGGATCTCGGCTCAGCACCCATACCCACGGACCACGCACCTAACCTTGGATTCATCCTAGGCTCTTCACTCTCAATGACCAATCAAGTCAACGCCGTCTCATCCTCCTGCTTCAACGTACTTCGTATGCTCAAAAAAATCTTCCATTGGATTCCTGCCGAGACAAGAAAGACTGTCACCCACGCCCTGGTTACGAGTCGACTTGACTACGGAAACACCCTCTACGCCGGAATTACAGCCAAATTACAGAAAAAACTCCAAGGCATCCAAAACGCATCAGCGAGACTCATTTTGGACATCCCTCGACAAGATCACATTACCGGCCACCTGAAAGACCTCCACTGGCTTCCCGTTAACAAGAGAATAACATTCCGTCTCCTCACTCACGCACACAAGGCACTCTACAAACTAGGGCCCGAATGCCTCAACTCTCGACTATCCTTCTACACACCCACCCGCCAACTAAGATCATCCAATCAAGGTCTCGCCGCAGTTCCGCGTATCCAAAGATCCACCATGCGAGCTAGATCCTTCTCCTACTTGGCGGCCAAGACCTGGAACTCACTCCCTACTCACCTCCGCCTTACACACAACCACATCTCCTTCAGAAAAGAACTTAAAACCTGGCTATTCGATAAATAATGAACCCCCTCCCCAAGCGCCTTGAGACCCTCTGGGTGAGTAGTGCGCTAAATAAATTCTTGAACTTGAACTAGAATTACCTAAAAATAGAAGCTTCTGTTCTTTATGAATAGGTCTACTATAAGCAAAGAATTTTTGTGCCAGAAAAAGGTAAATATTTTTTTTTTAAATGTTCAATTCAAAAGAAATTCTTGTTGAACGGGGGAATAGAGTTCCAACGCTTTTCAGCAGTTTTTGTTGATCAAAACTGAAGGCCGAATTCAGAGTTCATGGGAACGCTGTGTGTCGGAATGCTTTTCTAAATTTATTGTTTCTGTTCGGGGGAGAACACCATATCAGACAGGCTCTCAAAGAATTGGTCTACAAAATCAGGTGACAGTTCGACCAAGTTCGATAGTGCTGTAACTTAGCAGGTGTGAGAGTGATTGCTATCATCAAAGTCTGGATCAGCAATGCTCACAGAAGGTCGTACCTGGGTGATGTTGCTTTTATTTCTCGCTCCACTGTCACCACCTAGTCGTAGCACAGGAGTCTCAACGGATGCCGTCATCAGGATTGGTAGCCGCTGGGGACAACACAATGCGTGAGCCGTTATAGGACTTAGCAAAGTATTGATATCCATCGGTACTGCTGATGGAAGTGCTAGACAGGTGTCCAACATGCATTCATCTCCGCATAGCATACATCTAAGCACAGGTAAGATGCAGGTCTGCCATATGGGTCTGAATGAAAGAAACCAGGTCATGTTCAGATCTCTCAGCCTGGCCAATCCAAGGACTCTAGTTATTCGGTCCCGGTAGCGTACTGCTAGGATTGTTTCTTCCATCCTTGCCGGAGTCATGTCTGTGTTTTGGCTTGCCATATCTGAGCAGGAGGGTCAAAAATACAATGCCTGCTACAAGTCCCAAAATCAGGGGTATGCCGCCAAAGACTGAATGGACAAAATTAGGAATGATTCCTAGAATTGCTTCGAATGGTGTTAGCAGTCCCGTAAAAATCGTCTTAAATATGCCTGGGATGCCTGTGGCACTAGACATGTTAAGGAGTTGGCTAAGCATTTCTGTGAAATGCACGGGGCAATTTGTTGATAAAAGGTCATGAATCTCTGATGTTGTCCTTGCAACTAGGAGTTCCTACGTCTCTTTTGATGACGTGATGGGCACTGTTGTCTGCAAAAGTACAGACTTCATTCTGCTTAAAGTATCAATTCGTATAGAAGAGAAATTCAAACGAGGCCAAATGGGAGTCTCGGAGTCTCCAGGGCCGTTTGGAAACAATGCTTGCATACAGCATTTGACCATGGAAGTTACGCTTACGAGATATGCTTTCCCTGGCAAAAGGCCACAACAGCTGTGATCCGTTCTTAGAATGTAACTCCCGTTCGAGAGCTGCTTAAAGAAAGGCTCTATCTGCGTTGCAGGTGTGACATGTTGGTGGCATGAAAGGTTGTTTGAGTTTCCTTCACAGGCTCCGTGTAAATTAATACCTTGGCACAAAAGTATACCGCTTAGTGAATGTTTACAGTTTTCACCACTAAGAAATACATTTTTGTTGCTGTCACTATAGCATGTGTGTGTTTATGGTAATTTCCATGCTGACTTAATGTACCCTTAACCCATTTGTTCATACTGGCCAGTAGGTATGTATTAAAGGCAATTTTTAAATCGGAAAGTTGTTATCGAAATTGTGATAATATCGTGTATTATCCATTGAATGGCAGGACTTTCTGACATTGTCAAAGGTAATCGCTCTAGTTTTTCGATGCTCAGGATTGTATAGTCTGCTCCTTTCTGTGCCAAGCTGATTTGTTTATCAGTAAGGTTACAGATGGAAAACAATGACGTTGTGTTGATTAAACGCCAAGGCACATAGCCTGAACACAGATTTTGCAGCGTCCAGCCTAACTGTACAATAGAACGCAATTGTGACTGGCCATGCTGTAACATTAGCAAGTCTTTGTCTATTATATCTATGGCAGATGATACAATACTGTCCAGTGAATATATTCTGGAGGACAGAGTCATTAACCCATTGTCCACAACAGAAAGTGATTTTTCCAAAGTAATACAATCAATGTCTCGTATTTTTTCAGCTGTTTCAATTTGTGTGACTTTCCAAGCCTCGTTGTAAGCCGCATATATACTGGTCGCTATGAAACGCTTTTGACGCTGTTTGCGATGTCCCATAATGAAATCGCGCAAATCAGCATCATCTTTATGTAAAGATAAGTGTTGCTTAATTTCAGCCAGTGTGGATGATTCTAGCCATTCAAGGCACAGCTTCCCTACACTGTATGTTGTTATTATCCCTGGATGTTGTCTCTGGGAGTATCTAGGGCAGGGGTCTCCAAACCGGTCCTGGAGGGCCGGATCCATGCCAGATTTTTTGGATATCCTCATTGAAATACATGTAGTAATTTTTTTAATCTGGCATGGATCTGGCCCTCCAGGACCGGTTTGAAGACCCCTGATCTAGGGTCAGGTCTGGTCATTGTTAACCCCTGTGCTTTATTCAGGAATCTATCTTGACAGTTATTCGTGTCAATAGGCCAGATTAACCACTTTTTCCAATCAGGATGTGTTCTGTTTAGATGTAAAATTTTAGATACGTCTATCTCAATATCTGTTGTTGCATTATCCGGTATTGGCTTCGGAATAGACGGTTTGTTAAGGTCTTTGATCTTAGCTGGGCCAAGACAGGATGTTTGTTGAATTGTTTCATTTAAAAACATTATTTGCTCTGGGATCATGCAGGCTCGCAATAGTGCTTCTAGGCCTTGTACCTGCCACTCTTTTGTACCCCAGATTGTTTTTGTTTCAATGTTATTTTTCCAATAATCAAAACCAAATGTCATCATTTTTTCATAAAATGCTTCTGAATATATCAATTTAGTATTTGTCAGCATTGTTTTCAATCCTGTTTTATCTAACAGTTTATAATAAAACGTTTCTGCATCACTGGTGTTAAACCCTGAGAAGTACTGAAATTTCTCATAGAATGTTTTCGAACTGCTTTTAGGTGGAGTAGCACAATGTTCCCATTGGTTATATTTAAAAACATTTCTAGCTTGTGCAGATTTATGCAAGTAATGATCACCATAGTGTGTGTAGCAGAACATCTGTTCATAACTAGACAAACCTTGCAAATAATCATGTTCTGTAAATGTTGCTGACAACACTAAATCAGACATCATATTATTAATACTTTCAAAATCCCAATCATCAGAAAATTTACTCGGTTTTACAAAGTCACTTAAGGAAACCTTGAATTGATGAGGATCAGTGGTAGAAGTGGGCGGGGACGGAAGGGCACGGCGTGCCCTTACTTCTAAAAATTATTTCAGTCCGTTCCCCTACTTCTTACTTTTTAAAAAAGCATCCCGGGACGGCAACAATGGTCCTACTTAAAACAACTTTTTTCTTTCAGCTTTCAGGGGCTGCTCACACTTCTCTGTGAACTCCAGAGGCTGCAGCAGCCCCTCCCTGAGCTCGCACAGACGGAGGGCAGGCCCATTGTCATTCTGATTGAGGCAGATTAACCCCTTTAGAATGACAATGTGCCGGCCCTCTGCCTTTAGCATCTCAAGTGTCTGTGACATCGGAGTTGGCGATTACAGAGGAGCTTTCCCCAAACAAAAGAACCACGTTGTATAAGTTTAGGTTCATATTCTTCCCTCTAATATATAACCTTTAAGCAACGAGTACGAAAAGAAATAATTTCAAATGTATTCGAGCTGTGTAAAGCAATAATAAATGATTACTAAAGCAAGCAGAGTCTGAATTGCATTGTTAAACAAAAATACAACGGGTTTGCACAAAATTGTATTCAAGTACAAACTCCTTGCCCCTCCACTACCGGTATTTTTCAATGAGAAAGGCAGCATAATATTTAGAGACCATAAAATACAGCTGGATGGCATCTGCACTGAAATAGTTTGGAACAGACAATGTTATCAGCAAAGAATCTGAGGGCACAAGAACATTAAATTGGATTGGTCACTGGTGACTCTTTTGTGCTCCTCAGGGCAAAGTAACACTGAAAGTAAATATGCCTAACGAAACTTTTGGGGAGCAGTGTGAGCAGTACCACTTCAGTGAACAGGTATCAGGAAGGGAAACTTCCCTCTCTAATAAAATGCTAGGTTTACTATTTCAGTGGCCGCAGGCAAATGGAGCAGGACCACAATGGGGAAATGTCTGCCCAGAGAAGATCATTCCAGCCAGACCAGCACAAAAATAGTGGGCGCTTTACATAAATATTTGTTTTGAACACATTTTATTTACAAAGATTATTTTGAATGCTTCAGTTTGGTCATCACCTCACATGCTGCACATGGGGCTGGTAACGCAAGGATCATTGATTAACAAAGGTGCCGCTTTGGGTCAGTGACCCTCTTCATGTTGATTACTTTACATAGCGATTTCTTTAGAAACTATGGCCAGGAGAGGTGACAGGAAAAGAGAGGTGACGGGGCAGGAGAACTGATGGGGCAGGAGAAGTGAAGGGGCAGGAGCGGTTATTAGGCATGGGCAGGAGCGGTAACTGGCAGGAACAGTGA
Source organism: Lissotriton vulgaris (assembly GCF_964263255.1). Classification (NCBI taxonomy): domain Eukaryota; kingdom Metazoa; phylum Chordata; class Amphibia; order Caudata; family Salamandridae; genus Lissotriton; species Lissotriton vulgaris. The sequence continues at coordinate 23,118 of NW_028254425.1, read as the reverse complement.
TAGGGGCAGTGAACGGATAAGAGCAGTGAACGGGGCAGGAGAAGTGATGGGACAGGAGAAGTGATGGGGTTAGAGTGGTGATCGGGCAGGTGTGCTGACCGGACAGGAGCAGTGAACGGGCAGGAGCAGTGAACAAACAGGAGCGGTGACGGGGTAGGAAATGTGATGAGGCAGGAAAAGTGACGGGCTAGGAGCAGTGACTGGGCAGGAGAGGCAACAGGAAAGGAGAGGCGACTGGGCAGGAGAGGCGACTGGGCAGGAGAGGCGACTGGGCAGGAGAGGCGACTGGGCAGGAGAGGTGACTGGGCAGGAGAGGTGACTGGGCAGGAGAGGTGACTGGGCAGGAGAGGTGACTGGGCAGGAGAGGTGACTGGGCAGGAGAGGTGACTGGGCAGGAGAGGTGACTGGGCAGGAGAGGTGACTGGGCAGGAGAGGGGACGGAACAGGAGAGGGGACGGAACAGGAGAGGGGACGGAACAGGAGAGATGACGGAACAGGAGATGTGATGGGGCAGGGGAGGTAACGGGCAGGAGAGGTGACGGGGCAGGAGAGGTGACGGGGCAGGAGAAGTGAGAAGCAGTAGAAGTATTGGGGCAGGAGCGGTGATTAGGCATGAGCAGGAGTGGTAACCGGGCAGGAGCAGTGAACGGGGCAGGAGCAGTGAACGGGGCAGGAGCAGTGAACGGGGCAGGAGCAGTTAAGGGGGCAGGAGCAGTGACTGGGCAGGAGAAGGGAGGGGGCAGGGGAATTGACGAAGCAGGAGTGTTGATCGAGCATGAGCAGGAGTGCTGACTGGACAGGAGCAGTGAATGGGCAGGAGCAGTGAATGGGCAGGAGCAGTGAATGGGCAGGAGCAGTGAATGGGCAGGAGCGGTGACTGGGCAGGAAAAGTGACGGAGTAGGAAATGTGACGAGGCAGGGAAAGTGACGGGCCAAGAGCAGTGACGGGGCAGGAGAGGCAACAGGAAAGGAGAGGTGACTGGGCAGGAGAGGTGACTGGGCAGGAGAGGTGACTGGGCAGGAGAGGTGACGGGGCAGGAGAGGTGACGGGGCAGGAGAGGTGACGGGGCAGGAGAGGTGACGGGGCAGGAGAGGTGACGGGGCAGGAGAGGTGACGGGGCAGGAGAGGTGACGGGGCAGGAGAGGTGACGAAGCAGTAGAAGTAATGGGGCAGGAGCGGTGATTATGCATGAGCAGGAGTGGTAACCGGGCAGGAGCGGTGAACGGGGCAGGAGCAGTGAACGGGGCAGGAGCAGTGAATGGGGCAGGAGCAGTGAATGGGGCAGGAGCAGTGAATGGGGCAGGAGCAGTGAATGGGGCAGGAGCAGTGAACGGGGCAGGAGCAGTGAACGGGGCAGGAGCAGTGAACGGGGCAGGAGCAGTGAACGGGGCAGGAGCAGTGAACGGGGCAGGAGCAGTGAACGGGGCAGGAGCAGTGAACGGGGCAGGAGCAGTGAACGGGGCAGGAGCAGTGAACGGGGCAGGAGCAGTGAACGGGGCAGGAGCAGTGAACGGGGCAGGAGCAGTGAACGGGGCAGGAGCAGTGAACAGGGCAGGAGAAGTGACGGGCCAGGAGAAGGGAGGGGGCAGAGGAATTGACGAAGCAGGAGTGTTGATCGAGCATGAGCAGGAGCAGTGGAAGGGCAGGAGCAGGCATTTCCCAGGGCGACTGGAAGGGTAGGGGGTCAGTTTAGTTTGGGGGGACCGGTTTTGTACAAGTGCAGGAGTTTTAAAAACACTGCAAAGTTCTTTGTATATTCATCATGTTTCGGTTAACAATACAAGTGCCAAGATAACTTTGGTGATCAATGTACCTGCTGGAGAGAGATGGGAGCATGTTTTGTCTAGTGGCTGTTTTACTCATCTAAGGTAGCGCAGAGGGGTAATATGCCTGCTGCAAGAACATGTACCATGCATATCAAAGAGCAATATGTTATGTGCATAGTTCAGTGAGTACTGCTTTGTGTTCACTTCCCGAATGAAAGGACACCTGAATACATATGGCCTGGCGGTTCGGGCTGGACTGTTCACATTGGGCGCAGGATCAAGACTGCCAAAAAACAATGGATTTAGGCCTAGATCTCTGTACTGGGGTGAATGTATGACATTGTTCTGCATTCTGTCCATCAATTGTTCTTTTTGCATTTGTCACCCCGAGTGGGACAGGTATGCTCAGACATGAGTCCTGTGCTCTTCATGCCACTGGAATCAAGCTATCCTGGCTGATGAAGGCTGAAAGCCCGAAACCGGTCCTAGGATGCTTGTTTCCAGTCCAGGGAGGACCTGGCCTGGCAGTTCAGGCTGGACTGTTCCCATTGGGTGCAGGATCAAGACTGATTTGCATATGGCTGGCTCCAAACTGGAATGGCATGGTGAGCAAAGAAACAATGGATTTAGGCCCAGATCTCTGTACTGGGGTGAATGTATGATATTGTTCTGCATTCTGTCCACCAGTTGTTCTTTTTGCTATATTATGATTGAGCAGCAAGCTGGCTGAGTCTAGATTCTCCCGAAGAGTCCCTTTCTCTTCTGAGCCCTGCTTAACACATGTGTACAGGAGGAGCCCTGTATTCATGACCTCAATGTTTGAGTCAAAAAATAATCATGGATTTCTGATCAATGAGAGTAAAAGCATTAAGGTAACATGTTGTTCCTGCTTATATTTCACACGCTTTACATAAACTTGTATTCCTTATGAGTGTTTGCTTTTTCCTGAATTAAAACTCAAATAAACATGTTTATCCATTGTTTTAATTAAATAACGTTATAAGCTGTAACTGGTCAGTGAAATGCTAAACGTACAAAAAATTGGGTTTTGCTATTTCTAGCCACACCCCTGACTCCGCCCACTGATTCAATCTTCAGTTATTCCCGCCCCCTGATTTTCTACCCACAGTTCCCCTACTTTTATTTTCCCACTTCGACCACTGATGAGGATATTTCAGGATTTCGATCGGACCATTTATTTCATAGTCCGTTTTGTCCCATACTATTGGACTGGCTGTGACATTTACTGTTGACAGTTCTCTTTTCTTCACGTGGGATGATCTGTGTGGTTTTAGGACTAAGTTGATGTTCTGACTTGCTGTGTCCATTGAACTGTATTTTCCCTCAATGAATTTTCCCAAACAAAGTACCATGATGAGCCAAAGCAGGAGGAAAAATATACCTAGACCAAACCAGAACTCTAACCATGGAGAAACAAGGTAAATTTCCTTGAGTTGATGAAAGAGTTCTGTTGCTTTTTCTTTAAAAGTCTTTGTTTCTCGCATCACTTCGGGGTTGCTTTGATCCTCAGAAAAGCTATAGAAGTTGATGAAATAGCCAGAGGCAGTTCTGTCAATTGTTGGGATTGTTCTTTCAATTTGTCTTTCGGTAGCATTTTCTGATGCCACATTATTGTAGACTGGTGTTTCTTGACGAACTGTTTCAATCTGTGTCTCAAGAGGCACGAGTTCCATGGCATTATTGCATAGTCCTTCTCTGTGCACTGCAGGCTGATCGAATGTGATTAGTCTTTCAGTTTGAACCTCTTGGATTGTTGCAAGTTTGGGTATTCTGTTGTTTCTCGGGAGTCCACTGGGCCTACTGTTGATTATAGGCCACATGCTTGTGGTTTTACCAGGTCGATTGATACAACTCTGTTCTCCTTTTTACCAGCAAGGGGCGGTAATACTACTGATCTTGTTCCGTTGATTGCTAAGACAGGTACTGCTTTTCTGTAAGAAGGCCCAAATTCCTTCTTCACCGCTATTTTTTCTCTGACTAGATCCCCAATCTTTGGAATCCAGACACGCCTTGCTGGGGCTGGTGGTGCCTCGTCAGTGGTAGTTGGCTGTTACTTTAACTTTGTTGCTTAAGGATTTTCTTGTTTCATTCAAGTCCTGTAAAACAGCCAAACGGTCTTTGATGTCAAAGTCTGTATTGTTATCTTCTACCACTGATACCTGACTATCTAAGTCCTGAATGTGCATTCTATTTCCGAACAATAGTTCATATGGGCTGAAACCTTTTAGAGAATTTCTTGGCAAATTGTTAAGACTTAACTGGACACTTATTAAATGTTTGACCCACCCATCACCCGAACCTAATACCTTCGCTGTTATAGATTGCTTTATGTCCCGGTTTTTTCTTTCTACCACACTGTTCCCTACGGGGTGTGATGGACAAGAATACCGCAAGCCAATGCCCATGCTGGCCATGGCCTCCTTATAAGCTTGAGGGCTGAAAGCAGGACCCTGGTCAGAATGGAACATGGCAATTGTGTATGTGCCGATAAAGACTTGCAGATCTTTTATAACCGTTCTGGCGTCAGCCGAGCGCTGGGGCCACATTTTTTAAGTGGATTTAGCCTTAATGATATACAATGGGACGCGTTTCTCTTGTTTGATTGCGCGGATAGATCGCCTTATGCTTTCTATTAGGGTTCCTGACACTACACTGGCCGGTTCTCCACTGCGATCTCTGTTGCAGTCTACACAATTTTTTGCAAAATCATGAATACCTACACTCATTTCCGGCCACCAGTACTCTGACTGTAATTCTTTCAGAGAGTCCCTGATTGTTTGGTGTCTCAGACCCAACCCCATATGTGCTTCCTGTGTAAGGAAACCTCTCCGGTTCCTGTTTGGAATTACCCTATCCCCCACTCCAGGGATTCGAGCAAAAGGAACGGAGTTTGCATCAATTACGTATGCATAATTGAGTGGATAGTTCACGGGTAGTGCTGCACAGTCGCCTTTTACGGACGTTTTTACTGCCAGTATGGTTTCCCCGTCTATGTATTTTTCTGAACGCTTTTTTGTGGCTACGGAAGCCGGTTTAGTTGCTTCCGCTATGGCTGTATTAGCCAATGAATTCTCTGCAACGTGAACGCCATCACGTTGATGACTCAGAGTGTGTATCACGTGAGTCTTTTGTAGTTCTTTCTGTAAAAGAGCTACCTGTTTCCAAAGCATTTTATGCTTTATTGTGGCACCTGTGTCATCTTTGTAATCATTTTGAATCCAGCTCTGTAACTTGTTATTGTAAGAGTTGACGCAAAAATGCGAATCGCACACGATAAGTGTCGGGAATTCACGTTCTGCATTTTCAAGCGCCATCTTTAAAGATCTGATTTCAGCTCGCTGAGCCGAACAGTTTCTAACTGATTCAGTTTTTGTTATTTTCGGCCTAAATTTACCGCACAGACAGCGACCTTTAACAATCGCGCAGGCTGCATCGTAGGTTTTGTTCCCTACGTTGAAATGCTGTACGAATCTGTCTGTATAGATTATACAGGCGTACTGTGGGAGAGGCAGAAGTTCGATTGGCAGAGGATATTCTTCTTCATAAGTCAAATCATTCAGTTTTTCGAATTGCAGGGCGAAATAGTATTTCACATTTTCCGCTCCAAGAGAATCTACACACTGTATCCATTTCGGATCCAGTGACACTGTAGGCAGGTTTACTGGGCTGAATAGCACCTCGAAGGCGGATTCCGCTGTGAGGATATTAATCCTTTTGCCATGTGCTAGTTCTCGTTCATTCGATAATGCAGTTTCTACTGCTTTCACAGTATTTTCTGTTGGACTGAATGTTTTTTCTGCTTGTGTGTACAAGTGAGATTTAATTGAAATTGGTCCCTTTTTCTCCCTCATTAGAGGTCAGGTACGTGAATCCGCATCTTCCTGGGATGATTCAGATTACAAAATTGCGTGTGTTGTCACGTGCATCTAATTTTGTTTTTGCTAACATGACTGTTTGCAGTGATCTCAAAATTTCTGTGTGTTTTTGAGTCCAAGTGATTGGTTTAAAATCAGGTTTCATTAGTTCATAGAGCGGTTTAACCCTCTCCGCATAATTTAGAATGTAAGTTCTTCCGAAATTCAGGAAACCTAGAATCGATTGTAAATTCTTCAGCGTTTTCGGTGCTTGGAGTACAGCGCACTTCTCTAAGAAGTTGTCCGCTAGGCTTTTTCCTTCACTTGATAATTCGTATCCTAAAAATAATACTAGCAGATGGGCAATTTGAGACTTTTTAAAGTTGAATTTGTAACCCTCTGCTGCGAACCCAAGTATAATGGTGTTCACTCTTTTTAAGTGAGTCTCCGAGTCGTCGTCTGTTAGATAGATATCATCTACGTAAGATAATGCCTCATCATCATACATTTGTAGTAACTCTGTTACTCTGGCTGAAAATAGTCCTGGGCTGTTCTTGAATCCCTGTGGGAGCCTACAGAAATTTTTCTGAGACCCCCATTACTGAGAAAGCGGTCAAGTATCTGCTTTCTGGTGCAATGTTTTGACAAAAGAAACCATTAGATATGTCTAATGTTGTTTTATATTTTTTACGAACTATGTTATTCATTAGTGCAGCACTATGCGAATTCTGTACTGCAAATGTTTTGCAACATGCGTTAAGGTGTCTGCAATCCAAAGCTAGACAATATGAATTGTCTGGTTTGGAGACAGGAAACAAAGGATTGTTCATTTGAGAGGTGCATGTTTCAATCACCCCCTGGTATTCAAGTTGATCTAAAATCTCCCTGACTTGTTTTTTAGCTTCTTGCTTAATGGGATACTGCCTTTGGGCAGTCGGTTGACTTTTTAACTGGATTTTGTGAGGAGGAGAGTCCTCATCCCATCCTACATGGTTTTTATATAATGCTGGTGCCTGGGCTACTGCCCATTTCCTTGCATAAGTATATTTTTTGTGAATCGGAATGTGATTCGAGAAGGCAGGCCTAATCATTTCTTCGCCCCGAGGGCATTCCCTGACAAACTCTGGGGGCCAATCTTTTTCAGCTAACAGAATATCATAGCCTTTTGAGAGTTTATCCCAAAATAGACCCCTTATTTTCCTAGTCTTATCACCCTCTATACGGAGTGTTATTTCGTATATCTTATGGGGCTCGCTAACTCTGGGGTCGGCAGTTTCTACCTGAATGTATTCATTCGTGTTCACTGTCTCCAGATGACTCATCAGGATCTTGCGAGCTATGGTGATTTCTGCTGCACTGTCTAGCATTGTCTGTGCCCACTCCCCATTTTTCAACTGTGTCCTCGGTATTCTCTGCATGTTCGATTACTCTAATACTGGCTACCTTCTTTCTTGGAAATTGAGATTTTTTACTTTGAGCAGGTTCCTTGTCTTTGGACTTGGTGTGCTCTCCTGGGTCTGACCGTCCTCTTCTTTCCGATTTCTGCGAAAAAGATTGAGAGGGACGTGTATCAATACTTAGATATCTATCAGGCTTCTTCAAATTATCCCTATTTCTAAGGTTATATCTTTTCTCAGAGGGCTCCCTCTGGGGAGACTGGTGTTCTCGAGTCGGAGTTCTTTCCCTCCGTCGAGGAGACCTTCCTCTGGACTGGAAAACTTTTTCCTTGGGAGTGGATTGTTTATTTCCATCCCAGCTCTTTTTAGGAGTGTTTGAATTATTTTTAATAAATAATTTTTCAGGATTTTCGAGCAGTTGGGACTTTACTGGTTTTCCACCCAAGCTGTCTCTACCTAGTTCTTCATAACATTTTTCTATAATTCTGGCAAGCTCAATTGGTTGATCTGTTATATCTGTTTCCTTCAACTTCTGGCGGATCGCCACAGATGCTGCTTCTCCTTTTATATTGGCTAGTAATATAGCCGAGACCTGCTTGAAGTCTTTCAGTAATTTCATATCAAGAGTTAAAGCAGGTTCTGGACCGTATTCATTCTGAATCTGTTTTAGCACTTCTGGTATTACCGCCGTTGACGGAACACCATGTGTTTTTGTGTAAATGGAAGCAAAGACTGTACCCCAAGTGTCACAGTCCTCCACGTGTGGTGCGACCCCCATTGGAAGGCAGATGATCAGAATTCTGTGTTTCTCAATAGGGGTAGTATTCGGAAATACTGCCTCTATTTTAGTAATTTTCTGCGCTAACCAGAAAGGAATTTGTTCCCGTTTTATGGGTGTTTTACCAAGACATGACTGTATGTTCTGTGGTGTAATTTTATTTGTGTTCCCCTGATGAGGGGTCAGCTGTGGTACATTAACAGCTGTTTGGACTGTAGCAGTCCGCATTACATATTGGACTAATAGTCAATGTATTTTAATTAATGTTTTTAGCTGTGCTAAAAGTTCTTCTCTAGACATTTTTGCAATGTCCTGATGTGGTGTGTAGCTGGCTAGAACCGGCCACGTTGCTCCTGGTCTACTTAGTGGACCGAGCCTGGTAATATGATCATTGTGTTTTAGGGCGCCTTTAAACCAGAGTAGGTGCTCTTGGTATTTTAATGGGATTTCAATCTCCTCGAAAGGAGCTTACTCTTCCGGTGGATCCCCTATTTTGTAATAATACAGCTAAGAGGGTTTTTAGGGTGTTCCAGACAAACTAGGCGCACAACCTGAGTAACCGCAAAGTTTAAAGTAACATAAAGTAAACAGTATAGGCAAAGGGGCGGGCGGTAATCCCTCACAACCGCTCAAGGTTGGACCAAGGAGATCCACACAAATTGCAAAAACACAACGCAGCCCCTGCACTATATATGGTCAATAATTTCTTGGTGAATTTGGTCTTGGTTAAACTAGTTCACTGTGCACATCAAGACTTTCAGCGTCAGCATTCAAGGTAGGAGAACATTAGTGCAAATATAAAAGTTCAAAAGACGTAATGTTCTTGGTGTTGTCCACCAGTTTAATGTTCCTCTGTACAGGCCAACACGTGTTTCATCGCAGGGAACAGACTGCGAATCTTCAGGGCCTCTTAGAATGTGGGCGAAAATTTAGTAATCAGAGACACCCGGTTCGGGTGGAGTATAAAATGTGTGCAAGTTGCTTGCGTAGTAGGTTGTATCTTTTTTGTATTCAATTGGAGCTTTAACCGGGAGGAGAAGAGATGAAAGTGGTAGTCGAGATTTGTTTGAGGCAGTAGAGCTCCTATAGTTCCCGGCGCCGTTTGACGAAGACCGTCTTCGTCAAACGGCGCCGGGAACTATAGGAGGGGGAATACAAACAAAGAGGTGTACCCGCCTGTTCATTATTTGAGCGCTACTGCCTCAAACAAATCTCGACTACCACTTTCATCTCTTCTCCTCCCGGTTAAAGCTCCAATTGAATACAAAAAAGATACAACCTACTACGCAAGCAACTTGCACGCATTTTATACTCCACCCGAACCGGGTGTCTCTGATTACTAAATTTTCGCCCACATTCTAAGAGGCCCTGAAGATTCGCAGTCTGTTCCCTGCGATGAAACACGTGTTGGCCTGTACAGAGGAACATTAAACTGGTGGACAACACCAAGAACATTACGTCTTTTGAACTTTTATATTTGCACTAATGTTCTCCTACCTTGAATGCTGACGCTGAAAGTCTTGATGTGCACAGTGAACTAGTTTAACCAAGACCAAATTCACCAAGAAATTATTGACCATATATAGTGCAGGGGCTGCGTTGTGTTCCCCTATTTTGTAATAGTGGAACTCGTGTGTTGCAGCGTTTGCTGCTGGAAATTTTATCCAAGAATAGAATACCTCTGTCTGCCGATATTCGTGTGCCTCTATCACGAAGATGACTGTGCCACCTTGTGTGGTCAGTCCATTTTCTATACGTTTTGACGTTATAGATTTTCTTAAATGTGCCCGGATGATTATCGCACCCGGTTCAGTAGTCCCTGTATTATCAGGACCCTGCTGAGTCGCATTTACTGCGGCATCATCGTCTAACATTTTATAAATGCAGGTTTTTGCAGAGCAGGTCTCCAAGTAGACAAAGATTAGGTGCACAATATTTTGGAACACTGTATCCTTCAACGTTGAATAAACCAGAGCTTTACATAGGAATCTCTTCCTACTAAGTTCGGGCGGATTTTAACCTTTCACCCACTCCAGACGTCTATTGGAGTATTTACGGTAGAAAGGGGTCTGTGTGAAAAATGCACGACTGAGTTACTCTAACGTCTTGCGTTAGTTTTATCGCCTTACCAAACGTTGGGCGCCATGTAGTGTAGTTCCTATTTTCCCAATAGGCCCTGCGCATTGGAATAACAAACAGTAGTATGGACGTAGAAGTGCGGATCTTCCAGGTCTCCACTGACTATGCTAAACTTAATTGGGTTTGTTACCAACTAGCTCAGAGGTCACTGGAAACTTTCTTGACTGAATAGGAAGTGATCAGCTTCCCGGCACAGACAAGAAGGGATTCAGTTTTCCAACAAACGCATAAACATGACAACTTTGCTCCTTAGAATAAGAGTCAATCTCTAGAGTCGTGTGAAAGAATAGACAGTTATTTTACTCAGTCAGTTGTGCAGATTACTTTCACCAACATGCAGAGAATAGAGAGACGGGGGTTTTCAATAAAAGGTATTATTTATTGAACAGTCTTTCTTCTCGTGCAAGAGAAATGAATTGCCACAATTGCAAGACTAGTTATTATAAAAAGTGCGTACAGTAAAATGAGGATTGCGAAATAATACTGTAAAAGCATTGATATGGTTCCTTAGCCATACAATGGTTTAAAATGAATAAAATATATGCATAAATATATACATTCAGCTAACGTACTCAACTGGTGCTTCTAACTACGCCTACCCCAGTGTACCTGACCTAAGCCTAATACTTGGGAGGGAGTAAGTAAGTAGCAGTTTTAGTTAAGTTGGTTTTGCCAAGGTTTGATTCAAGAATTCTCTCTAAGGGTTTAGTCAACACCATATCTTTGTAATAGAATGTTGGAGGTCTTGTATCTCCTTCCAGGACTCGATATCCCAGTCACTCGCAAGAGTAGGCTGGAAACGCCGGAGCTGGATTTTCTTGGCAAGAGAAAAGACAGCGTCTCTATCAGCGCGTCAAGGAGGAGGAGGGGCAGCGTCCTTGGGCAGCTTGCATCTGCTGGGCTCTGCAGGGGACAGCTGTTCTGCTCCTATGTTCACCACACCATCGCTATCATCGATGTCGTTGAGACAGCATCAGCGTTTGCTTAAGGCAACGTTGGTAATATTTATACCTTAAAGGTGCCTGGTTTGACGTAAGTTTTAGGACATAAGACGTCAATAAAGATGTCACTAGGAAGTGATCGTCTCTCAGTGCTCATTAGAGTTCTATTACTAATCAAAACATAGCAAGCGGGGTTTTCCAAGGTTGCTGGGTTTTATCTTGTTGAAGAACTCGGAGTGTAATCTAGGAATCTCAGATAGTGGCTTCTGCTGTGTCATTTGCTCTAATGAGCTGCAGAGGAAGCTGCAGAGGAAGAGATTCTGAAATGTGGCTCTGATCGTGTTAGGCCAGAGACGAGTTTCTGAAATATCACTCTTGATCGTTTATGCCATTATAGGGGTACAAATGGATTATAGCTGTATAGGGGCATAAGGTCACAGTATTGATCAGGGTCCTAGATTAGAACGCGACAGGGTGTGCCCCACATGATTGTATACAGGCTCTGGTTCTTGCAGTCACTCAATACTGCAGACACCGGATGCCCATATGATTGTATACAGGCTCTGTTTCTTGCATTCACTCTTCATGCAGACACCGGGTGTGCCCTACATGATGGTATACAGGCTATGGTTCTTGCAGTCACTATTCATGCAGACACTCGGTGTGCCCCACATGATTGTATACAGGCTCTGGTTCTTGCAGTCACTATTCATGCAGACACCTGATGTGCCCCACATGATTGTATACAGGCTCTGGTTCTTGCAGTAACTGTTCATGCAGACACTGGGTGTGCCCCACATGATTGTATACAGGCTCCGGTTCTTGCATTCACTCTCCGTGCAGACTCCGGGTGAGCTCCACATGATTGTATACAGGCTCTGGTACTTGCATTCACTCTTCATGCAGATTCCGGGTGTGCTCCACATGATTGTATACAGGCTCTGGTTCTTGCCGTCACTCAATACTGCAGACACCGGGTGTGCCCAACATGATTGTATACAGGCTCTGGTACTTGCAGTCACTGTTCATGCAGACACTGGGTGTGCCCAACATGATTGTATACAGGCTCTGGTTCTTGCAGTCACTCTCCATGCAGACACAGGGTGTGCCCCACATGATTGTATACAGGGTTTGGTTCTTGCATTCACTCTCCATGCAGACACCGGATGTGCCCCACATGATTGTATACAGGTTCTGGTTCTTGGAGTCACTAATCATGCAGACACCGGATGTGCCACACATGATTGTATACAGGCTCTGGTTGTTGGAGTCACTCTCCATGCAGACACCGGATGTGCCCCACATGATTGTATACAGGCTCTGGTTCTTGCAGTCACTCTTCATGCAGACACTGGGTGTGCCCCACATGATTGTATACAGGCTCTGGTTCTTGCATTCACTCTCTATGCAGTCACTGGGTGTGCCCCACATGATTGTATACAGGGTTTGGTTCTTGCATTCACGCTCCATGCAGACACCGGATGTGCCCCACATGATTGTATACAGGCTCTGGTTCTTGCAGTCACTAATCATGCAGACACCGGATGTGCCACACATGATTGTATACAGGCTCTGGTTCTTGCAGTCACTCTTCATGCAGACACTGGGTGTGCCCCACATGATTGTATACAGGCTCTGGTTCTTGCATTCACTCTCTATGCAGTCACTGGGTGTGCCCCACATGATTGTATACAGGGTTTGGTTCTTGCATTCACGCTCCATGCAGACACCGGATGTGCCCCACATGATTGTATACAGGCTCTGGTTCTTGCAGTCACTAATCATGCAGACACCGGATGTGCCACACATGATTGTATACAGGCTCTGGTTCTTGCAGTCACTCTTCATGCAGACACTGGGTGTGCCCCACATGATTGTATACAGGCTCTGGTTCTTGCATTCACTCTCTATGCAGTCACTGGGTGTGCCCCACATGATTGTATACAGGGTTTGGTTCTTGCATTCACGCTCCATGCAGACACCGGATGTGCCCCACATGATTGTATACAGGCTCTGGTTCTTGCAGTCACTCTTCATGCAGACACCCGGTGTGCCCCACATGATTGTATACAGGCTCCGGTTCTTGCAGTCACTATTCATGCAGACACTGGGTGTGCCCCACATGATTGTATACAGGCTCTGGTTCTTGCATTCACTCTCCATGCAGACACCGGGTGTGCCCCACATGATTGTATACAGGCTCTGGTTCTTGCAGTCCCTGTCCATGCAGACACCGGGTGTGCCACACATGATTGTATACAGGCTCTGTTTCTTGCAGTCACTCAATACTGCAGACACCGGATGTGCCCCACATGATTGTATACAGGCTCTGTTTCTTGCAGTCACTCAATACTGCAGACACCGGATGTGCCCCACATGATTGTATACAGGCTCTGGTTCTTGCAGTCACTATTCATGCAGACACCGGGTGTGCCCCACATGATTGTATACAGGCTCTGGTTCTTGCATTCACTCTCCAAGCAGACACTGGGTGTGCCCCACATGATTGTATACAGGCTCTGGTTCTTGCAGTCACTCTCCATGCAGACACCGGGTGTGCCCCACATGATTGTATACAGGCTCTGGTTCTTGCAGTCACTCTTCATGCAGACACTGGGTGTGCCCCACATGATTGTATACAGGTTCTGGTTCTTATAGTCACTCTTCATGAAGACTCCGGGTGAGCCCCACATGATTGTATACAGGCTCTGGTTCTCGCAGTCACTCTCCATGCAGACGCCCCGTTTCGAAGTCCATCCCTGTCTGATCCATGCTGGTCACCTCTGGTCTGTGGTGTTTGGGTGGGGAGGGCCGGGGTGGGAGCATGCCACAGTATGAACATGTTACTGGCTTGTTCTAGTGACTGCTGCCCCCGGCCTAGTGTAGTAACTTCTGTACTTGAAGACCCGCCTTCTAACTGCGGAGCCATTGTCCTGAGATCTCGCGATGTAAAGGACACAACTGGGGGCACGGGAGGCAGGGTCTGAGGGTGTGGGGGGCACGGGAGACCTCTGCACCCTTCTTTGGTCTGCTAACTAATAAAGAGCTATTGTGTAACGGCCTGGTTCTAATCGCGGCGTCCCCATGAACCCCTCTCCGCCCGCCCTCGCACAGATTGTGTAATGAAATGAAAAGAAATGAAATGAAATGAAAAAGATTCTTGATAGCGCGCACTGTGACCAAACGGCTTCCTGGCGCTAGATCCTCTGTGCATCCGTCTGATCTGCTAATGGCCACTAATTCAAAGTACTTCTTTTTTTTTTATTTCTGTAATTTTTTATTGTATTCTAAAAAGAGAAACCATCAGAAACAAGCGGGTGTATAGAAAAGTTCATCTTTATGGTACTTCTAATGCCATGCTGGACAGCTGGCCGCACTCGCTGTATACTGCTGTGGCGCGTGTTCCGCTAGCGGGCACCAGATGGCGCTGTTCCCATGCACTAGAGTTGGGAGTGCTTAGGACTAACGGTGACAGGTGAGTAAACTTTTCTCTGACACTCTTGTTCAAGATGCTCTTTCCAGGTAGCGCTGTTGTCGGACCCCAGCTCCTCCCTCCTCGAGAGGGGTCCCCTCTGCAGAGCCCCCTTCTCCCTGCCTGGCACCCTGGGAACTAGGGTTACCAGCTGGCAGGGTGCAAATTCAGGACGGTCAGTGTAAAAATTCAGGACAAAGGGTCAAAATTCAGGACAAAAATTCAGGACAGAAGGTCACAATTCAGGACAAACATTAGGGACGAAACGTACGTTTTATAGACATATCAGAGGAGGTGGCACAATAATATATAAGTAAGTAAATAGACAACCAAAATAAATACGAGTCAAAATAAGTTTATATAAGGTTTATCCAATCGTGCACTTAACAGTTTTTCAGTATGCGCGCAACTTTGCGAAGCGACATTGGGCCCTTTCTGCAATCAAGATTTGTGCTAGTAACAATCAACATTAATAAATAGTAGTTTTTTAATTGTATGTTGAAATCTGTGTACAGTGAAAAGGGTTTTAGTTATTTTATTTGTATTTTCTACAGCATGGTGCCAAGACAAAAGCAGAATGCTTTGCCTTAGTCCCATGCAGGAGAAGGCACCCCACATGCTGTCACTACAATTGTGCCCATTAGCACTTATAGAATGACAATCAGCTGCAGTCACAGAATGACAACGGGCCACTCCACAGTCTGCACGAGGGAGGTCCGGGAGGGGTGGCTGCAGGCAGCCTCTTCAGATTAAAAGATAAGAGCGAGAGGCTTCTCGCATGGGAAACAGCATTCCTTTCTGAGATTTCCCATTTCGATTTTAGTATGATGTCTGTAAGGCGTCCGTAATTACGGACGCCTTGTGGACCTCATACTAAAATGACGGACGGTCCGTGAAATTTACGGACGGTTGGTCACCCTACTGGGAATAGCATGCCCTAACCTTGCTGTTTGTCTGTCCCTGCAGGTCTCTCGTCACCTCCTGCGGCCCCTGATGGCCATGAGCCTGGCTCTGGAGCGCCATTCCCAGGAGCTGGCCGCCCTCCTGCTGCGAAAGGATGCAGAGATCCAGGACTACCGGGAGGGCGGCGCCACGCTGAGCCGAGGTAGGTGTGTCTGCACCTCACACCCTAAATAATGTGCCGGGGTTCAGCAATGGCGTTACACAGGGCATAAGTCCTAAAAAAACACAGAGGTGCCAGTATGTAAGTGACTTCCTGGTGCGTGACATCACAGGAAGTGACCTCGCAAGAAGTGGTGTCACAAGAAGTAACCTCACAGGAAATGACCTTGTTGGAAGTGACATCCGATATTAAGACCTCACACATATGTTTAGCAGCTCTATCATGAGGACATGTAAGCACATTACTAGAGTTAACAAATGGGATTTTGCATCAAGGTTGTACCCAAAATGTGGTGCATCCTCGACGCAAAATCTATTCCTCAATTGATACAGTTAAACAGAAAATCTTTTGTACAAATAAGTTGACAACAAGAGGAAACAGGACAGTAAGTAAGTAAGTAAATACATTTATTTGTTGATTAATTAAAATCATTACAAAGAAGTACATATCAAGCACAAAGTCTGATTGAACATATATGGATACAATGCCTTAAAATAAGTTGATCAACATTTGCTTAACCCTTTTCCAGTTAGAGACTAAAGTGCATTATACTAGCAACTAATAATAACCGTTTCCAATAACAGTCTACAATGACTGAATAACGTGCAATGTGCTCTCAGCGACGAAACTAATGTGCATTGTGCTAGCAGCAAATATTACAAGCATCACAATAGCAATTAGCAGCAAAAGAAAAGAGCAATTAGTAACTTCTGTTACAGATTATCTGTAACTATTACCAGCAAGGTATAAAGTGCATTCATTTTCAGTAGCAAAGCTAAAGTGCATCATGCTAGCAGCAACAAGATATGAATCACTGTATTAATTAAAAACTAATATATAATACAAAGCTCCTACCGGTGATAAAGTGCACCTGTGCTGACCTCTAAAATCATAGAAAATAATTGTACATAATGTGCTTAACCACAGCCTTAAAATAACATTGTGAAAAACATGGCAGTAGATCTCTTCTGCTTAGTTGATTGCAAAGTCTCCATTTGAAGAGATCTTATAATAATAATAGTGAGACACCTCTGGAGGCGAACACTTTCTCTGGAGAGATCTGTGGTGCAGAAGTTACTGTCGATGTACAATGTGTATGCTACGATAGGAACTCTGACGCCCTGCAGTGGGACCAGTAGCACTATAAAAGAAATAAAATAGTGGATTTGACATTATTTGTGTAAATACTGGAACAGACCAATACAGCTGACATTTTTACAGTGCATGTATATCTCTCATATAGAGGGAGTTAAGAAAGTCAGAAACATGGCTGTCCTAAGTACCTGTGAAGTGATAGGCTGAGAGCCTTTGTTTTCTTTCTATTGCATTTGCATTGAAGTGTGAGGCTCGGATAGTGCCGCCAGGATAATATTGAAACAAAAGGAGACCTGGTGGCTCCTCAGCTTCATATCAACAAAGGACAAGGCAGCAGGGTAAACGGCGAGTCAGAAAAATTTACTTTAAACTCGTATTACCCACCTCAAATGGCCAGCTGCCACATGAGCACAATAAATACAGAAGAAAAGGCCGATGGGAGGCAATACACTAGATCAGAAAATTACAGTGCACACACAGCAGAGTTCATTTAGCAGGTGTTGTGGGTTTTGTTGCAAGTCTTTATTTTTCAAAAGTCGTTAATACACATGTACAGACAGCCAACACGTTTCACCCTTTACAAGTGCTTCTTCAGGGCAAAGATAATGTAATGAAATTTGCATGTCAGTGTAAATAAATCCATCCATAAGTATGCTTGCAAAGCGTCCCTTTAGGTGGACGTTGTTTCCAGAAATGAGGCCTTAAGCGGTAATGAGTACCCATGTTATTCAGTCCAATTATAATGTAGATTGACTTCAAGGGGCGAAGAAGCAACTCATATGGCATTAATAAGCCTCCAGCGTATTCAGTAAAAGTACTTGTTTGAGCCGGTATTCGTGTATGACCCGAGCCCTTGTGCCGGAGCAGCAGGAGTGAATATATCGGCGCTACTGCTGCTGCTGCCGGACACGGGCTCGGATCATACACGAATACTGGCTCAAACGAGTACTTTTACTGAATACGCTGAAGTTACCATAACAGTCTCATGCTTAGCATTATATACCACACCACACAAGCTCGCTATCCGTTTGTCAATGTGAAAGTTCTCCTTTCAGGAGGGTGCATTACTAAGTGGAGGTAGGGCTGTGTCAAGCACATTCTAAGCACGCGCCTCCCTTGTAAGTTGCCCTTTCTGGGAGCCGTGATCAGTCTTCCCATCGCTCCATTAGAATTCCAAGTAGTGAGGCTTAAAAGTTCCGAGGTCTTGTCCAACAAAGCTGAGAAAACCTGACACAAATTTACATCCACTTCGAGCAAACTCCACGCAGAGTTCTTCCCTGGAGAAGGCAGCACATTGGCAGCTGCCTTCGGCCCACTTGTCTAAAAGCTGCATGAGCCCGGTCTCTGTTGTATATTGATTCTTCTTGTAATATGGCTTACAGTAGTCATTAGCCCTTTCTCAGTGTTTTCACCTTCTTAGCTTCCCAGAATACCTGTGTGTGTTCTAATCTAGACCAGAGTGTTCTACTACTCTGCTGTGTCCTACAATAAATCTACATCTAATCAACTAGAAGTATCCTGTCCTCTATCTTCACCTATTTACAACAGTCTCCTTAGGAAATCCTTATTGCAATATTCATCCTCATAGTATTTGCGCACCTACATCCTTTTGCTTGGTCAGAAAAGATGTCCACAGGAGCCTTGGATCCAAGAGTCCCGTTAGAAAGCCTGTGTTTGTGGGAACTTTTTCACTTAACTAATGGACAATCTTTTCTCCCCGGAGTACAGTTATTTCGCAGGTCACCAGCCTGAAGCTAACAGATTTGATTTTCAGACTGTTTATCCACCGCCTGTCCTGGATAGCACAGTCCTGGAAGAGTCACTGCACTCTCCTTCAAATGTTGAGCTAAGTGTCGAGGAAGCAACAAGTGGGCGGATTGCCATCCATCCCCTCATCCCTGGTTCCAGGCTGCGCAGAGGCTTGTGGGCTTCTCAGACCTATCGAGAGTCTCACCACGAGGAGCCTTGAGGCTTATTGCGAACTGAAATCAATGATGTGAGATTGTGGAGGCCATTGAGACTGATTGACTCTGCTTTGAGCTACACCCAGGCGGCCCCTGCTTGGAGAAGAGAGCGACCCCATCATTGATGATGCAAATGGAGGTTCCTTCTGATTTAGATCTCGCCAGAGGTAAGTTTGTCAACAAGAGGAGTCTGGTTGTTGGTGCTTTCTCCAAGTCCGGGATCTGTTGGTTGTTCCTGTGAGATCCAGTAGAAATTCGAGATGCCCGGCTTAAACCAATGAAGCTTTTTAGGGTGATGTAGTGTTCACACGGAATCCCAGTGTCTTTGGATGGTTCTGCGCATTATTATCTTAGGGATCGGATTAGGACAGTTTAGGGTATTACAGGAACACCCAGTAATTTCTCCTGCGTGGCACAATTCTCTGTTCCTTGATTTATCCAGCGCAGAGAAAGAGATGGGAGTTTATTTGTGCTGCAGCTCGGTTCCACTCTCAGCGTGGGGACATCTTCACTCAAAGGAGGACAGGCAAAAGAAACAAATCGAGGCTGTAGAAAGAAAGAAGCAAAAGAGGAAGGGAAGCTCGCCCCAGGCAGCCCGAAGGGGAGATCGCCCCAGGCAGCCCGAAGGGGAGATCGCCCCAGGCAGCCCGAAGGGGAGATCGCCCCAGGCAGCCCGAAGGAGAGATCGCCCCACGCAGCCCGAAGGGAAGATCGCCCTACGTGACCCTAAGGGGAGATCGCCCTACGTGACCCTAAGGGGAGATCACACCACGCACCCTGAAGGGGAGATCGCCTCACGCAGCCCGAAGGGAAGATCGCCCCAGGTAGCCCGAAGGGGAGATCGCCCCACGCACCCTGAAGGGGAGATCGCCCCACGCACCCTGAAGGGGAGATCGCCCCACGCACTCTGAAGGGGAGATCGCCCCACGCACCCTGAAGGGGAGATCGCCTCACCCACCCTGAAGGGGAGATCACCCCACGCCCCCCGAAGGGGAGATCACCCCAGGCAGCCCGAAGGGGAGATCACCCCACGCACCCTGAAGGGAAGATCGCCCCAGGCAGCCCGAAGGGGAGATCACCCCACGCACCCTGAAGGGGAGATCGCCCCAGGCAGCCCGAAGGGGAGATCACCCCACGCACCCTGAAGGGGAGATCACCCCACGCAGCCCGAAGGGGAGATCGCCCCAGGCAGCCCGAAGGGGAGATCGCCCCAGGCAGCCCGAAGGGGAGATCACCCCACGCACCCTGAAGGGGAGATCACCGCACGCAGCCCGAAGGGAAGATAACCCCACGCACCCTGAAGGGAAGATCACCCCACGCACCCTGAAGGGGAGATCACCCCACGCACCCTGAAGGGGAGATCACCCCACGCACCCTGAAGGGGAGATCGCCCCACGCACCCTGAAGGGGAGATCACCCCACGCACCCTGAAGGGGAGATCACCCCACGCACCCTGAAGGGGAGATCACCCCACGCACCCTGAAGGGGAGATCACCCCACGCACCCTGAAGGGGAGATCACCCCACGCACCCTGAAGGGGAGATCACCCCACGCACCCTGAAGGGAAGATCGCCCCAGGCAGCCCGAAGGGGAGATCGCCCCACGCACCCTGAAGGGGAGATCACCCCACGCACCCTGAAGGGGAGATCACCCCACGCACCCTGAAGGGGAGATCACCCCAGGCAGCCCGAAGGGGAGATCACCCCACGCAGCCCGAAGGGGAGATCGCCCCAGGCAGCCCGAAGGGGAGATCGCCCCAGGCAGCCCGAAGGGGAGATCACCCCACGCACCCGGAAGGGGAGATCACCCCACGCAGCCCGAAGGGGAGATCGCCCCAGGCAGCCCGAAGGGGAGATCGCCCCACGCACCCTGAAGGGGAGATCACCCCACGCACCCTGAAGGGGAGATCGCCCCACACACCCTGAAGGGGAGATCACCCCACGCAGCCCGAAGGGAAGATCACCCCACGCAGCCCGAAGGGAAGATCACTCCACGCAGCCCGAAGGGAAGATCACCCCACGCACCCTGAAGGGGAGATCGCCCCACGCACCCTGAAGGGGAGATCGCCCCACGCACCCTGAAGGGGAGATCGCCCCACGCACCCTGAAGGGGAGATCGCCCCACGCACCCTGAAGGGGAGATCGCCCCACGCACCCCGAAGGGGAGATCACCCCACGCACCCTGAAGGGGAGATCACCCCACGCACTCCGAAGGGGAGATCGCCCCACGCACCCCGAAGGGGAGATCACCCCACGCAGCCCGAAGGGAAGATCACCCCACGCAGCCCGAAGGGAAGATCACCCCACGCAGCCCGAAGGGAAGATCACCCCACGCACCCTGAAGGGGAGATCGCCCCACGCACCCTGAAGGGGAGATCACCCCACGCACCCTGAAGGGGAGATCACCCCACGCAGCCCGAAGGGAAGATCACCCCACGCACCCTGAAGGGGATATCGCCCTACGTGACCCGAAGGGGAGATCACCCCACGCAGCCCGAAGGGAAGATCACCCCACGCAGCCCGAAGGGAAGATCACCCCACGCAGCCCGAAGGGAAGATCACCCCACGCAGCCTGAAGGGGAGATCGCCCCACGCACCCTGAAGGGGAGATCGCCCCACGCACCCTGAAGGGGAGATCGCCCCACGCACCCTGAAGGGGAGATCGCCCCACGCACCCTGAAGGGGAGATCGCCCCACGCACCCTGAAGGGGAGATCGCCCCACGCACCCCGAAGGGGAGATCACCCCACGCACCCTGAAGGGGAGATCACCCCACGCACCCCGAAGGGGAGATCGCCCCACGCACCCCGAAGGGGAGATCACCCCACGCAGCCCGAAGGGAAGATCACCCCACGCAGCCCGAAGGGAAGATCACCCCACGCAGCCCGAAGGGAAGATCACCCCACGCAGCCCGAAGGGAAGATCACCCCACGCACCCTGAAGGGGAGATCGCCCCACGCACCCTGAAGGGGAGATCACCCCACGCACCCTGAAGGGGAGATCACCCCACGCAGCCCGAAGGGAAGATCACCCCACGCACCCTGAAGGGGATATCGCCCTACGTGACCCGAAGGGGAGATCACCCCACGCAGCCCGAAGGGAAGATCGCCCCAGGCAGCCCGAAGGGGAGATGACCCCACGCACCCTGAAGGGAAGATCACCCCACGCAGCCCGAAGGGAAGATCACCCCACGCACCCTGAAGGGGATATCGCCCTACGTGACCCGAAGGGGAGATCACCCCACGCAGCCCGAAGGGAAGATCACCCCACGCAGCCCGAAGGGAAGATCACCCCACGCAGCCCGAAGGGAAGATCACCCCACGCAGCCTGAAGGGGAGATCGCCCCACGCACCCTGAAGGGGAGATCGCCCCACGCACCCTGAAGGGGAGATCGCCCCACGCACCCTGAAGGGGAGATCGCCCCACGCACCCTGAAGGGGAGATCGCCCCACGCACCCCGAAGGGGAGATCACCCCACGCACCCTGAAGGGGAGATCACCCCACGCACCCCGAAGGGGAGATCGCCCCACGCACCCCGAAGGGGAGATCACCCCACGCAGCCCGAAGGGAAGATCACCCCACGCAGCCCGAAGGGAAGATCACCCCACGCAGCCCGAAGGGAAGATCACCCCACGCACCCTGAAGGGGAGATCGCCCCACGCACCCTGAAGGGGAGATCACCCCACGCACCCTGAAGGGGAGATCACCCCACGCAGCCCGAAGGGAAGATCACCCCACGCACCCTGAAGGGGATATCGCCCTACGTGACCCGAAGGGGAGATCACCCCACGCAGCCCGAAGGGAAGATCGCCCCAGGCAGCCCGAAGGGGAGATGACCCCACGCACCCTGAAGGGAAGATCACCCCACGCAGCCCGAAGGGGAGATCGCCCCACGCACCCTGAAGGGGAGATCACCCCACGCACCCTGAAGGGGAGATCACCCCACGCACCCTGAAGGGGAGATCGCCCCACGCACCCTGAAGGGGAGATCGCCCCACGCACCCTGAAGGGGAGATCGCCCCACGCACCCTGAAGGGGAGATCGCCCCACGCACCCTGAAGGGGAGATCACCCCAGGCAGCCCGAAGGGAAGATCACCCCAGGCAGCCCGAAGGGGAGATCGCCCCACGCGCCCTGAAGGGGAGATCGCCTCACGCACCCTGAAGGAGAGATCGCCCTACGTGACCCGAAGGGGAGATCACCCCACGCACCCTGAAGGGGAGATCGCCCCACGCACCCTGAAGGGGAGATCGCCCCACGCACCCTGAAGGGGAGATCGCCCCACGCACCCTGAAGGGGAGATCGCCCCACGCACCCTGAAGGGGAGATCGCCTCACGCACCCTGAAGGGAAGATCATCCCCCACGCAGCCTGAAGGGTGATCATCCCACACAGCCCGAAGGGGAGATCGGCCCACGTAGCCCGAAGGGGAGATCGCCCCACGGAGCCCAAATGTATCGGCCCTGAGTTGTAAAATTCCTAGGTGCCTTTCTCTAGGGAGGCTGCACAGAAATCCACAGAGGCTTTTATATCAAACTCAAAAATAGATTCTGTGTCTAAAAAAAGTTGTT